>NW_025064849.1:4580000-5180000 GCF_014595645.1 Diaporthe citri
ATTAAAATAATTAATATTAATTAAGTATAGCTTTAAAGTAATTATAGCTTTAAAAGCATTTATAGCTTTTTAATAATTTAGAGTTTATTAATAAAATATACCCTTTTTTAAAAGCTTAAATAATAGCTTAATAATAATCTTATAAAAAGGCATTTATTTTTTATAAAAGTTTATTAAGCTTAAAAAGGATTTAAGCTTAATTATATTCTTATAAATATTTTACTTATTAATTTTAATAATCTTTTTATTTAATAAAGATTAATTAAGTATTTTATAAGTATAATTAATAATATTAGCTTATTATTTATATTATTTTAATTTAATAGCATTAATTACCTCTTTAGCTAATTTAAAATTATAAAAAATATTATTAAAATTCTTAATATACTTAGCTATATATTTCTAAACCCTTAATAAAGTAAGTATTTCTTTATTTTTATAATTTATCTTTAAACCTTTAATTATAATATTATTAAAAAAGGATTTATATATTATAAGAATTAAGTTATAAAAGATTTAAATTATATATTATATAAATTAAATAATAAAATTTATAGCTTTTATAAATAAGCTATATTATTAAAATAGTTTAATTAAAATAAAAAAAATTATAATATTTTAGCTTTTCTTATTTAGCTTAATTTAATTATATCTTAAGAAAAAATTAAAAAGGGATAATATTTTATATATTATAAACTCCTTAATAAACTTATTTATTAATAATAAAATAAAGGCATTTTTAATTATAACTTTATTAGCTTTTAAAATATTATTAATAAATTAATAATTAAAATCCTTTTTTTTCATAAGAAACTATTAATTCCTATAAGCAATATAAAATTTCTTAATAACTTTATTAGCTTATTAATCCTTAAGCATTTTAATAATTATTTCCCTTAAAGCTTTTAAGAATTAAATTATCTTTACTTAATATACTTTATAAGGAATTATTTAAATAAATTATAATAGCGCTATATAATATTAATTTAAGCAATATAAAACTAATTCTATGCTAAAGATTTCTCTTAATTAAAAAGTAAATAAATAAATATTTCTTTTTCTTGCTTTAAAAAGGAGTTATAATTTTTTTATAAAAAAGCTTTTAATTAATTAAGCATTAATTTTAATTCCTTATTAATTAAAGAAAATTTAAGTTAAATCTAAGTATTATATTTACTTTTATAATTCTTATTTATAACCAATTTTACTTCTTCTTTATAAGCAAGTTTTTAATTAATTATACCCTTTAAAATAATATTATTAAAAGGATAATTATTTATAAAATAAACTTTAATACTTACTTACTTATAAAGAGTTTTAATTAAAGATTAAATAATTTTACTAATTAATTTAGCAATAATTAAAGCAAAAGGAATCTTATTAATTTATTTTTTAATATATATAGCTCTTTTCTATAAATAAGCATTATAAATATAAGTTAATATTTATTAACCTTCCCCTTTAGCTTAATAAATCTTTTAAACTTTAGCTTAAAAGTTTTTTATAAATATAGGGATTAAACTTTTTATATTTTTATTTAAAAGAATGCTTAAAACCTTTTTATTTTTTTTCATAATTATATTAAGATATATTAATATAATTAATATATTAATTAATATTAAGCTTTAATTAAAGTTTAAAGAGAATAAAGAAATACTTTTAAAAATTAATAAGTATTTTTAAAAAACCTAAGCTTTCTTAAGTAAAGCTACTTTAAAGGGCTTTTAGTTCTTTTATCCTAAATTATACATTACCTTAATATTATTAAGGGTAAAATAAGCATAAAAGTATTTCTTTAATTATTTAAATACTAAGTTTATATTTTAAAAAAAAGCATTTTTAAAAGGATATAATATAAGGTATTAAGGGCTTTATTATTAATAATAAAGAATATAGCTTTAATTTTATTTAAATTAATATAAATTTACTTTTTTATAACTTTAATTAAAGATAAAAAATCTTTATTATATATTATTAAGTTTATATTATTAAGCAAAGTATATAATAATTTATTATATTTATAATATAATAAAGGTAAGAGATTTATCTTAGCTTTAATATTTAAGAAAGCAAATTATAAAAAGTAATTATTTACTTTTATATAAATTATTAAGTAAGCTAAATTAAAATATTTTTAATTAATTATATTTATAATAAATGCAATAATAAAGTTAATTTAATATTAAATAATTTATAATAAATTAATTTAAGTATTAGCTTTAATATTATCTTTTAAAAATATAATTATATTAACTTTAAGAAATAAGTCTTTAACATAATCCCTAAGATATATTAGCTTAAAAAGTACTTTTAATAAAATATATGCTTTAAATTATATTGCTAATAAGTGCTTAATTAAGGTTAAATTAATATTATTAAGCATTAAAATATTTATAATACTTATTTTAATAATTATAATTAAAAATTACTTAAGTTATTTTTTCTTTAAGTAATAAAGGTTATTAAGCATATTTCTTTAATTTTAAGTTTATTATATTTATTAAGCTTACTTTTATTATAAAAGATTTAATATTTTCCTTTTAAATTTAATCTTAATTAATAAATATATTTTTCCTTTTCCTTACCTTCTTTTTATTTCCTAGCTATAATTTATTATTAATAATTTAAAATTAATTATCTTTTACCTTTTTAAAATCTTTAAATTAAACTTAATTAATCTTTATAATTTTTATAACTTTATTTTAATCTTTAATATTCTTAGCTATATACTTTCTTTTAATTATAACAATATTTATTTAAAGGAGCTTATTATTACTTAAGATTATAAGCTTTTCTTTAATATAAATTATATAATTTATAGAATTTATAAGTATTAAGATTAAGTTAACTTTCTTTTAATTATTAAGTTTTTAAATTACTTTTAAAGCTCTTAATAAAGCCTTTTTTTTAAATAAAGAATTTACCTTAATAAGCTTATAATATTTAATTATATAAGGTAAATTAAATCTTTCCTTCTTAAATAAGAACTTTAATTAATTATAAATATATCTTTTTAAATTATAGCTATTTTAATTATAATATAATTAAATATAAATAAGGTTTAAATATTTTAAAAGGTTAGCTTAAGCATTTTTAAGTAAGTTAAGGAATATTAATAACTCTTTTAGCTTAAAAGCTATTAATAAGCTATTTAAAAAAGCTGCTTAAACTTATTATATTAATATATATTATAGTTTTAAAAAGTATAGTTATAGGAAACCTTAAGTAACCTATCTTTTTTAAAGAAAAGCGTTAAAATTATAGCTTATGCCTTATTATTATTAAGGTTGCTTTAATTAAATCCTACTAAAGGCTATTAAATAAAATTTATAGCCTTAAGCTTAATTATTTTAAAATTGCTTTATTATTTATTATAAGAAAAAGCTTTAATATCTTATTAAAATGCCTTAAATTTATTTTTAAACTTAATTAAGTTAAGCTTTAATTTTATAAACTTTTTAATAAATTTATTTATATTTTATAAATTTTAATTATATTTTTTAATAATATTAATATAATTAAATTTAAATAAAGATTATTAAGCTTATAGGTTTTTATTTTAAAGGTAATTTAAAAAATTAAAATTATTTTAGCTTTTTTATAAGAAATTTAGCCTTTTTAAATTAAGTAAATTTTAATTAAAATTATTTTATATAAATAAGTATTTATTTTACTTAAAATACTTAAGTTTTTAATTAATAACTTTTAATAAGGTATGCTTAAAGTTTAGCTAAAGAATATTTTTTACTAACTTATAAATAATTCTTTTTTTATTAACTACTTTTTTAAATATAATAAAAGCATTTTATAAAAGGGTTAAGTTATAATAAAAGAAATATTATTTATATTATTAAGTTCTTAATTATATTTTTTAATTTTTTCTTTTTATGCTTTTAACTTATTATAAAGGTTATTATAAATAATATTTTTAATAATTATAATTAAGTTTATAAAGTAAGTTTAATTATTAAATTTATAAAAGGTAAAAAGCTTTTCTTTTTAATTTTTTTAAATATATTATTTAATAATAATGCTTTTAATTATTTTTATTAAGTTTAAAATAATATAATATTGCTTAAATAATTTTAAAATTTAATTATTTAAGTAGGAAAATTAATAAGTAATAATTTTAAAGCTATTTAAAACCTTAATAATATTAATTTTATTAAACTTTAAGATATTTAAATTATAAATTATAAATAAAGCTATTTATAGTAAAATTATTACATTAATAAAAAGTAAGACTTTTAAAATATTAATTTAAGTCCCTAACTTATTATTAATAATAAATTATAGGGTTTAATTAAAGCAAGGTTAATGCTTTAATTAATAATAAGTAAGATTAAGTTTTTCTTTTTCCTTAATAAGTTTCTTAAAATTTCTTTTTTAGCTTTAAAAAAAATAGTTTTTAAGGTTTAAAAGTACTTTTAAAATAAAAGTAAGTTTAAAAGGGCTTTAAGTTTAAAAATATAATATATATATTATAATAATTTTTATTAAAATAATAATAAGATAAAGAAACTTAAAAGCAATAATATCTTTAATTAAAATAATTACTTTTAAGGAATTTATTTTTAATATTATTATAAAATATTTAAATTAAAGCTTAAAAGATAAAGGTATTAATAAATATAATAAATAAAATAAATTTAATAAAAAAATATTTTATTTAAAAATAAATATTATAAAATTATAATAAAGAAAGTTTTTTAAATTTATATTTAATACCTTATTTATTAATATTATATTAAATCCTTAGCAAATTAAATCTAAGTTTAATTAAAGCTTAAGTAGGGTTATACTTTAAATTTAAGCCTTTTATATAGTTTAATTAATATAAAATATATAATATAATGCTACTTATTAAATTTATAAATAAGTAAGATAGGCCCCTTAATTTTGCATTATAGCCCCTTTATTTTAAATTTAAGGTTGCAATAATAATAATAAATATTAATTAAGAGTTTAAAGCACTTTTAATTAATATTAAGTAATATTTATAAAGTTTAAATTTATTATTTTAATTTTAAATTTATATTATTACTATATTTAAGTATAATTTTTAATAAAAAACTTAAAGTAAGTTTAAAGCTTAATAATATATAAATATAAGATTAAGGTAGTATTTTATTTAAATATTAAAAGCATAAAAGGTATTTTAAGATTAAAAAATAATTTTAAAATACTTATAATATTATTATAAGTTTAATTATATTTAATTCTTTTTTATAATAAGATAAAAATAAATATAAGCTTTAATTAAAGCTTTAAGTTAAGATATAAAATAATTTAATAATATTTAATATAAAAATAAGAAAAAAAATAAAATTAATAAATAATTAGCTTATAGCTAACTTTTTATTCTTTTTATTATTAATTAAAAATGCATAAAATTAAAATTATGCTTAGGCTAAATTATTAATAAAAATAAGCTACTTAAATAAATAGAGAATAAGTTTTGCTAAACCTTTTTAAGAATAACTTAAGGAGGAACTTTAATATAATAAAGAAGGAAGATAAAAATAAAAGGGAGCCAAAAAAAGGGAAAAAATAAATATTTTAAAAATTTTTAAAAATAAAAAAAGCTTAATTAAAGCATTAAATATATAAAAAAAGAAAAGAGTTAATTTCTTAAAAAAATGATTTAAAATAAGTATAAAAGCTAGCTTTTTATAGCCAGCTGGAATTTAGCGCAGTACTATTTCTTACCTATTTCCCTGCCCCCGCTAATAATATTATAAATAATTAACATTAAAGCGCTAGTAAGCAAGGGTTATATATTACAATATATAATTACCTTTAAGTAATTTATAGTTAAAGGAAAGTTTTATAATTTATAATTATAACTTTTCTTTTTTTTATATAATTAATTAAAATATAATTAATTTATTATTAATTAATAATTACTTATAAATAATTATAAAAATAAAAAAAAATACTTTAATTAAATTATAATATTTATATTAAATAATTAATAATAATATTATAAAATTAAATAATTATTAATAATAAAACCTTACTTAATTAAATATTAATAATTATATTATAATTAAAATTAATAAAAAGAAATTAATAATATTTTAATCTTTTTATTATAAAAGTTTAATTTATTAAGTAATAAGTTTTTAATAATGCTTTAAATTTTATAATTATGTAATGCATTTTATTATTTAATTAATATTAAAAATATTTATAATTACTTTATTTTAATATAAATTATATTTTATATTTATTTAAATTAATAAATACTTTTTAATAAATATATTTTTATTATATAATTAATATTTTTTATTTATACTTTAAAATAACCTTAATATATTTCTTTAATTACCTTTTTTCTTTTTTTTTATATATAAATTATATAAATACTTTAATAACTTAATAAAGTAATTAAATTTAATAATAATGCTAAGAAAGTATCCTTAAATATTAATAATGTTTTTATATTAAAACTTTAATTATTTTTTAACTTTAAGAAAAAGTTTTAAAGTTAATAAATTAGTATTAATTATTAAAATAAATTAATAATAAATATATTTAATGTAATTAATTAAATAAGTATTATTATTTTTAAGTTTATAAAGAAAATAATAAAATATTAAGATATAAATAATAATTTACTTTAATATTTTATAAAAAACTTTACTTTTTAAAATATAATAATATTTAAAAGATTAATAATAATAATATAATAATAATATTTTATTTACATAAAGCTATAATATATATATATATATATATATATAAAGCTTGCTAATTAGCATATAGTCTTTTTGCAAATTTACTTATATTAAAAAAACCATGCCTTAAAGCTAAATAAAAACGAATATGCCTTTTAATTTCTTTAATTAAGAGCTTTTCCCTTAACCTTTTTTAAAATTTATAAAGCCCTTCCTTACTATTCTTTCTTAATAATCCTCTCTTTTAATCTTAATTTTAATAAAAGCTACTTCTTATAAGCAAATCTCTTATAATTATTTAATAAGTGGTTACTACTTTCTTATTAAGAATTATAGCTACTTTAATATAAAGTTATAAAGCTGCCTTTGCTAATATAAAGCTTTTAATAAAGCTAATTAAGGCTTATAATAAGGCTTATTTGCTAATTAATTTAAAGGCCCTTTATAAGGGGGCCTTATTATAAAGCATATTTTAAGGCGCTATTAATTTAAGGTTTTAAGGGCTTAAGGCTTTCTTTAAGTGCTTATTTCCATTAGCTTTAATGGGGTTTTTAAGGCCTTAAGCATAGGCCCCTTTTAGCTAAGGGGGTTGCGAATGGGTAAGCTGCGATTTATCATAGCGTAATTAAGGGGAAAATTCCTAAAAAACATTTCGGCGGCCGCGGCAAGGTTTAAACCTACGCTTTCTATGGAAAGAAGCTAAATGCATGATTAGTGCGCTACGCAGCCTTAAAAAATTAATAATTATTTATAATTTCAAGAAATATATTTAATAAAAAAGAAGTTAATATTAAAAAAGATATAAATAAATAATATATTAATTTAAAAATATTACTTATATATAATAAATATTTTTTATAATAAGAAGAGAAATTATATAAAATTATAAATATATATAAATTCTTTAAGTTTTATATTTAATAACTTTAATTTTAATAATTAAAAATAATAAGTACTTAAGAAATACTTATTATTTAAAAGGTTTAAAAAATCTTAATCTTTAATATAATTTTATTCTTTATAGCTTTTTCTTTTTTTATAATATAAAATAGTTATTTCCTTTTATTAAAGATAATAAATAATTTTAAAGGCTTTTATTTTTTTCATTTTTAATTATTTATAAAATTAAAATAAAACTTTATTTAATTAATTTTTTTATAATAAGTATTATAATTATTATTTTATAAATAAAAAACCATTAATTAATTAAATATAAGAGCTTTTTTAAAATATTAAGAAACATTATTTTAATAAAGATTAAATTTATTAAAATATTTAAAAATTTTATAATTTAAAAAATAATTTATAAGCATTTTTTTAAAAAAGTTAATAAAAACTTTATATTTAATATTATTATTTATTAAAATATTAAAATCTTTATAATTATATAATATATATTAAAACTTATATTTTTAAAAAATAATAAATAATTTTCTTAATATTATTAATTATTATAAGCTAATTTTATACTTTTAAAGCTATAAATATTTAAATAAAGTTATTATTTAAAATATAAAGAAAAAGGTTTATTATTTATTTATATTTATATTAAAGCTTATTTATATAAAGTTAAAGCTTATTAATTAATTAAAATAAATAAAGCTTAAATTATAATATATTCTTTTTTTTAATATTTTTATAATAAGTTTAAAAAAGTAATTATTTTAAGAAAAAATAAAGAATATTATAATTTAATTATTTAATTATGCTTTAATACTTTTTAAATATATTAAAGGCTTAACTTATTTTTAATAATTAATATATTTTTAATGCTTATAATTTAATATATTAAATAATAAAAATAATTATTTAAATATAAGTTAATTATAAAGCTAATAATATTTTTAAAATCCTTTAATATAAATTATTTATACATACTTTTTTATTTAAAGCTTTAATATTATAAAGTTATTATATATATTATAATTAATTAATATTTAATATATTAATAATTTCCTTTTTTAATAAAGTTTTCCTTAAAATTAAATATATTTTAAGCCTTACTTTATAAGAAAAGTTTTATATTTTTTTTATATATAATTTCTTTTTTTTATTAATTTTAATTAATTAAAGCTATATCTTTATTTTTTTTATAATAATTAAAATAATTATATTTATAATAATTAAATTAATTATATATAAAATATTTAATATTTAACTTTAAAATAATAAAGTAATAAATATTAATATTATAATTATAAATATATTATAAGAAAATAGCAGCATTAAGCATAATAAACATTATAAGCAATTAATACTAAGGTATTAATAAGTAAGGATTATATATAATAGCATATAACTACCCTTAAATAGTTTATAATTAAAAAAAGGTTTTATAACTAATAACTATAACCTTCCTTCCTTATATATAGCTAATTTAAATATAATTAATTTATTATTAATTAATATATATTAATTTAATTAATATTAATTAATAATTACCTATAAATAATTATAAATAATAAAATAAATAAATAATAAATTTATATTACTATTTATTAAGTAATAATTATTAATAATAAGAATTATTATAATTAAGTTATAATATTTATATTAAATAATTAATATTAATATTATAAAAATAAATAATTATTAATAATAAAACTTTATTTAACTAAGTATTAATAATTATATTATAATTAAAACTAATAAAAAGAAATTAATAATGCCTTAACCTTTTTATTATAAAAATTTAACTTATTAATTAATAAATTCTTAATAATATCTTAAATTTATTAATTATATAATATATTTTATTATATAATTAATATTAAAAATACTTATAATTATTTTACTTTAATATAAATAATAATTTATATTTACTTAAATTAATAAATACTTTCTTATTATATAATTAATATTCTTTTTTTATATTTTAAAATAACTTTATTATATTTCCTTAATTACCTTTTTTCTTTTCTTTTATATATAAATTATTTAAATATTTTAATAGCTTAATAAAATAATTAAATTTAATAATAATATTAAGAAAATATCTTTAAATATTAATAATACTTTTATATAAAAACTTTAATTACTTTTTAACTTTAATAAAAGGTTTTAAAATTAATAAATTAATTTTAATTATTAAAATAAATTAATAATAAAAGTAAGTAGCATAATTAATTAAATAAATACCTATTATTTTTAAATTTATAAAGGAAATAATAAAATATTAAAATATAAATAATAATTTATTTTAATGCTTTATAAAAAACTTTGCTTTTTAAGATATAATAATATTTAAAAAGTTAATTATTATTTAAAACTTTAAGAAATTTCTTTAAAAAAGAAAAATTAATATTAAAAAAAGCATTAATAAGTAATATATTAACTTAAAAATATTACTTTATATATAATAAGTATTCTTTATAATAAAAAAGGAATTATATAAAATAATTAATATATATAAACTTTTTAAGTTTTATATTTAATAACTTTAATCTTAAAAGTTAAAGATAATAAATATTTAAAAAATATTTATTATTTAAAAAATATAAGAAATTTTAGCTTTTAATATAATTTTATTATTTATAGCTTTTACTTTTTTTTATTAAAACTTAAAATAATTATTTTTTTTTATTAAAAATAATAAAAAATTTTAAAAATTATAATTTTTTTATTTTTAATTATTTATAAAATTAAAATAAAACTTTATTTAATTAATTTTCTTATAATAAGCATTATAATTATTATTTTATAAAAAAAAACTTTTAATTAATTAAATATAAGGGCTTTTTTAAAATATTAAGAAATATTATCTTAATAAAGATTAAGTTTATTAAAATACTTAAAAATTTT
The DNA here is from genome assembly GCF_014595645.1 of Diaporthe citri. Taxonomy (NCBI): domain Eukaryota; kingdom Fungi; phylum Ascomycota; class Sordariomycetes; order Diaporthales; family Diaporthaceae; genus Diaporthe; species Diaporthe citri. The sequence continues at coordinate 4,590,482 of NW_025064849.1, forward strand.
ATAACTTAAGGAATAATTTATAAGTATTTTCCTTAAGGAGTTAATAAAAACTTTATATTTAATATTAATATTTATTATAGCATTAAAACCTTTATAATTATATAATTTATATTAAAAGTTATCTTTTTAAGAAATAATAAATAATTTTCTCATATTAATAATAATATATAATTTAATAAAATATAAAATAAAAATAAAAATTAAGGTAATAAATTATATAATTTATTAAATAATAAAATAAAAATCTTTTTTAATATTTATTAAATAATAAATATTAAACTTAAATAATTTTATATAATATTTCCCTTAATTCTTAAAGATTATATTAAAATTTATTATATTTATTATATTAATATAAGGTTCTTTATTTATAATATATATTTAAAGCTTAAAGCTTATTTTAATATAAAAATTAATTATTAATAATACTTTTAAAATTAAATTTTAATTATATTTAATAAAATATATATTAATTTAAAGAATATTAATAAATACCCTTTAAAGGTTTTTATTATAATATTTAATAAATTATAATTATATTAATAAGTATTTAATATACTTTATTAAATAAATAACTTTTTATAAATAATAGTTATTTATATTTATATAAGTATATTAAAATTATAATATATATTCTTTAATCTTAAGTATTTATATAAATTATTATTATTAAAATTAAAATCTTTTCTTAAATTTAATTTTTAATATAATATTAATTAATATTATAAAAAAATAATTAAAATATTAATAATAAGAAAAATAAAGTATATTATATTAATTATTAATATTAAAATAATAAATTATTAAGCTATAATAAATATAGCTAAAAAGGCTTAAATTATAGTAATTTTAATTAAGGTAATTTTAATTAAGGTAATTTTAATTAAGGTAATTTTAATTAAGGTAATTTTAATTAAGGTAATTTTAATTAAGGTAATTTTAATTAAGGTAACTTTAATAATAATAGCTTTTGTTTTTAATATAACTTTTATTATAATAATTAATAAAATATTTTAAGAAATAAAAAGTATTATATTTATAATAAAATTAATTATTAATTTTTAAATTACTTATTAATAAAATATTAATAATATTATAATTAATATTTTATATAAATAAAATATATTAATTATAAGGTTATTAATATTAATTATATTATATTTTTTATAAAATATAAGGAACTTAATATAAGAATTATCTTTAATAAAAAAGAAAATAATTATAAGAATAATATAGTATATTATTAAATTATTATAAATAATACCTTTTTTTATAATTTCTTTTTAAAAAATATAATTATTAAAGAAAATAATATTAATAAAAATAAAGATATAATATTTACTTTTATTTTTTAATTTACCTTAATTAAAAGATATACTTGTACTTAATTTTAAAGCATTATTCTTAATATAAATATTATAATCTTTTTTATAATAAAATATAAATAATACTTTGCTTTTTAATATAAAAACTTTTTTATTTAACTTAATACCTTATAAATAAAAAAAGTACTTATTAAATTTAATAAGGAATTATAAGCTTTATCTTTAAAAATAATAATAATAAAGGTTATAATTAATTTAATTACCTTTTATATTATTAAAGAATATATTTCTTTTTTACTTTATATAAGTAATATAAATAAGTTATATATTTATTTATAAAATATAATAAATAAATTAATTTAATAATAATTAAATAGCTTTAAAAAATATTTTTAATTACTTAAAAATAGAAATATTTATAATACTTTTTATATATTTTTATTATATTCTTTATAAAAAAGGAATTATATTAATTATATTAATATTTTAAATATTTATTAATTAAATATTTTAATTATTTATTAAAAAACATTAAATATAATATAAAGGTAAAGATTTTAAAAATCATTATAAAGTTTTATTATTATTATTAGCTTTATAATTTTATTTTATAAAGATTTAAATTTATTTTAAAAAATAATTATAACTTTAATTATAAAATTATTAATAATATTATATATTTTTTTAAAAATAAGCTTATTTTTTATATTATTAATTTAATAATAATATTTTAAATAGCTTAATTTCTTTAGTTATTTTTAATTAAAAATATATAAAAGGTATTTTATAAGTATTAAATTAATATTTATTTTAGCCTTTTTAATTAAATTTTTTATAATATTAATATAAATTTTATATTTATTAAGTTTTAAGAAATAATATAAATAATAAAAATTACTTATAAATAAGTTTTAATAAAAGCTTATTAATTTATTAATAAGATTAAATATTATTATATTCTTTTTTAATAAGCATTTAATATTTTATATATTAAGTTAATTATTATTTTTATAAAAAAGGATATTTTTTAAATAATAATAAAGGCTATTAATAATATTTATAACTTTTAAGGCATTATATTTATATTACTTATCTTTAAGGCTTATTTATACCTTATAAAAAACTTAATTTTTATTTTTTTAATATAAAAATAAATTAAATTTATTAAAATAATAATAAAGTTTTTAAAGAAAATAAATATTAAATAATAAATAAATATAACTTTTAATATTTATAATAAACTTAATATTATAAAAACTTTTAATTTATTATTATAAAGTAATATAAAAATATAATAAAAAAATAAATAATAAGGCTTATATAAACTTTTTATTATTAATAATTATAACTTTATTTTAAATTTTTTAAATAACTTAATAATTTTTTAATTTATAATAATATAGCTATATTATTATAATAAAATAAAGAATATTATAATTTAAATTTTATAATTAAATAATAATTTATAATATATTATATATTTTAAGTTAAATTTTTTAAATATATATTTAAATTTTTTAAAATTAAAATAATAAAAATAACTTTTAAAAGTAAAAAGTAAATTAAAAACTTTTATTAAAATATTTTTAATATAAATATTTATTATTTAAGTATTTTTTAATTAAATATTTATTACTTAATATAAGAAAGATAATTATAAATTTATATTAAAGCTTTAATAAAATAATATAATTATTATATTTAAAGATTTATTTAAGGGATTTAATTATAAAAATATATTAAATTTAATTAAATATAATGTTTTTAAGTTTATACTTTATAATAAGAAAATATATAATAATATATAACTTTTAAAATTTTAAATAACATATAAAATTAAAAGTAAAATTAAAAAGCCTTATAAAAAGTTATACTTTATAATAATTAATTATAATAAATATAACAAAAAAGAAATTATTACTTAATTCCTTATTATTTAATAATTAAGCTAATAACTTTTAATTATTTTAATATTATTTAAGCTTATTTATAATTAAAGTTAAAGCTTAAATATATAATACTTATAAAGTTATTATTAAAAATTTATAATAAGTATTTTTTTAATAATATTATATATATTATTAAACTTTTATATAATATTATTAAATTTAATATATATTAATAAATAATATATATAAATATTATTATAAAAATTAAATATAATTATCTTTATTTATAATTTATACTTTTTTATTTAAATAATAATATATAAATATTTTAATATTATAATTATATAAATAAATAATACTTTCTTTATTATTACTTTAATATTTTTAATAATAAAAAAAAAGAAAATTAAAAAAATAAATATTTAATATTAATTAAAAATAATACTTATTCTTAAAATAATACTTAACTTTAATAGTATAAAGATTATTATTATAAAGGATAGTATTATTAATATATATTAAAAGAGCTAGGGTATAAAGATTGCCCTTATTTAAACTATCTTTTTTAATTAAGGATAATAATATGTTAAGTAATAATATTATGGGCTAGCCTTGGGTTATTTGCCGTAAGGTACCTAAATAGGGGTTTATATTTAAAGTGTAGAGAAGAAGGTTCACTCCCCGTCTGTATTCGCGTTAAAGCCTATTCTTATAAGGCCAAAGCCCACTAACTAATTACAATAGGCAAAGCCCAAACCATAATATTTATAATTTTAAAATTTTAAATAAAGGAGCTTATATAAAAGGTTTAAATTAAAGAATTATAAAAATACCGTTAATTTAATTATTAGCTTATACTTAAATAATTATCTTTTATTAGCTTGCTTTAGCTAATATATTAAATCATAAAAGCTAAAAGTATATTAATTATAAAAAATAAGTTAAACCTTTAATATATTTAAAAGGCGCCAAGATATAATTAAATAGCTAAGTAAAGAGTAATATTTAATTTATAATTAAACTATAATATTCTTTATTTTTTATTATATAATTACCCTTTTAAGCTTATTAAAGGAACTTAAAAAAAAAGGATATATTATAATTTAAGCTTTACTTATTATAATTAATTAGCGGGCTTTAGCCTTATAAAAATAAGCTTTAGCATGGGTGTAAACGGAGAGCAAACCTTTTCCTTTGTACTTTAAATATTAACCTTATTTAAGCACCTTTCAGCAGATAACCTTAAGCCAGCCCATAACAAAGCTTCTTTATTAACTTTTAATATATACCATTAATATATTAATTATGCAATTAAAATAATAAACCTTTATTATCTTTTATACCCTTTAACGTTATAAATAACTATACCTTAAATAATAATGCTTAAGCTATGCATATTTATTATAAAAGCAAGGCCTTATCTTTAACTACTTTTATAAAGTTTAATAATAATAATAATAGCTATTTTATTAAAACTTTATTATACTCTTATTATAAAGATATTTATTACTTTATAATAAAAACCTTACTTAATATTAATCTTAATAAGTAAATTAACTTAAAGATTTTTAATTATATTAAAAATAACCTATATAGCCTTAATAATAACATTATATCTTTAAGCTATAAATTTACCTTAAGCCGTAGCTATAATATTATTAACTAATTTATTTAAAAAAAGAAGATTTTAAGTAATAACTTTAAGGTTATAATTAATAATATTAAACTTAGCTAAATTAAGATAATAATTATTAATTTAATATACTGCTTTTTATTAAGGATTACTTACTTTATTTAAAAAAGCATATTAATTAATCCTTATTTATATAAAAAAACTCCTTATTTATTTATATTATTAATTTTTTATTAATAATATATAATTATTATCTTTATATTAAAGCATTATAAATTAAGCTAAAGTTTTTAATAAAAGCATTAAGATTTATTATTAGTATTAACTTAATTATCTTAAATAATAATAAGCTTTATTAAGTATAAAGTAATTACTATTATAAATTGCTAAAAATAAGTTATAATTAGCTAATTAAAGACCTTATTAAGTTTAAAAAGCTTATTAATTATTAAGTTATTTACCTTTTTAAGCTTAAGAAAATATAAAATAAGCGTAATTAATTTATTTATATTTTTTATAATTTTAAAACAGGAATTATTTTCTTAAAGGTAAGGGTTATTTATAATATAGCTAATAAAGTAATTAATATGCAATATACATTTAATTATATTGCTAACTTTTTACCTATTTAATTTATTTTATTTAAATTTATTCTTATTATTTAAATTATTTTTAAAAAGCTTTTTTTAAATATTAATTAAAAGGAATTTTACTTTATTAATTATAATTTTATTATTATTATCCTAAGCATTTATAATTAATTTTATCCCTTTATTTATAACCTTATTATAAAAATAAAGTTATTGCAAAAAAATAAATAATTAAAATAAAAAATATTTATTATTACTTAATTAATATAGCTACCCTTTAACTTATTATTATATATTATATTATTAAAAAGCAATTAATTTATTACCTTATAATAATAATAAAAATAATTATTTTATTAAGCAAAACTTAATTATTATAATAATATAATTTATTATTAATAATATATAAATTTAAATAATTAATAATAAGTTTAACTTAGCTAAGTGCTTTTTTTATTATAAGGGATTTCTTAATAATAATTATAATCTTACTTATATCTTAATAAAGTAATAATACTTATTAATTAATAATAATAATATTGCTAATAATAATAATAATAAAGAGCTTAATTATAATAATAAAGAGAAAAGTATTATAGCGTTATTTAACTTAACTACTTAAAAAAGCGTTAAAAATTATATTAAAAAGAAAAAAGCTAAATGCTATAAAGAGTAATAATAAAGCACTTAAAAAATGGCAATCTTAAAATAAATACCATTATTATATTATATTAGTAAAATTATAAACTTTTAATGCCTTTATATTTATATAACTCTTTAATTATATAAATAAAATAATGCTTATATATATAAAGCTTAATATAAGCTATTATTAATACTTTTAATATATATTAACTGGGTTAACATATGTTAATTAATAGCAGATTAATTATATTTAAATTAATTATATAAAAGAAAGGAGGGTTGTACTTATAAGCTGCAAAACCTTCCTTTAGCTATAAATTATCTAAGGGTGGTTATATATTACCGTATATAATCTTTACTTATTAATACTTTAGTATTAATTACTTGTAATGCTTATTATGCTTAATATTGCTATGCCTTTATAGCATACTTATAATTATATTAGCAATCTTTAATTAAGTAAGTTAATATATATTTTTAAAAAGTATATAAGAAAAAAAAGTTAAATTAAACTTAAAGTTATTAAGTTAAGAGTATTAATTAATTAAATTAATTAAAGTTAAATGCTTATTTAATTATATTAAATGCTTATAAAAAGTAAGTATATAAAAAGGCTTAAGTTATTATTAAGGGGTTAAAGGTTAATTATTTTATTAAAGTATATAATTAATAATTATAAGTTTCTTTAATATAAATATACATTAAAATATTTTAATTATATTAATTTATAAAGCATAAATTATTATAATTATTATATAAATATTTTATTTATAATGCATTTTATAAACTTATACTTTTATTACTTATAATGCTTAAATTAAATAAAAATTAAATTAAATTTTTAAATTAATAATATTATTATTTAATTTTTAGCTTATAATATACCTTAATTTAGTTTAGCTTAAGCTTAATTATACTTAATTTCCATAATTAAATAAAAATTAATTAATTATAAAGAAAAGATAAGTAAGATAAGTTATAAAGGTTAGTAAATAAAGTATTTAAATAAAGAAGAAAAGTTAAGTATAAGGAATTATTAAGAAATCTTTTAATATTAATTAAGTTAATAAATAAAAATATATATAAAACTAATATATAAGTATTAAATTATAAAATTTAATTAAGAATGCTTATTAAATATAAGCTAGCAACTTAAATGCTTATAAAGGGAATAGCTTATATTATTACCCTTAAGGGTGAAATTCTTAATATATAAGCATTATTATTAAAATCTTAAATATAAAGTATTGCTTTTAAAAAGGATATAATTAAAAGTTAGTTAATTATATTATTTTATAAGGTAATTAATAAGTAATTAATAAAAGGGAATTAAATTTTTATTATTTTAATATATTTTTGCTAATAATTATAAAGATTTAATTGCTTTAATAATCTTTTCTTTATAATATTATTATAATTAAATTAACTTATTATATCTTCTTTTTACTTAAATAAATAATTATACTTAATTAATATAGCCTTATATTTTAATTATAATCTTATATATATTTATAAATTACTTAAGAGTTTTATTTAATATACTTTTTATAAAGGTATTTATTAAGTTATAATTATTAGCAATTTATTAAATTTTAAAGATTTTGCATTTCTTATATAATTATTAAAGTATTATTAAGTTAATTATAAAGTATTTCTTTTTAATTATATTAAGCTTAATTAAGCATTTATATAAAAAATATAAATTTATATAAATTATAAAAGGAATAATATTAATATTAAGATAAGTAATAATTTAATATAAAGTAGCTGTTAAAATAATATTTATATTAAATTTATAAATTATGCTATAAGTCTTAAAAGCTAAAATGCTTTTAATAACTTTTTTATACTTAGTAAAAAATTAATAAATAATGTTATTATAAATATTTAATTTTATAAAGCTTTTATTTTTAGTTTTATTAATAAAAGTAATTATAAAGCTAATTTAAGAGCTAAGATCTTAATTATTAATAAAAAAACTATTAATAAAGATAAGTAATTTAGCTATAGTTAAGTTAAGTAATATATATTATATATTATATTTAAGATAATTAGCTTATTATTATAGCTTTTTATTAAGCTTAATATATTTTTTCTTGCTTAAATTAATAACTTAAGCAGCTATAAATAAGTTAAATGCAGCTTTTAATTAATAAATAAAAGTTAAGTAAGCATTATAAGCTTATTGCTTAATATATTATTATTCTTAATTAAGAAAGGTAGTTTAAATAAGGGTAATCTTTATACTTTAGCCTTTTTAATATATATTAATAATATTATTCTTTATAATATTAATTTTTATATTATTAAAATTAAATATTATTTTAAAAATAAATATTATCTTTAATTTATATTAAATATTTACCTTTTTAATTTTTTCTTTTTTTATTATTAAAAATATTAAAGTAATAATAAAAAAAGTATTGTTTATTTATATAGCTATAATATTAAAGTTATTTATATTATTATTTAAAATAAGAAAATATAAATTATAAGTAAAAATAATTATATTTAATTTCTTATAATAATATTTATAATATATTATTTATTAATATATATTAAACTTAATAATATTATATAAAAGTTTAATAATATATATAATAATATTAAAAAAATATTTATTATAAATTTTTAATAATAATTTTATAAGTATAATATATTTAAGCTTTAACTTTAATTATAAATAAGCTTAAGTAATATTTTAAAGCTTAATATATATTTCTTATTAAAAAAGAAATAATATTAATATAATTAAAAGTTAATAACTTAATTATTAAATAATAAAAAATTAAATAAGAATTTTTTTATTATAATTATTATAATTAATTATTATAAGATATAACTTTTTATAAGGCTTTTTAATTTTATCTTTAATTTTATATATTATTTAAAACTTAAAAAATTATATATTATTATATATCTTTATATTATAAAGTATAAATTTAAAAATATTATATTTAATTATTTAATACTTTTTTATAATTAAATTTTATAAATAAGTTTTTAAGTATAATAATTATATTATTTTATTAAAGCTTTAATATAAGTTTATAATTATCTTTTTTATATATATATAATAAATATTTAATTAATAAATATTTAAATAATAAATATTTATATTAAAAATATTTTAATAAAAGTTTTTAACTTATTTTTTACTTTTAAAGATTACTTTTATTATCTTAATTTTAAAGAATTTAAGTATATATTTAAAAAATTTAACTTAAAATATATAATATATTATAAATTATTTTTTAATTATAAAGTTTAAATTATAATATTCTTTATTTCTTTATAATAATATAATTATATTATTATAAATTAAAAAATTATTAAATTATTAAAAAGATTTAATTTAAAATTATAATTATTAATAATAAAAAGTTTATATAAGCTTTGCTATTTAATTTTTTCTTATTATACTTTTATATTACTTTATAATAATAAATTAAGAATTTTTATAATATTAAGTTTATTATAAATATTAAAAGTTATATTTATTATTTAATATTTTTTTAAAAAAAAACTTTATTATTATTTTAATAGCTTTAATTTATTTTTATATTAAAAGAATAAAAATTAAGTTTTTTATAAGGTATAAATAAGCTTTAAAGATAAATAATATAAATATAATCTTTTAAAAGCTATAAGTATTATTAATAATCTTTATTATTATTTAAAAAATAGCTTTTTTTATATAAGTAATAATTAACTTAATATATAAGATATTAAATGCTTATTAAAAAAGAATATAATAATATTTAATTTTATTAATAAATTAATAAGCTTTTATTAAAACTTATTTATAAGTAATTCTTAATATTTATATTATTATTTAAAATTTAATAAATATAAACTTTATATTAATATTATAAAAAATTTAATTAAAAGAATTAAGATAAATATTAATTTAATATTTATAAAGTATTTTTTATATATTTTTAATTAAAAGTAATTTAAAAAATTAAGTTATGTAAAAAGTTATTATTAAATTAATAATATAAAAAATAATCTTAATTTTAAGAAAATATATAATATTAATAATAATTTTATAATTAAAGTTATAATTATTTTTTAAAGTAAATTTAAATCTTTATAAAGTAAAATTATAAAGTTAATAATAATAATAAAACTTTATAATAATTTTTAAAGTTTTTACCTTTATATTATATTTAATGTTTTTTAATAAGTAATTAAAATATTTAATTAATAAGTATTTAAAATATTAATATAATTAATATAATTTCGTTTTTATAAAAAATATAATAAGGGTATATAAAAAGTATTATAAATATTTTTATTTTTAAGTAATTAAAAATATTTTTTTAAAATTATTTAATTATTATTAAATTATTTTATTTATTATATTAATTAAATAAATATATAATTTATTTATATTATTTATATAAAGTAAAAAGGGGGTATATTTTTTAATAATATAAAAATAATTAAATTAATTATAATCTTTATTATTATTATTTTTAAAAATAAAGCTTATAATTCCTTATTAAATTTAATAAATCCTTTTTTTATTTATAAGGTATTAAGCTAAATAAAAAGATTTTTATATTAAAAAGCAAGGTATTATTTATATTTTATTATAAAAAAGATTATAATACTTATATTAAAAATAATGCCTTAAAATTAAGTATAAGTATATTTTTTAATTAAAATAAATTAAAAAGTAAAAATAAATATTATATTTTCTTTATTTTTATTAATATTATTTTCCTTAATAATTATATTTTTTAAAAAAAGATTATAAAGAAAGGTATTATTTATAATAATTTAATAATATATTATATTATTCTTATAATTATTCTTTTCTTTATTAAAAATAATTTTTATATTAAATTTTTTATACTTTATAAAGAATATAATATAATTAATATTAATAGCTTTATAATTAATATATTTTATTTATATAAAGTATTAATTATAATATTATTAATATTTTATTAATAAGTAATTTAAAAATTAATAATTAATCTTATTATAAATATAATATTTTTTATTTCTTAAAGTATTTTATTAGTTATTATAATAAGAATTATATTAAGAATAAAAGTTATTATTATTAAAGTTATTATAATTAAAGTTGCCTTAGTTAAAGTTATTATAATTAAAGTCTTTTTAATTATATCTTTTATAACTTAATAGCTTATTATTTTAATATTAATAATTAATATAATATAATTTATTTTTTTTATTATTAATATTTTAATTATTTTTATTATAATATTAATTAATATTATATTAAAAATTAAATTTAAAAAAATTTTAATTTTAAAAATAATAATTTATATAAATATTTAAAATTAAAGAATGTATATTAAAGTTTTAATATATTTATATAAATATAATTAATTATTATTTATAAAAAGTTATTCCCTTAATAAAATATATTAAGTGCTTATTAATATAATTATAATTTATTAAATATTATAATAAAAACTTTTTAAAAATGCTTATTAATATTTTTTAAATTAATATATATTTTACTAAATATAATTAAGATTTAATTATAAAAGTGTTATTAATAATTAACCTTTATATAAAAATAAGCTTTAAGCTTTAAATATATATTATAAATAAAGGAATTTATATTAATATTATAAATATAATAAATTTTAATATAATCTTTTAAAATTAAAGAAAATATTATATAAAATTATTTAAGTTTAATATTTATTATTTAAAAATATTAAAATAAATTATTATTTTATTATTTAATAAATTATATAATGTATTACCTTATTATTTATTTTTATTTTATATTTTATTAAATTATATATTATTATTAATATTAAAAAAATTATTTATTATTTCTTAAAAGGATAAATTTTAATATAAATTATATAATTATAAAGATTTTAATATTATAATAAATAGTAATATTAAGTATAAAGTTTTTAAGTATTTTAATAAATTTAATTTTTATTAAAATAATATCTTTTAATATTTTAAAGAAGCTCTTATATTTAATTAATTAAGGTTTTTTTTTTTTATAAAATAATAATTATAATATTTATTATAAGAAAGTTAATTAAATAAAGTTTTATTTTAATTTTATAAATAATTAAGAATAAAAAAGTTATAATTTTTAAGATTCTTTATTATCTTTAATAAAGAAAAGTAATTATTTTAAATTTTAAAAAAAAAAAGAAGTAAAAGCTATAAATAACAAAATTATATTAAAAATTAAAGTTTTTAAAACCTTTTAAATAATAAATATTTCTTATATACTTATTATCTTTAATTTTTAAGATTAAAGTTATTAAGTATAAAACTTAAAAAGTTTATATATATTAGCTATTTTATATAATTCCTTTTTTTATTATAAAGAATATTTATTATATATAAGCAATACTTTTAAATTAATACTTTACTTATTAATATTTTCTTTAAAATTAACTTTTTTTTCTTAAAGGAATTTCTTAAAGTTTTAAATAATAATTAACTTTTTAAATATTATTATATTTTAAAAAGTAAAGTCTTTTATAAAGCATTAAAATAAATTATTATTTATATTTTAATATCTTATTATTTTTTTTATAAACTTAAAAATAGTAATATTTATTTAATTAATTATATTATTTATTTTTATTATTAGTTTATTTTAATAATTAAAATTAATTTATTAGCTTTAAAACCTTTTATTAAGGTTAAAAAGTAATTAAAGTTTTTATATAAAAGCATTATTAATATTTAAGGGTATTTCCTTAGCAATGCTATTAAATTTAATTATCTTGCTAAGCTATTAAAATATTTAAGTAGTTTATATATAAAGGAAATAAAAAGAAGGTAGCTAAGGGGATGTATTAAGGTTATTTTAAAGCATAGAAAGAAAGTATTAATTATGTAATAAAAGAGTGTTATAATGGGCTTGGGCTATTGCCCCAAGCCTTATATAGTGTGGCTAGATAATTCAAGGGAGCTTGGATTATTACGTACCTTTTGGTTTAGATAGCTATAAGGTTGCTAGCAAAACTAGCTTATGGAAGAAGGCGCTAGCTAGCCTGCAGCCCCTTTAGGGCCAGCCCATAATAAGTGTTTATTAAAGAGTATTTATTAACTTAAATAAATATAGTTTATTATTTATATTAAAATAAAGTAATTAAAGGCACTTTTAACTTTAATTATATAATAAAATACGTTATATAATTAATAAAGTTAAGGTATTATTAAGAACTTATTAATTAATAAATTAAATCTTTATAATAAAAACATTAAAGTATTATCAATTTTCTTTTATTAATTTTAATTATAACATAGCTATTAATACTTAATTAAATAAGGTTTTATTATTAATAATTACTTACCTTTATAATATTAATATTAATTATTTAGCATAAATATTATAACTTAATTATAATGGTTTTTATTATTAATAATTGCTATTTAATTAATAATAATATAAATTTATTGCTTGCTTATCTTGCTATTTATAATTATTTATAGGTAATTATTAATTAATATTAGCTAGGTTAATATATATTAATTAATAATAAATTAATTGTATTTAAATTAGCTATATAAAAGGAAGGAGGGTTGCGGCCGTAAGCTGCAAAACCTCCCTTTGGCTATAAACTATTTAAGGGTGATTACGTGCTGCTGCATATAACCTCTGCCTGCCGGTACTCTAGTGCCAATTGCCTATAGTGCCTACTGTGCCTAGTGCTGTTATACCCCTATGGCATGCCCATAACTACAATATAATTTATATTATAACTCCTTATATTAACGTTATAAATTATTATCCCTTATTATAATATTATAAACTTTTTATAAAATATATAATTTCCATTATATATATATATATATATAAATATAAATATTATAATTAATTTTATATATATTAAGAATATATTAATTTATTAATGTTTTATTATTAATATATTAATTTATTAATATTTTATTATTAACTAAACTTTATATTTACTTAACTTTATAAATAATATATTATTAAGCTTTAATTATAATATATAAGATATATAACTACCTTTATATAATAAATATATAAAATTAAATTAAATTATATTATATCTTAAAATAACTTTTATAAAGTATTTAATTATCTTTTTATAATATATGCATTTTATTTTAATTTCTTAAAGGAAAACTGTTTATAATAAAAAGGAAATTATTAAGCCTATAATATATTATTATATTATAATAATTCATTAAAGTTTAATAAATAAATAGCTTAAAGAAACTTTAAAGATTTCCTTATTATATCTTAGTAATATAAATTATTATAATATAGTAGTATTTTCTTTAAAACTTCTTTAAAAATAATTATTCATTATTTTTTACTTAATTTATAATAAGTATTAATACTTTTATTATAGGTTTTAATAATTAGCATAATAGCTTTAATATAATTATTAATAATAATAATAATAATAATAAGCTACCTTATTATTTTAATAATATAACTTTTAAAATTAACTTATTTCTTTCTTAATATAAGTTTATTATAATTATTAATTAAGTATAAAAATATTATATCATAAGATTATATTAAGTCTTTAGCAATTTTAATAATAATAATTAGCAGCTTATGAAATAATTACCCTTTTCTTATAATTTATATATTATAACTTTTTATAAAATTAATAAGCTGCTTACTTATATTTTTAATAATTACAATATATTTTATATTAGCTATTATTATTATAAGTATAAGTATATTTAATATATATATATATTTATTAATTTATTATTATTATAAAATATATAATATTATTTAAAAAGAGTGATTATTATTAATAATAACTATATTTTTATCTTTAAATAAATTAAGTTTATTATTATTATTTATAATAATATAATTATATTTCTTTTAACTTTTAATTATATTATTATTAACTTTTATAAAATTATAAGCATTATATTAATAAAGTTATCTTTTATTACTTTTATTATTTATTTAAATAGCTATATTTATTTTTATAATATAACCTTAATTAACGCCCTTATTAATTTTATTAAGAATATATCTTTAATTATATTATAGCTTATTAATATATTTTCATTCCTTATTAATATTAATATAATTATATATTATATTAATAATAATAATATTAATAATTATTAATTAACTTAGTTTATTTAAAAAGTAATAAATATCTTTATAACTTTTAATAATAATTAAAAGATTAAAATTAATTATTATATTAATAATATATATACTTTTAATATAAATACCCCCCTTTATTCTTTTTTATATTAATATTAACTTAGCTTTAAGTATGCTTTAATGCATTTAAAAATTGCTATTAAAAAAAGTTTAATATAATAATTAATGCTTTAAATATTCTTATTAATTAAGTCTTTAATATTAAGTAATATAGCTGTAATTTAAGTTATTATTATATTTATAATAAGTTTAAGAAAAAAAATAAAAAGATAAAGAAAAGGACTTTAAGAACTTGCCCTTCTTTAGCTGCAATGCCTTACATTATAAGTATTAACTAGCTTAGCCCCTTATTATAATTATAATAAATTTAAGTAATTAAGAGCTTTATTTTTAAATAAAAAGTTTATAAATTTAACTCTTATTATTATTAAATTATTATAGCTTTATTATTAATCTTTATAATTTTTAATCTTATAATTAAATATTTTTAATATATTTATTTAAATAAATAATAATAAAGGAATTTTAAAAAAATAATATATTTAATATAGTTTTGCTTTATAAAAAATTAATTATATAACTTAATTTTCTTTTAGCTTAATATATTACTTAATTTTATAAAAAAGAAATTTAATTTATTTATTAAATAAGTATATAATAAGTTTTAATTAATTAAAAATATTTATATATAAATAAGGTTATGGGTTTAAATCCTATTATTATTATGCTTTACTTAAGTATAATAAATATTTAAGGCTTGCTTTACAACCTTATTTAAATAGCTTATAATAATATAATAAGATTTTATATATTTTTATCCTATCCTTATTTATAACCCTTATTACTTTATACCTTACCCTTAAATAAGCTTATTAAGCTTAATATAAATCTACCTTATAATTACCTTAAATAAGTAATTTTTTATAAATAATAATATTTCCTTATTATACCTTAAATAAATTAAAGGCTATTAATTCTTATATATTTTTAAAGAATTCTTATATTAATATATCTTAACCTTTTTACTTAATATAAACTTATTTTTTAAGGAAATTATTTTATAAATACCTTAATATATTTTTAATTATTAAGATTTTTTTTATACAGTACTTTTTATTTTAGCTCTTATTTACTTTATTTAAAATTAATATAATACTTAGCTAAATATTTATAAATATTTAAATAAATAATAAATTATTTATAATATACTTAATTAAATTAATATTAAAAGTAAAATAAACTTAGCTTAATATATTTAAGATAATTATTTAAGATATAAGGATGTTTATTATAATATATTTTTAATATAATTAATTAAGCTTCTTTATTAATTAAGTAATTTAAAAATACTTTAGGAATAATTATATTTAATTATTAATGGAAAACCTTTTTATTATTTAGTAATATTTATTAATTATTTACTCTTATTATTGCTAAATATAAATAATAATAAGTTAAGCAATATTTATTTTAATTTAAAGGTAATTTAAAAATATAATTATTTAGCTCTTAGGATTAATTATAAATACCGTTATATTTAAGGAGCTTAGGATTACTTATATATTAAATTTATTTATTAATTAATTTAAGCTTTAGCTAATTATTATTAAATCCCTATTATTTAATATAATTTAGCAAGCTAAAAAGTAATTAACTTAATTATTTTATATGAAAATAATAACATTATATAAATACTTTTATATTTTTTAATTTATTTACTTTATGCTATTATTTATCTTAAAGTAATATATTATAAATAAAAATTATTTTATGCTTATTTAAATATATAAAGAAGTTTAAAATACTTTTATTTAATTATTAAAAATAAATATAAAAAACTTATAATAACATTATTATAAAGTAATAAAGCATTATATATAATTTTTTATAATTATAAAGTATATTATTTTAAGAAAGTTTATTTAAAAAAGTAATTTATAATAATTATTAAATAATATAAGCTACCTTTATAAATTAATAAGTTTATTATAAAGTTAATAAATATTTAAAATTAATAATTATTTAAAAAAGGGATAAGATAAAGTAAGCTTTATTATAATTATTAATTAAGCTAGATTTAATAATATATATTATAATTTTAAATAAAATATTAAATAGCTTATAATATATTATTTTAATAAAAGTTATATAAAAAGACTTAAAAAGTTCCTTTTTATCTTAAATACCTTATCATAAGAAAGTTATAAGCTTATTATAATATTAATATAATAAGTAATTCTTAATTTAAGAGTTATAACTAGTTTTAAAATTAAAGTATATTATATATTTTAAAGATATAATTAATAATTTAAATTATTATTTTTACTTTTTTAGGAAATTATTATTAATTAAATATAATTACCTTATAATAAATCTTATATTATAAATTTTATTAAACTTTCTTATTTTAAAGTATAATTAATATTAATTTATTAAATAATTATAACCTTATAAATATAATAATATAAATATTAAAGATTATTATTAAAATTAATTAAAGTATTTTAATTATTTAATATTTTTTTAAGGTTATTTTATTTTAATTTTATTATAATAATGCATTAAAATACTATATTTATATTTTTAAGTAATATTAAAAATTATAATAAAAAACGGATAAAGTTTTAACTTATTAAGCTTACTTTTTTAAAAGGAATTAAGGGTTAATAAAGTATTTAAGGCTTTTATAATTTATAAGTATTATAAATAAGTAAAATATGCTTTAAAGCATAAGTAATTATATTTTTAAGGCCTTAATTATTATTAATAGTTTTTTATTATAAATAATATAATTTTATTATATTAAAGAAAGTTTTATAAAATAATAAGTAATTAAATAAAAAGCCCTTTTTAAAAATTAATAAATATATATTAAAGATTATTTTTAAATAATTTATCTTTATTATTATATTTAAGTTTAAATTTTATTTAATTAAAATTAATGCCTTTATAAATATTACTTTAAGATAATAAAAAGCTTTATTTTCTTTATTTTCTTATTAAAAAGGAGTTTTTTTAATAATAAAATAAAAAGGAAAGTTAATAACTTTAAAAAGGTTTTTAATAAAATTATAATAAAAGTTTATAAACCTTATAAAGCTTTAAATATTATAAATTATTTATAATAATTTTTATTTTTAAATTACCTTAATCTTTTTTAAATTTACTTAAATACTTACCTTAATTATAATAATAAAGCTTAAATATTTTACTTATTTTATTATAAACTTATATTTATTTTAATTTAAATTTAATTTAGCATTTTATAAGTAATATAATACCTTTTATACTTTTCTTATATAATTCTTTTTTAAGCTTAAGGAAAATATTAATATATTATTTAATTATATTATTATATAATCTTTTAAAATATTAATTAAGATTAAGTTAATATATTATTAAAATATAATAAGTATATTTAATAAATTAAAGAAATAAATTTATTATTTAAGTAACTTAAATTAAGTTTAAAATATTATTAAATGCTATTACTTTTTTATTATTTATATTTAATAAAAGGTTATATAAATATTTAGCTTTATAAATTATTAAGCATTAAAAAGGGAGTATAATATCTTTTTAATAAAAACAAGGGGGTAAAAATCTTATTAATTTATTTTATTAAAAATAAAATAATTTATATAAAATTATTATTTTTTATTTACTTTATATATTAAAAAAATTAAAGTTATTATTAATAAAAAGCTAACCCTTATTTAACTTTTATTATAAAGTTTTATAATTTATTTTAAGGTATATTATATAATAAACTTTATAATAATATTAATATAAATTTATTTTTTATTAATAATAAATAAATATAATAATTAAATTAACTTTAATATAATAAAAGAGTAAAAGCTTATTTTTTATTAAAAAGGCTAAAAAAGTTTTATACTTTTTTTAATAAAAGCTTAGCTTTATATTAATTTATATTATTATTATTTCTCTTTTAAGAAGTTATAATTTAAAAGATTTAAGTAACCTTACTTAAGCTTATTTTTATTAAAGTAATATTTATTATTTTATTATAAAATAAGTAATTTATTTATATTTTTATAATTGCTTTAAAGATAAATTAAGCTAAATTACTTATATCTTATTAACTTTCTTTTTTTATAATTATTTTTTAAGTTATATTAATTATTATATAATATATAAATTAAGTTTAATAAAATATTATAATAATATAATTAAGATAAGTTAAATAAAAGAAATATATATTATTTAAAATTATATAAGCTAAGATAAAAGCTTATTATATATTAATATTTAAGGAAAGCTATATTATATATATAATATATTAAATTTATAATAAGTTAATAATTATTCTTAAGTTTCTTAAAATAAATAAAGTTATTAGCTTTAATTTTACTTTTTATACTTATTAATTACTTAAATAATAAGAATATATTTATAATTATAATAATAAAGATTAAAAATAAAGGTTTATTTAATTTATTTTATATTTATTAATATTATTTTTATATAAATTAAGCTATTATAAATATAATAAGAATAAAACTAAGGCAAGACCGTTAATCCCTTAAAGGCATAAATAAAACCCTATAAGCTAGTAAAGCAAGCTTAAAGGATTTATTATAAAATAAGCATAAATTACATAATAAAGTAAAAGGATAACTAAAATAATTAAAGCAACGCTTTACTTTAAGTAATTTAAATAATTTAACGCTCCTATCGCTTTAAATAAGCTATGCTTTAAGTAAGCCATTAAAAATAACGCTTTAATTACTATAACCTAAAAAGATAAACTATATAAATTATACTTATTATTAATAAATAATATTAACTTAAAATAACTCTTTAATAATTAATTTAAGTATTTACCTTAAATAGCTATAAAACTTTTAATCCATTATTATTACCCATTACTTAAAACATTACTACCTTAAACATTTCCTAAATATAAACCCGCTTACTAAATTTATTAGCTAAAAACTAATTATAATTATTATATTTTAATTACTCTTATTTAAACATTTTATATAAACCTTAAGCAATAACTTATATAATTATCACCCTTACTTTAATATATCTTTTAACCATACTTAAAAAAACCTTTAGCAAAAGCTAAATAATAATAACTTTAAACTCTTATAAGCTTAATACCTTAAGATAATTAAGGAAATTAAAAAACTTTACGCTTATATTTAAAAGCAAGCCAGCTAAAATAATAAAATAAAAAAATTTAAGGCTAAAATTAAAATACTTTAAAGCACCGCTAATATTATCAACACCTTAATTAAACCTAAAGAATTTATTAAGCTCGCCAACCTAACCCCCTATAATAATTCCCTAAAATAGCTATAAGCCTACCTTACTTAAATTAAAGCCTATTAATGCTTCCATGGCCTTAATAATTAATTTAATAAAAAATAAGTTATATATATAACCTTCTTTTTAAAAAAACAAACCTTAATATAATTTAAATTATACCTTATAAACTTTCTTAAAAAAGATAAATTTAAATAATATAAATAAAAAACTTAAGATATCTTTAATAACTTTAAGAATTATAAGCTTACTCTTAAATTGCTCTTCCAAAACCTAAATAAGAAATAATAAGTAAAAAGGGAACTTATAAGATTATATTAAAAAAAACCCATTATAACTTACTCCATAAAGTTCCAATAAATCTATGCCAAAATTAACTATATTAACATTATAAAGATCTTTATATTTTATAACAAGCTAAAGGATAAAGTAAAAAACAAACTATTTAAGCTAAACTAACTAAATAATTTTATTTAATATATAAAATTAGCTATTTAAATTAATAACTAAATTTATAAGCGCAAACTTAAAAAAAGGGATAAAACCCAATACGCCCCTTTCATTAATAAAACAAGCCAAACTTTAAAAAGCAATATTAACCATAAATAATAGCTAGTAAGCAGCATTTAAGCCTAATAAAACTTAACGCCGCTTAAAAAAAGCCTAAAAAAACATTAAATACTATAATTATAATAAAAAAAAATACTTTATATAAAATTATTAAAATAAAAAAAAGAATAATTAAAAGCTAATATTAAAGCAATAATAAACTAGCTTAACTACTAAAAAACTTATAAAAAACTATACATTCATAAGCTAAATAATATATTATAATAATAACTATAACATGCACTTCTTAAGCAAGAAAGCATTAAGATAATTCCCTAAGGCACTTAAAGGCCAAAAAACTCTTATAATAATAAAGCAAAAGCCACTTGCAATTATAATTAGCACTAACTAAGTAATACCTCTAAATTTAAAAAACTAAAACCCCTATAAATAAGTAAATAAGGCACCCCCCATAATACCTAATACTAGCATTACCTAAATTGCAATCCCAAGGCAAAATAAAAGCGCAATAACATTAGCAATCCATAAAAAACTCCCTACATTATCATTAATACATTTTTCTAATAATAACCCTTAAATACACTAACAATACCTAAATCATAAGGAAATCTTATAAGCTTTATATATCTTTAATAAATATAAAATACACTACATAAGCAAGATTAAGAATTTCTTCCCTAAATAATTAAGCATAATAAAAATATCAAGACTTTATAAGCAAAAGAAATTGCAATGCTAAAGCATTTAATAATACTCCCTTAGCTAAAAATACACTATCCTTAAACTTTAAGCAAACTACCCCTTATACTATTTATAAAACCCTAAACTATAAAGGCATTATTTATAAATTAATTATTAAATATACCTTAAGCTAAAACTCCAAAATTAGCACCAACGCTACCAACCTAATGCAATCTCACCGCTTAATAAAGAAAATATAACGCTAAAAAATCTCATAATCACAGCATAAACGCTAAGGGCAGTAAAAAAGCTCACCTAAGAAGCCATTTAGCAAATTAAGAAAATCTTAGCAAAAAACTAAATAATAAAAAACAATTAAAGCTAAATTTAAATAAGCCTCAACCAACCATAATTAATATAAAAAGGTTTCTCTATGTAATAAATATCAAAAGACATAAACATATAAAAGTTACATTATAAATTAAGCAATAACCCTTTATAATACTCTTAAATAATAAAGCATAAGGAAATTTCATATTATTAATAATAATATATTAATATAAAATACCATAATAATAAAAAATAAAACCTTATACACTTAATATTATTAATAAACAAAAAGTACTTTATAAAAACAAAATTATTAACATAAAAACTAATTATTTATTAATTATCTTTAATAACCACAAAGAAACAATCCAATTCAACATTACAAATATAATAAAATACAAAATCATATTAAGGATTTTATAGCTTAGAAAAAGCAACCCTTGTTATGGGCTGGCCCCAGAGGGGCTGTAGGCTGGCTAGCGCCTTCTCACATAAGCTGCAAAGCAGCAACCTTTTAACTAGGCCAAAAGGTACGTAATAATCCAAGCTCCCTTGGATTACCTAGCCACACTATATAAGGCTTGGGCTTCCAGCTTAAGCCCATCACAACCCCTAAATTAACTAAACCACTAGCTAAATCTATTAAAATCAACCAATAAATAAAAAAGTTAAGAATAAAAAAACAAATTTAATCCCTAAGGATAACCACAACGCCAATACTTATACAAATTTATACAGCAAACCTTTTAAAGAATAAAAAAAGAACTTAATTACTAAAACGGAAATAATTAACCCCCTAAATAAATTAAACAAACAATAACAACACCTTAATCCACCGCAAATCAAAGGAAAAACAAAGCAGCTAACCCAAGCAATACAACAATAAATACAAAAAATCCAAACAACACTTAAATAAATACACTACTTACTAAAAATCCTAAGAATTATAATTATATCCCTAAAAGGAACTTTATAATAAGCAAAGAAATAATAACATTTAATGCACCATAAAATAATATAGCCATTACTTAAAAGGTTTATTTATTTTATATAATAATAATAAAAATAAACAACCAAAAATAAATTTTAAAAAAATACTAAAAATATTTAAAGCTATTTTAAGCAATACTTAACACTAAACTACCTAAATATAATTAATAAAATTATAAAATACCCTTAAAAAAAATCACCCTAAGTTTTACAAAATCTACAACCTTAATAAAAAATAACTTAAAGCGCTATATAAATACCTTAACAACAATTTTAAAAAAAAATATATCCAATCATCCACATTACCCACAAACTACCCTATCCTCTTTATACCTAAGAAAAACAAAAAATTACGCCTTTATATAAACTACTAATAACTTAACAAAATCATAATTAAAAATCAATACCCCTTTCCACTCATTAAAAAATTATATAATAAGCTTTAAAAAACATAATAATTCATAATATTAAATCTTAAAGATACTTATAACCTTATTAAAATAAAATATAAAGAAAAATAAAAAATTACCTTTAAGATAAGGTATAATCACTTTAAATATTTAATTATACCCTTCAACCTTATTAACGCGCCCACCTCTTTTTAAATAATAATTAATAATATCCTACGAAAATACCTTAATTACTTTATAATAATTTACTTAAACAACATCCTAATCTTTTTAAAAACACTTAAGCAATATAAGTAGTATATATATTAAGTCCTCCAAACTCTCCAAAACGCCAAACTTTTAATAAAACCAAAAAAGAGTTACTTTTATATATAAAAAGTTAACTTCCTTACATAATTTAATTAAAAAAAATTTAAATGCAAGCATTTAAAGTCATGGCAATCCAAAATTAGCCAATGCCAATTAATATTAAGAAAATTAAAAGCTTTTAAAATTACATTAACTTTTATTAATAATACATTAAGAACTATAAAAAGTTATCCATACCATTAACTAATCTTATTAAAAAAAACCAGCCCTTTAAATAAAGAAAAGAAAAATAAAATAAATTTAATAAAATTAAAAACAAAGTCCTCTTAAAGCTAATACTTAAAAAAGCAAATCCTAAAAAAAATTATAAAACAAGCATTAATGCCTTAAACTTTACGATTAAAAAAAAATTAAAATAATATAATAAGCAAGGCTAATTCCACCTTATTATATTCTTCTTTAAGAAACTTAACAAGCCTAAGCTTAACTACCCAATTTATAATAAAGAGCTTATAGCAATCATTAAAGCATTTTAAAAATAAAAACATTATTTAATTAAAGCTAAACATTAAATATAAATATTTACTAACTATAAAAATTTAACTTACTTTATAATTATAAAGAAACTTAATAAAAAACAAATTAAATAATTAAAATATTTATCATGATTTAACGCCAAAATTACCTATTAAAAGAAATTTAAAAATAAAAAAGCAAACATTCTTAGCAAATAACTAAACTATTAATAAAAAGCGCCACCCAAAATATATATAATACTATATAAAAACTTAAATAAAAACCTAAGCATAAGTTACCTAAAAAAGCAATCCATTGCAAACCAAAAAAATAATAATACTCCCACTAAACAAATTATAACAGCTTATAAAGTGCAATCCGCCACAAATTAATTAAATAAAGCTAAGCAAAACTATAAAAATATCCCAAATAATAAAATAAAGCAGCTTTAAAACATTAATAAAACCCTATTTTATAAGGAAAAACATTACCTACTTACAGCTTTTCAAAAGGAAGTTATTAAAAAACTTTATAAGGCATCAATATATAATCACCAAAATATTAAGGCTACTTACCTAAGGCTAAAACAACATTAAAACTTCCCTAATGCAAAACATAAAATTGCCTAAATTATTAATAAATGCAACCTTTATAATAAAAGCAAGCTTGCCAAACACAAGCCATATAAGTTATTATAGCCATGATTAACGCCAAATAAGCCATAAAAATTAATTAGCTTAAACTTTATTATTAAGCTTCCCCTATTTAAGAAACCAATAATAAGAATTAATTATAATAATATCCTAATTATAATAAATAAGTTTATAAAATATATATACTTTATACCCTATAAGAAATTTAATATAATAAAAAAACTCGCCTATGCATTTCTTAAAATAATCATTAGCCAATATAAGTTATTAAATAAAATCATATTTAATTATAATAAACTATTTATATTAAACTTTTAATTCTTTTTAATAAAATAATTAAGAGCTAAGCATAAACTCTTAATAATAACATATTTATAAATAAATAAATAAATAAAATAACTTAATTAAATATTAAAACAATATATACACTGCTATATTAATTATTAATAAAATAATTAAGTATTATTGCTATTATTAATATAATTTATATATGATAATATAAATATATATATCATTAACATTTTACCATTTTACGCTAACTATAAATTTAATCCAAACATTTATTAATACTTAATTTTTAATATAAAAGCATTATAAGCTACTAACCATATAACATAAATTAAAAATATCCATAAAAAACTTATAGTAAACTTAAAACTCATTTAAAAATGCATAGCAAAGTAAGCAAACCAAAAAAGATTAAAGAAACCAACCTTTAAAAGGGGAAATATAATTTACTTACTTTACAAAAAACAAATTAAAACCAAACAACCCAACAATAAACTTAACTTTAAAAAAATTAAACCATTTAAAATTAAAAAAAGAATATTAAAAACAAACTACAAACTTGCACTACTTAAGGGAATAAGGATCCACCCAATTTTCCATATATCAATGCTAAAACCAACACCAACCAACACAACACCAACCACCAACATTAAGCTTAACAACTATAAACTAAAATACAAAGTAAAACACATCTTAAACCATAAAATACATAAAAAAACAATAAAATACCTAATAAAATAAAAAAAATATAATAACAAAAACAATTCATAAAAACCTACCTAAAACCTAACAAACTACCAAAAAGCACTTTAAACATACCACCAAACAACCAACCAACAAAGTCCACATTAATATTCTCCATCACAAAGCCCCAATCCACAACGCCAAAACCACCGCTCTACTAAATATCAAAAACGGCTTTAAACTCTTCAACCACAACCCAATTAACAACCTCTGCATAATCAACCTTATCAAACGCATTTAACGCAGCCAATCCCTTATTTACCAAACCAACACCACAATAAACCAAAGATTCCCTTTAATAACATAAATAATCCAAATAAGCCATCACCTTACTCACTTAATAATAAGCCTTATGCAACGCTTCTTAAGCCTTAAGCTCCTAAAAACGTAACTTTTTTTCTTCCATAAATACTTAAAATACTAAAATAAGCAATTAAAAAAAAATAATTCCAAAAACACCAAAACTCACAAGCACTCATTAACACCCCAAAACCATTACATCTCTTGCCTTACTTAACGCAAGCAAAACAATAAAAAACACCCTCCATTATCTAATAAAACCACCCTTTCATAAAATAAAGCAAGCAAAGCATAACTTTAAAGCTTAGCAACTTAATAAAAGCAAACAAATAATCACGCTAATCCAACTTCTTAAAACGCAACTTCTCTACGCATAATAACATAATTATCAATAAAAAGCGCATAAAAAAACAAAAAAATAACAAGAAAAAAATTTACTTAAAAAGTTCTTTAAAGATAAAAAAGCAATAAAAAAAAGGAATAATATCATAAACATAACAAAAATAAAACTAAGGCAAAATCATTAATCCCTTAAAAACGCAAATAAAACCCTATAAGCTAATAAAGCAAGCCTAAAAAATTTATTATAAAATAAGCATAAATTACATAATAAAGCAATAAGATAATTAAAATAATTAAAACAACGCTTTATTTTAAATAATTTAAATAATTCAACGCTCCTATCGCTTTAAGTAAACAACGCTTTAAGTAAATCGCTAAAAGTAACGCTTTAATTGCTTTAACTTAAAGAAATAAACTATATAAATCACGCTTATTATTAATAAATAATATTAACTTAAAATAGCTTTTTAATAATTAATTTAAGTATTTACCCCTAAATAATTATAAAGCTTTTAATCCATTATCATTATCCATTACTTACAACATTACTACCTTAAACATTCCCTAAATATAAACCCGCTTACTAGGTTTATTAGCTAAGAATTAATTATAATCATCATATAAGCTTATAAAAAAAGCTTATGCTTTTAAGTAAAATTTTACTTAAAAGTTAATATTTTTTCTTTAAAGTTAATAAAGTTTTTTTCATAAAGCATAATTAATTTTATAACTTAAATTTAAATTAATATAATTATAAAAAAAAGTTTATAATTTATTATAAAGTATTCTTAATAATTATAATATAAATATACCTTGCATTTTTATTAAACCTTCCTTTTAAACTTAAAAACTTAAAGCGCTTTAACTTAATTATTAATTAATTAAAAGAAAAAGGCGCCTTATTATCCTTGCAACTCTTTATTTTTAATGCCTTAACCCTTTATTATATTTATTATTATTATATCTTAATTTATTACTTATTATTTTTAATTTAAAAGCTTTAAAAAGTATAAAAGTAAGCTTATATATTATTAATACTTAAAGTTTTATACCTTTAATTCATAAATAATTTAATAATATATATTTATTACTTTATTATAATTTATATATAAGATTAATGCTTTAATAGCCTTATTATAATGTTAAAAAAAAGGTTAATTATAAAAATAATTTAACTTTACTTTACTTAATTAATTAAAATCTTTAGCTTATATTATTAATTATTTAAATTAAATATAAAATTAATTAAAATTATTATAATTTTATAATTAAAATAATTATTTATTAATATAAGTTTTTATAATAATGCTTTAAGTATTTAAAAAACTTATTTAAGCTTAAGTTATATTAAAACCTACCTTATTTATAAGATATTATAATGTATAATTATACCTTAATAAATACTTAATTTTATAAGAAAATTTAATATTTTTAAGAATTTTTAATAAAGTTTATATTAATTTATAACTTATATTATATTATAATTTTTTAAATTAAGAAGCTTTTTAATTATTATTAAATTAAAGGTAAGTTAAAAGAATTTATATATATTTTAAGCTTTATAAGTTAATAAAGTATTGCTATAAAGAGAAATATAATAATATTATTATTAGCATTAATAAGTATTATTATAAATAATTAAAGGGGTTGAAGCATTTTTTAAGTATTTTTATAGCTTAATATTAAAATAAATTAAGATATTTTTAATTATATATTTTATAAATAAGTTAATATTATAAGTATAAAGTTATATATTATAATAATATAAGCATTTTCCTTAATATAATTTAAAGATTATAATTTAATATTATAAATTAGCTTTAAATATTTATTAAAAGGTATTTAAAAAAGTTATAAATTATAATATTTAAGAAGTAAGTTAAGATTTAAAAGGGATTAACTTTAAATTTATCTTTTAAATATATATATTATTATATAAAAGGGTTAAGTATAATATAAGCTTAGCATAAGCATGCATTATAGCTTGGGCAATAACTTAAGCTTATTATAATAAAAAGGATATAATGCTTACTTTTATTTTTTAATTTACTTTAATTAAAAATATAATTATATTTAATTTTAAAGCATTATCTTTAATATAAGTATTATAATTTACTTTATAATAAAATATAAATAATATTTTACTTTTTAATATAAAAACCCTTTTATTTAACTTAATACTTTATAAATAAAAAAGCATTTATTAAGTTTAATAAGGAATTATAAGCTTTATTTTTAAAAATAATTATAATAAAAGCTATAATTAATTTAATTACTTTTTATATTATTAAATAATATACCTTTTCTTATTTTATATAAGAAATATAAATAAATTATATATTTATTTATAAAATATAATAAATAAATTAATTTAATAATAATTAATTAGCTTTAAAAAAATATTTTTAATTACTTAAAAATAAAAATATTTATAATATTTCTTATATATTTTTATTATATTTTTTATAAGAAAGAAATTATATTAATTATATTAATCTTTTAAATATTTATTAATTAAATATTTAAATTATTTATTAATGAATATTAAATATAATATAAAAATAAAGATTTTAAAGATAATTATAAAGTTTTATAAATTATTACTAACTTTATAATTTTATTTTATAAAGATTTAAGTTTATTTTAAAAAATAATTATAACTTTAATTATAAAATTATTATTAATATTAAATACTTTTTTAAAAATAAATAAATTCTTTATATTATTAATTTAATAATAATATTTTAAATAGCTTTATATTTAAGTTATTTTTAATTAAAAATATATAAAAAGTATTTTATAAATATTAAATTAATACTTATTTTAATTCTTTTAATTAAATTCCTTATAATATTAATATAAATTTTATATTTATTAAATTTTAAAGAATAATACAGGTAATAAAAATTGCTTATTAATTTATTAATAACATTAAATTATATTATATTTCTTTTTAATTAATATTTAATATTTTATATATTAAGTTAATTATTATTTATATAAATAAAATTATTTTTTAAATAATAATAAAGATTATTACTAATATTTATAGCTTTTAAAGAATTATATTTATATTATTTATTTTTAAGGCTTATTTATACCTTATAAAAAAACTTAACTTTTATTTTTTTAATATAAAAGTAAGTAAAAGTTATTAAAATAATAATAAATTTTTTAAGGAAAATAAATATTAAATAATAAATAAATATAACTTTTAAGATTTATAATAAAATTAATATTATAAAGCTTTTTAATTTATTATTATAAAGTAATATAAAAATATAATAAAAAATAAATAAATAATAAAGCTTATATAAATTTCTTATTATTAATAATTATAACTTTATATTTAATTTTCTTAATAACTTAATAATCTTTTAATTTATAATAATATAATTATATTATTATAATAAAATAAAAAACATTATATTTTAAACTTTATAATTAAATAATAATTTATAATATATTATATACTTTAAGCTAAATTTTTTAAATATGTATTTAAATCTTTTAAAATTAAAGTAATAAAAATAACTTTTAAAAATAAATAATAAGTTAAAAACTCTTATTAAAATATTTTTAATATAAGTATTTATTTTTTAAATATTTTTAAATTAAATATATTATATAATATAAGAAATTTAATTATATAAAATATTAAGTTTAATTAAATATAATATTTTTAAGTTTATATTTTATTATAAAAATACATAAAATAATATATAATTCTTTAAATTTTAAATAATATATAAAATTAAGAATAAAATTAAAAAGTTTTATAAAAAGTCATGCTTTATAATAATTAATTATAATAATTATAATAAGAAATAAAGTTTTACTTAATTCTTTATTATTTAATAATTAAATTAATAACTTTTAATTATTTTAATATTATTTCTTTTTTAATAAGAAATATATATTAAGCTTTAAAATATTATTTAAAATTATTTATAATTAAAATTATAGCTTAAATATATAATACTTATAAGGTTATTATTAAAGATTTATAATAAGTAATTTTTTAATATAATTATATATATTATTAAATCTTTATATAAAATTATTAAATTTAATATATATTAATAAATAATATATTATAAATATTATTATAAAGAATTAAGTATAATTATCTTTATTTATAATTTATATTATTTTATTTTAAATAATAATATAAATAACTTTAATATTATAATTATATAAAGAAATAATATTCTTTTAATTATTATTTTAATATTTTTAATAATAAAAAAAGAAAAAATTAAAATAATAAATATTTAATATAAATTAAAGATTATACTTATTTATAATATAATATATAACTTTAATAAAATTAAAATTATTATTATAAATAATAATAATATTAATATATATTAAAAGAAATAAAATATAAATATTGCCTTTATATAAATAATATTTTTTAATTAAAGATAATAATATATTAAGTAATAAATATATAATGCTTATTTAATCTTTATTTATTAATTAAAGGTAATATTTAATGTTTTTATAGCTATTAAAATTATTAACTTAAATAAAAAATTTTAATAATAAATTAATACTTTTAAGTATAATATATAATATATATTACTTAACTTAATTATAATTAAGTTATTTATCTTTATTAATAATTAAGATTTTAACTTATAAATTAACTTTATTATTACTTTAAGTAATAAAACTTAAGGTAAAAGCATTATAAAATTAAATATTTTTAATAATATTATTTATTAATTCTTTATTAAATATAAAAAAGTTACTTAAAGTATTTTTATTTTTAAAATTTATAATATAATTTATAGCTTTAATATAAGTATTATTTTAATAGCTACTTTATATTAAATTATTATTTATTTTAATATTAATATTATTTCTTTAATAATTTATATTAATTTATACTTATTATATAAATGCTTAATTAAGCTTAGCATAATTAAAAAAATGCTTTATAATTAATTTAATAATATTATAATAATTATATAAAAGGCAAAAAACTTTTAAGATTTAATAAATTATTAATAATTATAATTTAATAAATATCTTTATAAAGAAAATATTAAATAAAATTCTTAAGTAATTTATAAAAATAAATAAAATTATAATTAAAATATAAAGTTATATTAATTAAAGGTAGTTATTTATTTAAATAAAAAGAAAATATAATAAGTTAACTTAATTATAATAATATTATAAAAAAAAGATTATTATTATTAAGAGTATATTAAAATAATAAAAATTTAATTTCCTTTTATTAATTTTTTATAAATTATCTTATAAAATAATATAATTAGCTAACTTTTAATTATATTTTTTTAAAAGCAATACCTTATATTTAAGATTTTAATAATAATGCTTATTTATTAAGAATTTTACTCTTAAAAATAATAATATAAAGTATTTTCTTTATAAGTATTAAAGTTGCTAGCTTATATTTAATAAGCATTTTTAATTAAATTTTATAATTTAATACTTATATATTAATTTTATATATATTTTTATTTATTAACTTAATTAATATTAAATAATTTTTAAATAATTTCTTATATTTAACTTTTTTCTATTATTTAAATACTTTATTTATTAGTTTTTATAATTCTTTTTATAATTAATTAATCTTTATAATTCTTTTTATAATTAATTAATCTTTATTTAATTATAAGAATTAAATATAATTAAGCTTAAGTTAAATAAAATTAAATTATATTATAAGTTAAAAATTAAATGATAATATTATTAATTTAAAAGTTTAATTTAATCTTTATTTAATTTAAGTATTATAAATAATAAAAGTTTAAGTATATAAAATATATTATAAATAAAACATTTATATAATAATTATAATAATTTATGCTTTATAAATTAATATAATTAAAATATTTTAATATATATTTATATTAAAGAAATTTATAATTATTAATTATATATTTTATTAAAATAATTAAATTTTAACTTTTTAATAATAATTTAAATTATTTAATATAATTACTTTTTCTAAATATTTAATATAATTAAATAAGTATATATTTTTAATTAATTTAATTAATTAATGCTTTTAATTTAATAATTTTAAGCTTAATTTAATTTTTTTTTATATTTTTTTAAAAAAATATATATTAATTATTTAATAAAGAATTATTAATATAATTATAAGTATATTATAGAAAAATAATAATATTAAGTATAATAAATATTATAAATAATTAATATTAAAGTATTAATAAATAAGGGTTATATATTATAATATATAATTACTTTTAAATAATTTATAGTTAAAAGAAATTTATAACTTATAATTATAACTTTTTTTCTTTTTATATAATTAAGTTAAATATAATTAATTTATTATTATTTATTAAATATATATTAATTTAATTAATGTAAACATTATTTTTCTTATTATTAAATTTTATATTATTTATTATATATAATATATTATTTTTTATTTATTAAATATATTATTATTATCATTTTTAAAAGAAGAACTATGTAATTTATTAATAAATAATTAATTTTTTAACTTTATTTAACTTTACTTAATTTTAATATTTACTTAATATAAAAAAATTAATAAAAGTTAATATTAATTAAAGTTTATTATTTTAAATCTTTTATTTTTTATTAATTTAATTAATTTAAAATAATTAATGTTAATATAATATAAGTTTAAAATAAAGAACTTTTAATAAAAAACTTATATTTTATATTAAATAATGTTAATTATATTATTAAAAATATAATTTATTATAAATTATTAAAGTAAATATATTTATATTAATTTATATTAATTAATATTAATTTATATTAATTAATATTAATTAATATTAATTAAGTTAAATTTATTATTATATAATTAAAATTTAATTAATTAAACTTTTTTTCTTTTTTTATAAGTTTTTATATTATATTTAATTTTATTATAATTATTATATTATTATTTAATTAATTTATTATAAATTATCTTTTTAATATTATTATTTATTTCATTAGTTAATTCCTTTTCTTTTTATTTCTCTTAAGTAAAAGCTTAAAATTCCGTAATAATAAATGTTTCTTTAAGTTATATTTAAGTTTTTTTAATTCTTTAATATTTAATAAGTATTATAAGGTAATTTATTAATAAGTAGCGAATATTAATAAATAGCGGATTTTTATAACTTTACTTAACTTTAATTAATATTAACATTACCTTAAAGCTAATAAATAAATAAAAAGTTAATATTAATTAATATTAATTACTTTTAATTCTTTATTTTTAATTAATTTAATTAATTTAAAGTAATTAAGGGTGGTTATATTAAAGTTTTAAGTAATTAATTTTTAATAAAAGGGTTTTATTTTAATATTAATTATATTTTAATTTTTTATATTAATTTTGCTTTAATTTACTTATTTAAATATTTAATATATTAAAAATTAATAATTATTAATATATTTTATTATAGTTTAGGCTTTGCCCATTATAATTAATTAGCGGGCTTTGGCCTTATAAGAATAGGCTTCGGCGTGGGTGCAGATAGGGAGCGAACCTCTTCCTCTGCACTTTAAATATAAACCTCATTTAAGCACCTTACGGCAAACAACCCAAGGCTAGCCCATAACATATTCTTTATTTAAAAAAAGATAAAATTCATTTAATTATTTAAGTAATTTAAAAATTTAAAAAAAATAATGTAAAACCCTTACATATAACCTAAATTATTAAGATCTTTTATATTTTTAAAACTATATTTTCTTATAAAATAAATTAATAATACTTTTATAAAGAATTATATATTAATATATATAAACTTTATTAAATTAAAAAATAAATGCTTATTTAATATATTATTAAGTAAGATATTTAAGAATTCCCCTTATAATTTTTTAATATAAAACATATAGCTAGTTTTTTATTAATATTATATAATATTAAACTTATTAATAATCATTAACCTTAATACTTTATAAACTTATAATATATCCTTAAAATTAAGTTTAATTATTTTTATAATTATTAAATAGCTTTTTATAAAAAGTTAAAGATTATTAAGAATTAATTTAAGCTATTTTATAATATAATAATTAAATATAAAATTATAAATAATAATCTTAATAACTTTAATAAAATTAGCTTTATAATAAGTATAATTATTATTAATATAATAATTATATATATTAATAAGTATAAAAAAGTTAAATTAATTTAACTTAATAATTAAAAATAAGTTATAATTATTAAATATATTAATATAAAAGGCTAATATATTTTATTATTTATAATTATTTAAAATACTTATTACCTTATAAACTAAGTTATAAAGTTAAATTTTTTAAATAATTAAATTATTAAACTTATTTTAAATAAATAAATAAATAATAAAATTAATTTAAAATAAATTTAATATTTTAATAAATATATTAAGTAATAAATAAAGAATATATATTAAATATTAATTTTAAATAATTATAAAAGCTATATATTAATTAAGTTTAATTAATATTATAAAGATAATAATATTATTTATATTAATATATTATTATATTCTTTTTATTTATTTTAATTATTAAATATTATATTATACTTACTTTTAAAGCCTATATATAGTAATTAAATTAATCTTTTTATTTAAGCATTTATTAATTATATTATTAAGTTTAAATTCTTTTTTATATTTATAATAATTTATAATAAGACTTTTATAAAAAATAATGTTAAGATAGTATTTAAAGGAGTTAAAATCTTACCTTAAAATTTAAATGTTACTATTTTTAAGCTTAATATATACTTATAAACTTTTATATAAACCTTTTTTATTTCTTTTTAATATTAAAAGTTTTAAAATATTATTTAATACTTAATAAATTATTAAGTAAATAAGTTTTATTAAAGATAAGATTTTTATTTATTAAGGAAATATTTTTATATTAATTATAAAAATTATTAATTAAATAATAAAAAGTATATAAGTAATAATATATAAATTTATTATTTTAAAGAATTAAGTTTATTTTTTTAAGGGTATTAAGGTTATTTTTTTAAGGGTATTAATATAATATTTGCTAAATATTAAAGGGTAAAAAAAACTTAAGTATAATTTAAAGAAATACTTATTATTAAGAAATGTTAAGCTTTTATTTTAAAGAAATAAAAAGAAAGGTAATTAATTAATAAAATAAATAATAATATTAAGAAAGTAATTTATAATAAATTAATTAAATAATAATATAATAATTATAATAAAGCTAAATATAATATAAAAACTTATAAGAAAGATAAAGAACGGTTTAATTATTTAAATTTTAATTATATTATAATAAATTTAACTTAATTAATATTAAATAATATAAATATATTTATTTTAATAATTTATAATAAATTGCGTTTTTAATAATATAATTAGCATTATTTAATATAAAATATAAGTTTTTTATTAAAAGTTACTTATTTTAAACTTATATTATATTTATATTAATTACTTTAAATTAATTAAATTAATTAAAAATAAGGAATTAAAAGCAATTAATATTAATTTAAGTAAAGTTATAAAATTTTATTATTTATTAATATTTATTATTTATTAATAAATTATATTATTAATATTTTAAAGTATATAAATTTATTTATTTATAAAAGTAATTAAATATATTATAATTTATAATTTCTTTATTATTTAATTAATAATCTTTATAATTAATATAAGAAAGCTTTTTTAATAAATAAAAATCTTATTTTTAATAAAGCTTAATTATTTAATAATTTATTAAGTATTAAATAATATTTTAAACTTTTAATATTAATAAAAATTAAAAAGGAATTATATAAGAATTTATAAATATATATTAAGCTTAAAAATAATAAAATTTAAATTTTAAAAATTAATTTTATTATTATATATATATATATATATATTAAAAATAAATATAATATAATATTAAATAAATAAAATAAATAAAATAAATAAAATAAATAAAATAAATAAAATAAATTAATTTTTTTAACTTTATTTAATTATAATTAACTTTAATATTATTTTAAAATTAATAAGTAAATAAATAATTAATATTAATTAATATTAATTATTTTTAATTCCTTATTTTTAATTAATTTTATTAATTAAATCTTTTTTATTTTTTTATATAAAGTATTATATTATTATTTAATTAATTTATTATAAATTACTTTTTTAATATTAATATTTATTTTTATTTTTTTATATAAAAACTTAAGATTTTTTAATTATAAATATTATTTTAAGCTATATATAAGTATTTTTAATCCTTTTATATTTAATAAATAATATGTTAATATTTTTAAAAATATAAACTTAATTTTTTAATATAATAAGTTTATATATTATTATATATATATATATATATTTTTAATTAATAATTTTTAAAATTAATTATTTAAATATAATATAATTTTCTTTAATTTTTATATTATTTTTATATAATTACTTTATTTTAAAATTGTTGGCTGGGTTAACGTATGTTGGTTGATAGCAGACTGGTTGTATTTGAATTGGCTATATAGAAGGAAGGAGGGTTGCGGCCGTAGGCTGCAGAACCTCCTTCTGGCTATAAACTATTTAAGGGTGGTTATGTGCTGCCGTATGTAATCTTTGCTTGCCGGTGCTTTAGTGCTAATTGCCTATAATACCTATAGTGCCTATTATGCCTAGTGCTGCTATCCCTTTATGGTATATTTATAACTATATTAGTAATCTTTAATTAAGTAATTAATATATGCCTTTAAAAAGTATATAAGAAAAAGAAGTTAAATTAAACTTAAAGCCGCTAAGTTTAAATTTATTAATTAATTAAATTAATTAAAGATATGCATTTATTTAATTATATTAAGTGCTTATAAAAGGTAGGTATATAAAAAGGCTTGTGTTATTATTAAGGGGTTAAAGGTTAATTATTTTATTAAAGTATGTAATTAATAAATAAAGGTTGTTTTGGTAGTTATGTGTAATAAATCGTCCTAATTGCATTAATTAATAAAGTGTAAATTATTACTTTTATTATATAAATATTTTATTTATAATGCATTTTATAAACTTATGCTTTTACTATTTATAATGCTTAGGTTAAATAAGGATTAAATTAAACCCTTGGGTTAATAATATTATTATTTAATCTTTAGCTTATAATATGCCTTAATTTAATTTAGCTTAAGCTTAATTATGCCTAATCTTTATAATTAAATAAAGATTGATTAATTATGGAGGAAGGATGGGTAGGATGAGTTATGGGGGTTGGCGAATAAGGTGTTTAAATAAAGGAAAGAAGTTAAATATTAAGAGATTATTGAATGTTAATTAAGTTAATAAATAAAAATATATATAAGATTAATATATAAGTATTAAACCGCGAAATTTAATTAGAAATGCTTATTAAATATAAGCTGGCAACTTAAGTGCTTATAAAATAATGGTAACCCTTATTACCTAAACCTTTAATGCATAAGCATTATTATAAAAATCTTGATTATAAAGTTTATCTTTAAAAGGGAAGTAATTTTAAATATAGGCTATATTATATTATTTTTTAAGGTAATTTGCAATTAATTAATAAAAGAAAGATTTAAACTTTTGTTAGTTTTGCATATTTTTGCTAAATAAAAGTAAAGATTAAGTTGCTTTAATAATCTTTTCTTTGCAATCTTATTGTAATTATCTTAATTTATTAACTTTTATTAACTTTTATTTAAATGTTTTCCTTAGTAATAAGCAATATATTAAGTCTTAATATACCTTTTCCATTCGCTTAAGTAAATAACTATTCTTAATTAATATATCCTTATACCTTAATTATAATCTTATTAATACTTATAAGCTGCTTAAGAGTCTTATTTAATATACCCTTTATAAAGGCATTTACTAAATTGCAGTTATTAACAATTTATTAAATCTTAAAAATCTCGCGTTTCTTATATAACTATTAAAGTATCATTAAGTTAATTATAAGGTATTTCTCTTTAATTATATTAAGCTTAACTAAGCACTTATATAAAGAGTATAAATCTATATAAATTATAAGAGGAATAATATTAATGCTAAGATAAGTAATAATTTAATATAAAGTAGCTATTAAAATAATACCTATATTAAATCCATAAACTATATTATAAATCTTAAAAGCTAAAACGCTTTTAATAACTTTCTTGCACTTAATAAAGGATTAGTAAATAATGTTGCTATAAATATTTAATTCCATAAAGCTATCGCCTTAAGTTTTAATTAATAAGAGTAATAATAAAGCCTATTTAAGAGCTAAGATTTTGGTTATTAGCAAAAGAACTATTAATAAAGATAAGTAATTTAGCCGTAGTTAAGTTAAGTAATATATATTATATACTGCATTTAAGATAATTAGCTTATTATTAAAGCTTCTTATTAAGTTTATTATAGTTTTCTTTGCTTAAATTAATAATTTAAGCAGCTATAAATAGGTTAAATGCAGCTTTTAGTTAATAAATAGGAGCTAAATAGGCATTGTAAGCTTATTACTTAATATATTATTATCCTTAATTAAGAAAGGTGGTTTAAATAAGGGCAATCTTTATACCCTAGCCCTTTTAACGCATATTAATAATACCATCCTTTATAATAATAATTTTTATATTATTAAAGTTAAGTATTATTTTAAAGGTAAGTATTATCTTTAGCTTATATTAAATATTTATCTTCTTAATCTTCTTTTCCTTTATTATTAAAAATATTAAAGTAATAATAAAAAGAATATTATTTATTTATATAATTATAATGCTAAAGTTATTTATATTATTATTTAAGATAAGGAAGTATAAATTATAAGTAAAGATAATTATACTTAATTCCTTATAATAATGTTTATAATATATTGTTTATTAATATATATTAAACTTAGTAATGCTATATAAAGATTTAATAATATATATAATAATGCTAGGAGGATACTTATTATAAATCTTTAGTAATAACTTCGTGAATATTATATATTTAAGCTTTAAATTTAATTATAAATAGGCTTAACTAATATCTTAAAGCTTAATATATATTCCTTGCTAAAGAAAGGATAGTATTAAAGCAATTAAAAGTTATTAACTTAATTATTAAATAATAAGGAATTAAGTAAAAATCTCTTTCTTACTATAATTACCATAACCAGCTATTATAAGGCATAACTTTTTATAAAGCTTCTTAATTTTACCCTTAATTTTATATATTATTTAAGATTTAAAGAATTATATACCGCTATATATTTTTTTATTATAAAGTATAAACTTAAAAATATTGCATTTAATTAAGTTTAATACTTTCTTATAGTTAAATTCCTTAAATAGGTTTCTAAGTATAGCAATTATACTATTTTATTAAAGCTTTAACATAAGTTTATAGTTATTCTTTTTACATTAAGTAATAAATATTTAATTAAGGAATGCTTAAATGATAAATATTTATATTGAAAATGCCTTAGCAAGAATCTTTGATTTATTTTTTGCTTTTAAAGGTTATCTTTATTGCCTTGATTTTAAAGGATTTAGGTATATATTTAAAGGATTTAACTTAAAGTATATAATGTATTGCAAACTATTATTTAGCTATGGAGTTTAAATTACGGCATCCTTTATTTTATTATAATAATATGGCCATATTATTATAAATTGAAAGATCGT
Organism: Diaporthe citri; assembly: GCF_014595645.1. NCBI lineage: Eukaryota > Fungi > Ascomycota > Sordariomycetes > Diaporthales > Diaporthaceae > Diaporthe > Diaporthe citri. Next base: position 4,630,773 of record NW_025064849.1, read on the forward strand.
TAGGCTATTTAAAAGATTTAAAGTAAGGTTATAATTATTAATAGCAAGAAGTTTATATAAGCCTTGCCATTTATCCTTTTCTTACCATACTTTTACGTTACTTTGCAATAATAAACCAAGAGTTTTTGCAATATTAGGTTTATTATAAATATTAAAAGCTATATTTACTTATTATTTAGCATTTATTCTCCTTAAAAACTTTATAGCTATCTTAATGGCTTTGGCTTGCTTTTGCATTAAAGGAGTAAGAGCTAAGTTTTTTATAAGGCATAGATAAGCCTTAAAAATAAGCAGCGTAGGTATAATGCCTTGGGAGCTATAAGTATTATTAATAGCCTTTATTGCCATTTAAAAAATAGCCTTTTTTATATAAGTAATAGTTAACTTAGCATATAAAATGTTGAATGCTTATTAAAAAGAAGCGTAATAGCATTTAACCTTATTAATAAACTAATAAGCTTTTATTAAGACTTATTTATAAGCAATTCCCATTACTTATGCTATTCCTTAAAACTTAATAAACATAAAGTTTATATTAGCATTATAAAAAATTTAATTAAGAGGGCTAAGATAAGTATTAATTTAGTACTTATAAAGTACCTTTTATATATTTTTAATTAAAAGTAACTTAAGAAACTAAGCTACTTAAAATATTATTGCTAAATTAATAATATAAAGGATGGGCTTATTTTTAAAAAGATATATAATATTAATAATAATCTTATAATTAAAGTTATAATTATCTTTTAAAGTAAATTTAAATCTTTATAAAGCAAAACCATAAAGTTAGCAATAATGGCAAAACTTTATAATAATTTCCAAAATCTCTGCCTTTATATTATATTTAGCATTTTTTAGCAAGTAGTTAAAATGTTTAATTAATAAATGTTTAAAATATTAATATAATTAATGTAATTCCTTTTTTATAAAGAATATAATAAAGGTATATAGAAAATACTATAAGTATTCCTACTTTTAAGTAATTAGAAATATCTTTTTAAAGTTATTTAACTATTATTAAATTAGTTTATTTATTGTATTTTGCAGATAAATATATAACTTATTTATATTGCTTATATAAAGCAAGAAAGGGGTATATTTTTTAATAATATAAAAGGTAAGTAAACTAATTATAGCCTTTATTATCACCATTCCTAAAGATAAAGCCTATAATTCCTTATTAAATTTAATAAGCGCTTCTTTTATCCATAAGGTATTAAATTAAATAAAAGGGTCTTTGCATTAAAGAGCAAGGTATTATTTATATCCCGTTATAAAGAAGATTACAGTACTTATATTAAAAATAATGCCTTAAAATTAAGTATAGGTATATTTCTTAATTAAAGTAAATTAAGAAATAAAAGTAAATATTATATCCTTTTTATCTTTATTAATATTATCCTTTTTAATAATTATATCTTTTAAAAAGAAATTATAAAGGAAGGTATTATTTATAATAATTTAATAATATGCTATATTATCCTTATAATTATTTTCTTTTTTATTAAAGGTAATTCCTATATTAAGTTCCTTATACTTAATAAGGAATATAGCATAATTAATATTAATAACCTTATAATTAGCATACTTTACTTATATAAGGTATTAATTATAATATTATTAATATTTTGCTAGTAAGTAATTTAAAGATTAATAATTAATTTTACTATAAATATAATACTTCTTATTTCTTAGGGTATTTTATTAATTATTATAATGAAAATTATATTAAGAATAAAAGCCATTATTACTAAAGTTATTTTAATTAAAGTTACCTTAATTAAAGTTATTATAATTAAAGCCTCCTTAGCTATATTTATTATAGCTTAATGGCTTATTATCTTAATATTAATAATTAATATAATATGCTTTATTTTCTTTATTATTAATACTTTAATTATTTTTATTATAATATTAATTAGCGTTATACTAAAGATTAAGTTTAAGAAAAGATCTTAATTTTAAAAATAATGCTTTGCATAAATACTTAGAATTAAAAAGTATATATTATAGTTTTAATATGCCTATATAAGCATAAATAATTATTATTTGTAAAAAGTTATTCCCTTAATAAAGTACGCTAAATGCTTATTAATATAGTTATAGTTTATTAAATATTATAATAAGAACCTCTTAAGGATGCTTATTAATATTTTTTAAATTAATATATATCTTATTAAATATAATTAAGATTTAATTATAAAAGTATTATTAATAGTTAACCTTTATATTAAAATAAGCTTTAAGCTTTAGGTATATATTATAAATAAAGAATCTTATGTTAATATAATAAATATAGTAAATATTAATATAATCTTTAAGAATTAAGGGAAATATTGCATAAAATTATTTAAGTTTAATATTTACTATTTAATAAATATTAAGGAAAATTCTTATTTTATTATTTAGTAAATTATATAGTTTATTGCCTTAATTTTTATTTTTATCTTATATTTTATTAAATTATATATTGCTATTAATATTAAGAAGATTATTTACTATTTCTTAAGGGGGTAGGTTTTAATATAAATTATATGCTTATAAAGGTTTTAATGTTGTAATAAATAGCAATGCTAAGTATGGAGTTTTTATTAACTTTTTAAGGGGAATGCTTATAAATTATTCCTTAAGTTATGGAATTTTTAAGTATTTTAATAAACTTAGTTTTTATTAAGATAATATTTCTTAATATCTTAGGAAAGCCCTTATATTTAATTAATTAAGGGTTTCCTTTTTATAAAATAATAATTATAGTACTTATTATGGGAAAATTAGTTAAATAATGTTTTATCTTAATTTTATAAATGGTTAAGGATAAGGAGGTTATAATTTTTAAGATCCTTTATTATCTTTAATAAAAGGAATTAGTTACTTTAAGTTCTAATAAAAAGAAGCTGTAAATAGCGAAATCACATTAAGAGCTAAGATCTTTTAAATCTTTTAAATAATAGGTATTTTTTAAGTATTTACTATCTTTAGCTTTTAAAATTAAAGTTATTAAGTATAAAACCTAGAAAGTTTATGTATATTAATCGCCTTATATAATTCCTTTTTTTACCATAAAGGATATTTATTATATATAAGCAATACTTTTAAGTTAATATATTACTTATTAACGCTTTCTTTAATATTAACTTTTTTCTCTTAAAGGAATTTCTTAAAGTTTTAAATAATAGTTAATTTTTTAAATATTATTACATTTTAAAAAGCAAAGTTTTTTATAAAGCATTAAAGTAAATTATTATTTATATTTTAGCGTTTTATTATTTCCTTTATAAACTTAAGAATAATAGCATATACTTAACTAATTATGCTATTTATCTTTATTACTAATTTATTTTAATAGCTAAGATTAACTTATTAACTTTAAAACCTTTTATTAAGATTAAAGAGTAATTAAAGTTCTTGCATAAAAGCATTATTAATATTTAAGGGTATTTTCTTAGCATTGCTATTAAATTTAGTTATCTTGCTAGGCTGTTAAAATATTTAAGTAATTTATATATAGGGGAAAAGAAAAAGGGTAATTAAGGGGATGTAATAAGGTTATTTTAAAGCATAAAAAAAGAGTATTAATTATGTAATAAAAAAGTATTTATTAAAAAGTATTTATTAACTTAAGTAAATATAAGTTATTATTTATATTAAAATAAAGTAATTATAAGCACTTTTAATGTTAACTATATAATAAAACGCGCTATATAGTTAATAAATCTAAGGCATTATTAAGAACTTATTAATTAATAAGTTGGATTTTTATAATAGGAAGGTTAAGGCATTACTAATCTCTTCCTATTAATTTTAATTATAGCATAGCTATTAATACTTAGTTAAGTAAGATTTTATTATTAATAGTTGCCTATCTTTATAATATTAATATTAATTATTTAGCGTAAATATTATAACTTAATTATAATAATTCCCATTATTAATAGTTACCGCTTAATTAATAGCAATATAAATTTATTGCTTGCTTATCTTACTATTTATAATTACTTATAAGTAATTATTAATTAATATTAGCTAAGTTAACGTATATTAATTAATAGCAAACTAGTTATATTTAAATTGGCTATATAAAAGGAAGGAGGGTTGCAGCTATAAGCTGCAAAACCTCCTTCTAGCTATAGACTATCTAGGGGTGGTTACGTGCTGCCGCACGTAACCCTTGCCTACCAATGCTCTAATGCCAATTGCCCATAGTGCCCATAGTGCCTATCATGCCCAGTGCTGCTGTCCCCCTATGGCACGTCCATAACCACAAAAATAATAATATTAATATAAATTATAAGTTTAACTTATTTTAAATATTAATTTTATAATTTACTTTTATTTTTATTTAAATTATATAAAGTATTTTTATTATTTTATAAATTATTTTTATTTATTATATAATATTTAAAAATAATAAAAAATTTAATATAATTTTTAAAGATATTTTAAAAATTAATAATATTAATATAATATTATTAAAGCTTATAATATTATTAAATACTTTAATTATTATTTTATAAAATTATTTCTTTATTTATATTATAATTAATTTTTACCTTAAATATATTATATACTTTTTATAATAACTTATAAAAGTATTTAATTTTATTAATTACTTAATAAACTTTTATTAATATTTCTTTATATAAAATTTTTATAATTTTTATATTATTTTAAAATTCCTTTAATATAAAACTTATTTTTAAGTTATATAATAAATAATTTAAAGGTTTAATATATATATATATATTTAATATTTATAAAGTATATTTTAAGTATTTTATATAACAACTTTTTTAAAAAAAATTATAATTTAAAAATTAATATTTATATTATAGGCTAGCCTTGGGTTGTTTGCCGTAAGGTATTTAAATGGGGTTTATATTTAAAGTGCAAAGGAGAAGGTTCGCTTTCTATTTATACCTATGCCAAAGCTTATTCTTATAGGGCTAAAGCCCATTAACTAATTATAATGGGCAAAGCCCAAACTATAACATATCCTCCTTTTCTAGGTCCCTATGGCGGGCCCTAAAGGGCAGCTATATAATAAAAAATAAAGGATATATAGTTTAATCATAAATTAAACATTACTCTTTGCCTAGCCATTTAATTATACCTTAGCATTTCCCCATTATACCAAAGGCTTAGCTTATTATCCATAATTAGCATGCCCTAGCCCTTATAATTTAATATATTAACTAAAGTAAGTTAATAAGAAATAATTATTTAAGCATAAGCTAGCAACTAAATTAATGGCATTTTTATAATCCTTTAATTTAAGCTTTTTATATAAGCTTTCTTACTTAAAACCTTAGAATTATAAATTTATTATATAATTTATAATTAATTAATGCTTAATTATAAGCAATTTACTTTATTAATAAGAATTTCTTAAATTTTAAGTATTTCCATAATGCTAAATTAGTTAATATATAGCTAGCTTACTTTAAGCTTAAGCCGGCATTAAATTAATAATGCTTTTAAGCTTTACTTTATAAAAAAAAATTTACACCCCCTTAAATAAACTCTTTTTCTTTACCAGCCTTAATTAATAAAAGCTATACCCTTATTTTCTTATAATAATTTAAGTAATTGCGCTTTATAATAACTAAGTTAATTATATATAAAATACTTAACTTTACTTATTAAAACCGCTATAATATTAATATTTATTACTTTACTATTTTAAAGTTAAGTATTATCTTTCCTTGCTATAATATTAAAAATACCTTTATATTATTATAAGGCAAAGCAAAAGGCCTTAAATATATTTAATCACTCTTTATAATTAAGCTAAGCTCTTATTATAAAGATTAAGTTATTAGTTATTAATAATATTTTGCATTTATTTAACTAACTTTAAGCCTTTGCTATATAAGCTAATTAATTAAACTAAGCAAGAAATTCTACTATCCCCTTTTTATAGCATTATTGCAATGCAATTAAGCTAAGCCTAGCATATCTTTGCTTAAAAGGGTCCTTAAGCGCAAGGCAAACCTTTTTTAAAAAGCTCTTTAACTGCCCCTTAAATATCTTTATAAAATTAATATAAGGTAAAAATTAATTACGGAAAGTTCTTAGCTAACTAAATATATAAAAGAATTAAGCCCCTTTAATATTAATTGCCTCCTTATTCATTGTAAACTTAACCCTTATTTTTACTAGTTAAGTTGCTAAGTATTCCTAAGATAAGAGTTTCTTTAAATAGGGAAAGGCTTAGCAAGCTGCCATTATTCTTTCTAAGTCTTATTATATTAAGTTTTATATAATTATATTATAAATTTATAATGTAAAAGGATTCTAAATATATATTATAGGCTAACCTTAGGTTATTTACCATAAGATATCCAAATAGGGTTTATATTTAAAGTGCAAAAGAAAAGATTCGCTTCCCGTTTATACCCGCGCTAAAGCCTATTCTTATAAGGCTAAAGCCCACTAACTAATTACAATAAGCAAAGCCCAAACCGTAATAATTTACAATAAGCATTAAGCCCATTTATACCGTAATTTTTATTTTTAATAAAAATTTAAACCTTTTTTAAGCTAAATTATATAATATTTATAATAAAAACTTTTAAATTTTTTATAATATAATTTTATTTATATTATTATGCTTAATATTTCTTAATAATTTAATTTATATAATAACCTTTTTATATAAATTAATATTTATAAAATAAAAAAAAACTTTTTAAATTTTTATTATAATAATATATTTTTTTAATATATTTTATATTATATTATTATGCTTAATTTCTTAATAATTTATATAAATAATTTATATATAAATATTTAAAGTATTTATATAAATATTAAGGTATAATTTTATAAGAATATTTTTATTTTTATATAATAAAAATTATTTTTTTTCATTATATAATAATATTTAATATATTATTAAAATATTTTTTAATTTTATTTATATATTATAATAAAAAGAAATTAATTAATTTAATATATAATATATTACTTTATTAAATTAATTTATAATTATAATTATATTAATAACTTTAATAAATATTTAAAATTTAAACTTAATAATAGCTATTTTTTTATTTAAATAAGCTTTATATATAAATTAATATTTAAAACTTCTTTATAATAAAGAATTTTATAACTTTAATATTTTATAATTTCTTTTAATATATTATATTATATAAATTATATAATGTAAATTATTTAATTAAAATTATTTTAAATATAATAAGAATATTTTTATTTATTATATAATAATTAAAAGCTAAATTTAATAATTATTATAATACTTCTTTATTTATAATTTATAAATTATATAATTTATTTTCCTTTTTAAAAGGTTTTTCTTTATATAATAATAAATAAGTTTTAAATTCTTTATTTTTTATTATTAATCTTTTATTTAAGTTTTTATATATTTAAAGATATTAGTCTTTTAGTTTATTTCTTTTTTTATATATAAAATATATTTTTAATTTTTATATTATATAAAAAGATTTAAAGTTTATATAAAAAGATTAAGTTTATAATTTTATATAAATTAAAAATTATAAGATAAGTTATTTTTTTATTATATAATATTTTTAAATAATTTGTAAAGTTTAAATTATACTTTTTATTTATAAAATTAATTTTTATATTATAATTATTATATTATTTTCATAAAATTTCTTTTTTATAATTATTTAAATTAATATATAAAAATTTATAAATAATGCTTTATATATAAATTTTTAATTAATTAAAGTTAATTTTAACTTTAATATTATTTAATATATTTTTATAATAATTATATAAAATTAAATTTTTCTTTAATATTTTTTTAAAATTTATTAAATAATTTATAGCTTATTTAAAAGAATTTTAAAAATCTTTAATAATTTTTTATATAAGTTTTCTTTTTTAACTTATATAAATAATAATATTATTTAATTTACTTAATATTAATTATAATTAAAATTAATATTAAAATATATATTTAAAAAATTATATAATTTATTTTATTATTTATTTAACTTAATATAATAAATATAAAAGTTTTTTATATAATTAAAGAAAATATTTAAAAATATAATATAATATTAATTCTTTATAATTTATAACCTTTAATAATAATTAATAAAAATTTATGTTTTATTATAAAAAAAGTTATATATATTTATTAATATAAGTTTAATCTTTTTTTATTTTTTTTTAAAAGATTAAAAATTAATTAAAGTTTAATTAATTTATTTATATTTATTATTAAAAGTAAGTTATATAATGCATTATTTATATAAATTAAATATATTATAAATATTATTTCTTATTATTATAAGAAATTACTTACTTTTTATATAATTTATTATTTAAAAACAGTTTATTATATAATATATATATTAACTATTTAAATAAAAATATAATATAAGAATTTACTTTATTTAAATAGCTATAAGGTATATTAAAATTATTATATAAAAAAAGGTTATTCTTTAAATATTTTTATAACTTCGTTAATTCTTTTAATTATATAAAGTTTTATTTAATTTTATATTTTAATTAACGTTTTTTAATATAATTTTAAGTTATGTAAATAAATTATATTTTATTTTTTAATAAATACTTTCTTTTCTCTTAATTAATAAAAAGATAAAGGGTTTTTTTATTAATTAATATAAAATAACCTTTATTATATAGTTAATATATATATATATATAATTATATAGTTATATTTATATTTATTATTATTTTTAATTAATTATTAAAATAAAAACTTTTATAAAATAATTAAATAAAGCTATTATATTAATTAAATAAAATAATTAAGCTTATTTTATTAAAGGAATAACATATAGTTTAATGAAATGTTATTATAATAAATTTAAAAGTTTTTATTATAAAAGTTTTATTATATATTATTTTAAATATAAATAAAAACTTAAATTTAATAATTTAATTAATTAAAGCTTAAATAAAAAAGTTAAATTTATTATTATATATATATATTAAAAATAAATATAATATAATATTTAATAATTAAAATAAATAAAATAAATATATTAATATATTAATAATAATAATTTTATTATTTTTATAATATTTATTAAATTTAATTAATATATAATTTTTATAATTATTTATAATTAATATTAATAATAATATTTTTCTTTAACTTAATATATTTATTAAAATAATAAATTTATTTTAAATTAATTTTATAATTTATTTATATTAATATATTTAATAATTATTATTTATTTTTAATTATTACGTTAAATTAATTTAATCTTCTTATATTTATTAATATATATATATAATAATATAGCTTTTTTATATTACTTAAAATAATTAATTTTTTAAATTAATTATTATAATCTTTTAATTAAAAGGTATAATTTATAAGTAATAATTATATATATTTTTTTAATAATTAATTTAATAATTAAGGTTTAAGCCCTTTAATTAAAAAATTATTAAGAATGGATTTTTAGCTTTTAATGTTATAAAGAGTTATTTTATATTAATAAAAAGCATAACTTAAATAAAGTTAAAAGACTTATTTTATTTAATTTTTAAGCCTTTTATAAAGCATATTAAATTAGCTTTAAACCATAACTTAATTCTTAATGATAGTTTTAAAGCTTTATAAGGGCCTTAAAGGGAGTTATAATAATATAACTTTTATATATTACTTAAAATAACTAATTTTTTAAATTAATTATTATGGTTTTCTAACTGGGAGGTATAATTTACAAGCAATAATTATATATACCCTTTTAATATATAAAAACTATTAATATATTTATTATATTTATTATAAAGTTAAATTTCTTAAAATTATAAAAGTTATTATTAATAATTTAATACTTAATTATAATATTATAAAGCAATTTAAATTAATTTTTAATAATCTTTAAATCTTTATAATTAAACTTAATTTTTAAGTTAAATTATAAATTTATAAAGCATTAAGCTTAATATTTATTAATAAGTTTTATATTTTATAATATTAATAATAAATTAATTATATTTTTTCTATTAAAAAGTTATATAAAAAAGTTTAAAGTATTTTAATTAATAATATATTAAATAAATATTTATTTTTAATTAAATTAAGTTTATAATTATTAATTTATAATTTTAAATAATAATATATAATTACTTTTATATTAATATTTTTTTATATAAAGTTTATTTAAAATATAAAGATTTTATATTATTTTTTTAAACTTATTAATTATTTAAATAACTAAAAAAAAAAATTGAAAAAAGGGTATATATTATAATTATTAATTTTTAATATATTAAATATTTAAATAAATAAATTAAAATAAAATTAACGCAGAAAAATAAAATATAATTAACATAGTTTACCACCTTATGTTTAATATTACCTTATATTTAATTTTTATTAAATTTATTAACTTTAGCTAACCTTAGCACTTATTTAATGCAAAGAGATTAATTAAATTTAATATTAATTAATGCTAACTACTCTTAATTACTTATTTTTAATTTATTTAATTAATTTAAAGGGGTTAATATAAGTATAATATTAATTTAAAATAAGTGATTTTTAATGGGAAATATGCATTTAGCATTAATTAATATTAATTACATTATTAAAAACGTAATTTATAGCAAATTAATTAAATATATATATTAGCACTAATTAATGCTAACTAATTTAAAGAAGATATAATTTATTTAAAATTTAATTAATTAAAGTTCTTTGCATTTTTCTTATAAGTTTTTATATTATGCTTAAGCTTGCCGTAATTACTATATCGTTAAATAATTAATTCGCTGCAAACCGCTTTCTTAGCATTACTGCTTATTTTATTAGCTAGCCGCTTCCCTTATTATTTCTTTTAAATAAGAATCCAAGATTTCTTAATAATAAGTGCTTTTTTAAGCTGCATTTAAGTTTTTTTAGCCCTTTAATATTTAGCAAATATTATATTAATATTTTTAAAAATATAAACCTAATCCTTTAAAAATATAATCTTACTTATTATTATTTATATACTTTTTATTATTTAATTAATAGCCTTTATAATTAATATAAGGAAGCTTTCTTAATAAGTAAAAATCTTACCCTTAATAAAACTTAATTGCTAAATAATTTATTAAGCATTTAATAATATTTAAAACTTTTATTTTTAAGGAAAAATAAAAAGAGATTATATTAAAGTTTATAAGTAAATATTAAGCTTAAAAATTATAAATTTAGGATTTTAAGAAGAAATTTTAGCTTCTTTAAATATAAATTTAATATTATCCTTTATAAAAGTTTTATTATAAGCTACCTTAAATGCAAAAAAGAACTTAAACTTAGTAATATAATTAATTAAGGCTTAAATAAAGAGATTAATTTTATTGCTATATATATACTTTAAGGGTAAATATAATATAATATTTAATAATTAAAGCAAGTAAAATAAATATAACGGCTTATTAATAATAATAATCTTATTATCCGTATAATATTAATTAAACTTAGTTAATATATAGCTTTTATAGCTATTTATAATTAATATTTAATAATTAATATTTTTCTTTAGCTTAATATGCTTATTAAAGTATTAAATTTATTTTAAATTAATTTTATTATTTATTTATTTATTAAAAGTAAGCTTAATAACTTAATTATTTAAAAAACTTAACTTTATTGCCTAGCTAGCAAGGTAATACGCGCCTTAAATAATTATAAATAATAGGATTTATAACCTATTTATATTAATGCATTTAATAACTATTACTTATTTTTAATTATTAAGTTAAATTAATTTAGCCTTTTTATATTTATTAATATATATAATAATTATAATTAAGATAATTATATTTATTATAAAGCTAATTTTATTAAAGTTATAAAGATTATTATTAATAATTTAATATTTAGTTATTATATTATAAAGCAGCTTAAATTAATTCTTAATAACTTTTAAATCTTTATAAAGGACCTTTTAATAATTATAAGGATAATTAAACTTAGTTTTTAAGCTAAGTTATATGTTTATAAAGTGTTAAGCTTAATGCTTACTTATAAGTTTAATATTATGCAATATTAGCAAAAGGTTAGCTATATTTTTTATATTAAAAAGTTATAAAGAAAATCCTTAAATATCTTGCTTAATAATATATTAAATAAGCATTTGCTTTTTAATTAAGTTAAGTTTATATTATTTAATATATAATTCTTTATTATTTTATTAATTATTTATTTTTTTATATAGGGTTTATTTAAGAATGTAATAAATTTATATAGCATAAGCAATACTTAAGGGTTTCTTATAATTTTTTTTAAAATTTTAAATAGCTTTAATAGCTAAAAGGATTTAAGATTTATTTAATAAGAGAGATATATATAGTTATTAATTCTTAGCGTATTAAATGTTTAAATAGGTAAAGTAATGCAAGATTAACGTGAAAAATGGAGATGTAATTTACATTAAAAATAAACCCGCTTATTAAAAGTTAATTACTTTAAACTTTAATGCAATTATATTAACCCCTTTAAATTAATAAAATTAATTGGAAATGAGTAATTAAGAGTAGTTGGTATTAATTAATGCTAAATTTAATAAATCTCTTTGCATTAAGTAGGTGCTAGGGTTAGCTAAAGTTAATAAATTTAATGAAAATTAAACACGAGGTGATATTAAATATAAGGTGGTAAACCACGTTAATATTAAAAAGGCTATTTTATATAAATTTTAATAACTTTTAATTATATTATATTATTATTAACCCCTTTAAATTAATTAAATTAATTAAAAATAAGAAATTTAAAATAATTAATATTACTTAATGTTAACTTTTATTAATTTTCTTATAATAAGTAAATATTAAAGTTAATTAAAGTTAAGTAAAGTTTAAAAAATTAGCAATTTATTAATATTAATTATTTATTAATAAATAATATTAATTTAATAAAAATTTATATTAAAATTAAAAAAAATTATTATAAAAAAGGAAAATAATATTTATTTATATTAAAAAATTATATTATATTTTAAATATTTAAAAGCATTATAAATATAGCTTATTTATAAATAAAAAAAATTAAATAAAAAAGAAAAGGGACGAAAAAAGATTTAAGTTTAATTATACTTTATTTTATAAATATATTGCTTTTATACTTTTTATATGCTATTTATACACTATATATTCCTAGTTACTCTGCTTGTATTCCACCACCCTTACACTTTTCTTTCCATTTAAGCGGCTTATTTACGGAAAATAATTTACTTTTACAACCCCCCTTTAGCTTAGGGGACTAATTCCTTTCTCATTTTCCATGGTATGCCTGTCCTCCTCATCATAAGTTGTCTCATTAATTCCGTGAAGTTCAAGTCTGCAATATTCTTTAACTGCCTCCTCGTTGATGACAAGCTAGTATGTATTATAACGCGCCCCACTAACTAGCTCATCTCCGATGCAACCCATCTCCTGGGCTGAGCACACATTTGTCGCGCGTTACCGACGACTCAACTGAAATCATACTATGGAGACAACAGTATGGGGACGACTTCCTCGGCCCTTGAATCTGTTCTAATTCTGCCAAATATGATGAGACCCCCTTAGTCGGACCGCTAGAGCCTGGTTTTAAGACAGGCCGAGTACCTTCGTGGCATGATCGGCTCAACACACCATGCTACCAATAGTCTCGGTCCTCTTGGTAGCATTTGCAGTGTGAAGACAGCCGAGTTTTAGTCATGGTAAGCGTCGACTCATGTCGTCCAAGTCAGTCGTGATAGCTAGTCGTCATTGTGCAGTCGAGGATTCAAGAACACTGGGAATTCTCTGCGGTCCCCTGGGCTCCGTACACGAAGCGTTGGACATTTATTCCAATGAAGCACCATTTATACCCAGGTTGAATGGGCCTAGAAAGGACATTGCATTTTCCCAGCCAGTATGTATTGCCGGCATTGATCCAAAGCCAGCCTCTTAAGGAGGCCATCACTGACAGGCAGCACGCAGGACATGTGGCAATGAATGGCCCCTCCCTTGAAAAGAACACACGAGCGCATTGCACCGCCAGTCCCCAACGTGACGAACGATTGCCGGACCTCCCTGGTCAGTTAGTTGGCGAGAGACGTCTGGAACTGGCTGCTAAAAGAAGTGTGTAAGTCCACACCAATCCGTGACTGCAAGTTGGTAGTGTAATAATCGCAAGCCCTGTTTTGGTAAGGTGGGGTCCCGATAGCTTATCAGTAAAGTCTCTGCCGCTGGGCCCACCCAGCCATCCGAACGTGGCTCATAGAGCCCCCGGAACGGCCGAGAATATCAACAGGTCCTCACACCGTAGTCGGATATGGTGTAATGGTTAACATCGGTGACTCTCACTCACCAGCTCGGGGTTCGATTCCCCGTATCCGAGGACGATCGTTTTGGCGGTTGCGCGGCCGGTCTGTTTTGCCCGGGACGAGCACACGCACAGCCTGAAGCATTCGGATCTGCCTCCCCGGTGTCAGGCCGGCCATCTATCTTTTCCTGGCGGCACAGGACACGCGGGTGTGTTTGGGTGTTGTTACTGTCACTTTCGATTCGCTCTTTCTTTCCCTTCCACGAGCTAGGAGCTGGTCCTTTTTCCTTTCGCTCACGACGCTGCCTCGCGGCACTTCGGCAAACGCCCACACAAAGGTCAACAGATAAACCTTACATAGCCAAGAAACTTCAGGAGGCAGAGCCCTCGCTTGCTTCCATGTCGGCAGTGAACATCCGGGCCAACCCTAACCCTCCGCGCTGGGCCCCCCTCCGCATTGTCGTGGCCCTGGAAAACGGAGACGACGAGGGTGGATCAGACGCGTAAGGACGGGCGTGGACCTCGAGAATTTGCGACGAAATCTCGGTTGTCCTATGCCAAGCACCGGACCGAAAGAATCTGCCAGGCTACTGGCTCGGAGCGCTCGTTAACACGATGTTGGCCCCAAAGCACACGACAATGGTGCAGGAAATCAGAACCACCCGCGGGGCACGTATCCACCTTGGCACTGCCATGCTGCTGCCATACCGGCGAGGGCCGCACCAAGTATCCTCTTATCTCGCCGGGCCGTTCTTCTCAACTATGAGCCTCTTGGACGCCAACAAGCTGTCAGGGCGAGATGAGGAGAGATCTACGCCCCGGGACTAGGCTCAACTGGACCTCGTCGACCTCCTGACCCTCCTCCTACGATGTACAACATTCGGGACCCCCTGAGTAAAAAATGGGTGCCCCCCCAGGTGACGCGCACGTCCACACATCATCGCACCCTCTGTTCATCCATGCGCTTGCCCGTCATGTCTTATCAACATAGCATCCCCTGTCCAGCGGCAGGGCAGTTCGAGGAGTCAGACCTCGCGCCCCGTTGCTTGTCGCAACCATGACTTCCTTGCTCACATGGCTGTGGCTCGCCCTTCTCACCACACCATGTCAGGGAGACTACATCTCGAGGGACTACCGACTTTACAACAGCGGAAAACTGGGCAACCGCCCCAACCTCAAGTTCCTCTCGAGCGACGAATTCTCACCTGTCCTGCAGGTAAACACGTGGAATGAAAGCGCCGTCTCTGACAAGGGGTCCCACATCTTCCTCCGACATGACGGTGTGCCGGCGTCGCCCCTGTCGTCCCCCCTGATCCTTGATGCTAGGGACCTGACCACGGTGTTTGTGAGCCGTAACTACGACAATGTCTTTGGCACCCGCATCCAGGAGAATCTTGGGAAGAGGTACCTGACTTTCTGGGCGGGCAAGAAGGGTTACGGCCGTGGGGATGGCTTCGGTCTCGTCTTTGATGACACCTATCGCCTGGCGCACAACGTCTCTACTCGAGGCATAGCTCTGCACAGCGACCTGCATGAGTTCGTGTTGACGGGCCGCGGGACGGCTATAGTCACCGGAGTCGACGACATTCTCGTTGACACGTCGGGGTGGGAGGACTGGCGGGGACCCGCCGAGTTCCCCGTCCTCAACGCACTCTTCCAGGAGATCGATCTTGAGACGAACGAGGTGCTCTTCAGCTGGCGGGCCCTCGACCACATCAGTCCCCTGGACTCTTTCGAGACCATGGCGAAGGATTGGGACGCCTTCCACCTGAACAGTGTCCAGAAGGTACTGCATCACCAGCGACCGTGAAGCGAATAGGGGCCGCATCAGCATCCATCTGAGAGGGCAGTATGCTGACACCCAATCTAGACCCGGGCAGGAAACTACCTGATCTCTATCCGCCACACAAGCTCGATCATGCTCATCGACGGAGAGACGGGCGATGTCATCTGGACGCTCGGCGGCAAACGCAACGACTTCATCGAACTCGATCCGGCCGAGGGGCTTGAATCTGCCAACCCCGTGCTCAGCATGGGCTGGCAACACCACGCCCGGTTCGTCCCCAACACCAACGAGACCGAGATGACCCTGTTCGACAACCACGTCAAGACCACCAGCCACGAGAGGTGCCGCTCCACCTGCTCGCGCGGCCTGCACATCGCCATCGACGACACCTCATCGCCACCTACCGTGCAGCTGCTGCGCGAGTACCTCCACCCGTCGCGCCTGCAGGCCCAGAGCCAGGGGAGCGTCCAGCCCCTCCCTGCCGCGGGCGACAAGACTGAGAACGTCTTCATAGGCTGGGGCCGCTGCCCATCCTTCACAGAGCACGCCGCATCCGGCGAGACAGTCATGGACGTCCAGTTCTCCCCGTGGCACGGCGACGAGACCCCCAACGCCCTGGACAACTACCGGGCGTACAAGATGGACTGGGTAGCCACCCCGTGGTGGGACCCGGCGCTCGCCGTGAGGGAGAGCCGTGAGGGCAAGCTCAGCGTCTACGTCAGCTGGAACGGGGCGACCGAGGTGCGTGGATGGGTTGTGCGCGGGGGTACGGGCGGTGAGCTGGCGAGGTCGCCGCGGACGGGCTTCGAGACGAGGCTGACTGTGAACGCCACCGGTATGCAACGCCTCTGGGCAGATGCGCTGGACAAGCAAGGGGCTGTCATCCGGTCGACGCAGGTTTTGGATCTGGTCCACGGGAACGTGACCCTCCTTGCGGACAGCACAGAGCCTGATTGGACATTTACCGAGGCGCGCACGAGCGCCGGGATCTCGGCGGGCACATGGGCCTCGATAGGCGGTGGCATACTGGGGATCGTGTTGTTGACGATGGGGGGCATGATGATCTGGCGGCGGCGGAGGGGCTATGATCGCTTGGGTGGTGATGATTCGGATCTGGACTCGGATACGGACGTGGACTCGGTCTTTGGGCTTGACCATTTCAGCAATGAGTTGCCCCCTGAACCCTGGCAGGAATACTCCCCGAGGTTTGGTGAACCGAGTTGAATACCAGAGATACTGAAGCAATAAGACAGTGTAATTGCAGTCTCGTGTCATTCTTGTCGATCTCTCGCGCTGACTGAGTCAAGAGAAGATCAGTTGATCTATTCCACTTGGATTGGAGGGGGCAAGAGAAAGCGATGTCAAGAGGAAGGGATGTACTGCTCGGCCGAGTGTTCACGCTCGTCCACCTAGAAGACATGTTTTCCTCAGCATCGAGTTGCCGCTTGCTCTCAGAGCCCCATCCTTTTCACCAGAGACATGTTCACGTCACAGCCGACCCGCGACCCTGCCCAGGAAAGATCCGCCCCCAAGAAAGATCCGCCCCCAAGAAAGATCCGCCCCCAAGAAGAGCCGAGACACCGGTGAAGACAATGAGAGCCCCGTACCCGCTGCCATACCCTGCACCGGCCTCTCCCAACCAGGGCCTGCCCTTGACAAGCACCTCGCTCAGTGGACCCGACACAACATTGCCGATCCCGCGGCCGGCGGCCAAAAGAACAAAGACCATGCTGGGGTCGATACTACGGCTTTGCCCGCCACTGTCCCCGCTGGCGGCGGTTGTGGAAGGCTACAAGTGCCGTGAGGGTTTGAAAGCATGATTGTAAAAGCGTTTATCTCCTAAGAGTAGTTTAAAAGGAGGAAACAAAAGAAATCCAGCTATTTAAGCATTTTAAAAAATGGTAATAAATTAAAGTTAGGGATATATATATAATATACCCCTTAATTAAAAAGTAATTCTTACCTTATTAATTATCTTACTTTTTTTAATAACTTATTTATATTTAAAAATATTAATTATACTTTATTAAATAATTAATTATTTAATCTTTTATATAATATATATTTTATTACTTAAACTTTAACTGCTTATAACCTTATAATATAACTTATAATTAATAAATAAACCTTATTTTTAAACTTTTTAATTAAATTTATATTTAAAAATATTTATTTTTATTAATTTTAAGTATTTTTTTAATATATATTTAAAAATAATTAAAAGCAATAAAAAATAAGCTTTTAAATAATAAGTTATTTAACTTTTTTATATCCTTAAAATTTAAAAAAAGAAATATAAATATAATTAAATTAATAAAAAGCTTATTAATAAAAATAATATTAAATAATATATTTAAGAATAAGTTTAATTAATTTAAAAATTAATTTTAAAGTATATATTAATTTTTAATATAGCTTTAAAAAATCTTTAAATATATATAAATAACTTAAAGCTTAAAATAAAATAGCTTTTTAAGAAAAAAGTTAAAATAAAGTATAAAAAAAAAGGATATTAAAAAGCTTAAAAAGATTAATAAACATTACATTCTTTATTTTCCTTATATTAAAAGCCTTATATATAATTATGATAATAATTTTTATATATATTATAATAATAAAGGTAATTATTATTATTATTATATTTAAGGTAATTTTTATAAGCTGCTTTTAATTTATCTTTTATTATTTATATTTTATCTTTATTATATTTAATTTAATAATTTCTTAATATTTATGAAATCTTAATATATTTAAAAGAAAGCCTTAAATATATATAAGCATAAGAAATTTAATTATATTTACTTTATTTATATTTTTATAATTTTATTTAATATTTAAAAGATTTTTATTTTATAATAATAGTTTTTAAAGGTTATAAAAAATAAATATAAGGATATAATAAAGTATTTTAAAGCTTAAATTATAATTACTTTAAAGTAATATAATAAAGTTAATATAAAGGCTTAAAAGCTTTAAAATTAAATTATTAATAACTTAATAATAATATAATTCTTATACTTTTTTATAATTTTTAAAATTAAGTTTTTTAATTTTAAGGATAATTTTAAGAAATAAATATTATTAAATTTTAATTTAAAATTATATTTAAGAATTTAATTAAAAATTAAAAAAGTTTTTTTTTAAAAAAATTAAGAAATTATTATAATAATTAAAAGAAGGTTTTAAATTAATTAATATATTATTATAAAGATTAAAAAGTAGTTTTTAATTATAAAATAGTTTTTATATAAGAGTTGCTTTATAATTTTTAAGAAATATAATTTTTAAATTTTTTATTAAAAACTTAATAATAAAAATAATTAATAAATAAATTAATTCTTTTTTATTAATTTTTTTATATTTTAAAGATTTAAAAAAGCTTTAAAATATTTAAATTAAGCATATAATAAAACTTTAATAAATTTATTTATAAATATTATTTTAATTTTTAAGTATATTGTTAGTACTTGCTATAGGTTGGAAATAAAAGTTTATTCTTTTTTAAAGAGGTATTAAAGAAAGTATTACCATGATATGGTAATTTATATTACTAAAGTATGGTGGGGAAATTTGTATGCTTTCTTTAAATTAGCTATTTATCATGCTATAGTGAACTACCATATTATGGTGGTATGCTATGGGCTTAATAATTCCCTCTTTAAATAAAAGTATTTTCCTTTAAGAAATCAAAGGGAAGTGCATTTATTATGTTAAGGTGGTTAAACACCTTATATAGTTAATGTTAAAGTGCAATACCATATATTAAACGTATCCATAATATATAGGTGGTTGCATACCATGCTTATTATGGTAGGAAAAGCCTAGTGAGGTGTTGCCATTTGCATTTAATGGAAGCGCGTTAATGCAGCGCGTTTATAATAACAAAGCCATTATATCTATGCATCTTAAATGCGCATTAAATTAATTATAATAAAGGTATAATTTAAATAAGTTAATAATAAGGTTTATTCTTATATATGCATATTAATGGAAATTAAGGAATTTATAAAAAGTTTTTTGTATTATAGTGATAATTTATGGTATAGTGGTATAAGGGATGGTAATATGGATTATATTAAGTGTATTAATAATAAATTGCATTAAGCTGCTTAAATATAAGTGTTATTTTATTTATATAATGGAAAAGTTATATAATATTAATGCACTTAAAGTTTATAATCTTGCTAATATAATGTAATAGTAATATTTATGCTTAGCTTATTATCTTATAAATATTGCGTTAATGCTTCTTGCATTACTTAGCTTTCTCCTTTTTAATATACTTCTTAGTGCTTATTTATCCTATTAGGTTAGGTAGCGGTATAATATTATTTTCCTTATTATTATTGCTAAACTATTCCTTTTCTTTATTATTATTAATAATATTGCTGCTATTAATTAATAGATATCATTATTTTAATAAAGTATGAGTAAAATTATAATTATTATTAAGGGAGCCTTTATAATAAGGGAAGTACTTAGCTATATTAAATTTATTATTAATTATTTAAACTTACATGCTATTAATAATAAATTACGCTTTTATAATAATTAAATTATATTTAATAAGGCAGTTATTAATTCCTATTATTATAAAGTAGCGAATTAACTGCTTTTTAATAATGCAATATATAATGATAAGTTAAAGGGCAGCTATGTTAATTAATTAGCGATAAATATCTTTTATTTTAATTATTTATTTCTTAGTAATAACCTTATTTATTACGGCAAGGTTATAAATAAAGGGGCGGAATTAATTGCAAATGCTTAATATAATAGTAATAAAATTAAAGTTAATAATGCAAAACTCCTTTTAATTAATATTTAAAAGGAGCTTATTAAAAATAATTTAAATAATAAAGATAAATTTAAATAAAATAAACTAAGTAATTAAAAAGTTAATAAAATAGCTAAATGCATATTGCATACTTATTACTTTATTTATAATATTATAAATAACCTTTATCTTAATAAGGGTATTTCCATCCTTTAAGCCATAAAAGATATAAATAAGCTACTTATACTTATTTTAAGCTCTTTTTAATTTAAAAATTTAAATAGCTTAATGGTTAATAAGCTTTTTATATTTAATAAAATCTTTAATTAATTAATTATAGCTAACCTTTAGCAGCTTATAATAATAAGTGCCCTTAACTTAACGCGGCTTATCCTTATTTAAAATAATTAAGTTAATATTAATAATAAAATTTAATAACTTTATAAGAAACTTAAGCTTAACCTAAAGTGCCTTAATACAAGGGAAGCAATTACGTACTATAAGCGGGAAATTAATAGCATAATTAAAAAGGGAGTTTTTTTATATAAATAAGGATTAATTAGCATGCTTTTTTAAATAAAGCAAGTAATCCTTAGTGAAAAGCAATGCATTATAATTAATAATCATTACTTTAATTTAGCTAAGCTTAATATTATTAATTATAATTTTAAGGTTATTACTTAGGGTTTTCTCTTTTTAAGTAAACTAGCTAATAATATTGCGGCTTTAATTTAAAGTAAACTTATAGCTTAATAATATAGTATTATTATTAAGGTTGCATGAATTATTTTTAATATAGTTAAAAACCTTTAAGTTAAGCTACTTATTAAAATTAATGCTAAATAAACTCTTTATTATAAAGTAATAAATACTTTCGCGATAAGAGCGCGATAAGGTTTTAATAAGGTAATTATTATTATTGCTATTAAAGCATATAAAAGTGGTTAAAGGCAGGGCTTTGCTTTTGCAATAAGTATATATGGCTTAGGCGCTATTATTTAAGGAATAATTGCTTATGATATTAAAGGATATAGGGGATAATAAAGGTTTATTATCTTAATTATATATTAGGTATGTTAATAATATATATTAGGAGTTAATAGAGGAATTAAGTAAATTTATAATATTTGCGCTTTTTATAGCCTTTTTATTAATTTTTAAGTTATTTATTTAAATTATTAAATGTAAGTAAAAGTTTATAATGTTTTTATGTTATTTATAGTAAATCTAAGGTAATTATAAGTATTTAATTAAAAGGTATTAAGCTTTCTTCTTATTAATAGCTATAAAGTTATTAATCTTAAAAAGCTTTATTTTAAGGACTTAAATAATAAACTTTTAAATATATTCTTTAGCATTAAGAATGCCTTTCTTTTTTAAGAGGGATAGTTAATGCTTAATTATATTATAATAAGTTTCTTAAAACCTTTTAATTTTAGGCTTAATTAAGCTAGTTTTATAAATAAGGTTAGTAAGGCCCTTATATAAAATAATGGCATTATAGAAATTATAATATTAAGGAAGGGAGCTAATGTAAAGGGCTTAATAAAAACCGCTATAATAGCAATGCGTTTATAATTGCTAGTAATAATTAAAGTAAAGTACCTTAAGCTAATTTATTATAATATAGGAGTAAGATAAGGAAATTAATAGTAATTTTTATTAAGAAAAGGAGTGTATATAATGTTGTTATGTTTATTTAAGGGAGTAATCTTAAGCTATTAATATATAATGATATTTAATATATATTAAATGGTAGGATAGTAATGATTAAGCTAAGATGGCTTGTTAATATAAGATGTAATAAGGGTATTTATAGTAGCGCTCTTAAAGATATAGTTTATATAAGTATAGTTAATAAGTAATATTTGCAATAAAGTAGTGGTTATAAAGGTAGTTTATATAAAGATATATAGGTATAATGGTTTATTTACTTAGCTATTAATTTATAATAGTTAGGTAAGCTATAGCTAAGCTTTTTTATGCTAAGCTGCTAATCTTTTTAACTTGCGCTTTATAGCAGCTAATTTACTTTTATAAAGCTACTTAATTATTACTTAATGGTTTCGCCTTAGTTTACTTAATTATTATTGCAATTACTTTTATACCTTATTAGGTTTTAATAAAGTTAGCCCTAGCTAATATTGCTTATATACCTTTTTATATAAGCTATTTATAAAGTTCTTTTAATAATTAAACTTTTATATAAGTTTTAAAGCATTTAATAAACTTTTTAATATTTAAATATTATAATAATATAAGTAATCCTTTTATTTTATAAAATATTAGGTTTTCTTTACCTTCCTTCTTTATATTATTCTTTTATTTAAAATTCTTTTTAATTTATAATAGCAATAATCCTTTAAATATTTCCATTTTTTATTTTTTTCCTTTTTTATCTTTATTAATTTAGCTAGTAAAGAGTTATATTTATATAAATTGCTTCTTAATTTATATGCCAATGTAAGCTAAATAATTAATATTATTAAATGTATATTTATATTTAGTAATAGTGTTGGCGGGTGCAGGGAATTATGTGAGAAATGGTACCGCGCTAAATTCTGGCTGGCTATAAAAAGCTAGCTTTCATGCTTATTCTAAACATTTTTTTAAGAAATTAACTCTTCTCTTTTTATATATATTTAGTGCTTTAATTAAGCTTTTCTTATTTTTAAGAATTTTTAAAATATTTATCTTTTTCCTTTTTTTGGTTCCCTTTTATTTCTATTTTCCCTCTTTATTGCGTTAAAGCTTCTTTTTAAGTTATTCTTAAAAGGGTTTAGCAAAACCTATTTCTTATTATTTAAGTAGCTTATTTTTATTAATAATTTAGCTTAAATTAATTTTGGTTTTATATATTTTTAATTAATAATAAGAAAAACAAAAAGTTAGCTATAAGTTAGTTATTTATTAATTCTTTCTTTTTTCTTATTTTTATATTAAATATTATTAAATTATTTTATATCTTAGCTTAAAGCTTTAATTAAAGCCTATATTTATTTTTAACTTATTATAAAAAAGAGTTAAATATAATTAAACTTATAATAATATTATAAATGCCTTAAGATTATTTTTTAATCTTAAGGTACTTTTTATGCTTTTAATATTTAAATAAAATATTACTTTAATTTTATATTAATATATTATTAAGCTTTAAACTTATTTTAAGTTTCTTATTAAAGATTATGCTTAAAATATAATGATAATATAAATTTAAGATTAAAATAATAAATTTAAACTTTATAAATATTACTTAATATTAATTAAAGGTGCTTTAAACTCTTAATTAATATTTACTATTATTATTATAACTTTAAGTTTAAAGTAAAAAGGGCTATAATATAAAATTAAAATACTTACCTTGCTTGCTTATAAGTTTAATAAATAGCATTATATTATATATTTTTATATTAATTAAATTATATAAAAAACTTAAACTTAAAGTATAATCTTGCTTAAGCTTTAATTAAACTTAAATTTAATTTATTAAGGATTTAATATAATATTAATAAGCAAGGCATTAAATATAAATTTAAGGAGCTTTCTTTATTATAACCTTATAATTCTTATTTCTTAATAAAATATTCTTTTATTAAGTTTATTTTATTTATTATATTTATTAATACCTTTATCCTTTAAACTTTAATTTAAATATTTTATAATAATATTAAAAATAAATTCTTTAAAAATAATTGCTTTAATTAAAGATATTATTACTTTTAAGTTTCTTTATTTTATTATTATTTTAATAAAAATTATTATAATATATATACTATACTCTTAAACTTAAAATCCTTTTAAACTTATTTTTATTTTAAAAGTACTTTTAAATTTTAAAAACCATTTATTTTTTTTTATTTAAAGCTAAGAAAGGAATCTTAAGAAATTTATTAAGGGAAAAGGGAAATTTAATCTTATTTATTATTAATTAAAGCATTAGCCTTGCTTTAATTAAACCTTATAATTTATTATTAATAATAAGTTAAGGACTTAAATTAATATTTTAAAAATCTTACTTTTTATTAATATAATAATTTTACTATAGGTAGCTTTATTTATAATTTATAATTTAAATATCTTAAAGTTTAATAAAATTAATATTATTAAGATTTTAAATAGCCTTAAAACTATTACTTATTAATTCTCCTACTTAAATAATTAAATCTTAAAATTGCTTAAGCAATGCTATATTACTTTAAACTTAATAAAAATAATTAAAAGCATTATTGCTAAATAATTTATTTAAAAAAATTAAAAGAAAAAGCTTTTTATCTTTTATAAATTTAATAATTAAACTTATTATATAAACCTAATTATAATTATTAAAGATATTATTTATAATAACCCTTATAATAACTTAAAAGCATAAAAAGGGAAAATTATAAAATATAATTAAGAATTTAATAATATAAATAATATCTTTTTTATTATAACTTAGCCTTTTTATAAGATGCTTTTATTATATTTAAAAAAATAGCTAATAGGGAAAGGAATTACTTATAAATTAGCAAGAAATATTCTTTAGCTAAATTTTAAGCATACCTTGCTAAAAGTTATTAATTAAGAACTTAAGTATTTTAAGCAAGATAAGTATTTATTTATATAAAATAATTTTAATTAAAATTTACTTAATTTAAAAAGGCTAAATTTCCTTTAAGAAAGCTAAAATAATTTTAATTCTTTAAATTACCTTTAAAATAAAAACTTATAAGCTTAATAATCTTTAATTAAATTTAATTATATTAATATTATTAAAAAATATAATTAAAATTTATAAAATATAAATAAACTTATTAAAAAATTTATAAAGTTAAAACTTAACTTAATTAAGTTTAAAAATAAATTTAAGTTATT
Organism: Diaporthe citri; assembly: GCF_014595645.1. Taxonomy (NCBI): domain Eukaryota; kingdom Fungi; phylum Ascomycota; class Sordariomycetes; order Diaporthales; family Diaporthaceae; genus Diaporthe; species Diaporthe citri. The sequence goes on from NW_025064849.1 coordinate 4,656,453, forward strand.
TTAATAAAATATTAAAGCTTTTTCTTATAATAAATAATAAAGTAATCTTAAGATAATTAAATTAAGAGCTATAAATTTTATTTAATAGCCTTTAATAAAACTTAATTAAAGTAACCTTAATAATAATAAGGCATAAGCTATAATTTTAATGCTTTTCTTTAAAAAGAATAGGTTACTTAAAGTTTACTATAACTATACTTCCCAAGACTATAATGCATATTAATGCAATAAGCTTAAGCAACTTTTCTTAAATAACCTATTAATAGCTTTTAAGCTAAAGAAATTATTAATATTCCTTAGCTTACTTAAAAATGCTTAAGCTAACCTTTTAAAATATTTAAACCCTATTTGCATTTAATTATATTATAATTAAAGTAGCTATAATTTAAAAAGATATATTTATAGCTAATTAAAGTTCTTATTTAAGAAAGGAAGATTTAATCTACCTTATATAATTAAATATTATAAGCTTATTAAAGCAAATCCTTTATTTAAAAGAAAGGCCTTATTAAGAGCCTTAAAAGTAATTTAAAAGCTTAATAATTAAAAGAAAGTTAGCTTAATTTTAGCAATTATAAATCTTATAAATTACATAATTTATATTAAAAAAAAGCTTATAGTTATAAGTAATAATAAGCTCCCTTAAATAAATATTATTATAATTAAGAAAAAGCATATAGCTAAGGATATTAAAGATTAAGATAAAGTTATAAGAATTATAAAGGCTAATTATGCTTAACCTAAAGACTTTAAAAAGGCAAAAAATAATTAATTTTAAATTATTAATAATAAATTGCAATTAAAGAATAAAAAGAAAATAAGGGAAAGAAAAAACCTATTTACTAATTAAAATTAAACTTAAAAGGAAAACGCTAAGTTTTTTATAATAAAAGCAAGCTTAGCAAGTATAATAAACCTAAAATTAAAAAAGCATATTATATAACCTTTATTACCTAAAGAAAAAGCAGCTTAAGTAATTCTAACTATAATTATTAAAATAAGTACTATAAATATCTTAGCGCTTAATAATATCAATTTAACCCTAATTAAGTACTTATTAGTAATATAATTTAAAGTGCATATCTTATTAAAAGTACTTTTTAAGTTAATGCATTTTAGGGATTATATTAAAGACTTATTTCTTAAAATTAATGTAATTACTTTCTTAAAAGATAATATTAAAGCTAATACTTTAATTAATTTATTGCAAATTATTTAATATTAAGTTAACTTTATTACTGCATTTATTATAAATATAGTTAATTAAGGATATTTTAATTTAGCTTACCTAATAATTTATATAAAAATAAATAATTATTCTTTATAGCCTGCTCTTTTAAATATTAAAGTTAAAATAAATCTTTTACCCTTATTATATTATAAATATAATAAACTTTTATATACTTTACTTAATAATATAAACTTAATAATATATAATAAGGATTCCTTATCTTTAATTAAAGTTATAAAAAAGTAAATTTATATTAATTTAAATAAAATTAAAGCTATATTTTTTATTATTAATAATAAAACCCTTAATACCTTACATTATATCCTTTTAAAAATATCCTTTTTCCTAAATATAAACCTAATATTTAAATAATTAAAGAAATACCTTTATACCTATCTTATCCTTAGCAATATTAAAGTAATATATAGTTTAAGATAAAAAAATTAAAAGCCCTTTAAAGTAGCTTTATTTAAGAAAGCTTAAATTTCTTAAAAATACTTATTAACTTTTAAAAGCATTTTTTTACTTTCTTTAAGCCTTAATTAAAGCTTAATATTAATTAATATATTAATTACGCTAACTTATTTTAATATTAAAATAAAAGAAAATAAAAAGATTTTAAGTACCCTTTTAAATAAAAATATAAAAAGTTTAATTTCTATATTTATAAAAAACTTTTAAGCTAAGGTTTAAAAGATTTATTAAGCTAAAGGGGAAGGTTAATAAATATTAACTTATATTTATAATACTTATTTATAGAAAAAAGCTGCATATATTAAAAAATAAATTAATAAGATTCCTTTTACTTTAATTACTACTAAATTAATTAATAAAACCATTTAACCTTTAATTAAAACTCTTTATAAGTAAGTAGGCGTTAAAGTTCATTTTATAAATAATTATCCTTTTAATAATATTATTCTTAAGGGTATAATTAATTAAAAACCTACTTATAAAGAAGAAGTAAAACTAGCTATAAATAAGAATTATAAAAGCAAATATAATGCCTAGATTTAGCCTAAGTTCTTTTTAATTAACAAGGAATTAAAACTAATGCTTAATTAACTAAATACTCTTTTATAAAAAAACTATAACTTCTTTTTAAAGCAAGAAAAAGAAATATTTACTTATTTGCTTTTTAATTAAGAGAAATCTTTAACATAAAATTAATTTTATATTGCTTAAATTAATATTAACATAATACTATTATAATTTATCTAAATAATTCCTTATAAAGCATATTAAACAAAGATAATTTAGCTTTTAAAAGCTTTAAGAGAAATAGTTATTAAAATGCTTAAGGATTAATAAATTAATAAAGTTATTAAGGAATCTTATATTATTTATAAAAATTAATAGTTTCTTATAAAAAAGAAGGATTTTAATTATTAACTTATTAATAATATCTTAAAAGCTAATAAAGTTATAATTAAAGATACCTTTATCTTATTATTAATAAATAAGTTTGCTAAGAAGTTTGCAATATGTAAAATATTATTCCTTTTTAACTTTTTCTTAAAATATAATTAAATTAAGTTAAATAAGAAAAGCTAAAATATTATAATCTTTTTTACTTTAATTAAATTATTTTAATAATATAGCCTACTTATAAGAGCTATAAATTTTATTACTTAATTTATGCAATATATAGTTTAAATCTTTTATAACCTAATTCCTATAATATATAAACCCTTTCTTAATAATATTATAATTAAGAGTTTAAAAATAAATTATAAAAATAAAGAAGTATTTACCTTATTAAGAGTTTAAAAATATATAATTAAGCATATTAAGAATCTTAATAATATTTTCTATAATTCCAAGCTAGCTAAAAAAGCAATTAATGCTATTAAATTAAAATAATATAAGCAATAAGCTAATATTATTAGCTATACTTATAAAATACTTAATTAATTTTTATTAAATAAGAAAATTATTAAAATTAATAAGTAAAATATTTATAAGAATATAATTAAGTTTAAATCTTTTTTAAGCTTATTAAACTTTTATAAAGTATAAATGCCTTTTTATAAGATTATTACTAAGCTATTATTTAACCTTTTAAAAAAGGGTATGCCTTATTAATAAACCTTAAATTATTAAAAAGCTATAAATGCTTTTAAAGCTATAATTACTTTAAAGCCATATTTAATTAATATTAACTATTTTAATAATAAGATTATTCTTATAATAAATATAAATTTTAAGGAATAAGGTATATACCTTATATAAATTAAAAATAAATTGCAATACTTAATTTAATATAAGAGTAATACTTAAATAAAAGCTAAAAAGCTATATAATATAATAAAATAAAAATATAAAGCTATTTTATATATAATTAAATGCTTATACTTTTATATTTATAGCATTTACTTTACCTTAAAGATAAATTTAAATATCTTAATTTAATAATTAAAGGGATTTACCTTAAATATATTAAGCATTTATATTATAAGGTAGTTAGTTATAATTAAGATATATAATTTTATTATTTATTATATTAAAGGTTTTAAGAATATTATTATAAATATACTTTTTAAAAAGCCATTAAGGCCATTAAATAAGGCAAATTATAAATTTAAAAGAAATATTAAGAATTAATATAATGCTTTTCTTAATTAATTATCTTAACCTTAATTATTTAATTAAGAATTATTATTATTTAATGATTATTTTTAATTAAAAGAATTATTTAAAATTGCTTAATATTTTCGTTATAAAACTTATCTTAAAAACTTAATACCATAGTAGCAATTATTCTTTTATAAAAAGGCTTATTATTTCTTTATTTATAAAGAAACTTTTTAAAAATAACTTAAAAAGAATTTATTATAATAATAAATTATTAATAACCCTAATTAAAGGTAGAAGATTATTAGGAACTATTATGCTTCTTTTAAGCATTATAAAAGAGATATTACTTATTTTTGGATTTAAGTTATATACTATTAAAAAGGAATATATATTAATATTAAAAAGGCTATTATTAGCTATCCTTATTATAATAAGTAGGATATTTAAATTTATAATAATGAAATTATTTTAATTATGCTAAATTAACTATTTATTAAGATTTACATTAATATTTAACATTTACCTTTTAATTAGGGATATAATAAGCTAATTAAAGAATAATATAACTTAATAAGATAAGTTAAAGCTATGCTTTTTAAGGTAGCTAACTTAAAAAGCATTAAGAAGTTCTTTATTTAAAAATTCCTTTTTAAATAAGGGCTTTTAATAAAGGTAGTAATAAATAAGGGATGAGAAAATATAGGTTAATTTACTTAATATTTCTTAATAATTAAAGTTAAAAAGATTATAATCTTAATATATAATCCTTATGCTAATAATATTATTAAATATAAATATTTTATTATTATTACTATTATTAAGAAAATGCTTAATAAAGGGATTAAAGGCTAAATATAAATCTTACTTTATGCCCTTTTTATTAATTAAACTTTATTTAAAAGATTTTATAAAAAGAATCCTTTTTATCTTTTCCATAGCTTTAAATTAATTATTTTAATTAAAACCATTATTTTTATATAGCATATCTAAACCTAAACTTTAAATATATTTACTTAAGATGCTCTTAATTCCTAACTTTAATTACTTCTTAATCTCCCATAGGATATAAAGGCAATAATTAAATTAATTTTAAACTATAAAAAGAAAGTTATATAATAAGATATACATTATAATTTCCCTTAATCTATTCCTTTAAAAAAAATAACTTAGTTTTGCTTATTAATAAGCAAAGGAAAGCTAATTATTCTTTATTTTAAAAATTAACCTATTATTAATTTAATTCTTTTATTATTTATAAGATTTATTATAATAATATTTATAAATTCTAAATACTTAATAATATTTATCTTTTAAGCATATTTTTATTAAAATAATTAAAAAGATTTATTAACCATTCCAAGATATGGAAACTTAAACTTTATTTACTTTAAGAAATTAACCCTATAAGTATTATGAATAATAACCTCTTTCTAGATATTTTAATGAATTTTAATTTATTTAACCCTATTTTAAATAACCTTAACTTTAATTACTATTAAAATTAATTAAATATATCTTTATTTACTACTTAAGCATATTAATTATTTATAACCTTAAATTTATTAAATTCTTTAAATTTTAATATTTAAAATGCTAAACTTATAATATATTTATATATAAAATAAAGGAACTTAGGAAATAAGCCTTTATAATTTATTAACATTCCTTTGCTTTAATTAAATAACCCTTAACATTCTTAATATAACTAACTTAATAATATTTTTAAATCTTAGCTTAAGTATTTATTTAAGGAAGGGGGTTATTTTTTCTTATATATGCATATATATATATTTATTATAATATAGAATTTCTTTTTTTTTTATATATATTTATTTACTTAATTAAATTTAGCCTTAGATTTAAATATAAAATATTATATTTTTAAAAAATGCATTATAAAATTTATTATATACTTATTTATTATTTTCTTGCTAAGATTAAAAACTTTCTTTTTTTTTTAATAACTTAATTTACTTTTTCCTTTTTCCTTTTACCTTAATTATTATTTATACCTTATTAAAAGCTTACTTTTATAATTAATATAATAAGAATTCTGCATTATAAGGTTGCAATTATTAATCTTAAATAATATTAACTTTCTTATTTTAAATAATATTAAAGCTAATTATTTCTTTAAGCTATGCCATCTTATTAATAATAATTATAAAGCTAAGCATACCCTTAAACTTTACTTATTTAATTATTATAACCTTTTATACTTCCTTTATATTATTATATTTATTAAAGGTATAATTAAATTCCTTAATATAATAAATATAATTAATATAAGCATTATTATAAAAATTATATAAAGAGCAGTAATTAAAAAAGGGAATTATAATAAAAATATTTTTATTTATAATTAAGGAAAAGTTACAATTTATATACTTTAAGCAATACTTATAAGAAAAAGCATTTTAATAACTATAAAAGGTTATAAGTAAAGCTGCTTAATAATAATAATTAAAATAGTTATATATTGCTATTATATACTTTTTATAAGGAGCTTTATTATTTTCCTTAATAATAATAATATTTATATAGCTTTTAATTAAATTCTTAATATTATTTAAAAATCATTCTTTTTATAGCTTATTAAGAAACTTATTAAATAATTTCTTAATTATTTTTTTAAAGATAAGATTAGCAAGTTATTAAGCAAAGTATTAATTTTATTTAATATTAATAATTTTATATATATAAATACCTTTTATAAAAGCATTATAAAGAATAATCTTAATAAATTAATTTTTATTAAGAATGCTTTTTAATTTAAAGAAAATGCAAATACTTTTAATTAAAACTTGCTTAGCTTATAAATTATAATAAATGGCTTAAAAAGGGGAAGAGGAATCCTCTTATATTAAACTTTTTAATCTTAATTAAAAAGGGTTTAATAATAAAAATATTATTATAAAAAGATATTTAAGAATAAAAGAATTATAATATTTTGCTTTAATTTTAGCTTAACTTAAAGGCTAATTAAAGTTAAGAGGATATTAAGAAAAGAAAGAAGGAAAAAGAAACTTAAAGGAGGAAAGGAAATTTATATATATAAAGTTGCTATAATAAAAGGAAGTAAGCAATGCTAATAATAAGCTACTTTATTATTAAAAGAAGTAATTTATTACTTTGCTTTTAATTAAGATTAGTTTATCGCTAAGAAAAAGTTACTTACCTTTAATTCCTTGTTTATAAAAAAGTTATTTATTTTTTTATTATAAAGGAATTTTAGTTAAGTAACTTATTTTAATTTATACTTAATAAACTTATAAATTAAAAGGGAAGTACTTTATAATTAGCTATTATTTAAAAAAAATAAGAAATTATATACTTTTTTACTTTAATTATTAATAAAATAATAAATTAATAGCTTTTAATAATAACTTATAAGCTTCCTTATTACTCCTTTTTTTTAATTAATGCAACCATTTAACTTAAGGGCAGTAAGTTATTAGCTTTTATTACTTTAGCCTATATACATTATTATACCTATTTATTTATAGCTAAGCCCTCTTCCTTTTTTTCTCTTTTTTTTCTTCTTCCTACCTTTATATTATTATTAATTAAAAGTTAAAGGTTAACTATTACCTAGCTATCTTAATAATAATATACTTTTAATATATTAATCTTTTCCCTTACCTAATTCTTATTTAAGGATAGGCAATAATTATTTATAAAAGCTGCCTTAAGCTATAGCTAAATATTAATTATATTTTTTCCTTATTTTTAACTCTCTTTACCTTAATTACTTATATAGCAATTCCTAAAAATATAAGGCTCTTCTTATTATTATATTTTCCTTTTTTATTACCTAACTTTTATTACTTACTCTTTATTTTATTACTTATTTCCTTTGCTTCTTTTCTTTATAATTAAAAGCTAAGATATTTTTTAGCTAAAAAGGCAAGGTAAAAAAGTAGTTTTAATTACCTTTATATTATAAAATACCTTAAAACCTTAACACCCTAATTTTAATAATTAAGCTTATCAATTTAAAAAAAAATAATTTAGCGTTAATAATTTTAAAACTTCCTTACTTTAATAATTTTAAAGATTTATTTAGCAAAGCATTATAATTTCTAAATATTATAAATATTTAAAATTAATAAAACTTTACTTAAGAAGCAAGTATTAACTTTTTTAAAGATTTTTTTAAAATAAGAATTATTATAAATAAAGTTTGCTTAAATAATATTTAATAATTTTAAATCCTTAATTAACTATTATTCTTTAATATAAAATAAATAGCATTTAATAATAAGCTTATAAAAATAATATAAAAATATTTCCTAAGCATTAACTTTTACCTTAAGCTAAAAAAACTAGCTAAATTAATAAATTTAATAAAATAATATTAAGCCTTTCTTACCCTTAATTTCTTTAATATAAAAAGGATGCTTTATAAATGCAAAGAATTAAGAACTTAGCATATTATAGCCCTTATAATTTAATAACTTCTTAACTTTTAAGATATTATATTCTTGCTTAAAGAACCTTTATATTATAATTATATTTTACTTAAGAAATATTAATAATATAAATTAATAAAGGATTATAAATTCATTATTATGCCTATTTATATACTTAATTATTAAATAATAATAATTTTTAATAAGATAAAGAATTACTACTTATTATAAAATAATCTTACATTAAGAAATAAAAAAAGCAAGATAAATAAAAATGCTAAAGCACTTATTTATAAATATTTAATGGCTACCTTAAAAGATAAAATATAAGATTTTAATAAAAAGTTTGCATTAAAATTAAGATAAATTAACAAAGTATTTTATAAATAACACATTACTAAGTTTATTAAAAACTACTTTAAGGAAAACTAAGAAAAGAATAATTAAAAGGTATAAAACTAAGCCAAGACTTTTTTAATTAAAACTATATATTATAAGATGCCCAAAGCTATTACTAGCATTGCTATTTAAATGTTTGCTATTTAATTAAAGCTTAATAAAATTAATAAAGCTATTTAAATACCTATATTAATTTCCCTTATTAAGATTAACAACATAAAAGTAATTAAAGTAAAAAGTAAGCTTTTATTATAAAGGGATATTATTTAATAATAGCTATTTAAATCATAATATACTAAGATTACTACTAGTTATAAGAAAAGCATAAGGGAAATAATACCTTTAATATAAATTAATTTAATAATTTAATTTTAAATATTTAATATATAGCAAGGTATAAATTTTTAAATAGCTTAAAATTAACTAAGCATAATTTTAATTAAATAAGCCTTTGGCCTAAATACTATGCTATAAAATATTTTAAAGTTAGCAAGGAATGCTTGCCTTAATATATATAAGGATCTTTTCTATTTACTTATCTTAATAATAAATATAAATAAAACTTAAAGCGCACTAGCTAATTTAAAATAGTTAAAATAGCAATAAAGTTTGCTTAAAGATAATTTAAAAGGCTTATAAATAAGCTAGCTAAGCAATTAAATATAAGGCATAAATATTAAAAGTAAAAATATTATAAAAAGCAAAAGTAAAAGCAAAAGCTTTATAAAAAGCAAGAGTAAAAGTTAGCAAAGCTAATATGCTATGCTTAATATAATAATTAAAAGAAAGAATAAATTTACTTTTTATTTTATAAAGGTATTTAAATCTTTAATAGCTATGCTAATGCTAATTATTAAAGCAAACTTTAATAGCTAAGAAGATATAATTAATAAATATATTATTAAGTAAATCTTAGAAATATTTAAAGCTTTTATAAAAAAGTAAAAGCTATAATAAGATAAGCAAATAAGGAATTAAAAATAATAATAATAATTAAGATTATAATAAGGTAAATTTTAAAACTTATAGGCTTAATTAAAAATAATAAAGTTTTATTTTAATAATTTTTATAATACCTATTATAAAGTGCTTAAAGAAAAATATATTAATAAATATAGGAAATTATATAAGAAATAATATTATGCTAAATTTTAGCTAGCTATAAAAAGCTAGCTTTTATGCTTATTTTAAACATTCTTTTAAAAAATTAACTCTTCTCTTTTTATATATATTTAGTGCTTTAATTAAGCTTTTTTTATTTTTAAGAATTTTTAAAATATTTATCTTTTCCCTTTTTTTAATTCCCTTTTATTCCTATCTTCCCTTTTTATTGCGTTAAAGCTCCTCCTTAAGTTACCCTTAAGAGGGTTTAGCAAAACCTATTCCCCATTATTTAGGTAGCTCGTTTTCAATAGTTTAAGTTTATATGCTAGATTGCTTACTTTTTCTTAAATTTTAAAAGATTTTATTCGCCTTTAAAAGTATTTCCTTAATGGATTGCTTAATAAATAGTAGTTATAATTAATTTAAACCTATATTTAATTTCCTATCTTAAAGGTAATAAGTTTATATTACTAATTATATCTTTATTTTATTTATATTTAAGCTATTATAATATTAAGGTTTGCTTTTTTTTAAAATATATCTTTATAAATAGCTTTACATTATAAGCTGGCCTATAATATAATAATGGTATTTATGCTATATATTATCTTATTAGCTAAGTATTTAATAATAACGTTATATGTATTATTAAGGTTAAATTAAAGTAATAGCATTACTTTTATTTATAATTTAATGGGGTTTTTCCATATAAATATTTAAATAGCTAGTTTTACTATTATAGTTTTACGCTTTAATAATTTATTTATTTATAGGTAGTATGCTATTAAGAATAGGAGTTTAATGCTTAATTATTCTTATAAGGAGTTTTATATATTTAATGTAAATTTTAAATCTTTATTTAAGATTATTTAAATAAGTATGCTTTAATTAGTTAAATATAGCTATATAAGTATAGCTTTTGCTTAATCTTAAGCTATATAAAGTATTATTCTTAATATAAGTAATGATAATTTAATATATTTATTTATAATAATTAAGAAAGCATTAAAAAATGGTATAATATTTAATTACTATAGTATTTTAGCTAATAATATATTTAGCAGTATTATAATAAAGTCCATAATATATATATAAAAGGGTATGTTAAATATAATGATTAGCTTAAGTTTATTTAATAAGGCTTAGTTATTATATTAATTTACAATGCATATTAAGCAATATTTAATATATTCCTTAATCTTTTTTTAAAGTTTATAAATAATAAACCTATTAAATAAATTATATTAAACTTTTTAAATGCTAAAGTAATAATAATTATTATATATTTAAGTTATAATATTTTTATTTATTAGTAATAGCATTATTAATTTATTATAGCTACTTAAATTCTTTAAATATAGCAAGCTATTTATAAAGATAAAAGGGATATATACTTATAATAGCGGGTTTATTATAATTTAGTTAATAATGTTTCTTTACTTTAAAGTTTGCATATATGCTTTTCTTATTTTTTTAATATATACTTAATTAATATATGCTTTTAAGATAATATGAAATATATCTTCTTCTTATAATTCCTTTAGCGTTCCTTGTTTCCTTAAGCTATATTAATAGGATGGGATTTTTAAAAATATATTTATAATTATATTAGTATGTCTTAAGATGTATTAAATATTTAATTAATATTAGCTAAGGAATTTAAATATTAATATAAGTTTTATGTTTATTTTAATTTTATTTATTATATTAAGGCTTGTTTAATTAATAATATTTATTATTGCTAAGTGGTTTATAAAGATATGAATTAATTTTATTATATTAAATTAAATAATAGTTCTTACCTTTTTAATAAGCTAAATTAAGTATATTATTTTTAATTTTATAGGCTAATATTTTATCTTTGCTATTATAAGTATTTTATTAAAATATATAAAAGGTTATATAGCTATTTATAAAATTAATTATTTAGGATTTTATTTTATAAAGTTCTTAAGTTAAAATATAAATTTAAAGAATTTATTTACTTTAAAGATATTAATTTATAAGAATAGCATTTTATATAAATTATAATAAAAAAAAGCGTTTAGTTAAGCAAAGATATATTATATATCTTTAAAAGCTATAACTTTTTAAGAAGTTAGGTTAAAGCTTAAGCGCTTAATAAATTATTTTTAATTACTTTTTAATAATAACTTGCTTTATATTTATATATGCATTAGCATTTTAATTTTGCAATATTATAATAAGCTAATATATTTATTAAATTATAATATAAGGTATTATAAAAAGCTAATTATATTAATAAACTTTTTTAAGGTTACTAGCGTTTTTAGGAATCTTATATTTTATAAAGCTTATATTTTTATATTAATTATATAAATAGTTAAATTATTTACTTTAAAGCTAAATAGCTTAATAAATAAGTATTTTATAAAGAATTTTAATCTTAAAATTATAATATTATATTTTTAAAGTAATATTATAATAATATTAAGGTTTTTAATATATTAATTAGCTATATTTAAGTAAATAATAATATTATTTATAAAGGCAAAGGCTATGCTTTAATAATTTCTTAGGAGTTTATTTATAAAATATTAAATATATTATAATGAATTTTAATATCTTATAATAGCGATATTTAAATATTCTTATCCTCTTATATTAATTATTATAAATTAGTTATAATATAATAGGTAAATTAAAAACTAATAAAAAAAGGATTAAGCATTTATAATTATTAAGAAGCCTTTTTTATAAATTTTATAAATAATTTTAAATTAAAATAATAAAGAGTAAGCGTTAAGCATTATAACTTTATTAAGTGCCTTTAAGTTTATAACTATTCATCCTTTTTACTTACTATTTATTACTTACCATACTATAAATACTAATAAGCTAAAAGGAGATTAAATAGTAATTTATTTAGCTTAATCCTTATAATGCAATTTATTTAAGACTTTATTAATAATTGCTTACTCTTTTATACTTATTAAGTATAATTATTACGCTACCTTTTGATTTTATTAACTGTTTATTAATAGGATATACATTTATTCCTCTTTTAAGATATTAATTAAATTAATATCCATTTATAAAGTTAAATATATCTTTATTAACCTTTAAATTTATTAAATAAAAAATAGAGATTTATTATAAATTATAACTTTATAAGAAAGTTTTACTTTAAGTATATTTAATAATTTATTAATGCTAAGTTTTATTTTTAATATAATATGTTTATAAAGTAAAGATAGCTTAATTTTTAAAGAATTTATATTATTTTTATTAAGATATACCGCCTTTTCTTAAATATTATTAATTTAAGTAGTCCTTATAGAGTTAATAGCTAGAAAAAAAAGGCATTAAGGTTTTTAGCAAAATTATTTATTAAAAACTCCGCTAAAATATTAAATAATTTACTAAAAAATTAAGAATAAGTATCTTGCATTGCTTATATTATAAAATTCCAATCCACCTTAATCTATTTATTGCATTTTAAATATATAAAGGTGCTAGCTTATAGTTTTCTTTAATAACATTTAGGTATAAAGGTTTTATTAATAGCTAAGATATAGTAAATAGTTAGCTTTATTAAACTATAAGTACACCCCTTTAGCTTAAGCTTAAATAAAAGAGTAGCTTATTTAAGTATGCCTTTGCATATATAAAGATAAAGTAATGCAATTTAGGTAAAATGATAATAGTAGCTGCTACCTTAACATAATAATTAATTATAAGTCCTTTGGAATAAATTTTAATAAGGATTATTATATTTTAAAGGAATATAATTTTAATAGCTTCTTTTAAATTTAAAATATTTATTTTATATAAAATCATAATTTCTTATTTAATAAGGATTTTAGCATTTAAACTTTTAAAAACTTAAGCTTTAACCTAGATTTTAAGAAAATATAGGTTTTTATTTATTATATTATAAAGGTATAAGGAAAATATAATTTATTCTTTAGCTATTATTATTTTTATACTTTTAAGGTAATTTTAAATATATTAATTAACTTTTACTCTTAGAAAATAATTTAATAGCGCTAAGAAGATTGCAAAATAACTTGCTCTTATATTAAAGTAAGTTAATATAATTAATCCTTTAAGAGCAAGTATTACTTATACTTATATATATATATATATATTAGGCATATTTAAATTAAAGTTTGCTATTAATAGCACTTTATTTAGCAATAAACTTTTATAATTTAAGGGTTTCCTGCTAAGTATTAAATACTTATGCTTTCTTAATTAATTAATAGTTTATATTATTATATTATAATTTAGGCACTTATTTACTATAAGGTAGGTATCTTAATACTAAGTATTTATAAATAAGGAACTTTTTTTATATAATAACGCAATATTAAAGAAATAAAGATAGCTTTTATTATTTAAGCTATTAATAAATAATAAAGAAGGAAAGAGTTCCTTTATTTATTTTAAAGGTATAGTAATTTTTAAAGTTTCTTAGCTATTTCCTATTTTTAAAGCAAGTATTACTTAATTACTTATTATAATTATTTCTTTATTTATAAAGGCATATCCCTTATTAGCAAGGAATTAAAGGTATTCCTTATTTCTTTCTTAAGCATTATTTTCCATGCAAAAGTAATAAGCTTTATTCTTTATAATATAATGATTAATATCTTTAGGCATATAACGCTGCTATTTTTTAATTCCTTATTTATATAAAAAGTAAAAAGTAAGGTAAGTATTTATACCTCTTATTCTTAATTATAAAGCATTTTATATTATATTAGCATCTTGCTATAGCCTTGATAGTAAAGGAAGACCTTATTAATTAGCCATAAATTCAATACATTAGCATTAATATTACTCTTTTAATTATTACCAAAACTTAACTTTAAGGATTTACGGTTTATTATATTTAGTTACTTTATAGCAAAGCTAAGTTAAGTTACCTTTAAGAGCTAATAAAAGAATTTATTATAAAGGTATAAATTATTATCTAAAGCATTACTAAATATCCCTTTTAATTTATTATTTATAAGCTTATAATAATTATAATATATTAAAAGAAAATCTTTTTATAAGAGCGGCATTTTAACTTAAATAATTAGCTTTAATTTACTAAGCATATAATAAAAGATTATTAGCTATAAGTTTATATTATCTTAAAATAGCAAGTTTAAGTTTTTATTTAAAGTCCTTAAGTATAATCTTTAAATTAAGATAATTAAACTTATGCGCTATAAGTAATAAGTTAATTTAATTATATATTAAGGTAGCTACTTAATCTTTATAAAAGTTTATATTTTAAACATATCTTTATATATTTTTATAAAAATGGCTTATATTATATTATTTTAAAAGTTGCTTAATATTATAATGTTGCTTATTAAGCTAATTTAAGGCTACCTTATAAAGCATATAAAAGATCTTTTTTAAAGCTGTTTATTATGCTGGCCATTTAATATTAAGCGCTTATAAGCTATTTTGCCATTCCTTATTAAAACTTAAGCTTTAATAATTTTAAGTTAATCCTTATAAAAGGAAATGCATTTATTTAGCTAGCAAATTTATTTACTCCTTATTATTTTCTACTTATATAACGCAAGCATATATAAATAGGAATATATTCTTTTAAATTTAAATATTATTTTTATTAACCTTTCTTTTTATTAAATAAAATTATTATTTTAATAATAAGTTAAAATACTTAATTTCTTTAGCATTAAACTTATTATAGCTAGTTAAGCTTAGCAATATATAAAGATTATAAGAGAATAATATAATATTTAATGCTTTTTTTTTATAACTTTTATTATATTAAGGAAGGTTATTATGCTTATAATATAAATTCAAACTTTTATAATTATTATTATTATTATTTAAACTATTATTATTTAATAAATTACTATCTTAAGCTTATTTTAATAACTTTAATAAATACTTAGCATAATATTAAGCTTATGCTTATTATGCTTAAAAAGCATCTTTAACTTAATAGCTTATAAACTTTAATTTTTATATTAATAGTTTCTTTTTATTATTTAAGGAATCCTTATATTATAATTAGGAAATAGTTTTAATATTTTTAGCATTTCATTCCTTTCCTTTAAAGCCATTAAACTTTAGCGGCTTCTTTATTTTAAGTTTCTTTAATATTTTATTAAGTAAGGTATTGCAAGTTGCTTTAGCTCTTACTTATATTTATTATAATATTATTAATAATGCTTAATTTTAAAGTTAAATTTAAAAAACATTAAAGTTTAATTAAAAGTTAATAATGATTTTAATGCATTTAGGATGCTATAGCTAAAATAAAGAAACATAGTATATGCTTTAATATTTTTTAATAGCTTTCTTAGCTTTATAATTAATAAGATTAAATTTAAATATATAGTTTTTAATTAAGCATAGGACTTATTTATTTTAAGTGCATACAGCGTTTTTAAGTTAAAGCTATCATTATATTTTAAAAAGTTCTTTTATATAAACTTAGCGTTTAGCAAATAAATAAGCAGCTTATAATAATAAGGTTTCTTATATGCTTAAATATAGCTAAAAGATATTAAGATAATCTTAAAGTATTTATTTAATTTAAAATAAAATCGCTATTTTATATAATAATAATGGTTTTATAAAAGATTTTAAGGTAGCTATTAATAAGTAAAAAGTATTAATATATAATATAATAGTAATTCGTAAGTATAGGAGCCATTTTAATTGCTTATTGCTTTAGTTATAAAGCCCATTCCTTAGTTATAAGGAACATTTTTTAATTACGGAAAGAATCTTTTATTAAAAGTTATTTATATAAGGCGTAAGTAAGTTATAGTTATTAATTATTAATACTTGCTATAAGTTAAAAGTAAAAGTTTATTCTTTTTTAAAGAGGTATTAAAGAAAGTACTACCATAATATAGTAATTTATATTATTAAAGTATAGTAGGGAAATTTCCATGCTTTCTCTAAACTAGCTATTTATTATGCTATAATAAACTACTATATTATGGTGGTGTGCTATGGGCTTAATATATATAATATTAAAGGTATTTCTTTTAAATTTTTATTTTAATTATATTTATTAAATATTTATATATTAAAGCCTTATTTATAATTATTTATATTTATTAATAATTAAATATATAATTATTTGATTATTATAATAAATAATTTAAAGCTTATTTAAATTTAAGGTTATATTTTTAAATAAGCATTTTAAAGCTATTATTTCTTTAATTATAAGCTTTAAAGCTAATAATTTAACCTTAATAATTAAAGTAAAAATAATTCTTTATTTATATATTTTTTAATATATAAGGCCTTTAAAAAGAATTATTATATATCCTTAAAAATATTTTTAATTCTTTTTATTATTAATAAATAAAGCATTTTTAATTATTAAAAGTATTTAAGCTTTTTAATTCCCTTTATATTATAATTTAAGGAATTAAGTAATATATAAATATTAAATTATATAATTTATTATCTTAAGGTAACTTAAATTTAAGTTTATAAGAAATCTTAATAATATAAAGTATAAAAATATTATATTTAAGTATATTATAATTATTATATAAAGAATAAATTAACTTTTTCTTAAAACTTTTAAATTTTTATTTTAAAGCTTTTTTTAAAAAAAATTTAAGCTTTTCTTTAAGCATTAAAGTAAATAATAAAAAGTTTTTACTTTTTAATAAATTATATTTATTTATTATTCTTTTAATATATAAATTATAAAGAAATATTATAATATACTTTTTTTATTTTTTTAAAATTTATATATTTAAAAATTATTAAGCCTTTTCTTAATTCTTTATTTTATATATAAATTAAATTTTATTTTTAATCCTTATAAAGGATTTGCTTTTATTTTTAAGATATATAATTAAAATATTATTTATATAAAAAAGGATTGCTATTTTATAAGCTAAGTTAATAAAAAAATATAGCTTTTTTTAATAAAGATTTTAAGCTTAAATTTTATAATATATAATTAAAATCTTTATATTAAAAAGATAAAAAGTTTTTAAGTTTATAAAATGCCCTTAAAAGTACTTTTTATTTCCTTAATTTTTTAAATTTATTAAATAATTTATAATAAATTAAATTTAATTTTTTAACTAATATTTAAAAATATATAATAATAATTATTATTATATAAAATAATTTTATAATTAAAATTATAATATATATATTTTTTATAATAAAATAAAATTATAAGTTTCTTTAAATATAAATTTATACTTTAAAAGATTTAATTATTTTATCTTTATTAAGCTTATATTTATATATTTATTTTAAGGGTAATAATATTAATTTTGCTTTTTAATGCTTAATAATTCTTTAAATATTAAACTTAATAAGGCTTTGTATTTCTTAATGTATTGCTTTAAGTTATTTATTTTAAAAAGGGCTTTTTTAAGCTTTTTTTTTATATAATTAATTTTAAAGAAAGATTTTTATAATATTATTTTATTAAATAAGGCTTAAACTTAATCTTAAAAACTTAAATAATTATTATTATTATATTATTTAAAGTTAAAAAGTATAAATTTTTAAATATTCTTTATTTTTATCTTTTAAGTTAATTAAATAAAAAAGTAATTATAAAGTTACTTTAAAAGGTTATATTAAGATAAAATATAATTATATTTTATAAATATAATAATTAATTAAAGGATTTTTAAAAGCGTTTATCTTAATTATATATTTAAAAAAATCTTTTTATAAATTTAAACCCTTAAATTTATTTTTATATTTTTTTTATTTTTATTAATTAAAAGAATTTTTAATTTCTTATAGCTTTAAATATATATAATTTTTAAAAGAAAGGTTTAAATTTATTAACCCTTTTTTTATTAATAAAAGTATATTTTTCTTTATAAAAACCTTATTTTAATATATTTAAGGTTTTTTTAAGGGTTAAAAGTTTTTATTTTTAATTTTTTAAGCTTTTTAAGAAAATAATATATAATAAGCTTTATTTTTTAAATTTATAAGTCCTTATTTTTAAATTTTAATTAAAAGTATTAATTTTATTTTCTTTTAATATAAAATAAGTATTAAATTTATTATTTAAATTAATTAAGTTATCTTTTATATAAGATATTAAAAGTATAATATAAATATAATTTTAAATTTTCTTAATATTAATAATCTTAATATTTAATAATTTTACTTTAAAAATTAAAAGATTATTTTTTACTTTATTTATTATTAATTTATAAAATATATTTTTATTAAATTATATATTTTTTATAAAGATTATTTACTTAAATAAAGGAATTTAAATTTAAAAAACATTAAATATTATATAATTAATTAAATACTTAATATAAGCCTTTAATTTTCCTTTTATAAAATATTTCTTTATATTATTTTTATATATTTTTTAAGTATATATGCTTTATATTTATAAATATAAATATTATCTTAATAAGGTAATAAATAAGTTATAAAATAATAAATTTAAGCTAATTTAAATTATTAAAAATAATAAGAAAATTATTTATATAAAGGAATATTTAAAGTATATCTTTTTCCTTTTAAAATAAGTAAAATATTATATAATTAAGCTATAACTTATATTATCTTTAATTAAAAATTAAAAGGTAAATTAACTCTTAATAATATAATTAAAGCAAATTTAATTATTACTTTATTAACTTTTTTATAACATTATTTATTTTTAAAGTTTAAGGGAAAGTAAGTTTTAAATTAATACCTTTTTATTTTATTTATTTAATATATTTAATATTTATAAATTAATTAATTATTATAACCTTAGCATTTTATTTAATTTTATAAATATTTAAATTATATTATTATTTTACTTAATTTTTATAAATATAAAAAGTATTAAATACTTATTTTTAAATTTTTAATATAAAGAAAAAAATATAAATAAATTTTAAGAATTTATTTATTATTATAAGCTTATAATTTAATTTATTTAATACTTATAAATAATTAAAAAAGGTTTATAAAATTTAAAAATGAAGTTTTAAGCTTTTATTTTTTAATAACTTATATTAAATTACCTTTTTAATAAAAGCTTTAAAGTAATTTTTATAATTAATTTATTTAATTCCCTTAATTTTTATACCTTAAGTATATTAAATTAATCATTTAAAAGCATTAACTCTTAAATATTTAAATTAAAAATATTAAAAGTTTATTAAATTCTTTTAATTCTTATTTATATTTTAAAAACGCTTAAAAGATTTTATTAAATTTATTATAAAAATCATAAGCTTATATATACTTATAATGCTTATAAATATTTATAATAAAAAATAAAAATAAGAAAATTATAATAATATATATTTAAAATAAATTAAATTATAATATTAAATAAGTTTAAGAAAAATAATGCTTTATTTAAATAATTTAAAGTATAATATTAAATTAATTTTATAATATTAAATGCTTAACATAGTTTATTAAGAAGTAGCGCATATTAATAAGTAGCGTACTTTTGCAACTTTTATTAACTTTAATTAACCTTAGCACTTATTTAATGCAAATAATTTAATTAAATTTAATATTAATTAATATTAATTATAATTAAATTCTTATTTTTAATTAATTTACTTAATTTAAAGTAATATAAATAATTATAATTTAAATAAAAGTAATTAAGTTTTAATAAGGGAATTATTTTTTAATAAGAATTATATTAATGCTTTTTACATTAATTTTTTATTTATTTACTTATTTAAATATTTAATATATTAAAAATTAATAATTATAATATTAAAACCTTTTAAAGAAAATAAAATATTTTTAATTATTTAAGTAATTAAAAACTCTTAAGAAAAATATATTAAACCTTTTAAATTATATAAAGTTATATAAATCTTTAATATTTTTAAAACTATATTTTGCTATAAAATAAATTAATAATGTTTTTATAAAAAAATATATATTAATTTATATAAATTTAATTAAATTAAAAAATAAATATTCATTTAATATATTATTAATTAAAATATTTAAGGATTTTTTTTATAACTTTTTAATATAAAAGATATAATTAACTTTTTATTAATATTATAAAATATTAAATTTATTAATAAGCATTAAGCTTAATGCTTTATAAATTAATAATTTAACCTTAAAATTAAGTTTAATTATCCTTATAATTATTAAAAGGCCCTTTATAAAAATTTAAAGATTATTAAAAATTAATTTAAATTACTTTATAATATAATAATTAAGTATTAAATTATTAAATATTAATTATAAATAATTATAAAAACTATATATTAATTAAATTTAATTAATATTATAAAAATAATAAAATTATTATTATTAATATATTATTATATTTATCTTACTTACTTTAATTATTAAATATTGCATTATATTTATTTTTAAAGTATATATATAGTAATAAAATTAACCTTTTTATTTAAGCTTTTATTAATTATATTATTAAATTTA
The DNA here is from genome assembly GCF_014595645.1 of Diaporthe citri. Taxonomy (NCBI): domain Eukaryota; kingdom Fungi; phylum Ascomycota; class Sordariomycetes; order Diaporthales; family Diaporthaceae; genus Diaporthe; species Diaporthe citri. The sequence goes on from NW_025064849.1 coordinate 4,677,561, forward strand.
AGTTTTTTCTTATATTTAAAGTAGCTTATAATAAAACTTTTATAATAAAAAATATTAAATTTATATTTAAAAAAGCTAGAATTTTTCCTTAAAATCTTAATTTTATAATTTTTAAGCTTAATATTTACTTATAAACTTTAACATAATCCCTTTTTATTTTTCCTTAAAAATAAAAGTCTTAAATATTATTAAATGCTTAATAAATTATTTAATAATTAAGTTTTATTAAGTATAAGATTTTTATTTATTAAAAAAGCTTTTTTATATTAATTATAAAGATTATTAATTAATTAGCAAAGAATATATAAATAATAATATACTTACTTATTATAATAAGTAAGTAAATTTATATACTTTAAGATGTTAATATAATATTTATTAAATATTAAAGGGCTAAAAAAAACTTAAGTATAGCTTAAAAAAGCACTTATAATTAAAAAATCTTAAGCTTTTATTTAAAAAAAATAAAAAGTAAAGCAATTAATTAATAAAATAAGTAATAAAATAAAAAAATTAATTTATAGTAAATTAATTAAAAGATGCTATAATAATTATAATAAAATTAAGTATAATATAAAAACTTATAAAAAAGATAAAAAAGGGTTTAATTAATTAAATTTTAATTATATTATAATAAATCTAGCTTAATTAATATTAATTAATATAAATATAATTGTTTTATTAATTTATAATAAATTATATTTTTAATAATATAATTAGCATTAATTAATATTAAATGCATTTTTTTATTAAAAATTAATTAATTTAAATTAGCATTATAATTATATTAATGCCTTTAAATTAATAAAATTAATTAAAAATAAGGATTTAATTATAATTAATATTAATTAATATTAAATTTAATTAAATTATTTATATTAAATAAGTGCTAAGGTTAATTAAAGTTAGCGAAAGTTATAAAAGTACGCTACTTATTAATATACGCTACTTATTAATAAACTACGTTAACTTTTAATAAAGGTATTTTTTATTAATTAAGGCTAAACTTCCTTAATAATGCTATTTTTAATATATTAAATAAGAGTTATATAAATATAAAAAGCTTTTATTAACTAGCTAAGGTTAAAATAATTATAACTAACTTTAATATGCTTATTTTATTTAATATACTTATTTAAGTATTTAAATATTTAATTTTAAAAGTTAAATATATAATTATAAAAGTTATAAGTTTTATTAATTTCCTTTATAATTATATTAATAAATAAATAATAATTAAGGCTTAAAAACCTTAAGAAAAGAAATGCTAATAAAGTATTTTAAAGGCTATTTACTTAATATATATGCTTAAGTAAAGGAAAAGATAATAAAATATATAGCTCTTTATAATTAATTTACTTGCTATTATTAATTATATTATATACCCTTTTTTTATTATTAAGGCTTAATAATTAATTTTATTTTATTTTAATGCCTTTATAATTATCCTTAAATTTATTATTCTTATAACATCAAGCACCAATAAGCGGGACACCCCATTAAGCGGAATACTTTTCTATAAACCACTTTAGTTTAACTTCCTAACGCGTTTTCTCGCGTTATATCTTATAATAAATAAAATAAAAGAAAGCAATATCTAGTTTGCTATTTAAGCTATTAAATTTAACTCAAAATTAAGCATTTAACGCATAATTAAGAAATACTATATCCCTTACTTAATACTTACCTATAAAATAGCTGGCTAAATTGCATAATGCAATATCCACCTTAATAATAAGAAATTAATAAAAATAAAAGAAAAGGTGCTTATTTAATATATACTTAATTAAGATTTTTAAGGATATTTGCTTATTCTTAAAGATATAGAAAATATAGCGAATTCCCTACTTCGCGATTATGGCGGCGGCGCCATTGAGATTAACTAGGCAAAAAGACTTATTCTATCGGAATCATGTCTTAAAATACGTATTAATTATATATATAATTATTAAAGGGCCTTATGCGAAAATCTTAATGTAATAAACACATGGTTTAACTTTATATTTAATATATATAATAAATATAGCATCTTTAATTATAATACTTATAACTTTAATAAGTTAGGCTTTATAATAAATATTGGATTATTTAAAATAATAATTATATATTTTAATTAATAAGAATAAGTAAAATAAATATGGCCTAAGAATTAATAATAAGCAATAGTTATTAAATTAATTAATAAGGATAAATAATATAAACCGCCATTCTTAATTATTAAGGCTAATGTAATGGGCTTGGGCTATTGCCCAAGCCGTAATGCATACCCATGCCGGGCCTACATTGCACCCAACCCTTTCACGTAATAAGGCATATACTTAAAAGATAGATCCAAAGTTAAGCCCTTTTAAGGCTTAACTTACTTCTTAAATATTGCAATTTATAACTCTTTTTAAATACCTTTTAGCAAATATTTAAGGCTAACTTATAATATTAAATTATAATCTCTAAACTATATTAAGGAGGATACTTATATTATAAAGGTAAATAACCTTATACTTAAGATATTAACCTTTTTATAAAATGCATAGCTAAGAATTCCTTAATTTATTTTAATATTAAGCTATAAAAATGCTTAAAAAGCGCCTTAGCTCCCTTAGCTATTTATAATAATGCTTATTAATATTAATAGTAATGCCGCTATATTTTTTATTATAATAATATTTTATTAATTTATAAAGCTTAAAGCATATATAAATTCTCTTAACTTACTCTTAATTTAATGCAAGCTACTTTTAATTAAGCCCTTATTTAATAATAGCTAAAATAGCTTTTTAGCTTAAAAAATTATAATATAATATAAGCTATAAATTAATATAAACTTTATTAAAAGTTCTTAAGAATATTAAATCTTTTTATAAAGTTAGCTATTTATTAAGATATAATTATACATTATAATATTTTATAAATAAGGTAAGCTTTAAAATAGCTTTAATATAAATAAGTTTTTTAAATACTTAAAATATTATTATAAAAACTTATATTAATAAGTAGCTACTTTAGCTAAGCTTAAGATATTTTAAATATAAAATTATAATAGCTTTGCTTAATTTTATATTTAATTTAAATAATTAATAATATAAGCTAAGAGCCTTAAGTAATTAAGTAAAGTAAAGCTAAATTACTTTTATAATTAGCTCTTTTTATAACTTTGCAATAAGGTTATTAAGGTATTAATCTTATATATAAATTATAATAAGGTAATAAATGCATATTGCTAAATTATTTATAAGCTAAAGGCATAAAACCTTAAGCATTAATAATATATAGGTTTAACTTTATGCTTTTTAAAGCCCTTAGCTTAAGAGTAATAAATAATAAGTTAAAATATAATAATAATAAATATAGCTATGGCGGGTATAATAAGGGGCTAAAGCGCTAAGAATAAGGGGCTGTAAGGGCATTAAAGCGCTTCTTCTTCTTAGCTAATGGCTAAGTTAGGGCACTTTAGATTTCTAGATTTAAGAAAAAGGCTTAATAAGAATGCAAGATGTGTTTATATTATAATTAATAAGGATACTTTATAGCAAATTATAAATTTCTTTTTATAATTATATTAACTTAGGTTTAAATTATAAAGCTAGCTATACCTTATAAAAAGGACTTTATTAGCTTTAAGGGAAAAGATTAGCTTTTAAGCAAAGTCTTGCTTAAAAGCATAGGCCTTCTTTATAAGCTTAATTTATATGGAAATAATATTAATAAATGTAAAATAAATTAAATAAGCCTCTTTTTTTAATTTTTATTATTATAAATTATAAGCATATTATTATTACTTAAGTAAATAATAAATATAGCTATTATATTATTATAAGTAAGTAATAAGCATAAAAGGTAAAATTAAAGCTAATAGCTTTGCTTACCTTAAGAAATTTAAGGATAGTTATTAACTTATTATAAAGCTAATATATTATATATATAATATAGCTTTCTTTAGATATTAATGTATAATAAGCCCTTATCTTAACTTATATAGTTTTAAATATAGCTTATCCCTTTTTACTAGGCTTATCTTAATTATATTATTATAACGTTTTGCTAAACCTAGCTTATAACTATATAATAATTAATGCAGCTTAAAGGATAATTATAAAGAAGGAAAGCTAATAAAATGTAAGCAGTTTAGCTTAATTAATTTTTAAAGTGGTTATAAGGGCATAAATAAACTGCTTATTTTATAATAAAATAGTAAATATTACCTTAATGGGAATGAGCTTAAGTAAGGTTATATAAATCCTTTAAGCTATAGCTCTTTAAAAGAGAAATAATAATAATATGAAATAATGCAGGGCTAAGCCCTTATTAAAGGAAGTATAAGACTTTACCAGCCTTTTTAATAAAGAATAAGCTTTTACCCTTTTATTATATTAAGGTTAGTTTAATTACTATATTTATTTATTATTAATAAAGAATAGGTTTATATTAATATTGCTATAAGGCCCATTATATAATATGCCTTGGGATTAATTATTTAAGCTATGGAAATAAGTTATAAAACTTTATAATAAGGATTAGGTAAGGGCTAGCTCTTTATTTATAACGGCCTTAATTTTCTTAGTATATAAGGTAAATAAAGGGTAGTAATTTTATATAAATTACTATATTTTTAATAAGATAACTTAATAGAATTATTACCTTCTTTTCTTTATTAAGGAAATATTATGCTTCCTTTTTAATGCTTAATGGTTTATAAAGCTAAATATTTATGCAGCTTTTTATTAAATATAAATAGCAAAGGAGTAAAAGCACTTAATGGCATTTTAAATTTAATTTAAGTTATTTAAATAATTAATTTACCCCTTTAGTTTATTTAATGCGCCTATTATATTTTAGCAATATATTAACTTAATTTTAATTAATATCTTAAAAGATTATATAATGATATATTTAAATAATATATTAATATTTTCCTTAAGCTTAAAAAGGGATTATATAAAGAAGATATAAAAGGTTTTATATTATTTATAAAATGCTAAGCTAAACCTAAATTAAAATAAGTATAAATTTATAATAAAGAAGGTAAAGTACTTAAACTTTATTATTATAGTTAAAGTAAGCGTTTAAGTAAACCTAGAAAAGGTTAAGATAATTTAAAAATAAAAGGCGTTATAAATAGTTTATAGCATTTAAAGCTTTATAAAGTTTATAAACTTTTATTATAACTTTATTAAGAACTTTTTTAAGATTATTAACCCCCTTCTTTATTTTATTATTAAGGGGACTTTTTTTTAATAAAAAAGTAAGAAAGATATAACCTTTTGCTATTTTAAGGTAGCATTTATAAAGGCATTAATCTTAATTAAATGGAATTTAAATCTAAATATAATAATAAAAATGAATTGCTTAAAGATGGCTTTTAATGCATGCTTATTAATTTAAAAAGGGGGGGCTCTTTACTTAATTACTTATTATTTTATAAAGCTCTTTTTAATGCAATAAAATTATATTATTTATAATAAAGAGCTATTAATAATAATTAAGGCCTTAAAGATATAATTATTTATGCTTTAAAGTATATTTTGCTTATTTATAATATTTATAAATTATAAAGGCCTTAAATACTTTATTAGCCCTTAATTTCTTTTAAAAAGGCAAGCTTAATAAGCTAAAACTTTATCTCTTTTTTATTATAATCTTTAATATTGCCTAAGGATATAAGCATAGTATTTTAATGTATTATTATAATAAAAATAAGATAAAATAACCTTAAAGGAGAATTATATAATTAAAATGCTTTAATTAATTTTAATAATAATTTTTAATGCTTATATTATTATACTTATAAAGTTATAGCTATTTAATAAATTAACATTAGCTATGCTTTAAAATAAGGAAGTTTAATAAGATTTATAATATAAAATTTATTATAAAGTAGTTGCATTTAGCTAATAGTAATTCCTTAAGGAAGTTAAGATAGCGGCTTAAATTACTAATTATACCCTTAATATATATAGCATATTTTAATTTTAAGGCTAGCTATAGCTTTTAAGTTAAAAACCGCTTATTATATTAATATTATAGCAAGCTTATAACTTTCTTATAATAAGGTATTTAAAATAAAAAGAAACCTTTTAAATTTTTTTATATAACTTTTATTAAGATAATATATTATAAGCAGTTTAATATTTTATTTAAAACTATAATATATGCCGTTAAATTTAATTTAATTAATAATTATAGCAAGGCTTGCTTTACCTTATCCCTTTTTTAAATTGCTATTAATTTTAAATATTTATTAACTTTATAATAAACTTATTAACTTATAAAAATAGCTTATATTACTTAATGATTATTATAAATTACTTTTTAAAATAAGTTTTCTTAAAAGCAATATATTTTATAATTATAGAGAATTATATATAATGCTTTATTATTTTATAATAACGTTATTATAGGTTCCCTATATTTATTATTAGTAATTAAGGCTTTAATTAAATAAGGGCATTTTAAGCTTCTTTATATATTTAAGTAAGCATAAAACGCCTCTTATTTATAGCATATTACCTTAAAATAAATAATAACATAAAGTAAATAAATTAAGAAGTGTAAAAGTATTTATGCAATGTTATTACCTTTTTATAAGATAATTAAATTAATTACCTTTTAATTTATTAAATAATATTAAATAATAGGGATTTAATAATAATTAATTAAAGCTTAAATTAGCTAGTAAATAGGTTTAATGTGCAAGTAATCTTAGGCCCCTTAAATATAATAATATTTATAGCTAATCTTAAGGGTTAAGCGGTTGCGTTCTTAAACTATCTTTGGATTAAAATGAATATTACCTAGGCTGCTATTGTTTTTATTTAGCAATAATAAGAGCAAATAGTTAATAAATGCCGCTAAATAGCGAAAAGGTTTTGCATTAATAATTAAGTATAGCTATTTTTAAGGTACTTTTAAATTACTTAATTAATAAAAAAGCTTAATTAGCTATATTAAAAATATATTATAGTAAATATCCTTATACTTTAAATAGTTATTTTAAATATATTAAGCTAAATTTATTTTATCTTTAATATTAACTAAGTTAAGCATATTATAAAAAATTTATTATTTATTTAAATATTTATAAATACTTAGCTAAGTATTATGCTAATTTTAAATAAAGTAAATAAAAGCTAAAATAAAGAGTATCTTATAAAGGAAATTTTAATAATTAAGAATGCGCTAAGGTATTTATAAAATAATCTTTTTAAAAGGCAAGTTTATATTAAATAAAAAGGCTAAGATATATTAATATAAAAACCCTTTAAGAACTTATAAAGATTAACGGCCCTTAACTTATTTAAGGTATGATAAGGGGATGCTATTATTTATAAAGGATTGCTTATTTAAGGCGATTATAGGGTGAGCTTGCATTAAGCTTAATAGGCTTATTTAAAAATATAATGCAAGGTAATAAGAGTTATAAGTAGGGATAGGATGGAAATAGGTAGGATTTTATTATGTTATTATAAGCTATTTAAATAAGGTTATAAGGCAAGCCTTAAATATTTATTATGCTTAAATAAGGCGCGGTAATAATAGGATTTAAACTTATAACCTTATTTATATATAAATGCTTTTAACTAATTAAGATTTATTATATACCTACTTAGTAAATAAACTAAATCCCCCTTTTATAAAAACTAAGTAGCATATTAAGTTAAAAGAAAATTAAGCTATATAGCCAGTCTCTTATAAAGCAAGATTATATTAAGCATACTACCCTTTTAAAATTCCTTTATTATTATTTATTTAAGTAGGCATATTAAAAATATTTAACTATAAAACTAAAACTATAAAGGCTAATAATAAAGTTATAATAACTTAATAATGGTAAAAGTTAAATTTATAAACTCTTTATTTAAAGATAAAGCTTTTAATTACTTAAACTTATTATAGCTATAATAATAGGCTAAGCTAATTAATACTTATAATAAGGGGCATTATAATTAAAAAAGGGTAAGTTCTTAAAGTTCTCCTCCTTATCTTTTTGCTTTTTTTCCTTAAACTTATTATAAGTATAATAGCAATTTAAACTATAATTATATTGCTTAATATTAAAAACTTAGCTAACAAGAGCATTTAAGGCATTAATTATTATATTAAACTCCTTATAATAATAATCTTTAAATGCATTAAAGCATATTTAAAGTTAAGTTAATATAAATATAAAAGAAAAATAAAAAAGGCATTTATATTAAAAGCATGCATATTATTAATATAATAACTAGCCTTAACTCTTTAATTATTATTAAGGGTTATAAAGGCATTTATTACTTTTTAAGTAAAGCAAGTTAATTAATAATTATTAATACTAATATTATTAATATAATATATAATTATATTAATATTAATAAGAAATAAAAATATATTAATAAGCTGTAATAAGGTTAAGGGTATATTTTTAATAAAATTAATAAGGGCGTTAATTAAAGTTATGTTATAAAAATAAGCATAGCTACTTAAATAAATAGTAAGGATAATAAGGGGTAACTTTGCTAATATAATGTTTATAGCCTTATAGAAATTAATAATAACATAATTAAAGATTAAGATAAATATAATTATATTGCTATAAATAAAGATAGCAAACTTAACTTACTTAGAAATAAGGATATAGCTATTATTAATAATAATTACTTCCTTTAAATAATGCTATATATTTTACAATAATAATAAATTAATAAATATATATATATGCTAAATATACTTATACTTATAATAATAGCAATTAATACAAAATGCATTATAACTTTTAGGGATATAAATAAGCGGCTTGCTAATTTTATAAAAAGTTGCAATGCATAATTTATAAGGAAAGAGCAGCTATTTAATAAGTTATTAATTCTTATTATTAAAATTGCTAAGCACTTAATATAATCCTATAATATAATATCCCTATACTTAGTTAATAATTATAATAAACTTATGCTAAGAGAGAAATAGGGCAACCTTAAGAATTATATTGCTAAGGCAATAAAGCGGCTTGCTATCGCTATTACTATTAGCAGCGGCTATATTAAAGCTGCCATGCTAACTACCAAAACTTATAATAAAAGCCATTTCTTATTCTTCTTTTTATATAGCGGGAGGGGAGCGAGTATTAAGGAGGATGTTAAGGGATTAAGAGGGTATTAATAGGCTAAGGAAAGAGCGCTTAATGAATAGGATATAAATAAAGGGGGGTATATTAAGGAACCGTTAAGGGATTAAAAAGGTATTAATGCATTAAAGCAATAGCTTTTTAATAAAAAAAGGTAGCCGCAAGGAAAGCATAATAAGCATAAAAATAAATAGCTAAAGGATTAAATTGCAAGGAGGCTAAGGGATTATATAAATATTAATTAAGCTAAAGAAAGCTTCTTAATTAAGGGTAAAATAAAGCCGGAAAGTAATTAATATAAATAGAGAAATAATTATAAAAGTAATAAGAAGGTTATGCAAAGGCAATAAAATAATGCATGTAATAAGTGCATTATAGTAATAATATAGTATTAAGAAGAAGGAATTATAAAGGGAAGTGCAATTATAGGGAAGTTATCTTAGGCAGTAATAATAAATATAATGCAAGGGCAATGGCTATAGCAAGCAATGTTAATGCATTAATAAAAGCATATCACAACTTAAAGCTAGCAATATACATAGCCTATGCATAACCATAATATATTAATAAAGAACTATATATATAGCAGCAATATTACTACATTATAATAATACTACACTATGCTAAGCATAGCATATAAACATAGCCAATGCAGAAATGAAATGAATAATTATTGCTCCCAAGGCAAATAAATATAGCTCTAAAATAAGTACGTAATAAAGTAAATATATAACCAGCATAAGATTATAAGAGCCTTGGGTTTAATCCTTACTGCACGTAATATAAAAGTGAAAAGGGGGCTATATAATAAGCTTAGGCTATTGCCTAAGCCATAATGCATGCTTATGCTAAGCTTATACTGCACCTAACCCTCTTACGTAATGGGGCATATATTTAAAAGATAGATTTAAAGTTAGGCCCTTTTAAGGCCTAACTTACTTCTTAAATATTGCAATTCATAACTCCTTTTAGGTACCTTCCAGCAGATGCTCAAGGCCAACCCATAACAGCTAAGATATACCTTGTAAGCTAATATACTAAGGGCAACCTTTTAAATAATTAAATGATTAAAATAAGCTTAAATAAATAAATAAGTAATGAAATTATTATAAAATGGATTTAATACTTAAAAAACATATTGCATTATATATAAAGAGCGTTTATTAGCTATTAATTCTTAATGAGCATGAAAGCTACCATTTTATAGATTTTAAGCAATATTATAAGGCGAAAAACATTATTACTCTTTGCATGCCTTTTTATTTATCTTATTTACTTTAGCCATTAAATATTAAATGTTTTAATGCATTAAAAAAGGCATATAATGCAAAAATTGCTTAATTTAATAAAGCTTAAATTATATATATTAATAAAATTAAATTCTTTCTTGCCTTTTATGCTGCATATAATAAGGTTTTTAAGCTAAAAACTATTAAAAAAGGTTTTAAAAAAGCAGGTTTAATTCCATTTAATTAAAAAGCTATTCTTTCTAAGCTAAATATTAAGATTTAAACATTAATTATTATATTAGGCTCCCTAACCTTACTTATACCTTAAATCTCTTAAATACTATATAACTTAATATAAGTAGTTTCTTAGTTAACTCTTATTAAGAATTAAATTTTTTATTATTAAGGAAGCTCTTTAATATTAATTTTATTTATTATTAACTAATTATTAAAAGATATATAATTATTAGCCTATGCAATATCCTTATTAATATAAGAAAATAAGATTCTTTAAGAGGTAAATGCAGTATTTTTTAAGCGTTAAAGGGTTAAAAAAATATATATATAGGATAAAGGAGCACTTAATATATAAGAGATAAGAAAGATAATTAATGAAAAGAAAAAGGGGAAGTAATTAGCTGATGAAATGAGTAATAGCGCTAAGGAGTTGATTCGCGGCGAACCGCCTAAAAAACAATATAGTAATTACGGCGAAACTAGGCATAATGCGTAAACTTATAAGAAAGATATAAAATTGTTTGCAAATTCTAATTCCAATTAAATTTAATTATTTTTTTTTATTATAGTGCTGCAATTTAAGTTATTATGCTATTAATGCTAAAAAGTGTCCTACTTAATGGGGTGTCCCGCTTATTAGTGCTTAACGTTATTTCTTATTATTATAATTATTATAATTATAATAATTAAAATAATAATGATTATTATTATGTAATTAAGTGTAATTATTATAATAAGAAGGTAATTAAGAAAAGTTGCATTAAAAGGAAGTTTGCTTATAATTATAATAATTATTTTAGCGTTAATAATTATTAAAGTTATTATATTAAGATTATATAAGCTTATTTTTAATGCCTTGCAAGTTATAATAATATATAAGCAATTAATTAGCTTAATATTTAACTTTCGCTCTTTTATAATACTTAAGGTAACGTTAATTAATTATATTAATTAAAATATTCTTTACTTTTTTAACATTTTTTATATATTTCTTTAATAACTTATATTTATAAAAAAGTTTAAAGTATGCTTAAATTTACTTATTTATTTTATTTTAAATATTATTAATAGCTTTCTTTTAATTAATATTTTCTTAATTAAGAATATTTATAACTTAAATATATTATAAGTTCTTTTACATAAACTTTTAAAAAATAAACTTATTTTTAATAATATTTTATAATGTTAAAAGTTTTTTATAAAATTTATAAATAATTTAAGTTAACTTTATTAAAAAATATTAAGCTAATATATTTATAACCTTAATATATTTCTTTATATAAAGCTTAAGATAAGCTAATTTAATTATTTTATTATTTTATTAATAAATCGCTACTCCTTAAAGCAAGGTAAAGAATATTTATATAATTTTTCCCTTAATATTACTTAAGTTATTTAAGTTTAAAAAAAGTTTAAGCAATTAATAAAGCTTTAAATATTTATATAAATTAAGTTTTTACTAATTATAATTATATTAATATTATTAAAGTTATTATATTTTAAATTAAAAACTTTAATCTCTTTTTTTTAAGCTTTATTAAAAAAAAGAAATAAGTTTAATTTTTATTAAAAAGAGAATATTATAATATTAATTATAAGGGTTTAAATTTAAGTTCTTGCTAAGTAATAATTAGCGTTAATTAATATCATTATTATTAAAGTTATTAAAATTATTTAAATTTAAGTTATTAAGGTTACTTCTTAAAGCTTTTCTTCCTTAGCCTTTATTATTACCACTTCCTTTTTATCCACCATTCCCTTTACCGCTTTTATTACCTCCTCTTTCTTTAAAAGGATTTTTATAGCTATATAAGGATTGCATCTTTAAGGATAAATTATTATTTTTAATATTACTTATTTTAAAATATAAATTTAAAGCATTTTTAACCTTATTAGCATTTAAACTTAAATTATTAATTAATATTTTTGGCATTTTATTTATATAATTTATCTTATTATTAGCCTTTTATATTATTATTAAAGCTTACTTATTAATTTATTAAGCCTTAATAGCCCTTATCTTTAACTTATTAAACTTTTCTTTAATATAATAAATTTACTTCTTAAATATATTATTATTTAAAAAAAAATTGCAGCTCTTTTAATAAAAGTGGGCATTTAACTTTTATAATTATACTTTTATATATAAAAAGATTGTTAACTTTGCTTTTAGCTATGCTAATTAATAAGTTTTTTAATTAAAATAAATTTTTGCTTAAAAAAGCACTTAAGGGTTTTATATTATTAAATATATAATGCTTAAATAAACTTAATTAAGCTATAAAGCTTTAAGTAAGTTATTATAAGTTTTTCTTTTAAAATAAAGAGAATTTTAATAATTATAAGGTTATAAGTTAAAATAATTACTAAATATTATAAAAAAAAGTATAAATAATAAAATTAAATAATAAAGTAATATAAGGAAAATAGCTTTAACTTTTTAAATAAATATAAAATAATTAAGGTAACTTATAACATTTATAATAAGCAAGTTATTTAAGATTAAAGTAATATTATAAGGATAATTATTATAATTACTTAGCTATAAAAAAGATTATTATTTAATTAAAACTTATTTTATTTATATAAATAATTATAAAATAAAAAAGTATTATAATATATTATTTTAAATAAGCATAATATATAATTATATTATTTTAAGAAAAGTTTTAAATAAGTATATTTTTTATTATAATATAGTTAAAAACTATTATTAATAATAATTATAATTATATTTATAAATTAAGGATTATATTATAAAGCAATATTAATATTATAATAAAGCTTTGCTTAAGTTAATTTATTTCTAGGGATTTATTAATATTTATTAATTTTAATTTTTATCCTTATAATTTAATTACTTATATATTATATTCTTTATATTAAAAAGGCATTAAATAATTAAAAAATATTTTCTTTATAATATAAAGTTATAATTATTATTTATAGCGGTTACTTTAAGGTATAATTAAATAATAAGTATAAGGCTTAATTAACTTTAATTTAAGGGTCCTTAATAAGGGCTATTTAAGGGCTTTGCATGCCTTATTTAATTAATATATAACTTATAAGGCTTATGCGCCTTGCTGGTAATACTTGCAATGCATTGCCCTTATAATAGCTGTTATATTAAATAAGCTTTTAAATTAAGTTTTTATAATAATTTTCTTATAATTATATTTTAATTCTATTATATATAAGTTTTTTTTAAAGTATTTTGAAATTTAAAATTTATTTCCTTAAAAGTATAAAATAAAGGTAATAATAATTAATAAAAAGTTAAGTATATTTTTTTATTAATTAATTTTTTAATAAAAGTATTTATATATTTTTATTTATTAATATAATTAAGATAATAAATTTTTATTTCTTAATTACTTTCTTAATTAATTACTTTTTATTTTAAAAAATACTTTTAATTTTTATATAATAAATATTATAATATTTTTAAATATTAATATAAGTTTATTATAATATAAAAATATTATTAATTCTTTAAATAAGGTTTTTAAAAAATAAATTAAATTTTTTAATATATTTTATTTAATAAGTTTTTTATATTTAAAAATTATTTAATTAAGAATAATATATATTATAATTATTTATAAAAAGTTACTTAAATTAATAAATTTCTTAATTTTAATATTATTATTATAACTTAATATTTAATTTAATTTAAAGGATATAAGGTTATTTTTAATATTTTAAATTATTTATAAAATAAAAAATTATTTTAAATTTATTATTTTAATTTAATATAAAAAGAAAATTAAGTTAAATATTATTTTTTAAATTTATTTTTAAATTTTTTATTTTTTATTAAATTTAATCACCTTATTAAAGATTAAAGCAACTTATTATTAAAAATATTAATTATATTTTTTTTAATTTATTAAAAGATAAAAAAATAAAATAAAATAAGTATTATTTTATTTTTTAAAAGCTTATTTTTATTTAAATACTTTTAATATTTATTATATAAAGCTTTTTAAATATTTCTTTTTTTTATATAATATTGTTATGGGCTGGCCCCAAAGGGGCTGCAGGCTGGCTAGCGCCTTCTTCCATAAGCTAGTTTTGCTAGCAACCTTATAGCTATCTAAGCCAAAAGGTACGTAATAATCCAAGCTCTCTTGGATTATCTAGCCACACTATATAAGGCTTGGGCAACAGCCCAAGCCCATTACATAGCCCCTTCCCCCAGGACCCCCTTAATATAGTGGTACAATTACCCCCAAGGCTTACCCGCGACATCGCCTTTTCAAGCCAGAGATTTTCTTTATGGTTGGGTGAGACCATGACTTGAACTCTCGACCCTAGAGCTTGGATTATTTGTTATGGGCTGGCCCCAAAGGGGCTGCAGGCTGGCTAGCGCCTTCTTTCATAAGCTAGTTTTGCTAGCAACCTTATAGCTATCTAAGCCAAAAGGTACGTAATAATCCAAGCTCCCTTGGATTATCTAGCCACACTATATAAGGCTTGGGCAACAGCCCAAGCCCATTACAATTATATAAATTAAAAATTTAATTTTAAAATTATATTTAATTATTTAATAAAAATTATATTTTATATATTAAGGTTTATGAATTTTTAATATTTCTTAATTTAATAATAAAATTATAATATAATAAATTAAATAAGAAAAACAATAATAATAATAATAATAATAATAATAATAATAATAATAATTTATTTATATTATTTTAAGCTATTAATAGCTAAAAACCATTTAATATACAGTTTCTTTATTAATTTACTTATAGGGAAAAACCATGCTAAATAGATAAAAAAAACCTTTATGCTGCAACCTTTTTATAATAATGCAGCTATTTATCTATGCTGCATTAAGTAATATAAACATTATATTTATACTTAAAAATCCTTAAAAAGGGAAATTTTTCCTTTTACCTTATAACCTTTTTATAAAGTTTTTAACTTACTTATTTATTATTTCTTAAATAAAAAAGCAATAAAAAACTATTTATATAAATAATAAAATTTAAGCTAAGGAGTATAAATAGCTATAACCCTTTACTTATTTCTCCTCCTTTTTCCTTTAATAATATATTATTTTTTAAGTAAGTCCTTAGCTATTAATAACCTTATGTGATGGGCTTGGGCTATTGCCCAAGCCGTAATGCATGACCGTGCCGGGCCCACACTGCACCCAACCCTCTCACGTGATGGGGCACACACACTTAAAAGATAGATCCAGAGTTGGGCCCTTTCAGGGCCTAACTTACTTCTGAGATATTGCAATTTATAACTCCTTTTGGGTACCTTCCAGCAGACGCTCAAGGCCAACCCATAACACCTTATGAAATATCTAAGTACTTTATAATAACATTATAATTTCTTTATAGCTTCTCCTTAATATTTCTTAGCTTTATACCCTTATTATTATCTTTATAACCTCTTTATAATCTTTATTATATTAAATAATATTAAAAATATAATTAAAACCTTAAATTAATATTTTTATTTTTACTTTATAACCTTTAGCAACCTTATTAAGTTTTTTAATGGAATTAATAATAATAATAATAATTTTTAAGTAATTTTAATATTTTTTTAAAAGCATTGCTATATTAATATTATAACCCTTAAGAAATTTAGCTTTAAGGGCATTACCTTAATTATTATAAAAAGCATTATTAATAATTTTATTATAATTTTTCTTAAGGCCTTTAAAGTAATATTTATAAATATAACTAAGCTTAATTATATCTTAATTTATACTTAAATCTTTAAAATATTAAAGCAAATTTTTAATAAATTTATTATAATTATTAATTATTTCCTAACTATTATTGCTATTTAACGTTATATTTTAAATAATATTTATTTTTATTATATTTATATTAAGCATTATATTAATTATAGCTATTTTATTATAACTCTTTATATTTAAGCTATAAATATATTTTTATAACCTTATTATATTTCTTTTATAATCCCATTATTAATTATTTAAGTAAAAAGAAAAGTAAAAAGCTGCTATTAATATTATAAGGGAAATTATTAAGGAAATTACATTATTATAAAATCTTTTTAATATCTTTTTATAACTTATTACTAACTTTTTTATAAATTTATATTAAAGCCTTTACCCTTAAAATTAATGCAGCTTTCTTTAATATTATTCGCGCTTTATGCTTAACCTTTAAAATTAAAAGCTTTAATAGCGTTATTAATATTATAACCTTTATAAATATTCTTTGCTTTACTTTTATAACCTTAATTAATATTCGCAATTAAATAATTATTATTATTCTTTCCTTAATAAATACTTATGCATAATTAATAAGTTTAAATTTAATAAAATAAAGCTTATAATTATTAAAATATCTTAGGTTATTATTTGCAAGCCCTTTATAGCCTTTAAAAATATTAATAAACCAAACCTTTAAAAGGTTCTTAATATTATTAAGAAGGTTTATAATAAAATTATAAAGAACCGTGTTTTCCTTAATTATATTTATTTGTTATGGTTTAGGCTTGTGCCCATAGTGATTAGTTAGCAGGCTTTAGCCCTATAAGAATAGGCTTTGGCGCGGGTATAGATAGGAAGTAAACCTTTTCCTTTGTACTTTAAATATTAACTCCATTTAGGCACCTTTATTTTGCAAGTTTAAGGCTAGCCTATAATATATATTTAAAGTCCTTTTATATTATAAACCTATAATGCAATTATATAAAACCTAGTATAATAAAATTTAAAAGAAATAATGGCAGCCCGCTAAGCCCTTCCTTATCTTAAGGAGCTCTTATCTTAGGAAAGTTTAGTAATTTAGCTAGTGGAAATAAGAGCTAAGTTTATAATGAATGGGGAGGTAATTAGCATTAAAGGGGCTTAGTTTTTTTATATATTTAGTTGGTTAGGAATTTTTCGTAATTAATTTCTACCCTATATTAATTCTATAAAGATATTTAAGGGGTAGCTGGAGAGCTTCTTAGAAAGGGTTTGCCTTATATTTAGGGATTTTTTTAAGTAAAGGCATGCTGGGCTTAGCTTAATTGCATTATAATAATGCCATGGGGAAGGGATAGCAGATTTTCTTACTTGCTTTAATTAACTTTTTTATATAGCTAAAGCTTAAGCTTAGCTAAATAATTATAAAATATTATTTATAGCCAATAAACTTGCTATCTTAATAAAGTTAAAACTTAATTACAAGGAGTGGCTAAAGATATTTAAGGCATTTTGCTTTGCCTTATGGTAATATAAGGGTGTTTTTAGCGCTATAATAGCGGAAAATAATACTTAACCTTAAAATAGCAAAGCAATGAATATTAATATTATGGCAATCTTAATAGGGGGAGTTAAGTATTATGCTTATAGCTAGCTTAATTATTATAAGCATAACTGCTTAAATCGCTATGGAAGAACCTATATATAGCTATTATTAATTAGGCTTAGCAAGAAGGAGGCGCTTAATTAAGGTTATTTTTAGCATATAAATTTTTTTTTATGGGGTAGGGCTTAAAGCAATGCTAGCTTAATGCTAACCTAGGCTTAAAGCGGGCTAGCTAATGTTAATTAGTTTAGCGCTATAAAACTTTTAAGGCCTAAGAACTTTTTGCTAATAAAGCAAATTATTTATAATTAAACGCTAATTAATTATAGGTTATATAATAAATTCGCAGCCTTAAGGCTTTAAGTAAGGGAGCTTATATAAAAGGTATAAATTAGAGGATCTTAGGAATGCCATTAGCTTAGCCGCTAGCTTATGCTTAAATAATTATTTTTTATTAGCTTGCTTTAGCTAGCATATTGAATTATAAAGTATGGAAAGGATGAAAATATATATATAATATGGGCCGGCTTAGTAATGCAGTTAAAACGCTATGAGTTAATTAAATAGCTAGGCAAAAAGCAATATTTAATTTGTGATTAAAGCAGTGCCTTTTTTATTTTTTATTATATAGTTAACCCCTTAGGAAGGCCTCTTTGCAGCTTTAACTTAGGGAAAGAGAATATATTATGGTTTAGGCTTATGCTTATAGTGATTAATTAGCGGGCTTTAGCCTTATAAGAATAGGCTTTAGCGTAAATGCAAATGGAAAGTAAACCTTCTCCTTTGCACTTTAAATATTAACTCCATTTAAGCACCTTTATTCTGCAAGTTTAAGGCCAGCCCATAATATTATTGCAAGTTATGCCTTTTTAATAACCTGCATTAAGTTTATAGCAAGTTTATTTATATTAAGAATAATGGCAATGTTTTTAAAACCTTTAATGCAAAGTTTCCAACTCTTATTATTGCTTATTTAAATAAAATTATTGATATGGTTAAGGATAAGTAGCTAAGTATTTGCTGCGTTTTCTCCGCAACCCTTTTAAAAGAAAAAAAAAATAAGTATTTAAATAAATTATTTAATTAATAAGGTTTAAAAAAATATTTATATTTATTATATAAGTATATATTTAAAAAAAATAAATAATATAAAATAAATATAATTAAAATATATTTTATATAATTTATTTATAACTTATAAAAAGAAAAGACTATTTTATGTAAATTAAGCTTATAATTATAAATGGTTATAAATGTTATAAGGGTTTAAAAGCATAATTATAAAAGCATTTATCTCTTAAAAGTAGTTTAAAAAGAGGAAATAAAAGAAATCTGGCTATTTAAGCATTTCAGAAAGTGGTTGCAAACCAGGGTTAGGGATGTGCGTGCAACAGCGGTACCAGCATTGTACCTCGACGACACCTCCCTCATGATTCCCGTCCACGTCGTCGTGAAGGAGCCGGCAGAGATGCCGTACAGAATACAGAAGATGTACAGCACGGGAAGATTGACTGCAAACCCCCACAGCAGGAAGGGACCCACCGTCGCGCCGATGGTGCAGGCAAGTATGCACGTCGTGACATGCAGACGGTCGATAAGGAACCCTAGCCCCACACACCCAGCCACGGACGAGACGTTGACAAGCAGAGCAGTCAGGGCGGACGGGAAGGGGCCGGCCTTGAGGGCGTCGGCAGGGCAGGTAGCCGATGGAGCCACCGATCGCATAAAGCACGCCCTGGGTCGCGATGAGCTGCGTGACCGTCGTGGAGAAGGAGCTGAGGGCCAGCGACAGGCACATGATCAGCAGCCCGACCATGGGCGACCAGCGGCCCAGCCTAGGGTACATGCGATTCAGGACGAGGGCGGGCAGCCCAGAGAGGTACATGATGCCGGAGGTGCAGGTGCCAACGATGGCGATGTTGCCGGACCCTCTGAAGGGCTCATGACTGCTGTAGTACTTCTGGAAGATGCCGAAGGAGAAGGGAAAACCTGGTGGCATATTAGCTTGGGATGTGCAACACGGCCTGTACAGAGACATGCTCACCCCAGACCAGCGCCTCGATGACGAAAGCAGGCGGCCAGGAAGAGCCACGCGTCCTTGCCGGTGTCGACTGGAGGCAGAGAGAACTCGAGATGAGGGCCTTGGCCTGATTCGAAGGCGTCGCCGGGCTCCTCCCGTGGGGTCACGTCTTCGCTGCGCTGCTGCTGTGTTTCCCTGGTGAGCGCTTCGAGGGAAACGGTGGCCGTCTGCGGGATGATGAGCTGGTTTCCGGAGGCCGTGAATGTGCGATGAGGCCCTTGGACGGTGCTGTATGGACAAATATGAGCGTGGATCGCCGGGAGGCGCCAGACATGCCTTGCTTTAAGCAGACAGGCGATGGGGCTAAGCACGGCATAGCGGAGTCGGCCGGGAGTGAGCCGGCCGGCCGATGCGCCCCGTCTTCAGAGCAGCTGCAGGCGCCCGGGGCGTTAGCTGTTCCGTTGTAGGGGACGGGGAACCAGCACTACTCGCAACACCGCCAGAACCATCGCTAATCATCGTTACTAGTGTTGGTGAGTTGGAGTCGGCTGGTGCTCAATGATGTTCCCAGGGAGACGGCCTGCCAAAGGACATGAACAAGCCCACTCCGTTGAGTTGTCGGCCAAGGCAACTCTCTCAGGACAAACAGGATATGCGTGAACGGTTCATAGCATCTGGCGTTGAGAGGCGTCCCGGAGCCTACGGATCGGTCCATGTTCTCTCCAAGTATGGCATCCATCAGCAGAAGACTGAGCGACAGCCGGCATTTCAGCGGCACGGCTTTCTTGAGCCTCACGACCTTGTACCAAAACTTCAATACATGCGACGAGGAACCCGGACGCTGGCTCGGGTATCTCGAACAGTGAGATGAACCCACGGAGTCTGAATCTAATGTGCCACAGCAGTCTGCTAGCACCAAAATAGGGAATTCCAAGGGGACGTGTGTATGCACCGCAACCAGATGTAGACCATGTCTGTGAACTGGGGAGGAGAGTTCTGAAGCACGATTGCTGTGCCGCCGGATGGATGGAAACTCGGTAATTGATGACTGGTCCTCCGAATAGCGAAGGTTGTCGAGGTGCGAGCAGAAGGACTGAGCTATTATTAGGGCCCGCCCGAGGCTAAAACCGTTAATCACAAAGGTGGGTGTGCTGTAGTAGAAGCAGTCAGACAACCATGGTCTCTTGGCCAGGTCGCATTTGTACACCACATCTGTTCCCGAGCGCCGCTACAGCTGCAACACCGGCACTAGGCCGACTATATTTACCGCCCATAGACAATGGCAGGTCTCATGTCGGCGGCGGCGACGAATCAAGGCACGCGGTGCTTACTGGGAACCAGATGGGCATCGCTCCTATCTGACCGCCCCCTTCCTCGGCCTATCAAGGGCCTTCCTTCCATGTCGGACATGATGTCCCAACTCATAGAGTCAAACGCCTTGGAAAGAAGACAGAAATAAACTCGGCTGTCGAGATCCCCAAGGCAAGAGAGAGGGAGCGAGCGCAGGAGCTGACAGGTTGAGATTTGGCCCCGCAGTGTGACTGACCTCCACTGGGGGACGGCGATCCAACGGGGTGTGCCTGTGCCTGTGCCTGTGCCTGTGCCTGTGCCTGTGCTTGGGCTTGTGCTTGGGCTTGTGCGACGCCATCGAACGGGAACAATCAGTCAGTCCAAGTGATGGTTTCCGCCAAGACAAGGCCTTTGTCAAGCCACGAGGCAGTCAGTTGGAGCCAGACCGGCTGGGCTGGCCGGGCTGGCACGAGGAGGCCAGGTGAGGGCCAGGAGGTGAAATTGAAATGGCTTGCCGCCGAGGGTTGCAAGGCGCCTGCAGGCTGCAGATGCGCCGGGCGAGAATCACACGCTCCCGCGCGCTGATTGGGCGGCCGTTTCCAGGACGTCGATCGTGGGCAGCCAATTGGGCGCCGGGGACGACACAGGCGGGGGTGGCTGCCGACAGGGGTAGCACACCTCATCCTTGAACGGCGCGGGAGGAAGGTGTGATGGGTGGACGGACGGGCAGGCTCGACCGGGGCCCTCGAGCTCCAACGTCTCCATCGGCGCCCTTCTCGCGGTCACGTAGCCGCCCGGGTCGCCAACCAAGAAGCTGCATGTCCCGCCGGCCACCCAACCAGGTGCCCGCGT
Source organism: Diaporthe citri (assembly GCF_014595645.1). Taxonomy (NCBI): domain Eukaryota; kingdom Fungi; phylum Ascomycota; class Sordariomycetes; order Diaporthales; family Diaporthaceae; genus Diaporthe; species Diaporthe citri. The sequence continues at coordinate 4,699,581 of NW_025064849.1, forward strand.
TGGCTGCTCGGGTACGTTGATCACCAATCTGGCAGAATGGCAAGTGGGGAGTCTGCCCCCGCCCAGGCCAATCAAGTGCTCTTCCTGGTCCTCGTCCTCCTCCCTCTGCCCCAGCAATGCAAGCTCGGGAGACGACAAGGTCCCTCATGGCGCCAATTCCTGTCGCTCGAGTCGCCTCGGCTGCGTCTTCCCGCCTTGTCTGGGGGACCAGCACCAGAGGTGAGAGGGGGGAGGCGGATGGGAGGGGGCGCTGTGATATTTTCAGCAGCCCCGATACCACACGGCTCTCTTGAATGGTATTGTTCTTCTGTTCTATTGTGGTGCTGCTGGTGGTGCTGTGGACTCGCCTGCGTCCCGTACATGTACCCTACCCTACCCATCCCCTCTTCGTCTTGTCTACTCGAGAGCTTCTCGAGTCTCCCGAGTCTCCTCGTGCTGGCCTTCATCTCCATCCTCCTCCTCTCCGACCACCAATTCGACCGTGTGAGACCCATCTCTGTAGGTCCCGGGGAAGCTCATTCGCCTTCGCGCCTGGAGCAACATCGGATCTGATACTCCACCCTCACGGGCACATCTATCCCGCGGTCTCGAGTCTCCCAGCCCCGGCGCCACCTTGACACCTTGACCACCCTGCTGGGCGTCTATTTCCATCACGAATCGCCGGCTTACATTGGCACCTTGACCCCGTTGCCCTATCAGCTCTCCGGCTGCTGACGGATGTCGTGTACCCCAGTCCTGCGTATGGAACCTCGCCCGCTGCTTGATCGTCCTACCTGACCTACATACAACATGTGCTGACACCCCCATGCAGGCCACTTAACTTCCCGGTACTCCCACGAGGGTCGAATGAAATCGACCCTCCTCGTGGCCAGCGGCTACTGAAAACCATTGCCCTCCCCTTCAGGCCGGGCCTTGGACTTTTCGTCCTCGACAGCTGGCCTCATCCACATCTCTTTCTATTTCCTTTGCCTTGTCCGACTCCTTGCTCCACCAAACAAAGTAGACAAGCACCTTTCTTCCCTTCTAAGCGTCGTCATCCCCACCAGGACTACGATCTTGTTATTCCTTTCACTGCTGGCATCGTCGCTCAGTCCCGCGTCACAATGGCGATCAACGACGACAGGAAGCGGCCTGCCGCTCTCAACCTTCAACCCGTGCGGTCGTCATCCACGGATTCTTCCTCCTCCACGTCATCAATAGGCAAGCCGCCAAGGACGCCACGATTTGCCGAGGCGACCAGCATCCACTCTCCCGTCGAGTCGACAGGCAACGGGTTTGGAGACAGGAATGTGGTCCCCCAGTCACAGCCGGGCGATATTGGGTTTGGGTACATCAGCAACAACAGGGAATCCGCAGCCGTACCGATGAGCCCAAGGTCACCGCTCAAGAGTGCCATGAAGGCACCCGGAACTCCAGGCCGGGGTCTGAACCCCCTCAGCCCTACCTTTAGGGAAGAGCAGATGCTGGAGAAGAGGGAGGAGTCGACGGAGAAGGAGCAAGCCAAGGACCTTGTATGTGCCTCTCACCTCAACAGCGGACCCGAATGCCGAGCTAACTCTCTCGACAGAAAATCAAGACCCGCGTACGGCTTGCAAAGGTGGCACTGCGGAGCGTCAACTTCAGCTGCAGTCTGATTGTGATGGCCATGCTCGGAACCTCATTCGCCATCTTCAACGCCACCAAGGCGCTCCCAGCCCAGAACAACCTACCAGCCTGGGCAACGGGCACCAGCATCTGGCCGCAATGCCTCGTACTCGCAGCATCGTGCTTGTCTCTGCTTATCTGCATCCTCGTCTTTGTTGGATACTGCCGTGGTGGCCACAGGAGGGCCGAGAAGGTCGGGGTCTACTACACGCTCTTCGCCGTTGGTTGGTTCATCGTGAGCATGATCATGTGGGTCCTCGCCATTGCCGTCCTGCAGAACTCGAGGAACAACAGCAACAACAAGGACATGTGGGGATGGTCGTGCGTCAAGAACACCCGGTCGCAGCTTTTCTCCAACCAGGTCGACTACGCGCTCGTTTGCAGGCTTCAGGTAAGACGAGATCGTCTGGCGTCTCCGACGCCCAGGGTATGGACCGTGGCTAACCGTTGAGTAGAACTGGTCTCTCATCTGCATGATCATCGAAGTCGTCATCGAGGTCATCTCCATCACCCTGTACTCGGTCGTCTTCTACCGTTACCACACCAAGAGAAAGCTCATGAAGTCCATGGACATGCGCGACAAGGCCCGCTCCGACCTCTACCTCGCACAGCTCCGGTCCCAGTCCGCCCCCAACACCCCGGGCTTCGGACCCAAGTCTCCCGGCTTCGCCTCCGTTTACGGGCCCAAGTCACCGGGCATGTACTCCCAGCACACCATGTCCCCACGCCTCCCACCCTCGGCCGCCTTCCGCTCCCTTGGCGACATCGAGGAGGGGAACCCATTCACACCCGGCGGAAAGCACATCCCCGAGCCGGCAAGCACATTCGCCCCGCAGGCCGACAAGCCCTTCAAGCTCCAGGCACCTCCTGTGAAGGCACCCAGTGCCACCCCCAAGACCAGTGCTAAGGAGTCATTCTCGCCGGTTGAGGGCCCCAGCCCCACCTCATGGCCAAGCTCGTCGACACCGCCACCGAATGTACCCTCGATCACCGTCAACGAGCACGGCCATGGGCCTGCGTCGGCGGACGAGCCCGTGTATGAGAGCGTGCCGATTCCCGGTGCGTATGCCGGCCAGGCCGTCAAGAGCCCACCACCGGTTCAGACGACATTCAACCTGAGGTAATATGCTGGGGAGCACTGTTTGCGGGGAAGCGGGGTTTCTAATTGTCTATATATATGAATGATCGATCTTCTTTGTCTACCAAGCAGCTGCGTTGAGCCGGGCTGCCTGAACCTATACCACCGGCGTTTTCTTGGGGACTGGGCAAATAACTTTTGAGAGGAACAGACATGCCGTTCTTTTGGTAATGTGTGCGGAGAGGTGGAAATTGAGACTACTTTGTACAAGTAGGATTATTTGACTGTTTCGGTCTAGAAAGAATGACGAGCACGTTTCTTCACTTGAAGAACAACAAGCGCGCTCAGAACCGTGCTGATGTGATACGATCTCGGATTTTGTAGTCTTATGTAACACCCAGTGATCACATAGATACTTGCTGCAATGAGTGACTTGACCGAGGGACCGATGTCTGGGTCTGATCCATAATATACGTCCTGGGATTTTCGATCTTCAAATCGCTGCCCGCATGGACAAGACACATGCGGAATGCGCCAGATCCATGGAAATCTAAGACTTGAAACAAGACAACAATTGAGAAGAGCTGGTAGAGCATGACTTTGTGTGCATTGTGCACACCTCGAGTGTCAATATTCGCCTCGATAAGCCAGCCAAGATCGGCAGTGTTGGTTGCGGGGCATACAGGCAGGTAGAACTCAGGACAGGGAAGTGCTACCATGCGTTCTGTCACAGCACGGTCTCACGAACGTTGGGGGCCCGGGCGGAAAATAACCAGCAGCTGTACGGTAGGGCGCAAACAGGGACCAAAACAGAAGCTTTTAATACCGGCGCATTGTGGATTAGATGTTGGCACGTTTCGATATTGGAGGGTCAGAACCGTTCCATCCCGTCTGTCGTCGAGCACGGACCAGCAAGCTCTTTGTTCTCGACCCTTTTGAGCTCCAGTCCTGAAGGGCGAGACCCCTGAAAGCTGCCCCACGTCACTACCGGCCGACCTTGGAAGCTGGCTTCACAAGATCCAGGGACTCCTGCACCGAGTCGTCCCCCCTTCGGCTCTTCTACCCTCCGTATCCTCTCCTTCAGCTCCAGGAACACATCAACTTCACGTCAGACGCCTCTGATACCTCCTTCCCACCCTATAACCACAAAGGTCACTCGTGAACAATGCCTATCACCGACACGACAGTCCTCTTCGTCCTTGGCGGTCAGTCCACCCACCCTTGCCTGGGCTATGGCAAAGCCCCCAACGCCCAGGTCCGGACAAGATCACTAACCCAAACCCTCTCGCTACAGGCCCCGGCGCCGGCAAGGGCACCCAGTGCTCCAAGCTGGTCTCGACGTACGGCTTCACGCACCTGTCGGCGGGTGACCTGCTGCGGGAGGAGCAGGACCGGGAGGGGTCCGAGTACGGGCAGCTGATCAAGGACTACATCAAGGACGGCAAGATCGTGCCGATGGAGGTGACGATCGCGCTGCTGGAGAACGCGATGAAGGACAAGATCGCGGGGCAGCCCACGAGCGCCAAGGGCCGCCGGTTCCTGATCGACGGCTTCCCGCGCAAGCTGGACCAGGCCCTCAAGTTCGAGGAGTCGGTCTGCGCGGCCGAGTTCGTGCTCTTCTACGACTGCCCGGAGGCCGTCATGGAGTCGCGCCTGCTCGAGCGCGGCAAGACCAGCGGCCGCGCCGACGACAACGAGGAGAGCATCCGCAAGCGCTTCCGCACCTTTGTCGAGACCAGCATGCCCGTTGTCGAGTACTACGAGAAGCAGGGCCGCGTCGTCAAGATCGACGCCACGCCCACCCCCGAGGAGGTCGCCGAGCACACCAAGGCAGCCATCAGGGAGAGGCTGGGCGCGGACTTCTGAGCTGGCAGCGGGCTGGAAGGCTGGCTGTCTGGGGGAAGGAGGGCCGAGGAGATACAATGGGCGTTTGATGATGGGATCCGGACAATAGATATACAGCCCAGAAACACTACCAAGATACAACATAGAACAAAGCCGCCACGGTCACGGCACGTACAATCGGGAAACACTGGCAGCGGGACGACAAAATGGATCGAAAATGCAGTTTTTTATTCCGAAGCATTGTTCCCCTGTGCTCTATCCTCCCAACGCCTGGCAAATCCTGGCGGGGCCGCGAGGGCTTTCCCTGGATGATTCATCTCTTTTGAGAAGATGGGGCGTTCCGCTAGGGATTCACCTCCCTCAGACATGGCTTGGGCATGATTCGGACATGACATCGTGCTCGGTTGTGGTGGTCTAGTCATCGTTATCGGTTCTTTGCTGCTGCCGGCGGCCTCCGCGGTTGGGGCCGTCGCTGAATCCAACTCCTGCCAGCTTCTTCTCCAGCTCCTGTTGCTGCCTCTCCTTCTGCTTCTCGGCCTCCTGCTGCTGGGCCCTCAGGACGCCGTGGACGTTGTTGAGGGTCGTCTTCCAGACGTCGATGCGCGATTGCAGCTCCCGCCATTGCTTGTCGCCGAACACGCGGTAGATGGTCTTGTGCACCTTGAATACCTTCTCCCTCTGCGACATGCGGCCCTCGACCAGCTGCGAGCGGATGACGTCGATAATCCAGTGCTCCACCTCCTCCGACGGCACCTGCAGGCCCTTGGCGATGACGCCGTAGGGTATCTCGCGCTCCTGCTGGGACGCCGCCAGGCTGGCAAAGGTCAGGAGGCGCATCTTGGTCTGCAGGGTCTTATAATCCAGTTTCTCCTTCTCGAGGAAGCCATCGTGCTCGTCGTTGAAGTCGTTGAAGTCCTCAAGGTCCTGCTCGGCGAAGATGTCAAGGAGCTGTGCGTAGACGGGGTGGGAGTCGGCGAGGGCCTGGACGGGGGCCAGGACGCGCAGGCCCTGGAAGTCGTAGGCCCACGGCCGGTCGATGACGAGGACCATCTTGAGGGCGCGCAGGGAGAGCTTCTGAGCCTCCTCGGAGGCGATGTCGTCCTTGTCATCGGCGTCGAAGGTTTGCAGTGCCTGCAGGAGGTGCTCGTATGCGATCTTGTTCTCGTCGGCGGCCTCTGCTGCGTCGGCGATCTCGACGTACAGCCGCTGCCTATCCTCTTCGTCCGTGTCCCAGGCCTCGAGCCAGCCGGGGACGTTCTTCAGTGCGGGCTTGATGGTGTCGAAAAGGTTGTTGGCCTTGACGAAGCGGACGATCTGGAACAAGACATTAAATCGTATGGGGTCATCCTTGGCGAGGAGGTTGAAGATGGTAGACAGGCTGCCGAGGGCGAGATCGCGGCCGTTGATGGGGGAGGAGGTGATTGGTTTCGTGAGGTTCTGGCAGATCTGGGGCAGGTGCTTCTTGGGTTCTTTCGAGTGGTTGATGACGGCAAAGATGAGCAGATTGTAGGCGGGTCCGAACTCCTTCTCGGGGGCCGAGTTCAGGACGGAGGAGGCCTTGACGATGGCCGTGATGGCGTCTTCGGTCTGGTTCTTCTCGAGCAGGGGTCGGATCTCATCGCCAATCTTGATGTAGTCGGCGACTTCCTGCAGGACGTCGCTGCTGCTCCCATCGACGAAGACCAGGCCACGGGGCGCCATGTTGGGTGTCTTGCTTTCGGTGACTTTTTCCTCACTCTTCTCTTCTCTTTCTCCGGGGAGAGTATGGCGCCTGGTCTCGGACAGGGGAGGGGCAGTGAGTGTGGGCAGAAAGGCGGGATGTCGACCCGGAGACGTCTTGGACGCTGGTTGATGCAGACGGAGAGATTTCTTTCACCCTCGGATTGGGAGACCCCACTGGCGCGCTCGCTCGCAATCAGGCTCAGGCTCAAGCTGAGGCTCAGGCGTAGGCTCAAGGTCCCCGGTTTTTGGGCAATCAGCACGCCGCACTTGCCAGAAAATTCAGCAAGGACGTTTTGTGGCATGTGGCTTGAAAAGCGCGCTAGGCAGGGATCAGGAGCTCAGACCACAGAGAAAGAGGGGGTCACTTGAACATCATGGAAGGTAGAGTAGAGGTGGGCATGCGAGGGGCAGGACGTCTCTGTGGCGCACCCGTTTGCTTCCCAGAAGTCCAGCTGCTCGCTCCGCCCATCCCACCGGTCACTCTGGTGCCGTACCTGACCCATCCGCCCAGCAGACCTCACCTCGTTCCTGGACCATGATGGTTTGCACAGGCACTTGCCCATTCCCCCGTACTAGGTAACTAAAGGCCGGGCAGGCAGGCTATGCGACCCTTATCCCTCCTCCCCTCGAAGGTGAAAAAACCCCATCTTTGCTGAGTCTCTTAAGCCACACGTGCCACGCCCACGGCCGAACTTGTATTGGGAACAAGGGGCATCGATGGAAGGAGGGATTCAAGAGTATTTCCAAGTTCATGTTGGCTGGCTGGGCCATCAACTCGTGACGCTTTTGCCAGATTGCTTGTTCTGCCACAGACCATGGGTTTCAGCTGTACATGTTTAGGCGCCCTCAGATGACCCTGTTAGGTCCTGTTCTCCTTTACAAGGACCAGTGTCGACAGACTGCAGGAAATGTCGTCCAATTTCTGGACAGATACCCAACAGCAACGGAGAGTGGTATCCTGCCGCATACAAGGGTGCTGGCACCTCCTTCGTACCGGGGTTGAGTAGGAAGAGTCATCCGATCGATACTTGCGAGGCGCCGGGGGGGGGGGGCAACTCTAACAGTATCTGGTCGGGATGACTGACTGAGAGGCTCGCTCTCGCATGCTCCAGACATAGTCTACTTCCAGCTGCTGCACGAGGAGGAAACAGGCAGAGAGATATGATTGCAAGAAAGCTGGAGGACACCCGTGCCCATGCCCCAAGGCCGAGTCGGCATCGAGTCACAATATCTATGTTTCAGGCGGGACTGATTGGCGAACCAGTCGACTTGCAGACAGGCGACGCGTCCCAGTCCACTCTGCTCGAGGCTCGATCCTCGAGCCTGATACCCAGCTGCCAGGTGCTCAGATCGATCATGTCAGTCAGCTGAGAAACCGGAGGCTCAACACACCAGTTGACCCTCGGACCCTGCCTGGGCGGGACCTGCCTGGGACGACTGCTCACCCTGCGCACCTGGGCCTGCACCTGCACCTGGGCCTGAACCCGCACCTGCTCCTTCCTGCCTGCGCCTGCACTTGCACTTGCAGGGGGTCGTCATAGGAAAGAAGGGCCAGGCGGCGACACAGGCACGCTAAAAACCCCAAGAGTAGGAAGCTTTTTGTAATCGCATCCGCGGCTCGTCTCGGACACGAACAGACATCATCTAACCCACCTCGCCTGCTCCGTACCTTGCCCACCTTGCCCGCCCGTGACTACCACTCTCCTCCGCCCTCCAGGCAGAACCTCACGACCGTCGCCTCTCACCGTGAATTGCAACATTCTTGCCTGCTCCTCCCTGGCTCCTCCACTTGTCCGCCGCACCATTGCCTGCGCACAATCATGGCTCCCCGTCCCGAGCAGAGCCAATTGAAGCGCGCTGCCGTAGGTCCCCGAGTCCCACTTCTGGCTTACACGCCCGCTGCCCGCACGCCCGTCCACCCCCAGGAGACGTCCTTGCGAGGCCTGCCCTTCTTGGCGCGGCTTCACAAAGTGATCCTCCTCACCGCGCTGTTCGGCAAGATTACTAACTCGCTTGCTTCCTTTGCCAGGGTTCGCCTGCAGAGCACGAACCTGACTCGTCCAAGAAACCGCGCCGATCCGAGCGCCTGTCGCAACAGCTCTCGGTCAAGACACCAGTCGACACCAAGCAGCAGCTGCCCTCGCCTGTAACCCACATTTCTCCCGAGGAGAGCAGCTCCCGCTTCAAGGAGGGGACCGCCACCCCGCCCGAGGGCCGCTCCAGCCAGGTCCTCACCAAGAGCCAGGAAACTTACTCCCAGGTCCAGGGCTTCTCGTCGCCGCCCCAGGACACCCAGGCATTCTCCCAGCAGGTCATAGACCCCAACGAGCCCTACTCCAAGGAGGTCAAGGATGAGGTCAAGGAAGGAGTCTGGGGCTATCTGTTCCCCCTCAACACGAAATACGGTGGCAAGTGCCTGGTGCTGAAGAAGAGGGCTGCTTGTCCGAGGTCAGACGTGTTAAACGATGTCGCACAGAAGAAGAAAGGAAGCAAAAAGTCGCCGAAGCAGCAGGAGGAGAGCTTTGAGCACACCAAAATCGCCGATGCTCCCTCTGGTGGCTACCTAATCGGCCGTCACCCGGAGTGTGGTACGTCTTCAGCAGTCATAGGCGAATACCTTGCGAGGTGGTGCTAATCTGCTTCAGATATCGTCGTGGATGACCCCAGCGTCTCGAATCGCCACTGCTTGCTGTTCACAGAGCACAAGGCCAATGACACTATTGCAATAGTGGAGGACTTGTCAAGCAACGGCACCTTTGTCAACGAGGCGATCATCGGACGGAACAAACGGCGAGAGCTGAAGGAAGGCGATGAGATAGCAGTACTGGACAAGGCCCGTTTCATCTTCAAGTATCCCAGGGCCAGACAGAGCAACGCATTCCTCCAGCAGTACACCTTACTCGAGCAGCTTGGCAAAGGTCACTTTGCCGAGGTTTTCCTGTGCGTCGAGAAGGCGACCGGAAAGAGATATGCCGTCAAGATCTTTAAAAAGACTGCGGGTCTAGAAGAGAAGTCGAAAACGGAAGGCCTACAACTGGAGATTGCTGTCCTTATGGGTGTCAGCCATCCGAACGTGCTGTGCCTGAAGGATACTTTCAACGAGAAGAATGCTGTTTTCCTCGTGCTCGAGCTTGCGGCGGAGGGAGAGCTTTTCAACTACATTGTGATGAAGCAGAAGCTGACCGAGGACGAGACACGGAAGCTATTCACTCAGCTGTTTCAGGGCATCAAATACTTGGTAAGACACTCTCGATGTTGCCGTTTTCGCATGTATTAACCAGAGCGATAGCATGATCGAAACATCGTTCATCGGGACATCAAGCCGGAAAACATCCTGATGGTGGACCGAGACCTTCACGTGAAGCTGGCGGATTTTGGCCTCGCCAAGATCATCGGCGAGGAGTCGTTCACCACCACGCTCTGTGGCACGCCAAGCTATGTTGCACCGGAAATCCTTGCCGACACCAGACACAGAAAGTATACGAAAGCTGTCGATATTTGGTCGCTTGGAGTTGTGATGTATATCTGCCTCTGCGGGTTCCCGCCCTTCTCGGATGAGCTGTACTCAAAGGACTTTCCGTACACCCTCTCGCAGCAGATCAAGAGTGGCAGGTTCGACTATCCCTCCCCATACTGGGACTCCGTCGGCGACCCTGCTCGTAAGTCCTGAAAACACAGTTGTCTCCCCAGCTCATTCTCCTTTGATTAACCAAGGCCTGCAGTTGATTTGATCGACTCCATGCTTGTAGTCGACCCGGAGAAGCGTTTTACGGTGGACCAATGTCTGGACCATCCATGGATGACTGCCAAAGGTCCTGGTGTGAACGACAGCACCGACGGCTTGGTAGGCGGTGTCAGCGGCCTTGACATTCAACGCCGTGGTGTCGCTCGGGAGCGCACTTTACTCAGCAGCATCAATTCGGTCAGGGTCAAAGAGGTACCTGGTGTCAATGGGAAGGAGCCCGTCACTGTGTACAGGAAAAACAGTCGACCGGCAGTTGCGGAGCCCAGACCCTTCGACAATAGGAATCCGGAGGAGTTCGCGGCGATGGGTGGCAAGGGTGACGAAACACTCTTCGGCCATGATGCGAACAGTCACTACGCTAAGGATGACCTCCCCGAGGAGCCGGGTCCGGCTTTGATAGCGACCAAGAACGGCAACGGTGTGAAGCCAGAAGCTGCGAAGGGGAAGGCGGTCAAGGGAAACAAGCAGTAGTACTGCGAAATCCCTACCTCTCCTGCTAGGCCTTCTGTCACCAGCCTTGCCGGGCGGTTCCGGCGAGATTGGATGGGTGGTTCGTTCGAGATGGACTTCGACTGCTGAGGAATGGGGTCCTGGTTCGGTGGTGTTTGGCTGGTTTCTATTTCTTCTTGCTAGGGGGTGAGATTTGATTTTGGTACGCCTAGTGTTTCGCCACTTGCTCATCTATGGACGGAAATCCGTATTTTGCTGCTACTTTCACGGGGGCCGATTGATGCATTCTAGTCACGGCGATACTCAGGAGACGAGGGGGCCATGAGCTGCCATTCCAGAGATGTCGGACGATTCAAATTGTCTCGAATGTGCAACGGGAATGACAGCAGGCAGGTTTTGCGGCAGAACGCAACAGAGGAGGACGCTGCCTTCCGTTGGCCAAGTCAGTTAATTGTTAGGAAAAGCCACGGCGTTATGGGGTCGAGGTCAAACTACGTTGTGTCTATTAGTACATAGGACCTCTCTCTCTAAGGAGACCGGTGAAACAATCATGGCCTAACTAATGATTTGGTCGATGGGAATGTGTCTGGCCACATCCTGTTCAATGTATTGTGATGCGAGCTCAAGAGGCCGCTCGGCAAGTGTGAGCCGCACGGTCACTGTTTGGTGATGCTCAACTGAATATGTAGGTATTTACCTGGCGAGTGTGGCAGGCATCGATGCTCTCGATCATTCATTCCGTATTACCATTAGACCTAGTAGGACCTATCCTTACACTACCCGTCCCTTGCTCAGCCTTGCCTCATGACCGACCGACCGACCGACCAAACCAGTCCGATGAAAAGTGTAGTAGTCGTCATGATCGTCACCTTTCGTCTGAATCATCGTAGTACACATCGTCCTTCCGCCCGTCCATCCGCCCATCCAGAACTTTCCAAAATGCGTGCTCTGATGTTCCTTTCCTATGAGTGGGTGCAGCCCACCCCTCCCGAGAGCCCTCCCCAAAATCCCCGTACCGCATAAACTACCTTCTGTCATGTACGACTGTTTGTGTTTGTGTGTATATATGACCTTCTCCGCAACCCCTGGGCTCACCTCGCCCGCGACAGATAGTTGATTGTGAGACAAATCGACGGGCAACGCGGAAAATGCAAACAGACGGGACCACTCTCATGACTTCAAGGTGGGAGACGCAACGCTCTCATGCTTTGCTGGATTCTGCCCCAAGACGCCGCACTCAAAATGTAAATACCGCAGATACCCAGATCCCCAATGCTCAAAGCTTCAGGCGAGAAGGGTGACACGAGGCCCCCTTTCGAAACATTCAATAATAACAAGATGGGGGCAGACATTTTTCCCAATGTCGCCGCCGGCGAAAGAAAACATGGGAAGGGAAACACAAACGAACAGCCACAGGGGGCTCACGACGAAGATGATAGCTGCAACAGCCTCCTCGCATGGTACCCCTCCCTGTGGCTGCTGCGGAAATGGATCGGCCAGAACGTCAACGGCACAGAGCAGCCCTATCTCTCGGGAATGGGTGACTTGGCCAGCCTACCACCCGCACTGGCCCGCTTCGCGATCCGGCCCTCCTTGTCCTTAGACGCCAGCGGACTCGCCCCGCTGCTGCTGCTGCCGGTGGGAAGGCTACCCACGCCGTCGATACCGGTGGTGCCCGTCAGGAACGACCCGGGCGTTGACTTCCCCCGCTTGTTGTCGAGATACTGCAGGGCACTGCGGCTGAGCGGGAACGCGGGTAACCCGGTAGGGACCTCAGCGCCATTCTGCAAGAGCATCTCGGCGATGGGAAATGGGACGGTCTTGGCGTCAGCCGACGGTGGCGGTTGAGGGGAGACTGCCGGGCTTGGAGATGCGGGATCGGCGGCTGCGAGGGCAAGGAATACGGGATGGGTGCCGCGGGACTTGTCGGCGACGTTGGGGTTGGCGCGGAGGGCGAGGGCATAGATGACTTGCTGGATCTCGTTCTTTTTGATGGCCGCGAGAAGCGTGTCATCGGGGGAGGGATATCTGGACAGTGTTGCCGAGATTGGCTCGACAAAAGCCCTGTCCACGTACTTTGAGGTGATGAAGCGAAGCCTCTGCTCGCGGGTCGCCTGAGGCGAGGGCTTCATGCCGGGCTCCAACCTTGACTCCCAGATCATATTGGAGACACGGTTGCCCACCAGCAGGAGCAGCTCGACAATGTCAGGCGTGAAAGACGTGATGTCCAGGGTTAGCGATCGGACCTTGCTGATGTGTGTTCCTAATGACCTGTGGATTCCGCTGCACTCGATACAAAGGATGATGGCAAGGTTGATGGAGACCCATTCGACCTTGGACCCGGAGCCGCAATCAGCACACCAACAGTTCCCCTGGTCGTTGTCGCGGAGCATTTGGAGCAGCTTGTCAGGGCTCTCATCAAAGGTGCCACCGCTGGGGGCACGCCCTGTCTGTGGCCGAGCACCCACGGTCGTCCGCCGGCCGGGCATGTTTGATGACGGCGGGTGTGCCTGTGCGTGGCCAAGCGATGGGCTCTTACCTGTCAGGATGGACCCGATGTCTCTCCTGAAGGACCCGGAGTCGTTTGACGGCGTGCTGGAATGTGCCGGCTGGTCCTTCAGGCCCCGCTCGACGGCGCTCTGCAGCGCGTTGTTGATGGCTGTGATCCAGCTGTTCATGTCCTCCTCGGACGTCGCCTGGTAGACTCGCTTGAAGTACGGGGTGATGACTTCGAAACAGAAACGACGCTCCGCGTTCCTTGCTTCTCTCACGGATGCCATGCGCAGATCGATGGGGTCCATGTGCAGGTCGAGCCTTTGCTTCCAATTACTATACTCTGAGAGCTTGCCCCCGTCCAGGACAATCCAGAACCTGCGGGGTTCGTCAGCAAAGAGGCGGTATGGGTTGCAAGAGGAGTGACATACTTGTGCCAACCCTGCTTATTCAGGTTGCGAGGGTCGACATGTCCGCCAGGGCGGTTCAAAGCCCACAAGAGCCCTTCCTTCCTCTGCGATTCCGTCTCGGTCTGGGTGGTATCGCGCTCTTCCAGGTCCCGGATTCCCTTGAACTTTGAGCCCTGGGACGGACTGGCCAGCATGGCGTGGCTCAGGCTGCCAGGGGACCTGGAGAGGTCACCGGTGCTAGGGGCTGGTGTGTTTGAGCTGCTGATCGCGATCGACTTGAGCTGTGAGCCCGTGCTGTCCGCCCTGCTTATCTCTGTGTCGGATGTGTTCCCGTTCGCGGCGTTGCCCGACACCGAAGAGGGGATGGACTCTGGCTCCACGTAGTTGAGGTTGCTCTTCTCGAGGAGCCTCCGTTTTTCCTCGCGCTCTCGCCGTTGGTACTGGTACTCCTTGTCCGCCACCTGAACCTCGCTCGACAGGGCCTCCAGCTGCGGGAGCAGTCTTTCCACCTTTTTGGAAGCCTGCAGGTAAGCCCGGGCCTGGGCATCCGCATATCTAGTGAGGTGTGATAACACTTCTTGTTCCTTGCGGCCCCCTGATAGGTCCTGCATAAACGACGAGTAGTCGAAGCGCTTGAGCTCGAAATTGCGCCGCTTCGTCTGGTACTTGGTGTCGCTGTGCTTGGCTTTGACGGAATCGTGTCGCTGACCGAGATACCGACCAACGTAGGCATAGAAGTCCTTGCTTTCCTCCTCGAAGTCCCGCTTCTTGGCCTCGGCTTGTTTGATGTCGATCTGATACAACTTGCTCAGCGGCTCGATCACTATCTTCTGCAGGTTGAGCGTGTTTTGCCTCTCGTAGCTTAGGATCTCCCGTGCAATCTTGTCAAAATAGTGCTCGATGGCCGGCTGGACGGCGTTGGCGTTGGTGGAGGACGCGCCCCGGAGCGATTCGACAAAGGCCACTTGCGCATCGTTTGCCTCGATCTGTGCTGCGTGGGCAGCCTCTGCCTTCTTGATCATGCGCTTCATCTGGGTCCGCATGTTCCCAGTCTTTTGCTCCAGCGCCTTCATCGTCGCGCGGAAGACGGGGCCATCGTCCGATGCGGATACGTCGTCATTAGGTCTCGGGCAAGATACATCGACCTTCACGGGTTCTGGGAGAGGAATAGCGACTGGAACGGCGATGGTGGTCGCCGAAGGTGATACTCCATTGATAGTGTCGTGCGCTGTGACGGTAGGGGAAGCAGGTTCGTCGATCTCGAGGGTGCTTATTCGACTCGACGGACTGGGACGATGCACCGCGGCTTCTCGGCGGTACGGTCAGTAGGAAGGGCGGCGGGGAGCTGGGCTGGCTGAGGTAGGGCGACGTATCTGTACACAGTCAGGACGTGGCCGGAGGGGTAGCGACCGGCAGGGGACATACTCTGGACCCAGAATGAGAAGCTGGCGAGGGTCTGCAGCTCATGGGCGCGCGAGTCGTATTGCACAAACTGCGAGCAAGTCAGACGGGCGTCGATGCTGCGGCATGGGTCTTGGGACATACGCTGCAGGAATTCCTCCATCCACCACCTGAATCCTCGGAATTCCTCGGTGGTTTCCACTTCCAAGCCCAGTCGAAAGTGACAGAGCCGCTGCCACCAGTTGTGAAGTCGCCGATAAGCTCGACGTTGGAGTTCTTGTGTAGGTTAGGGTCGGCATGGAATTCCCGCGTGACGAGATTCTCGACCTCCCTGGAGGTTGGTGCGTAGACGTATGTTAGACCGTTAATCTGGGTGTCTACGGTATTACTGTTCGGGTCGGGGCTCGTCGTCGGTGTCTGGCGGACGTTGAAGGTAAACGTGAACATGAGCTCGTCGTCGTTGCTGAGCTTTAGCAGGAAGGCAGGCGCGCCGGGGTTCGTCGCCAAGTCGGGATCCTGCAGACGACACGGCCAGCCAGTCAGTTTCCGGGCGAGGACGAGATGTGGCTTTCGCGAGAAAGGGACGGCGACTCAGGGAACGAGGCAGGACGGACCTGTATGAACTCAACTGGGGCATTGTCGCCGGCGGGGCGCGATGCTGATACTCTTGTGGCGGGAAATGCATTGGGGGAGATGATGATAGATGTGCGCTTCCGGGTGTTGCTTATGACAAGCGATGCGATAGATACTGCAGGAGAGGAGCGGCGGGTCAGCGCGGAGCGCAGAGGACAGGACAGGAGGCAGCAGGAGCCGAGGCGGGACTCACATCGATTCTGGTCGCTGAGATAGAGCGCGGCGCCGTCGTCGGGCCTGCTCGAGACGTTACCCATGATGAAGCGTCAGGGGCTCGAGGGCCACGCCCAGAGCCGGGAGGCAGGGCGAGGGGTTGTGAGCTATCTGCCGTATTGTATGGAACGCAGCGGTCGCCGTAGTCATGCAGAGGGGGAAGGCTGTTGTGTTTGCGTATAATGGCGTGGCTAAGAGGCGAATGGGAAGACAGGATTAATTGTCGAGGTCGAGTGGCCTGGTGTATTCTGCTGCGATATTATTAAAGAGGTTGGAAGTCCAACATGGCAAGGGCACCTGGCTGTGGGCCACCCCAAGTCGTCGCGGGGTTGCGCCAGGGCAGGGCAGGGCTGGGCCGGACAGGACAGGACAGGACAGGACAGGGTGCTGATGTGCCTGTGCCTGTGCTTGTGCCTGTGCTCTCGTGCTCTGTGCTTGTGTGCTGCAGGAGGCGGCAGAGGAATGCGTGTGGATCCTCAGAGACCAGCAGCCCAAGAGGAGGAGTTGAACCCAGTCGTGACACGGTGCGCGCGACGAGGGACACAGAGGGGGCAGATAATCAGTCAGCAGGCGGACAACCCGCGGCAGATAGACTAGATTACCTTGCCTAGGTATAGATAGATACGTGCTTTGAAAGGGCCCAAGGCTCAAGGGCTCAAGGCTCGGCGACAAGGCGTCACTGTGCCAGGCTACTGGGACCCGATCTTATTAGTCTCTCTGACTGCCTGCTGCGGCGCGCGTTTGCCGTAGTACAGGAGGCACACGGGCAATGGTCATAGGCTGACATGATGTAACTGAGTACCAAGATACGGTACATGCGGCCAGGTAGGTTTCGAGGTTGGGGTTTAGGTTTCTATTCCTGGCTCCAGCATTCTACTGCGGAGTCAGTCTGCTGTGTCGCAGGCGGTCCAGCACAGTATTTTATTTTTATCTGTCGCCCCTCCTCCATCATCATCATCATCATCACTTGTGCGATATACCAGGCCGCGGCCAACTGGGGTCGACCACCACTCACTACCTGCCGGGCAGTACAGCAGCAACCATCTGCCTGGATACATGCACTTCCGAGGATGAGGGTGCCCGCCGCAGTCTTTGACTCGAGACGGGGATAAAGTCACCGTCGTAGATATGGGCACGTACCAGTGGCTCACGTTGGGCATGAGGGGCTCATTTCTACCAATGGGGATAGTGAATAACAGTCTCTGCACAGTACCCAGGAATGACATTATCCCAGCTAGTGGCCTGCACCAGGCTAAGCAACACCATCTGATCTTCAATCGAGGCCCGGGGATCGGCCAGTGGCCCATGCAGGTGAGACCCCTTCAGGGGAACCTTGAGCCAGCTGGCCAGCTCTTCGAAACGCCTCCGTTAGATTACCCTGCCCCAGAAATTCTATCATTCACAAGAGACCACCACAGCAGAGTAGTCCTGTTAATGAAGTCTCGTCACAAGCAACGGCCACGAGTCCACACCACTTGACTGCAAATGAGCCACTTCGACAGCACTTACAATTCAAGCACAGCAGCCAACAACAATAGCCAGAAAACCACTTCCGCCGCCAACCCTTCCAACACGAGAGCTGAGCTGAGCCCTGGCGAGCCGTTGGCGGTGACGACCACTTCAGTCAGCTAGGACGGCAAAAACGCCTGCCTGTCCGCCCGGTTTGTTTCTAATCATTTTCATCGACCAGACGCAGGCAGACGCCAATAGCCAACAGTCTGAGAACGCGGCGCTGTCCACGAGACCGTCCCTACTCGTCACCACAAACTTCCCGAGCATGGTGTCGTGTTTCTGCAGCTGGAGCTGCCCCTCGTATAGGACTCGCCCCACAGCGTGTAGCTCGATCATACCCGTGTCCATCTTTTTTGTATCCGCCTGGGGGGGATCGTGAGAGAGGAGAGGAGAGAAAGGTCATCAGCCTCTCGAACGGGCCTTTACGGGCTGGGACACACCGCTCAGCTCAGTTCGGTACTCCCGCTCTACCGTCTCAGGGCAGCCTGCGACATCAAAACACCATGTCACGATGCCTCGGCCAGCCAGGGCTGCCGTGATGGGGGCTCTGCTGAAGGACAAGCGGGCGAGATCAAACACTATCCCGGGCGTCTGTGCTGCCGAGCGGCCAACCTTGTGTACACTCGACCAGCATTAATTTTGTTAGCTCGCTTTTTTCCATGAGGCTTGTTTTAAGAACTTTCTCTTTACCTTGTCTTTACACCTATCACAAGATACTTAATACCATCTTCCTTCTTAAATTATTATTTCTTAATATTCTTAGTTAAAAATTCTTTCTTTAATATTAGCAAGGGTAAAGTTTTAAGTTTAGAAAGAGGTATTTACTTTTATTTAAGGAGATATGTGTTTTTGATATAAAAAGGTACCTCTTAGGCAAAGTTTTGGTATGAAGAGACCTGCGGGTTGCTAACCCATAGATATGCTAAGCTAACAATATTAATGCTGGTCGAGTGTAGACCGTGGCTGTGGACTTGGATGTTTCCTGGCTGCAAGCGTGCCGGCGCAGTTGTGTGGCCATCAGGCAGATACGGCAGCATTGCTCGAGGCACGTTATGCGCAGTCTGCTGTACTCTTCTTTTCGGCAATGGTCCCCGCAGAGCTGCTCGAGCGGGAGGTGACCGACCGCAACTGACTAGAAAGTTGGAGAATCTGGCTCGTTCATAACAATCTGCATTTCTCACTGGACAACTGCAGGCCCGCATGTTTAATTCTGTGATACGGTCAGGGGTGGCTGGAATTGGAAAGGCCCAAGTGGGGGGGGGGTGCCGCGCCGCCAGCGACAGACCAACAGCCCGCAGGCAGGGAGAACCCATGGGCAGGCGCATCTTTCCTACTCCCGCCTCCCATTCGCCCACCGGGCTGGCTGGGCTGGCTGATGACGTCCCCTTGGGCTGCATGGGCTGCAATCGGTGGGAACGACCTGCCGTGGGTACCAGTAGACAGACCTTCCTCCCTCCACCTCCCTCCTCCATCCTCCACACCATACCCTGTCCTGCCCTGTCCTGTCATAGCCCTGCACCTGGGCACCCTACAGCCAGCTAGACTCCTGAACAAAAGTTGTGCCTGTGCCCTTGCTGCCCTCTCACCGCGACCAGGACGACAGGACCCAACGCTCCAACCGCCCGTTTCTGGGCCATTTTAGTCCAACTGCGTGCGCACCGTCGTGCATAGACACTACGTGCATACGTACCGCATACAGTACACGTACACGTACGTACAACGCCCATACGTAACATACATAGTAGCTAGCAACCCCAACGGTGCCCGTTGTTGACTGCTAGTCCATCTGTTTCACAACCAACCTTCTGCTCCATCAACACTCGCCTGCATCCACTATCCCACCCTCCACGGTCCACGATCCACGGTCCACGGCCCGACCGCCTGGTGCTCCCGTTACAGACAGCGGCCTCGAGTGATGTTGTGGTCAGGATAAGGGGCGCGGACGTCACTTCCACCCACGCCCACGGCAACACCCCGCCCTGCCCTGCCTGGCCCTGCCCTGCCCCCGTCCCAGACTGCAACCCTCAAGATGTCGACGTCTTCGGACCGCCAGTACAAGCACAACAGCAGGAGCCTGAACAAGAGCATAAATCGCCTGCAGCGCGAGGATGATGGCTCGCCACGGAGGTCCAGGGCTGGCTCGCGGGCCTTCCAGGCGCCCGTCAGCTACGAGGATGCCTACAACTACGCCCTCAGCGTCGCCTTCCTCCACTACCTGCTGCAGCCCAAGAAGAAGAGGAAGGAATATGTCACGGTGCCCAAGGCGCCCACAAGGGTCCACACGTACACCCAGAACATCGGCGAGCTGGTCAAGGAGTTCATCCCCACGGGCTCAACCTCGGGCAAGGAGGTCAAGCTCCCGCACAGCTTCTCCGGCTGGCTGGAGAAGCGCATGGGGCATGTCGTCAGGGGCACCGAGAAACTCCAGGGCTTCAGCGACCCAAACCTGAAGAGGAGCTTTGCCGAGGCCTACACCTCCTTCACCGATGCAAGCTTCCGCAAGAGCCTCGACAAGGACCGCAAGCTCGAGCCCCTCATCCTCATCTTCTACTCGTCTGCGTCTAGGGCCCAGGGCCGAGGCAAGGCTCCCGATGACCACACCTGGAAGATCTTGGTTGATAGGCACCTCGCCCTCTTCGTGAGGCTGATCCTGAGCATCTTCAGGGAGCACGGCACCGACAAGGACAAGCCCGAGCTCATGAGCAAGCTCCAGACCCTGGAGCAGAAGTTGCTGCGCAACGACGAGAACCTGTCCATCGACAGCGGCCAGAGCGGTGGCGAGCACAAGACCATCGAGGTCGACATACCGCACAGCTACCAGGTCAAGGACATGCACATGGTGCAGATCGTGGGCAAGATCTTTGGCCGCACCAACTCCCAGCTGCAGTCCGATGTCGATGTAAACCGAAACATTTGGACCGAGGAGGCCGCCCTCAAAGACCTCAAGGCCTACCAGCACCGCCTCGACTCGAACATGGACGGCGCCCTTAGGCGGCAGGACTTCGACGTAAACGAGTCCTTCGAGGAATGGAAAGCAGGTGAGCGTCAGCACCTGACATCGCTGATGCTGGACGTGTTAAAGGTCCGCCCCGACCTCAGCAAGACTGTCACGAGCTTCGAGAAGCCCTTGCCCGTCCGTCCCACGTCCATCTTCTCCGATGAGCAGGCATTTGCAGACTTGGCCAAGATGATCAACAATCCTGACTCGGCCGGCCCCGGGGGTGACCCGTCCTTCAGTCTGAGTTCACTCTCGTTTGATGACAATTCCAGTATACGCAGCGTGGATGAGCCCAACTACACCTTTATCCCCCCTGACCCGAGGGCGTTCTATAAAATGATCCTCCAGAATGCCATGACGTTCGATCAGCTACACGCCGAGTCTGAGGAGTTCGTCCCGCTCTCACACCAGTCCCTGGAGCTACTGAACGAGCTGTGCGCGTACTGGCGTATCCCGCAGTTCACCAGGCACATCACCTTTCTCGAGGTCGCTGTGCGCAAGTTCCTGGACCAGGAACTTCGAGGTGACGAGCTCGATGCCTGTTTTGATTTTGTCAAGGCTCCACCGCCCGAGCCCAAGAAGCTCCCTTACATTCAACTGTTCACCGCGACCCTGCCCGAGATTGATCCGAGCAAGTGGACACTGGTGGACTTCACCCTGTACCAGCAGATACTCAACGCTCTTCACGATGCCCTCCTCCGAGATGTCTATGACGTGCTAATGCACTGTTATGAACCCAAGGCACCTTCCGTAGGTGTGACAATGGTCCTTCTCATGAACCACGTATACCCAGACCCGGTGTTTTCCGAGCGGGAAGAGGAGCTGGAAGAGTTCGCCAAGACGCTCACCGAGGGCCTCAAGCAGCAGGCTGAACAAGTGTACCACGGATTCCTCGAAAAGGAGGTCCCCCAAGCCAAAGAAGATTGGGACTTCTCCCATGTCGTAAATCTTGGTCGGGCAGTCACAAAGTTGTGCACGAGGATCAAGAAAAAGTATTCCAAGAACCCCAAGATCATGGGAGTGTCGCCCTTCGCGGTCCTGGTCCAAACAGTATTCCCCAGCTTCGAGGAAGATGCAAAGGCCCTGATCGAGACCATCGTCATAGCGGCCAAGGAAAGAGGGGAGGAGGTCAACGTGGTGGACGGGTTCGACTTGTATAAGGAGCTGGTCGAGCTCCGCAAGATCCATGTCGAGTTCCTTCCAGGAATGGCGTTCGCCTTCCACATCGAGAGTGTACTAGAAGAGTTTGTCTGGCGCTGGATCGGCGAGGCGGAAACGAGAATGACACAATTCGTGGAAGAGGCCATCAAACAGGACCAGTTCCAAGTCAGGACGAATCATCCGGGCAACATCCCCACGGACGCGGAGCGCCACAGTGTGTCTATCATTGACATATTCCAATTGTTCAACCAGACTGTCGACCAGATCTTCCAGCTTGAATGGGACGATGATGTCCACCACGCCAAGTTCATGACCGCCTTAGCCAAGGCGTTTGCTGCCGGGATTGGCCGCTACTGCGAGATCGTTGAGGGCAAGTTCGCGAAGGAGATGGACCGCCAAACAGCCCAGGAGCTGGCGGCAGCTCAGAGGACCACGCAGGAGCGGTTTATGCAAATGGCCAAGGACGCCTGGAATACCAAGGACGGCATAGAGCCATTCCAGTTCTACCCTGAGGTGAGCACCTAACAGCCTCCAGTGCCCCCACCGGAGAGATCCACTGACCGGTCCATCCAGTCCTTCGTTAAGTTGAACAATATCGAATATGCGATGCAGTCACTGGATAAGCTAGAAAAGGCCATGAACGTGGAGGGGTGCGCGGATGTGCTAAGGAACAAGGAAGGCCCGAAGCAGTACCGCAAGCCGGATAAGTATGTTTTCACGATCAAGGTCGTCGAGGCAGAGGACATCAAGGCTTGCGACCCAAATGGGTATAGTGACCCGTATGTAGTCTTGGTCGATGAGTATCAGAAGCGTCTTGCCAAGACCCGCGTGGTCTCGAGGACGCTGAACCCACGCTGGGACGAGTCGGTGGACGTTACTGTCACGGGGCCAGTGAACGTGATCGCGACATTGTGGGACTACGATACTTTCGGAGACCATGACTTTGTGGGCCGTACCTCACTGAAGCTCGACCCGATCCATTTTAGCGACTACCTGCCGCGTGAGTTCTGGCTGGATCTTGACACGCAGGGCAGGCTCTTGATCAGAGTGAGCATGGAGGGCGAGAAAGATGACATCCAGTTCCACTTCGGTAAGGCCTTCAGACACCTCAAAAGGACAGAGCGAGACATGGTGCGGAAGATCACGGACAAGGTACGTTTGGGAACTGTCGGCGCTTACGACGTACGACTTGCAACTGACACCCTCACAGCTGACAACTGTCATCAACGCATCGCTTTCCCATGAAGCCCTGAAGACCCTGCTCAGCCGGGGCATCGCTGCATCGATCGGGAACATGTGGAAGACCAGGAAGACCGTTGCTCCGCCGGTGACACAGGCCGATGTGGAGAATGCACTCCAGGCGCTCTTCAACTACTTTGACGAAAACTTTGCCATAATGAAGCAGACGCTTACCGAGGCCACGATGATGGCCGTCATGACCCGTCTGTGGAAGGAGGTCCTCATGGCAATAGAGGGCCTTCTGGTGCCACCGTTGTCAGACAAGCCGTCGACACAGAAGCCGCTCACGCAGGTCGAGCTCGACGTGGTGTACAAGTGGCTCGACATGCTCTTTGAATTCTTCCACGCCAAAGACGAGGATGGCGAGGTACTGGGAGTCCCAGCAGAGGTACTGAAATCACCTAAGTGGCATGAATTGGCCTCGCTCAACTTCTGGTACTTCGACCCGACCGAGACGCTCATCCGAACGTCGGAGCGCATGGTTGCAGCCACGCAACAGCGCGCACAGCAGCAGGTGCAGCAGGCCAGCCGGCAGTCGGCACCGGCGACCTTTGGGCCGACGTTCAACTCTGGGGCAGGGGCATTCGGAAGCATGGGCACGATCCGCCGTGGCAAGTCTATCATGATGAGCCGCAACCTGGGCACAATGAAGCGGGCCAAGGAGGAGAAGCGCAAAGAGGCGCAGGCAGACCCGTCGGACGACATGATCCTCCGAATCCTGCGGATGCGGCCTGAGGCGGCAGGGTACCTCCGAGAGAGACACCGGCAGAAGGAGAGGATGGCGGCGAGCCAGGCGGCAGCGGCCATAGTGCGGCAGAGCATCACGCAGGGATTCAACGCTGGGGCATACGGGAATAATTCTGGAAAGGGCTCCTACGGCAACCTCCCCCGGCGATAGGGCGGCCGGGAGAACCGTCCGGCTGCCAGCGCCCGCGAGATGAAGCAGACGGTGTGAAAGTGGGAATCGTATTTTTCTAGCTTTGGCTTCTTCGTCCTGCCTCTTTCTTCCCTTTCCAACTCTTGGGGGGAGAGGGCGGGGCGGAGCGAAGAGAAGCGTGCTTGCACATCATCAAGATGGCGCACAGATTATGAGATGGAGCTCAACGGCAAATGTTAACTGGGAATATGCTTTCATTAGTCTAGCAGCAGATACCCTGACGAGGAGAGACGAGGCGATTGCTTGTGATGTTTGGTACCAGTTTGAATGGAAATCATGAATAATTTTGTCCTCGTCTTCGTCTTCGCGCGCAGATGTGTAAGTGCGTGTGTATAAGTGTGGTGGAGGGGGAAAGGGGGGCGGTTGGATCACGAGAACATCCCGTGGTCGGTGGAAATGGTTTCTTTTTTTTTTTTTTTTTTTTTTTTTTTTTTTTTTTTTTTCTTCTCTTCTTCTTGCGTTGCTCTCTTTCCCAACTGCTGACCGGGGGACTTGTTGAGCACACAACAGGTCTGGGTCTGTACGAGCTACGAGCCATGCTTCCCACGAGCAAAAGAACACAGGCACATCTAGGACGTTTCCTACTTTTCCCGACCCTTGACGATTCAGCGAGACATAGACCGGCTGGTTGTGTCGCCGGGAATCAAGGCGATCGAAACCAAGTGCCAGCTCAGCCGCACACAAGTACTGCAAAGGCCGGGGTAGGTGCAAGGGGCAACGGCAGCAAGCATTTATTCTTTCTTTGTACTGCAAGACTCCCTTCCGTGTCTGAGTCTGCGTCATGCGGCCCCGAGGAGCCCTCCGCCTGGCCTTACCGCAACTTCAGGCCGGAGCAGCACGAGGAGCACGAGGAGGCGATTGCCGGCCATTGGTCGCGGGGGGGAGATCGGGGCTGGGCCAGCTGGGGCTGGGGCCACGCAGCTGCCGGCGCTGCTACCATGACAACGACAGTGTGTCTTCCGGTCGTCCAGGTCCAGGAGCTGGTGGCAGGCCAAATCTTGCAGCCCCGCTATCGCCCGCAGCCCCTCCACTCCCGACCCCTCCACAATCTTCACCAGCAGCAGCAAGTGGACTGGTGTCAACTTCTGGCCCCCCCTTTGGACCGCATCCAACCCTCACCCTCACAAGCTCTTCCAGGGCCAGCCCAGCATTCAAGATTTCGTCCCTCCGCACAGCCCAGATCGCCCGCCACCTCTCGGCTTCTTCTTCTCCTTCTTCTCCCACCTCCTCTGTCCAGCCCGGAAAAGAAGCAAGAAGACAAGACGGCATCATGTCTTACGCCACCCGCAAGGTCGCCGCCCCCTACACCCTCGAGCACCGCGTGTACATCGAGAAGGATGGCGTGCCCGTCTCGCCCTTCCATGACATCCCCCTGTTTGCCAACCAGGAGAAGACCATCCTCAACATGATCGTTGAGATCCCTCGCTGGACCAATGCCAAGCTTGAGGTGAGTGAACTCGCTACGACCTGGTGCTGTGGCCGTTGTGGCGCCTTGACACCGCCGTCACGCAGACCATCACGTCCCACGGCCACGGCCACGACCACGGCCACGACCACCTCGTGTCGGCCTGACTCTACTCGTCCGAGCTGTCGGCTAACCTCCACCGTGTCAATTGCCCAGATCTCCAAGGAGGAGCTCCTCAACCCCATCAAGCAGGACATCAAGAAGGGCAAGCTTCGATATGTCCGCAACTGCTTCCCCCACAAGGGCTACCTGTGGAACTACGGTGCCTTCCCCCAGGTATGATTGATCCAACATGAGCAGTAGCCACCCATCGCCGTGCTCTAACACCACGCCCTTCCAGACCTGGGAGGACCCCAACGTCGTCCACCCCGAGACCAAGGCTAAGGGTGACAACGACCCGCTCGACGTCTGCGAGATCGGCGAGCTGGTTGGCTACACCGGCCAGGTCAAGCAGGTCAAGGTCCTGGGCGTCATGGCCCTGCTCGACGAGGAGGAGACCGACTGGAAGGTCATCGTCATCGACGTCAACGACCCCCTGGCCTCCAAGCTCAACGACGTCGAGGACGTCGAGCGCCACCTGCCCGGCCTTCTGCGTGCCACCAACGAGTGGTTCCGTATCTACAAGATCCCCGACGGAAAGCCTGAGAACCAGTTCGCCTTCACTGGCGAGTGCAAGAACAAGAAGTACGCCATGGACGTCGTCCACGAGTGTGCCGAGGCCTGGGAGAGGCTGATCACCGGCAAGACCCCAGCCGGCGGTGTCTCTACGTATGTGTTCGGCCCAACCCTTCTCATGATCCCACCGCCCCGCTAACATGCCATCTATCAGCACCAACCTGACTGTCAGCCACTCTCCCAGCCGTGTCTCCCCCGACCAGCTGCCTCCTATCCCTGCCAACCAGGAGCTGCCCCCTGAGAAGATCGACGCCTCGATAGACAAGTGGTTCTTCATCAGCGGAGCCTCCGCATAGATGTATGGCCCCAATCCAGAGTCTATGAGTCCGGTGGATTCCCAATGGGCTGAGGCGATTGTCTTCCCCGGGTTAGCGTTAGTTCGTGGTCGTATTTGAACATCAAAAGTAGATAAAAACCCGCCCAAGAGAAATACGAGTCGTTCGAGCTTCTTTGAGACTGCCGTAGTCTTTGCCGAGATCTGCTTGCCTCGATCCGTGTGTTTGGTTGGCATTAGTGGCCATCGCCGAATATGCTCGGATATACACCGTAGGTAATTCACAAGAGAAAGCCACCTTTTCCCTCCAAACGCCTGCCATGCATACACTCATGGGTATTCTCCCCGCGCCTACTTCGTCCTACGTCCCCCACTGCTCTTCTCAGGACGACCCTCAAGCAGGTCACTACGCATCCGCCAGGTCTGCCTGCTTCTGCAATGCCCGTGAGTGTCTGTCGCACTCCTCGACGAGGCTCTTGATGCCCAAGTTCTCGCAGTCGAGGTCCAGAAGCTTTCCGTCCTCTGTGCTCAAGGAGCGATGGTTAGTATTCTCTGTAGAATGCATACGCATACACACACACATACACACCACGTCTGTATGTGCATAGCAGCTAGGAAGATGCGGAGAATGTAACCGTACTGAATTTGACCTGCAGGGCCGCCTTGTCGGTTGATGCCCGCGGCAGCAGCTTCGTCTGGATGGCCATGCCCTGGCTGCGCGCCGTGGGCGGCAGGAACGAGAGGAACAGCCGGGCGGACCTCGATTTTGCAGAGAAGGGGTTGAATTTGGTGTTGACCTCGGTGATGAAGCGGGTGATCATCTTGGGAGGCGGTTGGCGGCGTGCGTTTGGGTGTCTGCGTCTGAGTCTTTGCCTGCGGATTTGAGATATCTCGTCGAAGAGACTCTGGCGCTATGATTTCTCAATAATACGCGGATGGTGGCTCTTGGGGCTCTCGATTGGGGTTGTGGGCGGCCTGGCGTGGGTATCGTGAATTCGTCGCGAGGGCAGCATAATCGGCGGTCCCCGTCAGAAGCTCTCTTTGCTTGGATACGGCGGGAAAATTCGCGGCGGGCAGGAGGGCAGGCGACCGCCTGCCCCGGGCTACCTAGGTACTGGGCCGTGGCGCTCGGGCCGTGCTACCCCTGGAATGACGTGTGGCCTCAGGGCAGGCAAGTCAGGGAAGCTGTCCTGAAGTCCAAGACACTCAGCATCTTTTTTTTACACACTCCCGCACGAGAACCTTCACGGACCTTCGCCCTCGCGCGAAAAACTAGCACAGAGAGAGAGAGAGAGAGAGAGAGAGAGAGAGAGAGAGAGAGCTGCGTGAAGATCAGACATGTCGTTCGACTCGCTGCAAGAGCGCCTGACAGCGCTGCAGGAAACCACAGCACAGGTGAGGGAGCTGATCGACCGACTCGCAAACCTCAACTTCCAGCCTGGCTCGGTGCCCCTTCCCGGCGGGGATGGCCTCGGCGAGGACGACGATAATGTCGCGGCGGAGCTGAGCGGCGAGATCGGCAACATCTTGCGCGAGGAGGAGGAGGACCTGGAGCTCCTAGGCGAGGAAATCACGGACCTACGCGGCGGCAGGGACGGCAGCGACGCCGCGCGGCAGAAAGAGAGACTGAGGGAGGGCGCGGCCAGGCTGGAAGGCGAGGTAAAGAGGTGAGTTGTGTTCGCACTCCTGCGCCAACTCCACAAAACATATGATCGTATGGCTTCAGAAAGCTGACCTTCTGCCCCATCTCGTCCCAGCTGCCGCGCATCCTTCCATAGGGCCCAGCTCACGGCGAAGCGTTCCCTCGAGGCGGCCCAGCGGCTCGAGCGCGAGCTGCTTCTCCAGTCATACACGCGAGCGGCCTCGACGCCAAGCCGGTCGGGCGCCAACTCGCCAGCCCCGCCGGCGGGCCCCGCGCCGCGACGACGGCAGACGCAAAAGGCCACGGGCAACTACGGCGACCCGGTGGTGGCGGCGTCGTCGGACCTGACGGTGTCGCTGCGGCGGGCGCACCAGGCCGTGACGGACGAGCTGTCGCGCAGCATCGCGGTGCACGAGACGCTGCAGGAGTCGACGCTCAAGATGAAGTCGCTCGGGTCCAACTACTCGCGAATGGACGACATGCTGCGGTCCAGCCGCGACCTGGTCGGCGTGCTGCTCAAGAGCACCAAGACCGACACCTGGTACCTGCAGACCACCTTCTACATGCTGCTCGCCACGCTGTCGTGGCTGGTGTTCCGTCGCTTCATGTACGGCCCGCTGTGGTGGCTCGTGTGGCTCCCGGTGCGCCTCGTGTTCCGCACCGGCTCCACCGCCGTCGGGCTGGCCGGCGGGAAACCCGGAGCGACCATGGAGGTCGGCGTCGCGGGCGGCGAGGGACAGAGCGCCAAGGTCGTCGGCGTCGGGGAGGAGGGTGCTGTGCCTACTGCGCAGGTTGGCCGAGCGGACAAGCATGCGGCTGAGAGCGAGACCGGCGATCCTGAATCCATGATTGATAAGGTAGGCAGGATAGTCGACAGGGTTGAGGAGCAGGTTGGCCACAGGGACGAACTAGACGACCGAACGGCTGGGGAGGATGGGAATGAGGAACAAGGCTTCGTGCCGACCTCTGGTGACGACCTAGTCGGCCAGGAAGCTGCTGAGCGGTTACGGGACGAATTATAGGCACGTAGGCATATCTAGCAAATCATTCTGGCAGGCATGGCGGCAAAACCAGTACTTGGGTTATTATAACGTTTTACATCGTTGATTCTAACACAAACGTTACGGTCATGACATTGCCCCATCTCTCAAATGTCCCGAGCAGAGTGCGACTGACACCACCTATGTACAAGTGCCTCTCACTTCCACATCCCACCACCGCGTGCCTGGTCGTCGTAGTAGAATGCAATGTCTATCCCAAGATCATTTTCGCCCAGATGCGCTGCTTCACTACGCTCTGCCCCTGCCCAAGTCTGGGAGCAAAAAAAAAAAAAAAGTATCCCAATGCAAAAGTGGCGAGCAGTCTTTTCTCTTGCCCGGCAAATGCACCATCCCATTCGTAATGGGGGAAAGCAAAAAGAGAGAGAGGGATGGATGATGTGCCAAACCCATCAGAACCTTACGCCCCAACCCCTTCAGTGTCAAACAGTTGCATCATTAACTTCCTCCTCGCTTCCCCGTGCTGCCCCATGCGGACGCCATCAGGAGGTGCCGTTCACACCCTCCATCTCCTCGACCTTCACCCGCTTCGCCCCATTGACAGTGCTGGTGGCAGACACGGAGGCGTTCGGGGAGGGACTCCTGAGCACCTCGGGGATCTGCAGGAACCGGTCGAAATACGTGTCGAGCCACTTGGCCGCCTCCTCTCCGGCGTCGTCGACGCTTGTGTCCCACCTGCCCAGGCTGCCGACGTAGCCGTCCGGGCGCACAGTGACAATGGCGACCTCTCCGGGCCCCAGGCTGCCCAGCCACTTGTTTGTGCACAGCGAGCCGCGCGTGTCCTGTTCGGGAATGTCGTCCAGATAGAACGTCCAGCGGCTGTCCTGCAGCAGGGGCGGCAGGTCGGAGATCTCAATGTCAGATTTGGGCATGGTTGCTGGTTGTCTTGTGTTAGCATTCCGTCATGGCAACTGCCCTAGTCACTTTAGTTGGAGGGGGTGCTTACTGATAAGGCCAAATGTGAACAGGTGGCTGACGGCAGTGTACCTCTCCGGTCGGACGTATATATCCTCAGGGGCGGGCATTCTCGGCTGTGCCGCATACGACAGGCTGGCTGCTACTGAGAGCTGGCGGATGAGCGAGTTGTCCGCTGCCAATGCGTCGCAGAAGTTATCTAGGAACATCTTCGCCTGGTGCACGTCCCACATGAGTAGATATATCCTGAACTGCCCGAGCATGGGGATGTCGAGCTGGATGTCCACTGGGTTGGAGTCCAGGTACCGGGTCACCTTGGCCGGGGGGAGCAGGCAACCTGGCTTGGCCTCGCCCAGCAGCCACGTCTGGCTCTCCAGCATGTTTATGGAGTTCTCGCCATACTCGGCACCAATGCCGGAGATGAATCGGACGTTGGTCTTGAAGTTTTCAGCCAGCGTCACCGCGTCACCGGCGGCGATCTGGTTGGCATGCTCGTAGTCGAAATTGACCAGGTCCAGCGCGATCTTCCTCCTCTCTTCCTCGTAGCTCTCCAGGAGCGTAGGCTTCGCCAGTCCCCGGACAGAGAGGTTCAGCTTCCACGCCAGGTTCCAGGAGTCATGCATCGAGGTGTTCATACCCTGCGCCGCCTTGGGTGAGTGGGTGTGACTGGCATCGCCTGCCAGGAATGCACGGTGGTGAGAGTCGCAGAACCGACTGGCAACCCTCTGGCCGATCTGGTAACGCCCAAACCATTCGATGTACTTCCAGTTGACCCTGAACGGTGCCATGATCTGTTTTGCGCGCGCCATGATGAACTCCTGGCCCAGGATCTTCTTGTCCTCCTTCATCCCGCTCTTGAGCTCGATGTAGAACCTGGTCATGTTGCGTTCCCGGGGTATGATGAGAATAGAGCCGAATTCCTGCGAGAAGACCAGCGTCTTGGACCAGATATCTGGGAAGTCGGTTTCGAGTTCCCCATCCAGCACACCCCAGACAACAGGCTGCGACATGCCCACCGGCCGCGCCTCGGGGATGCTCTTCCGTACCTTTGAGTGTGCGCCGTCGCCTAGACAGGGTCAGCTCGAGCTTCCTTGTCCTACCGCGGCCCAGCTCGCATGGGTCAAACTCACATCCAACAAGGTACTGTGCCAATATCGTTCTCTTGTCCTGAGTCACATTCACCCTGGTATTGATCTGAAGCGCTGCGCCGACCTTCTTGGACATCAAGGCGTCGCACGCGCTGTACGACTCAAAGGCACAGTTTCTCTTGACCTCAACCCCGCGCTTCTTCATGTCCTCGATGAACAAGCTTTCTACCATTCCCTGATGTACGAGCAGGATGTACGGGTCCAACACATCGATGACGGGCGGGTAGTGGACTTCACGGCCCAGCCGGCGGAGGGGCTCGTCGGCTGTTGAGCGCCAGAAAGAGATGTCATAAACGCGGACGCCCCGCTGCAGTAAGGGGTCGACCAGGCGCATCTGCCTGAAGGTCTCGATGGTTTTTGGTTGCAAGCCATCAGCCCTGTGCAACCCGGTCAGCTCAAGTCAAGGCCCGCCTGCTACGACGATGGGCTCCTGAGGGAGTGTATATACCTTCCTACAGGTGTTGGATCCGCACGATCGTCTATGACCTGGGCCTTGATGCCGAATCTCGACAGGTTTGCGCCGAGCATCAAGCCGGCTGGACCAGCGCCCACGATGCAGACCTGGGTTTGTGATGGGACCTCGGGCATGCTCTTGAGGAGGGTTATACGGTCGACGCAGTTTGCGCCAATGACGCCTTCGGTAGTCTCGATGTTGCCGTCATGGCTCCGCGTGTTGTCCGAGCTCGTTTCTAGTATTCCGGGTGCCATGATCGCACACCACGCTCAGGGCCGGGGCGGGTCTTCTTGGTGGGAATTACAGAGGCGGCTTCGCAGAATGGGTGGTGGTCGGCGTCAAGAGTCTGTTCCGCAGGGGCGACCCGCGGTTCCGGCCGAGCCGACAGAGACGCAAAGGAAGATGTCACGATGGTGGATCCGACTAACAAGGCAGTTCCAAGGCCGAGAAGAATGCCTCAGGTGGTTGCCCGAGCGCTAGTTAGTTGTTGAACTCCAGCCAGGAGACAGACTGGACGCTTCTGAACAGGTGCCGCGGCGGGATGGCAGTTCAAGCCAGAATGCTCAGAACGGCACGGTCGCCTCGGCACAGGTAAGGACTAGGCTGGACCCGGCCGTGGGTGACAGGCGCAGGATAGGGTAGACAGGTGTGAGACGGGTTCACAAAGAGGGCCCAGGAGTATGGGGCGGGAATGTTATAGGAGGGTGTAATGTCGACCTAGCGGGATCGGAAAGGGACGAGAGAGCAAACAGCCAGACTCTTAAGAGCGTGTATATGTTGGGAGACTCAAGGGACCCAAGACTCTGGAATCCGGGGACGACGATCCAGTCAGACAGACAGGCAGATGGGTAGGGGTGTGTGGGAGGCGGCAGGGGGGATGGCGAAGAACGGGTTGGTTGCACTGAAACCAGGCGAGGGCGGAGAAGTAGACCAGAGGAGTCAACGAGTCAAGAGTGGAATGTCGCGACGACGACGATGGATTGGATTAGCTGCAGATGTACGGATGGGGGCGAGGGTGGGTGGTTGACAGATGGCTTGAGGAGGTTGACACGGACTGACAGTCGAGCAGCTGCAGCCTCGCGCGCAGATAACTGCAGATGCAGGAGGAGGCGGCATGATTAGTGCGCGCTGGACGAGTGTATCAGAGGCGGAACCACGGGCTGAGGCAGAGGCAAAGAGCGCATCTCTTGTCTGCAGGTGCCCTGTTCCTGTCTGTCCCTGTTGGCCTGACTCTGCAAGACCTTTGAGTCGAAAGTCGCTCGAAATGGCACGATGTCGAGGGCGGTGGTCTGATTTCTGGCAGACTCCGGATCCACCGCCCGCCTGTGACACACCAATGGCATGGAACTACCCCGCCATGATTGGCCGGCTGCCACGTTGTTTGAGACGCGGGCCTCTGGGAAAAAAAGAGAGCGACACTTCGCTCTCTCACACAATGAACCAGGGGCGTTGCCGAGGGGGGAAGGAGGAGCCCGTCCCTTCCATCCTCCTCCACCTTCCTTCCTCCAACCCTCTTTCCCACCCCGCTATCTCCGATAGCCTCGGTACTATGGTCTATGAGCTCCAAGTAGCCGCCTGTCAGATGCCCTCGCTTTATGCGGCGTGGCATCCCCAACGGGCAAAATCAGCCCATTCTCAAGTGACAAGCCGCGAGCCGCAGCATGCACCGCGCACGAGTTTCTTAACAGTCGACCTACTACTATTATTATCTGTCCGTCTCATTGTCTACCTAGGCAGTTGTTAGTTGGACAGTCTGACTGCCCGTCTGTCCATCTACCTATCCCGTCTACATGCAATCGCTACATTGATCTCCCCTTCTTCCCGTTCGACATGACATATCAATGCAGGGCCTGCCACCGCCGCTCGGGCGGGTGGACTGCAGAGGGTGGTCTATCGTCCCCAGTAGGCACAGCGACGATCTCTTCCACTCGGGTGAGCCTTGCGCAGCATGACCGGACTGGGAAGGGATGGATCTCTTCCGGCCGGCCAGTCTACCGGTCTGCTGGTCTGCTGGTCGGCCAGTCGCCTGTTCGCCTGTTCGCCTGTGCTGTGCGACAAGATGGCATGTCCTGTCCCGCCTGTGCCCTCCAAGCCCACTCTTGTGTAGCTCACTTCCCTTTATGAGCAGCGGCCGTGTGCGGTCCAGACCCCGGGCGAGGATCGCCGGGGCTGAGTTTGTCCAGGTTTGTCCGGATCAGGTCACAACGGGGGAAACGGGGGACGCATGCAGGTGGGCATTGGCAATCCAACACCACGCCGCTAACACATCGGGATGCGATCGCTACTACCGGTACCCGTTTCGTCCTCGAGGCGGGCAGCTCTCTCTGTGAGTGCGTGCGTGCGTGCGTGTGCGTGCGTGCGTGCGTGCGTGAGTGCATGCATGCGGCCGCTCGATCAGACGGCCGGGGTGGCCTCCCGGTAGCGGCGACGGCAACGCTCGCTATGCTTTCTTAATAACCCGCCCGATCCTACCTGTCAGATTGTCGTCAAAGGCTCACGCCTCCCGCCAGGCCCGCGCAGAGTTCAGCTCATATCTCATCGCCGATGCTCCCGTTGGGGTCCAGAGCCTGCTCCGACATGGTCAACCCAGCCAGCACGGTGGTCTGATCCCGCTCCTCCGTCTCCTGTTTCTGCGGCTGGTCCCGCCACGTTTCCTGCTTACTAGCCAAAGCATAATCTGCTTGGCCTTTGGGGAAGCGAAAGACAACCGACAACACACCCGCACGCCGGGCCAGGCTTGTGTCACACAGACAGACACGCGCGCGCACAGTGAAGAAGCAGCTCGCAGTGACATGCCTGCGCTTCCGTCAGCACCCTTCGCGTCCCGACCAGTGTGGTTCGCGCAGCTAGCCCACCATTGGATGGTCACAGCACCCGCGAGCGGCCGCTCAACGGCACATCCAGACGAGCCAGCGCCCGTGGTGCCCGACGCATCATCCACACTTCTCGGGCGGCGTCGCTGACTGCCGCCGAGTGAGCCTGATTTCCCGGTCTGCGGCACTGTTTCCCACAGCACACCAACGACTCCAACTGTCCAAGCCAAGGTGATGGCCAGTTCTTCGACATGTGTTGTACGTGGTGTGCCGATTCCACCAACATGACTGCAGTGGTGGGCATGATGGACCCTGGGTCCCAGAGCCACCTTCCCCCAGTCCATCGGTATTGCACGATGGGTGGAGACACCTGAACTCAAAGTTGGCTGACAGCGTCCAACATGCCTCAGGCACGCACTGTCGTGTCTTCTGGGCCTGTTTACCTTCCGCGGGACATCACCCGCACTCGAGACGCGGTGCAATCTGTCCCAGCAGGACGTGGTCGTCGTTAGCGACGAGGGTCTTGACATGTGTCCAATTTTCTCCCAGGTGCATACAATTGGTGACGTGCGGATCGTGACGGATGTCTTGCTCCGTTACAAGAACTGCTCTCGCAAGGACTTGGCATGGGCTCGGTAATGCTTTTGCTACATTACAACATCAGATCCCTTCCTTTTCTAGGAAGCGAGTATACTGCTCTTGTGCAGCCACAAAGCGTGCCTACTTGAACCGCGGGTTCACTCATGTGAGAAGATTTCTCGAGGTATTGCCGTCCAGTAACAGCGACATACGCATTGGAAAAGCAGGGGCACAAAGGGTGAAAACGAGGGCTCACGAGTGGGAGGCCAGCAATGTGGGCTGTTGTCCCACAGCCGGCGCCGGATACGATTGCCGAGATGAGGGAAAAAAAGGCGAACGAGGCGACCGGCAGACAATGGATGTCTTCTCGTGCCACAAATGCCCTGAAAACAACACTAAGCCGCTTTCATCGTGAGGTCAAGATATCTCTCGCGACCATGGACGCCGCGGTCGGACAATCGTCAGTACCTGGGGGAGAAGCCATGAGACTCCAGATCCCATCTCACAGCATCACGTTGCGGGCCCGAGCATGCGTGCTTTCTCAGCTTGGTAGATCTGGACATTACCGCTTGCGCCGGTGAGAAGTAGAGTCTCAAGTCCGGTGAAAGCACATTGCAGTGACCTCTGGCACGCAGCAGCTGCTTGTAATCATCCTCCACATGCGGCAACACTAAATGCATCAGAACATCTGGACCAGGCGCATGCCCTTACTCAGAGGCACGGCCGGAGCGCGATGACGAAGTACCAGACTACCGCAGCGTCTCGTCCTTGAAGATCTCCATCGTGCGAGCAGGGGCCGGGGAGTAGACCTCCGGACTGAAGAGGGCCCCAACTGCTCGTGTCAGCCTCCGCCGAGCCGGCACAGGTAATCCACAGCGGCCTGTCAAACTCAGCGGGGACGACGGCGTCAGGTATCTCCCCAGCTCGGTAGCTGCTCCGTTTGCCCCAAGCTTAAACGTCGCGTCTAGCGGCCTTGGGACTTGGCGCTCTCGTCCCCCGCCTCACCAGCCTCAGCTTCGGCTTGGACCTATCCATGCCAGCCCGACGGTTCAACCAAGCAAGAAAAGTACTGGTGATCTCAATCGGACATTGACATTGGCACCTGACGAGCAGCAAAGATGCCGGGCGACCACAACCACAGCCGCGCCAGCGAGTACACGACACTCCTGCCAGCACCGCTACGACACCGGGTGACAATCGCGCACGAGGGCGAGAGCGGCCGCAGCGGCTTCCACCCGCGGCACTTCTTCCACGTCCTTTGGTTGAGCTCATGCACCGTGTCGAAATGGGTCAACGTGCTGTGGCCCTTCGTGCCCGTCGCCTTCCTGCTGCACTTCCTCACGCGCGCCCACCTCTGGACCTTCGCCGTGAGCTATGTCGCAATGATCCCAGCCGCCAACCTCCTCGGCTTCGCCGGCCAGGAGTTTGCTAGGAAGATGCCCAAGGTGGCCGGCATCCTCATCGAGACGACCTTCGGTTCTATCGTGGAGATCATCCTGTTCATCGTCCTTATTGCGAAGCACGACGTCGAGGGGGGCAACGGCGATGAGGGCAACCTGATCCCCATCATCCAGGCCGCCATCCTGGGCTCCATCCTGACCAACCTGCTGCTATGTCTGGGGCTCTGCTTCTTCTTTGGCGGCATCCGGTGGACCACGCAGAAGTTCCACCCCATTGTGTCCGAGGTGGGATCAGGGCTGCTGCTGGTCGCAGCCTTTGCCCTGCTCATCCCCAGCGCCTTCTACTCGGCCCTCAAGTCCGAGACCGTGCCGGACGTGCTTGGGGCGCTGCACGAGAGGTTTACCGAGGGAAAGCTGCAGGAGGACGTCCTCCGCATCAGCCAGACGACGTCCATCGTGCTCGTCGTCGCCTTCTTCCTGTATATCTGGTACTGCGCTAGCAGCCAGCACAGCATCTTCGACGAGGTGATCGAGATGGACGAGCACAACGACGCGGACCGGGAGGCCGATGAGGCAAGGCCGAAGTTCACTATGACCGAGACCGTCCTCGCGCTGGCCGTATCGATCGTCGTCGTGACCTTGCTCCTTGTGTTCCTGGTCGACAACATTGAGCATGTCGTGGAGAGCGGCGTGCCCGACCAGTTCCTGGGCCTGATCCTACTGCCGCTCGTCGAGAAAGCCGCCGAGCACCTGACGGCTATCGACGAGGCATGGGGTAAGTTGACCAGAGCTGCTCTTGGCGGAATAACAGGGTTCCATTCGTACTGACCGGTAGCTAGATGGTGTCATCAACGTTGCTCTCTACCACTGTCTCGGGCCCTCGATCCAGACTGCACTTTTCAATGGTCCTTTGGTGGTCCTCATCGGATGGGCCCTTGGCAAGCCCATGGACCTCAACTTTGAGATATTCATGATAGCCCTGCTCGTGCTGTCGATACTGGCGGTTGGCAACTTCCTGCGGGACGGGGAGAGCAATTGGCTCGAGGGAGCACTTCTCGTGGTAAGTTTTTGGTCCTACTGGTTTGGCTGTCCATGGGAAGGGGCCTAATGTCACACAGGTGGTTTACGTTGTCGTTGCGATCGCGTCTTGGTATTACCCCAACCCGGACGTTGCCACAACCAACGGCCTCGAGGATATCGTGTCGAAGAACGTGACTCTTAGCGTCGAGGTGTTGCAGCAGATACAGCAGCTTCTTCAACAACAGCTACAGCAGTGATGGCGTCAATGAGTATGTGTGGCCTACAAGGGTCCGTGAGTAGCTTCTCACATTGGTGGCGAACCTTGGTGGCCAGTCTTGGGAGCAGGGAGAACGACACCTGGTGTGCTTTTGTTGGTGGTTCTGAGCATGAGTGGCAGCTCACCATCAAGTTCTAATTATTCCTCTACAAACAGTATCCCCACAAGAGGTACTCGATAGCTTGTTAACATGTGGCGCATAGTTGCTGTGTGTTAAGGTCACCAGTGGACCGCTGTGTGGAACATCAAGATGGTCCAACATATTGTCTATGTATTTCTCAGATGCAGCAGCTAGAATGCTAGGTAGAAGTGTATGAACTATCAATTTTGCACTCCGATTTTATGACCCCTGGCTCCTGTTCCAAATGCAGTCCTCCGAATAGAACGATTCCGTGTCCACGCAACATCTGATGCTTAACCAAACAAGCCCCACGGACTCCACTGGACCTCGGGGTTGCTTCTACGACACGGCCAACTGTGCGCCTGTGAAGAAAGGAAGAGAAGAGAAGACAACGGTGAGTACTATATATGAACTCTGCGGTTCAACCAACTGGTCCTTAGACTCAGGAACCGGAGTATGCGCCGGGCTTGCTCGCGAAGGTAGCGCCTGCTCTTCACACTGACATCGATATTTCCCAGGATTGCCCTCAGCACGAGCCTCTGTCATTCCATCCATTTGTCAGCTTTCTTTCCCGTATTGCCTGACCGGCTCTTCAGTGTTACTTGGCGCATGTTTTGGTCGGCCACCCTGCAAAGCTCGAATTTGGCCCGTCTTCCAAGTCGGGTCAGTACTGACCTGGTTTTGGTCGGGCAGAATGGCTCCTGCACCACCTCTGTGGGAGTTTTGGCGCTGGTTCTCTGTGAGAGCGAGCTTTGACATCCTTCCCGTCATTGAATCCACTAGACGCGCATCTTTTGACATTCTCTCAGTAATCTTAGTCCTGCATGGCCTTCCCGTGCGTCGAGGCCTTGGGATCATCCCCGCCATCTTCTTCCCTGGTGCCGTCATCAGAGCGGATGGCTGTCAGGCACACGGTAGATCGATCCAAGTTGGCTGAGTTGGTTGTTGGCCTTGTTCGAGTTGTGAAGATGGACCCAGAAACAAAGGATGCATGCTTGATGCGTATAGCTGTGGGGTTGAGGTTAAGCTGGAGGTCCAACCAGATGTGCAAGGAGGAATAGAGTATTTATAAAAATCTCGAATGTGTGGCGAAAATGCCACACTATGCGCACTACTAATACCTTGCTGTATAGCCAACGAAAAAGTAGTGATGCCACTCTGAGACGAACGTCCGGGCAACAGTCAGGGCGCGAGCAAACAGCAGCAAACGGGGCCCGGGTCTCTTTCCATGCAATTCGCACCAGGATAATCGCTAGGATTTTTCGAACAAGCTAAAGGCGCAAGAGAATAGTTTTGAATGAGGAACGGTCAGGACAAAGGCGCTGCTATCTCATATGTGACAGCCCAATGGGTCTTCAGGGGCAGATCAACTGAAGCCCGTGGCTTAGACTCTGCTGTCCATCTTTCAACTCCCTTCGTAAATTCCCACAAAGAAGCCAGTTCAGATTGTTCCAGAAGAGTCTGGACCTCTCCCGGGTGGCTTTGGTACGGACACACTGGGTTGTCAGAACTTGTTGTTTTTTGACGTGGCGGAAGCAAGCACGAGCAGCGACTCGTCATCATGCTGCACCCGAATTGTGGCTTCTTTCAGATTCCAGATGCTGTGCCAGAAGAAAAAAGGGGCAGACACGCTTATATGCACCGCTGTTTTCCAGGAATCCCCGATTAACGGGTAGGCCGCGGTGGGGGGGGGGGATCATGGCAAGTCGAGAGAGTCGGGACACAGAACTCGGCTGACTAATGGCAGGTTTGAAGTCGCTGGAGAACCTGATTAGCACAGCTTGCTAACAAACATAGTCAGGACGGAAGAAACCAATAAAGTATGTAGTGCCTCCCGGCTATGGTCTTAACGAGGTGTTCTGTTGCTATACTAAGCCCGCCCCTTGACGACATTCGGCGATTAATAGCCCCCTTTTGGAGACGTGCATCAAATAGCAGTCCTAGACCAGCCCTGAAAGCCGGGCAGAATCAGCTAGTCGATCTCTCTTGATGTTGTCTACGGATACAGCATCGTGCCACTACGCACATGCAGGTACTCAGCGCCAAATGTCGTCGACCAAGGCTCTGGCAAGAGCGGTAATCCATCAAGCCTGAACACGCACATTACCCGCATGCATACCTAGGCAGAAAGGCTTACATACGGGCAAACTCAACTTGAGCAAACAATTCAGAGAACTGCCCGTGTACGAGTACATGGAAGCGGTCCGGGGAGAATTGGATAAAATGATGTGTTTTTTGGGGGGGGGAAGGGGGGGGGGGTTTCAAGCTAACCTTGGGCTCGAGTATTGCCTAACGTCAATACATGATCTAAAGCCCTGCACGCCGATCTTCGACGGAATCACTCCTGGTCAACAACACTTCGGCGCTGTCACTTTGCAATCGGAGTTGCATCAAGTACATATCACTGCCTTTTCTCCAGCAGCTCGAGGTATTGAGTGGCAACAGCAGACACGGCAGTCTCAAAGCTCTTCAGCTCGCCCAGCAAACCCTTCGCATCACTCGAGTCGTACTCCATGGGGAGCGTAGGGACCGTTCCCTTATTGAAGATCCCTTCCTTCACAGCCCCGGGGAATCTGTCCTTGATCTGGTCAAAGATAGAAGCGTAGTCTACCTTTGTCGCAATACCAATATCCTTGCCAGCGTACGCCTCCTCGAGGGCCACGCGCAGGTGGAACTCGGCCACGTCGTCGATGTGGGCGAAGCCGCCGTGGATGGGGAACGGCAGCTCGCCGCCCAGCAGGCCGACCATCAGGAAGTTGTTGGAGCTGTTCTGCGTCTGCATCATTCCGGCGTCGAGGGCTAGCTCGTTGCAGCCGAAGACGTAGCCGGGCACGACGTGCGAGAAGGATGCGACATGAGCACCTGGTCAAGTATTGAAGTGACATACTTATCACGACGAAGGATTCGTCTGTCTTTAGTCCTTTTATTTACTAGTGCTGGCATGCAGGAATATCCAACAGATGAAACCAACACACTCAACCAACAGCCCACCTGCAGACGGCGCTAGAGTTCACATGGTTAGTTTTTCTCGACCAGGATGCCTCAATGCCCCTGACCACAGTCTTCATCTGCACTCCACTACGTGCTGCTCATGTGGCGGAATCGTTACACGGAGGTAGCACTGCATGTTGCCGTTGTATCTTGCGGCGCAGCCCCTCCATAAGTCAGGCAAGGACACATTTGAACTCAGTTGCTTCGATACGACGCAGGTGCTTTTTACACTGGTGCTTGCACGGCCAACGCACACTATTTTAGACCTAGGTCACACCGGTTTGCTTCTCGATGTTCCACCGGAAATGGGAACTATGCTGGAGCCAAGGCGACCCTCAGTGAGGGATTCCATGCCTGCACCACCGTGTCGCGCTCCACCGGTGTAGTACCACAGGCAGTGTTAGCAGGAAAGACGCCCGTGATTGAGCCAGTCAACATACGCGGACCTGAGACGAAAATCTCATGTAACTGTAAGTGAAGCACTCTTACCGGTTCGGGCGAAGTCTCCGTGATTTTTATGTAGGTCGTGCAAAGTCAAGTAGTATCTGTGATCTCTCGAAGCCCGCATGTTCCATGATAATTCTACTAGCAGGGAAAAACTACCGGTCCGGATAATCAGCCCCACCCAGCTAGTCAGGCGATGGAAGAAAAGACCGTAAATTGGGGATGGTTGAGATATGTAAGTATTGGACGACCACAACGTGGCTGATACCAACAGTTCGAGCTTGGATATGCCGCTTCCCCGTCATGAGGGAGACGTATTGCGGAGCGGATCAGAAGGCCACGCCAAGATAAGACAACAACCACACATATGGCTGGTCCAAGAAGGGGAGCGAGTGATGGTGTGTCAGAGTAGACTTCGGGGTATCTAGACATGGGGGGGGTGGGGGCGGTAACCCCCGGATAAGTACTGGACTCCCCGTCGATGAAGCTTAATAAAGAAGAATACGGAGATTCGCACAGACTAAATCGGAGGGTATACAAACACATTATGATAACTAAGCACATCACATAACCTTTAACGTCACCATACCACCCTATAATACCTTTTATAGCTATAACCACTAGAGCCTTATATAGCCTTTATTATTATTAAATATAATATAACAACCTTATATTAATGTTACATTAAATTAATTAATTCCTTATTAAAATTAATTAATATAATATTATAATAATAATGCAGCTTTTAAATTACTTTAATTTTAAAGCATAATAATAAATTAATTATTATAATTAATTATTATTAATTAATATTATAGGCTAGCCTTGAGTTATTTGCCGTAAGGTGCTTAAATAAGGTTTATATTTAAAGTATAAAGAAAGAAATCCGCTCTTCATTTATACTTATATTAAAGCCTATTCTTATAAGGCTAAAGCTCGCTAATTAATTATAATAAGTAAAGCTTAAACTATAATATATCCTTCTTTTCCAAGTCTTTATAATAAGCTTTAAAGGGCAG
This sequence comes from Diaporthe citri, assembly GCF_014595645.1. Classification (NCBI taxonomy): domain Eukaryota; kingdom Fungi; phylum Ascomycota; class Sordariomycetes; order Diaporthales; family Diaporthaceae; genus Diaporthe; species Diaporthe citri. Next base: position 4,741,357 of record NW_025064849.1, read on the forward strand.
CTATATAATAAAAAATAAAGAATATTATAATTTAATTATAAATTAAATATCGCTCTTTACTTAGCCATTTAATTATTATAATGATTATAACTAATTCCTAGCTAATAAACCTAGTAAGCAGGTTTATATTTAAGGAATGTTTAAGGTAGTAATGTTTTAAGCAATATATAATAATAATGAATTAAAAACTTTATAGTTATTTAAGGTAAATACTTAAATTAATTATTAAAAAGCTATCTTAAGTTAATATTATTTATTAATAATAAATATAATTTATATAATTTATTTCTTTAGCTTATTAATAAGGCTTGCTTACTTAGCTTACCTAGCTTATTGCTTACTTTACTTACTTAGCTTACTTTAAGTAATTTAAAGGCCTTAATTATTGTATGATTTAAGTTATATAACTCTTTTAAATTATGCCCCTTTTTATAGGCTTATCCCGCTAGCTTATGGGGTTTATTTGCGCCTTTAAGGGATTAATGGTTTTACCTTAGTTTTATTATTATTATGTTTATAATATTATTCCCTCTTTTTATTGCTTTTTTATTCTTAAAAAGCTTTTTTAATAAGTTCTTTTCTTATTTATATTTTTCTCATTATTTCCGTTTTTTTTTTATTAATTATATCTTTTTATATTAAAAAGCTTTATTTTAAAAAGCGCAATTAATGCTTTTAATTATTGGCTTTAATTAAATAGTTTGGCTTTAAAATTATATTATATATTTTTTATTTATTAAAAGGGCTATTATGCTGCATAATAAATAACGTAAAGTAATGTTCTTAATATATTTATTAAGGGTGCTTTTATAATAATTATAAAGTTTTAATTTTAGCTTATAAATTTTAAGTTTTTTTAAGTTTCCTTATTTTTAAGCTAATATATATAATTTCCTATATTATAATGAAAGATAAGAAACTTTAAGTTAAGGAGCGTAAAGCTAAAGATAAATTAAAAGATATATATTATTATGCATTAAAGGTTTTTAATTATATTTATATTAAGATTTTTAAATCTTTATTTTATTTAAAGTGCTTTTAAATATAATGTAAGTTATTAATAAAGTATAATATAAAGATAATTAATATTAATTTAAAATCTCTTAATAAGTTAAATAAGTAAGAATGTTTAAAGCTTAAGTTATAAGGTTTTGCTTATAAAGTTAAAAGCTTTATTATTTTAAAGTCTTAATTCTTAGGTTTGCTTAACATTATTAATTAAGGTATTATAATAATTAATGCTAATATGAATTAATTTATTTTTCTTAATAATATTTTTAAAGTACCTGCTGGTAATTTACTAAGTTTTTAATAAGTTTTTATAAATTATTTTTATTTTTATATCCTTCTTATTTAATTAAATATTTTATTATTTTCTTATATATCTTATAATTTAAAATGCATTTTACTTTATATTTTAATTTATAATTATTAAGCTTAATATTAATAGTTAATATTGCATTAATTAATGTTAATTTTAGCATTAATATATAAAAAATTAAATAAATTTTTATCTCCTTAAGTAATGTAAGTTTATAGTTTATTTTTAATATTCTTTTTTTAATTTTAAATAGTTTAATTTTTTTAAAGTTAAGTTTATTATTAAGTTGCTTAATTTTAATTTATTTTTTATAAAGTAAGTAAATTATATTTTTTTTAAAAGTTAATTCCTTTAACTTTTATTAATTTACCTATTTTGCTATATATTTTTAAATAAACTTTAAGTTTACTATAATTTTTTTATAAATGTTTTTAATTTATTTTATATTATTAATAGCTTATAATGCTTTTATATTAAAAATTAAGTATTAATAAATGTTTAGGTTAAATTTATAATTAGCGTAAAATAATAAAATATTAATAATATATATATTTATATTATTATATGTAAATTATATTAATAATAGCAATAATATTTAATTATTTTATTAATAATTAATATAATAACGTATATATTGTTTTAATATTTAATTAAGTTATTTTATTTATTTATTTATTTATAAATATATTATTATTAAGAGTTTATGCTTAGCTTTTAATTATTTTATTAAAAAAGATTAAAAGTTTAATATAAATAATTTGTTTTAATTAAATATAATTTTATTTAATAGCTTATATTAGCTAATAATTATTTTAAGAAATGTATAAGTAAGTTTTTTTATTATATTAAATTTCTTATAAGGTATAAAATATATATACTTTATAAATTTATTTATTATAATTAAGATATTATTATAATTAATTCCTATTATTAATTCCTTAAATAAGGAAAGCTTAATAATAAAGTTTAAGCTAATTAATTTTCATAGCTTATTTAACGTTAATAATAGCTATAATAATTTATATAACTTATATTTAATAAGCTTGCTTTTATTATAAAGATTGCATTTATTAATAACTTAAGCAACTTTATATTTTGCATTAAGGAAGTTTTAATATTATTTTAATCTTAAGTAAGTAGCCTTAATACCTTAGTAATTATATATTAATGCCTTATAAAGTTCTTTAATAACTTCCTTTTAAAGAGCTATAAGTAAGTAATATTTTTCCTTATAAAATAAGGTTTTATTAATATTTTAAAGCTATTTTTTTTATTATTCGGGATATCTTTATAATTTTGCTTAGCCTAATTAAGTTAATTTAAAATAAATTATACTTTATAAGCTGCTATAATTTATTTAATAAAAGTATTATTATTTCCTTAATTTATAATAAATTGCTTTTTTAAGTAACTTATACTTAAGTTTTTATTTAAGTTTTTATATAATATTATATATATTTTAAGTAATGCTTTTTATTAATAATTTAATTATTTATTAAAAGCATTTACTCTTTCATTTTTAAATTTCTTTTAATAAATAATTTTAATATTAAATTATAATAAATATTTTAATTATTTAATTTATCTTTTATTAAATTTCTTTATAATTATAAAGTAAATTAAATTTTTATAATTAATAAATACTTATATTTAATATTTAACCTTAATTAAATAATATTTTTATTTTTAAAATACTTTAATAATTATTATAAGTTTTTTATTATAAATTAAGTAATTAAGCTTAAGTTTATTAAATTTTTTAAAGAAAAATATAATAAAGTAAAATTAGCTTTACTTATTATATTATTTTAATTTTTCTTTAATAGCGAAGTTTAAGGCATTAATGCTTATTTTATATTTTTTCTTAAGGTTTACTTCTTTAAGCATTAGCTTTAAAAGAACTTTATTCTTAATCTTATTAAATATATTTTACTTTTCTTTTCCTTATTTAAAGGCTTAATTCTTTTTAATAAGGTTAGTTAATAATATAAATAATTCTTTATAATTCTTAATATATTATTAATAAAAGTTAATATAACCTTAAAAGCCTTTAATTTCTTTAATATTAATTAATATTAATTAATCTTAAATTGCTGCAACCTTAAATGCTTATATTTAAATTTCTTTTAATTAAATTATATATTTAAGAAAGTTAACTTTTTATATATAAAAGTAATTTTTTTTTAATTTTATTAAAAGTTTAACGTTTTAAAAAATTTAAAGGACTTAATATATATATTGCTTATATTATTTAAAAAGATTAAAATATTATTTAAGTAACTTATTATAAAATAATTAAAGTATTTTTATAAGATATTATTAATTATTGCTTAAAAAGAAGCAAGCATATTAATAAGGCTAAAGGGCATAATTAAGTATTTAAAGTAATTATATCTTATTTTAAAGGCAGTTTTTTATTTTTCTTTATATTTTATCTTAATAAAGTTATAAGCATTCTTAAGATTTAATATTATAAATTATTATGCTTTTTAAAGCTTATTATATAATTCTTTAATAAATAAAAAGGGGTATTAATTTTTAATTATAATTTTATTAAGTTATTAATAATTTATATAAAAACGTAACTTTCCGTTCTTCTTAAGTATAAAGAAGATAGGGTAGCTTATAAGTAATATTAATAATTAAATATATTCCTTTTTTAAATTATTATTAAGGTATTTATATAGCGCTTTAAGTTATTCTTTATTAAGATTATAAATTTTATAAAATTTAAGGTAACTTTCTTTTTTTAAGGGTATTTTATAATTTTATTAATTATATTTAAGTAATTTAATATTAAGTATTGCTTAAAATAGCTTTAAGTATTTTTAATATTCTTTTAAAATTTATTTTAAGTTATTTATCTTTTTTTATTATTATATAAAATAAATAAACTTCTTAAGTAATAGCCATATTATTTTATAATGCATTAAATATTATTATTTCTTTGCTTATTATAAAGTTTCTTTTAAAAATATAATTATAATTCCTAGGATTTTTAATAAATAGCATACTTATTTAAATATTATTTAAATTTCCTATATTTATTATTATATTACTTAAGTTAGCTGCTTTGTTTTTCTTTTAATTTATGGTAAATTAAGGTATTATTGCTATTTATTTAATTTATTTAAGGGGTTGGCTATTTTTATTTTAATAATTAAGTTTTTTTTCATCCTTTAAAAAGTTTATTATATGAATTTATATAAGCGCCGGTATTATAGTTATCTTTAAGGATTAAATTTATTTCTTTATTCTTAATTTTTTTATTTATTAATTAGTTTTAATAAATTTAATTAATTATTTAATTAATTTAAGGGTTGCTTTTCTTAAGCTATGAAATTCTTAATATAATTTTATATTTTATTATATTTATAATATTAAATTAAATTATTTCTTCACGATTATTAAAGATAATTAATAAATAATTAGTTTTTATATTAATAATTTTATTTTTATAAAGTACTTTTTATTTATTAATAATTCTAAGTATATAAGGTTTTATTTTTTATTATTATAGTATTTTATATTAATTTATTATTATTAATAATATAAAATTTCCTTTTGCTTTGCTATTTAAGAATATTATAAAGAGTTATTACTTAATTTATAGTATAACTTTTATATATTTATATTTTTTAATGTTTATTATATAAAGAAACCTTTTTATATTAATTATAACTAATTAAGGCTTATTTAAACTTAGCCTTAATTATTTTTTATTATTTAATTTTCCGCTAAAATCTTTTTAATTTATTAAATAGCTCCTTAAATAAGCCTTTTTATTATTTTTAATGCTTATATTATAATTATAAGGTTTTTTAGCATTATATTGTTTTTATTAAGTAATAAAATTATATTAAGTTAATAGTATTAATATTAATTTTAAAGTTTTAATTTAAGGTATATTTAATAATTAATTTATAAATAATGCTTTTATAATTTAAGGTTTTATAAATAATATAGGGGGTAATTTGCTTAAAATTTAAGAATAACGTATTTTTAATTAAGAAAGTATTATTAAATGTTTTAATATTATAATTCCTTTTGCTTATAAAACCTTGCTATTTTTATTATATTTAAATATTTAAAAAAGAAATCCTCTTTAATTTTACTTATATAATGCATTTTATATTTATTAAAAATATATAAAGCTTATAAGATTTTCTTATAATTTAAGTATTATTAATATATTTAAGGGTTATTATTAGGAAATTATATTAATAATAATATAAGGAGTTTTTTTATAAATTATTAATATTATTATGCTTTTTTATCTTATTTTAGGATTATAATTTAAATAATGCTAATATTAAGTGTTATAAAGGGTGCTTTACTTACTTATTTATAAGGGTTTTAATTCTTTAAATTTAAAAGTATTATTTAATTAATTTTAATTATAATTATAAATAGCTTTTATTTTATTATTATAAAAGTTTTTTAGCCTTTAAATACCTTAAGCAATTATCTTATTGCTTTCTTATTTAAAAGGTATATATTATAATAATTATTATATGTAATGGGCTTGGGCTGGAAGCCCAAGCCTTATATAGTGTGGCTAGGTAATTTAAGGGAGCTTGGATTATTACGTACCTTTTGGCTTAGTTAAAAGGTTGCTGCTTTGCAGCTTATGGGAGAAGGCGCTAGCCAGCCTGCAGCCCTTTTAGGGCCAGCCCATAACATTATAATATATTATTTAGCTTATAAATATATAGTTTTTTATAAATTTCTTAATAATTAAGCTAGCTTATAATGGGCTTGGGCTATTGCCCAAGCTGTAATGCATAACCATGCCAGGCTTATATTATACCCAACCCTTTCACGTAATAAGGCATATATACTTAAAAGATAGATTTAAAGTTAAGCCCTTTTAAGGCCTAACTTACTTCTTAAATATTGCAATTTATAACTTTTTTTAAGTACCTTTTAGCAAACATTTAAGGCTAACTTATAATATTAAATTATAATCTCCAAACTATATTAAAGAAAATACTTATATTATAAAGATAAATAATTTTATACTTAAAATATTAACCTTTTTATAAAACATATAGCTAAGAATCCCTTAACTTACTTTAATATTAAGCTATAAAAATACTTAAAAAGCGCCTTAGCCTTCTTAGCTATTTATAATAATACTTATTAATATTAATAATAATATTACTATATCTCTTTTTATAATAATATTTTATTAACTTATAAAGCTTAAAATATATATAAACTCTCTTAATTTACCTTTAATTTAATATAAGCTGCTTTTAATTAAGCCTTTATTTAATAATAGCTAGGATAGCTTTTTAGCTTAAAAGATTATAATGTAATATAAGCTATAAATTAATATAAACTTTATTAAAAGTTTTTAAGAATATTAAATCTTTTTATAAAGTTAGTTATTTATTAAGATATAATTATATATTATAGCATTTTATAAATAAAGTAAGCCTTAAAATAGCTTTAATATAAATAAATTCTTTAAATACTTAAAGCATTATTATAAAAACTTATATTAATAAATAATTGCTTTAATTAAGCTTAAAATATTTTAAATATAAAATTATAATAACTTTATTTAATTTTATATTTAATTTAAATAATTAATAGCATAAATTAAGGGCCTTAAGTAATTAAATAAAATAAAGCTAAATTACTTTTATAATTAGCTTTTTTTATAACTTTATAATAAGGCTATTAAGGCATTAATTTTATATATAAATTATAATAAAGTATTATGGGTTAGCCTTAAGCATTTGCTAAAAGGTACTTAAAAGGAGTTATAAATTATAATATTTAAGAAGTAAGTTAAGCTTTAAAAGGGCTTAACTTTAAATCTATTTTTTAAGTATATACCTTATTATATAAAAGGGTTGAGTGCAATATAAGCTTGGCATAGGTATGCATTATAGCTTAAATAATAGCCCAAGCTTATTATATAACCCTTTTCCCGTTCTTATATTATATGCGGTAAGAATTAAACCTAAGGCTTTTGCAGTTTTATATTGGTTGCGCATTTACTATATATGCAATCCTTTATTAATATATTATAATTATGCATAGGCTATATATATTAACTATGCTAGGGTTTATTTATACTTAATTAAGGAAGTATAAGCTATATATTTTAACCTTATTTTATTAATATTTATGCATTTCGCGGCATTATATTACGCTAAGTTAGCGTTATACTATAATATATATTAAATGCAGCATATATTAACTATATATTTAGCTTATTACCGTTTGCTTATTATAATAATCATAAGCTATTAATTCTTTAATTTTAATTTATGTTATAATATAATTATCTTATATTTAAGTTCCTTTTATATTATAATTATAAAATATTGCAACCTTTCTTTAATAACTTTATTATATAATTATAATATTAATTACTTATTATTGCTATATACTTATATTACCTTACCTTACCTTAATTATTATTATTAATTAAATAAGTTACTTTTATTATTGCCTTATTTTTTTTTAGCTTATACTTAATGCATAGCCTTAATAATCTTAATAAAAATATTCTTATTAATTAGCAATACCCTTATAATCCCTTGCTGCTTATATTATAAACCCAACCCTTTAATTAATAATGCCCCTTTTATATCATTAATAGCAATACTTATATAATCCCTTATTGCATTAATTTACCTATCTTGCAATGCATTTAACTTACATTTAATAATATTCTTATCACGCTTAACCTATACTTAACCCATGCTTATAATATAAATATATTAATCTTGTTATAATCCTAATATTAGCAAGATAATATTTATTAATAAATTTAGTGGGAATTATAATGGCTAAGGTGTTATTATCATTAATGCTAAAGGAAACTTGCCTTATCTTTTTAATAATAATAATTAAGGCTTAAAAGGCTATTATATTATTAATAATTACCTTATTTTAAGCAATAATAATAATAATAATTAATAGCTTTTTATTGCTAAGGAGTTTTATATAAGGGCTATATTTAAGTTTTAGCTAATATTAATATTCTTTTTAAATATATTTATAATGCTTATAAAGATTTACATATTAATTACCGCCATTATTATAATTTTTACCATTAATATAAGTAAGAGTTTATTAAATTAGCTGCGCTATATAATACTTTTTATACCTTTTTAAGTATATATTATGCTAATTATAAATATATTTTATGCATGCTTTAATATAAGAATAAACTTAATGTAATTAAGGGTAATGCTGCTAAATTTATAGCCCTTTTTAATATCATTATATATGCATTTAATTATTTGCTTGCCTTAGCTTAGTAAAAGCCCTTATTAATTATGCTTATTCTTATATTAGCTATTTATATATGCAAATTAGCCCTTATTATTAACCTTATTAATAATAATTATGCTGCCTTAGCTCTTTATACTTTTTAAAATATACTTAATATAATAAAGCTTTTAACCCTTATTTACAATAATGCTATTGCATATTATAATCTTAATGCACTTATAATAAGTAGCTAGCTTTAATAAATTATTTAAGGTATAGTTAATGCTTTTAATATACTTTAAGATAATATATAAAAAGTTAAATATATTATAATAAATCTTAAAATAAAGTTTATTCTTTATATAAGTTTAGCTTATATTAATAATAAAAATAAGAATGCCTTAATTATTTTAAGGATTATTATTATTAAGAGTTTGTTATAATGCTTAAGGCTATTTAAGCCATTACTTGCTTAGTTTCTTATTCCTTATGCTTTGCATTTAGCTTAAGTTATCTTAGCCTTTTTATGCATCTTTATTAAAATGCTTAGCTAGATTTAAGTAAGTTTTATTGTTATAATTATACCTTAAGTCTTAATTTAAATAAGCATAAGCTATTTTTTTTAAGAAGTATAAGCATTGCTATTATTATTATCGCTAAATAAGCCTTAATTATATATATAGTAAGTTTAAGTAGTAAAAAGCGTTGTATTTTGCTAGTAATAATATAGGTTTAATTTTTATTATTATATATATAACCTGCCTTTATTTTAATGCCACCTTAAAAGCACTTTAATAAAATAATATATATTATACTTACTTAAATAAAGTAATAAGCAAAGGAATTTTAAGGGGATTATAGGTTTTTTATTTTTTAAATAACTTAGCTAAAGTATTGCATTAAGTTTTATATAGGCTATTAATGTATAAAAATATATATTATTATAATTTAAGTTATGCTAAAAAAGGGAGCTAGTTAAACTTAAAATAAGTATGTAATAAGTTTTAATTAATTAAAAGCGCTTATTTATAAGCAAGGTTATAAGTTTAAATTTTATTATTACCTTACTTTATTTAATTTATTTAAAGCTTATATAAATAAAGCTGCTTTTTTAGCTAAATAGCATAATAAAAATAAATTATTTATTTTTATCTTATTTTTACTTATAACCCTTATTACTTTATACTTTGCTTTTAAATAAGCTTATTAAGCTTAATATAAGCTTATTTTATAATTACCTTAAATAAGCAATCTCTTATAAATAGCGGTATTCCTTTATTATACCTTAAATAAGTTAAGGGCTATTAATCCTTATAAATTTTTAAGGGATTTTTATATTAATATATCTTAGCTTTTTTATTTAATATAAACTTGCTTTTTAAAAAGATTATTTTATAAGTACTTTAGTATATTCTTAATTATTAAGATTTTCTTTATAAGATACTTTTTATTTTAGCCCTTATTTACTTTATTTAAGATTAATATAGTACTTAGCTAAATATTTATAAATATTTAAGTAAGTAATAAATTCTTTATAATATATTTAACTTAATTAATATTAAAGGTAAGATAAACTTAGCTTAATATATTTAAGATAATTATTTAAGGTATAAAGATATTTATTATAATATATTTTTAATATAATTAATTAAGCTTTTTTATTAATTAAGTAATTTAAAAGTATTTTAAAAATAATTATACTTAATTATTAATATAAAACCTTTTCATTATTTAATAGCATTTATTAGCTATTTATTTTTATTATTATTAAGTAAAAATAATAGCAATTTAAATAATATTTATTTTAATTTAAAAATAATTTAAAAATATAATTACTTAGCTTTTAAAATTAGCTATAAATATTATTATATTTAAAGGGCTTGAAATTACCCATATATTAAACTTATTTATTAATTAATTTAAGCTTTAGCTAATTATTATTAAACCTTTATTATTTAATATTATTTAATAAGTTAAGAAATAATTAGCTTAATTATTTTATAAAAAGATAATAATATTATATAAGTATTTTTATATTTCTTAATTTATTTACTTTATATTATTATTTATTTTAAAGTAATATATTATAAATAAAAGGCATTTTATATTTACTTAAGTATATAAAAAAGCTTAAAATGCCCTTATTTAATTAAAGCCTTAATTATTAATAATAAATATAAAAAACTTATAATAATATTATTATAAAGTAATAAAGCATTATATATAATTTTTTATAATTATAAAGTATATTATTTTTAAGAAAACTTATTTTAAAGAGTAATTTATAATAATTATTAAATAATGTAAATTATTTTTATAAATTAATAAATTTATTATAAAGTTAATAAATATTTAAAATTAATAATAATTTAAAAAAGAAATAAGGTAAAATAAGCTTTATTATAGTTATTAATTAAGCTAAGTTTAATAATATATATTATAATTTTAAATAAAATATTAAATTATTTATAATATATTATTTTTATAAAAGTTATATAAAAAAACTTAAAAAATTCCTTTTTATTTTAAATACTTTATTATAAGAAAGTTATAAGCTTATTATAATATTAATATAATAAGTAATTCTTAACTTAAAAGCTATAATTAGCTTTAAAATTAAAGTATATTATATATATTAAAAGTATAATTAATAATTTAAATTATTATTTTAACTTTTTTAAGAAATTATTATTAGCTAAATATAATTACCTTATAATAAATCTTATATTATAAACTTTATTAAATTTTTTTATTTTAAAATATAATTAATATTAATTTATTAAATAGCTATAACTTTATAAGTATAATAATATAAATATTAAAGATTATTATTAAAATTAATTAAAGTATTTTAATTATATAATCCTTTTTTAAAATTATTTTATTTTATTTTTATTATAATAATATATTAAAATATTATACTTATATTTTTAAGTAATATTAAAAATTATAATAAAAAAGGAATAAAGTTTTAACTTATTAAGCTTATTTCTTTAAAAGGAATTAAAAGTTAATAAAATACTTAAGGCTTTTATAATTTATAAGTATTATAAATAAATAAAATATATTTTAAAATATAAATAATTATATTTTTAAGGCTTTAATTATTATTAATAGCTTTTTATTATAAATAATATAATTTTATTATATTAAAAAAAGCTTTATAAAGTAATAAATAATTAAGTAAAAAGCCTTTTTTTTTAAATTAATAAATATATATTAAAAGTTATTTTTAAGTAATTTATTTTTATTATTATACTTAAGTTTAAGTTTTATTTAATTAAGATTAATACTTTTATAAATATTATTTTAAAATAATAAAAGCTTTATTTTCCTTATTTTTTTATTAAAAAAAAGTTTTCTTAATAATAAAATAAAAAAAAAGGTTAATAATTTTAAAAAAATTCTTAATAAAGTTATAATAAAAATTTATAAATTTTATAAAGCTTTAAATATTATAAATTATTTATAATGCTTTTTATTTTTAAATTATTTTAACTTTTTTTAAGTTTATTTAAATACTTATTTTAATTATAATAATAAAGCTTAAATATTTTACTTTTTTTATTATAAATTTATATTTATTTTAATTTAAATTTAATTTAATATTTTATAAATAATATAAAATTTTTTATACCTTTTTTATATAATTTTTTTTTAAGCTTAAAGAAAATATTAATATATTATTTAAGTATATTATTATATAATTTTTTAAAATATTAATTAAAATTAAGTTAATATATTATTAAAATATAATAAGTATATTAAATAAATTAAAGAAATAAATTAATTATTTAAATAACTTAAATTAAGTTTAAAATATTATTAAATGCTTTTATTTTTTTATTATTTATATTTAAAAAAAGGCTATATAAATATTTAACTTTATAAATTATTAAGCATTAAAAAGAAAGTATAGTATATTTTTTTTTAATAAAAAAAAGAAAAAGTAATATTTTATTAAATTATTTTATTAAAAGTATAATAATTTATATAAAATTATTACTTTTTATTTACTTTATATATTAAAAGAATTAAAGCTATTATAAGTAAAAAGCTAATTTTTATTTAATCCTTATTATAAAGTTTTATAACTTACTTTTATAACTTAAATAGCTAATTTTAAAGCATATTATATAATAAGCTTTATAATAATATTAATATAAATTTATTTTTTATTAATAATAAATAAATATAATAATTAAATTAACTTTAATATAATAAAAAAATAAAAGCTTAATTCTTATTAAAAAAGCTAATAAAATTTTATATTTTTTTTAATAAAGGCTTAGCCTTATATTACTTTATATTATTATTATTTCTTTTTTAAAAAGCTATAACTTAAAGAATTTATATAATTTTATTTAAGCTTATTTTTATTAAAATAATATTTATTATTTTATTATAAAATAAGTAATTTATTTATATCTTTATAATTACCTTAAAAATTAATTAAGCTAAATTACTTATATTTTATTAATTCTTTTTTTTTATAATTATTCTTTAAGTTATATTAATTATTATATAATTATAAGCTAAATTTAATAAAATATTATAATAATATAATTAAGATAAGCTTAATAAAAAAAATAAGCTATATTTAAAATTATATAAGTTAAAATAAAAGCTTATTATATATTAATATTTAAAGAAAGTTATATTATATATATAATATATTAACTTTATAATAAATTAATAATTATTTTTAAATTTCTTAAAATAAATAAAGTTATTAACTTTAATTTTATTTTTTATATTTATTATTATTTATAATATATAATAATTATATTTATTATTTATTTAAGTAATAATAATATATTTATAATTTATAATAATAAAAATTAAAAAAAAAGGCTTATTTAATTTATTTTATATTTATTAATATTATTTTTATATAAATTAAGCTTATAAAGAAAGCTTATATTTTTAAGTAAAACTTTATTTAAAAGTTAATTCTTTTTTAAATTTAATAAAGTTTTCTTTATAAAATATAATTAGCTTTATAATTTAAATTTAAGTTAATATAATTATAAAAAAAAGTTTATAATTTATTATAAAGTATTTTTATTAATTATAATATAAATATATTTTGCATTTTTATTAAGCCTTTCTTTTAAATTTAAAAATTTAAAGCATCTTAATTTAATTATTAATTAATTAAAAGGAAAAAATGCCTTAATGCCCTTATAGCTCCTTATTTTTAATACTTTAACCCCTTATTATATTTATTATAATTATATTTATTATTATTATATTTTAATTTATTACTTATTATTTTTAAATTAAAAGCTTTAAAAAATATAAGGTTAAGTTAATATATTATTAATATTTAAAATTTTATACTTTTAACTTATAAATAATTTAATAATATATATTTATTACCTTATTATAATTTATATATAAGATTAATACCTTAATAGCTTTATTATAAAGTTATAAAAAGAATTAATTATAAAAGTAATTTAGCTTTATTTTACTTAATTATTTAAAGCTTTTAACTTATATTATTAATTATTTAAATTAAATATAAAATTAAGCAAAGCTATTATAATTTTATATTTAAAATATTTTAAGCTTAGCTAAAGTAATTATTTATTAATATAGGTTTTTATAATAATGTTTTAAATATTTAAAGAATTTATTTATATTAAAGCTATTTTAAAACTTACCTTACTTATAAAATATTATAATATATAATTATATTTTAATAAATAGCTAGCTTTATAAAAAGATTTAATACTTTTAAAAACTTTTAATAAAGTTTATATTAATTTATAACTTATATTATATTATAATCTTTTAAGTTAGGAAGCTATTTTAATTATTATTAAATAAAAGGTTAATTAAAAGCAGCTTATATTAAATTAAGGGTAGGTTAAAAGGATTTATATATACTTTAAGCTTTATAAGTTAATAAAGTATTATTATAAAGAGAAATATAATGGTATTATTATTAGCATTAATAAGTATTATTATAAATAATTAAGGGGGCTAAGGCATTTTTTAAATATTTTTATAGCTTAATATTAAATAAATTAAAGAATCCTTAATTATATATTTTATAAAAAGGTTAATATTTTAAGTATAAGGTTATTTATCTTTATAATATAAGTATTCTTTTTAATATAATTTAAAGATTATAATTTAATATTATGGGTTAGCTTTAAGCATTTATTAAAAGGTACTTAAAAAGAATTATAAATTATAATATTTAAAAAGTAAGTTAAGCCTTAAAAAAGCTTAATTTTAAATTTATTTTTTAAGTATATGCCTTATTATATAAAACGGTTAAGTGCAATATAAGCTTAGCATAAGCATGCATTATAACTTAAGCAATAACCTAAGCTTATTACATAAAGTAATAAATATATATTATTAAATTATTTATAAGCTAAAGGTATAAAACTTTAAGTATTAATAATATATAAGCTTAATTTTATATTTTTTAAAGCTTTTAACTTAAAAATAATAAGTAATAAATTAAAATATAATAATAATAAATATAGTTATAATAAATATAATAAAGGGCTAAGGCATTAAAAATAAAGAGCTATAAGGATATTAAAATATTTTTTTTTCTTAATAGCTAATAGCTAAGTTAAGGCACCTTAAATTTTTAAATTTAAAAAAAAAGCTTAATAAAGGCATAAAATATGCTTATATTATAATTAATAAAAATACTTTATAATAAATTATAAATTCCTTTTTATAATTATATTAATTTAAGTTTAAATTATAAAGCTAGCTATATTTTATAAAAAAAACTTTATTAATTTTAAAAGAAAAAATTAACTTTTAAGTAAAATTTTACTTAAAAGCATAAGCTTTTTTTATAAGCTTAATTTATATAAAAATAATATTAATAAATATAAAATAAATTAAATAAATCTTTTTTTTTAATTTTTATTATTATAAATTATAAATATATTATTATTACTTAAGTAAATAATAAATATAATTATTATATTATTATAAATAAATAATAAATATAAAAAATAAAATTAAAATTAATAACTTTATTTATTTTAAAAAACTTAAAGATAATTATTAACTTATTATAAAGTTAATATATTATATATATAATATAGCTTTCTTTAAATATTAATGCATAATAAGCCTTTATTTTAACTTATATAATTTTAAATATAATTTATTCTTTTTTATTAAGCTTATTTTAATTATATTATTATAATATTTTATTAAACTTAATTTATAATTATATAATAATTAATATAACTTAAGAAATAATTATAAAAAAAAAGTTAATAAAATATAAATAATTTAATTTAATTAATTTTTAAAGTAATTATAAAAGTATAAATAAATTACTTATTTTATAATAAAATAATAAATATTACTTTAATAAAAATAAGCTTAAATAAAGTTATATAAATTCTTTAAGTTATAGCTTTTTAAAAAAGAAATAATAATAATATAAAATAATATAAAGCTAAGCCCTTATTAAAAGAAATATAAAACTTTATTAACCTTTTTAATAAAAAATAAGCTTTTATTCTTTTATTATATTAAAATTAATTTAATTATTATATTTATTTATTATTAATAAAGAATAAATTTATATTAATATTATTATAAGGCTTATTATATAATATATCTTAAAATTAATTACTTAAGTTATAAAAATAAATTATAAAACTTTATAATAAAAGCTAAGTAAAAATTAACTCTTTACTTATAATAACCTTAATTTTCTTAATATATAAAGTAAATAAAAAATAATAATTTTATATAAATTATTATACCTTAAATAAAATAACTTAATAAAATTATTACTTTTTTTTCTTTATTAAAAAGATATTATACTTTCTTTTTAATATTTAATAATTTATAAAGTTAAATATTTATATAGCTTTTTATTAAATATAAATAATAAAAAAGTAAGAATATTTAATAATATTTTAAATTTAATTTAAATTATTTAAATAATTAATTTACTTTTTTAATTTATTTAATATACTTATTATATTTTAATAATATATTAATTTAATCTTAATTAATATTTTAAAAAATTATATAATAATATATTTAAATAATATATTAATATAATTTTTAAGCTTAAAGAAAAGTTATATAAAAAAGGTATAAAAAGTTTTATATTATTTATAAAATATTAAATTAAACTTAAATTAAAATAAATATAAGTTTATAATAAAAAAAATAAAATACTTAAGCTTTATTATTATAATTAAAATAAGTATTTAAATAAATTTAAAAAAAGTTAAAATAATTTAAAAATAAAAAGCATTATAAATAATTTATAATATTTAAAGCTTTATAAAATTTATAAATTTTTATTATAATTTTATTAAGAACTTTTTTAAGGTTATTAATTTTTTCTTTTATTTTATTATTAAAGAAACTTCTTTTTAATAAAATAATAAAAAAAATATAGCCTTTTGCTACCTTAAGGTAATATTTATAAAGGCATTAATTTTAATTAAATAAAATTTAAACTTAAGTATAATAATAAAAATAAATTACTTAAAAACAACCTTTAATATATATTTATTAATTTAAAAAAAAGGCTTTTTATTTAATTATTTATTACTTTATAAAGCTTTTTTTAATATAATAAAATTATATTATTTATAATAAAGAGTTATTAATAATAATTAAAGCCTTAAAGATATAATTATTTATATTTTAAAGTATATTTTACTTATTTATAATATTTATAAATTATAAAAACCTTAAATACTTTATTAACTCTTAATTCTTTTTAAAAAAGTAAGCTTAATAAGCTAAAACTTTATTTTTTTTTATTATAATCTTTAATATTACTTAAAAATATAAGCATAATATTTTAATATATTATTATAATAAAAATAAAATAAAATAACCTTAAAAAGAATTATATAATTAAAATGCTTTAATTAATCTTAATAATAATTTTTAATATTTATATTATTATATTTATAAAGTTATAATTATTTAATAAATTAATATTAACTATGCTTTAAAATAAAAGAGTTTAATAAAACTTATAATATAAAATTTATTATAAAGTAATTATATTTAATTAATAATAATTCTTTAAAAAGATTAAAATAATAATTTAAATTATTAATTATACTTTTAATATATATAATATACTTTAATTTTAAAGCTAGCTATAATTTTTAAGTTAAGAATTGCTTATTATATTAATATTATAGTAAATTTATAACTTTTTTATAATAAAATATTTAAAATAAAAATAAATTTTTTAAATCTTTTTATATAACTTTTATTAAAATAATATATTATAAGCTATTTAATATTTTATTTAAAATTATAATATATATTATTAAATTTAATTTAATTAATAATTATAATAAGGCTTACTTTACTTTATTTTTTCTTTAAATTATTATTAATTTTAAATATTTATTAACTTTATAATAAACTTATTAACTTATAAAAATAATTTATATTATTTAATAATTATTATAAATTACCTTTTAAAATAAATTTTCTTAAAAATAATATACTTTATAATTATAAAGAATTATATATAATGCTTTATTACTTTATAATAATATTATTATAAGTTCCTTATATTTATTATTAATAACTAAGGCTTTAATTAAATAAAAGCATTTTAAACTTTTTTATATATTTAAGTAAATATAAAACGCTTTTTATTTATAATATATTATTTTAAAATAAATAATAATATAAAGTAAATAAATTAAAAAGTATAAAAGTATTTATATAATATTATTACCTTTTTATAAGATAATTAAGTTAATTACCTTTTAGCTTATTAAATAGCGTTAAATAATAAAAACTTAATAATAATTAATTAAAGCTTAAATTAATTAATAAATAAATTTAATATATAAGTAGTTTTAAGCCCCTTAAATATAATAATATTTATAGCTAATCTTAAGAGTTAAGCAGCTATATTTTTAAACTACCTTTAAATTAAAATAAATATTATTTAAACTATTATTATTTTTATTTAATAATAATAAAAATAAGCAGCTAATAAATATTATTAAATAATAAAAAGGTTTTGCATTAATAATTAAGTATAGTTATTTTTAAAATATTTTTAAATTACTTAATTAATAAAGAAGCTTAATTAGCTATATTAAAAATATATTATAATAAATTATTTTATATTTTAAATAATTATTTTAAATATATTAAGTTAAGTTTATCTTATTTTTAATATTAATTAAATTAAATGCATTATAAAAAATTTATTATTTATTTAAATATTTATAAATACTTAATTAAATGCTATATTAATTTTAAATAAAGTAAATAAAAGTTAAAATAAAAAGTATTTTATAAAGAAAATCCTAGTAATTAAAAATATACTAAGATATTTATAAAATAATTTCCTTAAAAAGCAAGTTTATATTAAATAAAAAGATTAAAATATATTAATATAAAAACTTTTTAAGAACTTATAAAGATTAATAGCCCTTAATATATTTAAGGTATAATAAAGGGATGCTATTATTTATAAAAAATTACTTATTTAAAGTAATTATAAAGCAAGCTTATATTAAGCTTAATAAGCTTATTTAAAGGCATAATGCAAAGCAATAAGGGTTATAAGTAAAAATAAAATAAAAATAAATAAAATCTTATTATATTATTATAAGTTATTTAAATAAGGTTATAAGATAAGCCTTAAATATTTATTATATTTAAACAAGGCATAATAATAATAAAATTTAAACTTATAACTTTATTTATATATAAATACTTTTAATTAATTAAGACTTATTATGCATTTACTTAATAAATAAATTAAATCCCTTTCTTATAAAAATTAAATAATATATTAAGTTAAAAAAAAATTAAGTTATATAATTAATTTCTTATAAAGCAAGATTATATTAAATATATTACCCTTTTAAAATTCCTTTATTATTATTTATTTAAATAAATATATTAAAAATATTTAATTATAAGATTAAAAACTATAAAGGCTAGTAATAAAGTTATAATAATTTAATAATAATAAAAATTAAACTTATAAACTTTTTATTTAAAAATAAAGCTCTTAATTACTTAAACTAATTATAGTTA
Source organism: Diaporthe citri (assembly GCF_014595645.1). NCBI lineage: Eukaryota > Fungi > Ascomycota > Sordariomycetes > Diaporthales > Diaporthaceae > Diaporthe > Diaporthe citri. The sequence goes on from NW_025064849.1 coordinate 4,760,963, forward strand.
TAATAATAAGCTAAGTTAGTTAATATTTATAATAAGGAGTATTATAGTTAAAGGAAGGTAAGTCCTTAAAGTCCTCCTCCTTATCTTCTTACTTTTCTTTCTTAAACTTATTATAAATATAATAATAATTTAAATTATAATTATGCTATTTAATGCTAAAAACTTAATTAATAAAAGCATTTAAGGCATTAATTATTATATTAAACTCCTTATAATAATAATTCTTAAATATATTAAAGTATATTTAAGGCTAGGTTAATATAAATATAAAAGAACAATAAAGAAAATATTTATATTAAAAATATGCATATTATTAATATAATAATTAATTTTAGCCTTTTAATTATTATTAAGGGTTATAAAGGTATTTATTATTTCTTAAATAAAGCAAGTTAGTTAATAATTATTAATATTAATATTATTAATATAATGCATAATTATATTAATATTAATAAGAAATAAAAATATATTAATAAGCTATAATAAGATTAAAAGCATACCTTTAATAAGGTTAATAAGGGCATTAATTAAGGCTATATTGTAAGAATAAATATAATTACTTAAATAAATAATAAGGGTAGCAAGGGATAACTCTGCTAATATAATGCTTATAGCCTTATAAAAATTAATAATAATATAATTAAAGGCTAAAATAAATATAATTGCATTATTATAAATAAGGGTAGTAAACTTAACCCGCTTAAAAATAAAAATATAGCTATTATTAATAGTAATTACTTTCTTTAAATAATATTATATATTTTATAATAATAATAAATTAATAAATATATGCATATATTAAATATACTTATGCTTATAATAATAGCAGTTAATATAAAACGCGTTATAATCTTTAAGGATATAAATAAGCAACTTATTAATTTTATAAAAAGTTATAATATATAATTTATAAAAAAAGGATAGCTACTTAGCAAGCTATTAATTCTTATTATTAAAATTATTAAGCACTTAATATAATCTTATAGCGCAATATCCCTATACTTAATTAATAATTATAATAAATTTATATTAAGGGAAAAATAAAGCAACCTTAAGAATTATATTATTAAGATAATAAGGCAGCTTATTATTGCTATTATTATTAATAATAGCTATATTAAAGTCGCTATGTTAACTATTAAAACTTATAATAAAAGCCATTTTTTATTCTTCTTTTTATATAATAAAAAGGGAGTAAGTATTAAGAAGGATATTAAGGAATTAAAAGGATATTAATAAGTTAAGAAAAGGGTGCTTAATAAATATAATATAAATAAAGGAAAGTGCATTAAGAAATTATTAAGGAATTAAAAGGGTATTAATGCATTAAAATAATAGCTTTTTAATAAAAAAGGGTAATTATAAAGAAAGTATAATAAGTATAAAGAAGAATAATTAAAGGATTAAATTATAAAAAGGCTAAGAAATTATATAAATATTAATTATATTAAGAAAGGCTTTTTAATTAAAGATAAGATAAAGCTAAAGAGTAATTAATATAAATAAAAAAATAATTATAAAAGTAATAAAAAGGTTATATAAAAGTAATAAAATAATATATATAATAAATATATTATAATAATAATATAATATTAAAAAGAAGGAATTATAAAGAAAAGTATAATTATAAGAAAGTTATCTTAAGTAGTAATAATAAATATAATATAAAAGTAATAGCTATAATAAATAATGTTAATGCATTAATAAAAGCGCGTTATAGCTTAACGCTAGCAATATATATAACTTATATATAATTATAATATATTAATAAAGAATTATATATATAATAGTAATATTATTATATTATAATAGCCCATAATATATATAATATATATTTTATATTATATTATAATAGCCCATAATATATATAATATATATTTTATATTATATTATATTAAGTATAATATATAAATATAGCTAATATAAAAATAAAATAAATAATTATTATTTTTAAAATAAATAAATATAGCTTTAAGATAAATATATAATAAGGTAAATATATAATTAATATAAAATTATAAAAGCTTTAAGTTTAATCCTTATTATGCATAATGTAAAAGTAAAAAGGGGGTTATATAATAAGCTTAAGTTATTGCTTAAGTTATAATGCATAACCATGCCAAGCTTATATTATACTTAATCCTCTTATATAATAAGGCATATATACTTAAAAGATAAATTTAAAGTTAGGCCCTTTTAAGGCTTAACTTACTTTTTAAATATTGCAATTTATAACTCCTTTTAAGTACCTTTCAGCAAATAATTAAGGCTAACCCATAACATAGCTTATTATTACTTTAATATTAGCTTTTAATTATTCTTTTTCTTACTTTAATAATTTTATATAAAGTATTTTTTCTTATTATAATTATAGCATTTAATATTTTTTAAGCTTTTTTTAAGCAGTATTGGTAGGTATAGGGAATTATATAAGAAATGATATTATGCTAAATTCCGGCTAGCTATAAAAAGCTAGCTTTTATGCTTATTTTAAATATCTTTTAAGAAATTAACTTTTTTCTTTTCTTATATATTTAATGCTTTAATTAAGCTTTTTTTATTTTTAAGAATTTTTAAAATATTTATCTTTTCCCTTTCTTTAATTTCCTTTTATTCCTATCTTCCTTTTTTATTATATTAAAGCTTCTCTTTAAGTTATTCTTAAAAGGGTTTAGTAAAACTTATCTTTATTATTTAGGTAGCTTATTTTTATTAATAATTTAGCTTAAGCATAATTTTAATCTTATATATCTTTAATTAATAATAAAAAGAATAAAAAGTTAGTTATAAATTAATTATTTATTAATTTTATTTTTTTTCTTATTTTTATATTAAATATTATTAAATTATTTTATATTTTAGCTTAAAGCTTTAATTAAAGCTTATATTTATCTTTAACTTATTATAAAAAAGAATTAAGTATAATTAAACTTATAATAATATTATAAATGCCTTAAAACTATTTTTTAATTTTAAGGTACTTTTTATGCTTTTAATATTTAAATAAAATATTACTTTAATTTTATATTAATATATTATTAAGCTTTAAACTTATTTTAAGTTTTTTATTAAAGTTTATACTTAAAATATAGCAATAATATAAATTTAAAATTAAAATAATAAATTTAAACTTTATAAATATTATTTAATATTAATTAAAAATATTTTAAATTCTTAATTAATATTTATTATTATTATTATAATCTTAAGTTTAAAATAAAAAAAGCTATAATATAAAATTAAGGCGCTTATTTTATTTATTTATAAGTTTAATAAGTAATATTATATTATATATTTTTATATTAATTAAATTATATAAAAAACTTAAACTTAAAGTATAACCTTACTTAAGCTTTAATTAAACTTAAATTTAATTTATTAAGAATTTAATATAATATTAATAAGTAAGGCATTAAATATAAATTTAAAAAACTTTTTTTATTATAATCTTATAATTCTTATTTCTTAATAAAATATCCTTTTATTAAGTTTATTTTATTTATTATATTTATTAATACCTTTATTTTTTAAACTTTAATTTAAATATTTTATAATAATATTAAAGATAAATTTCTTAAAAGTAATTATTTTAATTAAAAATATTATTGCTTTTAAGTTTCTTTATTTTATTATTATTTTAATAAAAATTATTATAATATATATATTATATTTTTAAGCTTAAAGCTTTTTTAAACTTACTTTTATTTTAAAAATACCTTTAAACCTTAAAAACTATTTATTTTCTTTTACTTAAAGCTAGAAAAAGAATTTTAAGAAATTTATTAAAGAAAAAGGAAGATTTAATTTTATTTATTATTAATTAAAGCATTAACCTTACTTTAATTAAATTTTATAATTTATTATTAATAATAAGTTAAGGATTTAAATTAATATTTTAAAAGTTTTACTTTTTATTAATATAATAATTTTATTATAAATAACTTTATTTATAATTTATAATTTAAATACTTTAAAGTTTAATAAAATTAATATTATTAAGATTTTAAATAACTTTAAAATTATTATTTATTAATTTTCTTACTTAAATAATTAAATTTTAAAATTATTTAAGTAATGCTATATTATTTTAAATTTAATAAAAATAATTAAAAGCATTATTATTAAATAATTTATTTAAAAAAATTAAAAAAAGAAGCTTTTTACTTTTTATAAATTTAATAATTAAACTTATTATATAAATTTAATTATAATTATTAAAAATATTATTTATAATAACCCTTATAATAACTTAAAAGTATAAAAAGGGAAGATTATAAAATATAATTAAAAACTTAATAATATAAATAATATTTTTTTTATTATAACTTAACCCTTTTATAAAGCGCTTTTATTATATTTAAAAAAAATAGCTAATAAAAAAAGAAATTACTTATAAATTAATAAAGAATATTCTTTAATTAAACTTTAAATATGCCTTATTAAAAATTATTAATTAAAAATTTAAGTATTTTAAGTAAGATAAGTATTTATTTATATAAAATAATTTTAATTAAAATTTATTTAATTTAAAAAAGCTAAATTTCCTTTATAAAAATTAAAATAATTTTAATTCTTTAAATTGCCTTTAAAATAAAAAACTATAAATTTAATAATTTTTATTTAAATTTAATTATATTAATATTATTAAAAAATATAATTAAGATTTATAAAATATAAATAAATTTATTAAAAGGTTTATAAAGTTAAAACTTAACTTAATTAAGTTTAAAAATAAATTTAAGTTATTTTAATAAAATATTAAAGCTTTTTCTTATAATAAATAATAAAGCAATCTTAAAATAATTAATTTAAAGGCTATAAATTTTATTTAATAATTTTTAATAAAACTTAATTAAAATAACCTTAATAATAATAAAGTATAAATTATAATTTTAATGCTTTTCTTTAAAAAAAATAAATTACTTAAAGTTTATTATAATTATATTTCTTAAAACTATAATATATATTAATATAATAAACTTAAATAACTTTCCTTAAATAGCTTATTAATAACTTTTAAATTAAAAAGATTATTAATATTTCTTAACTTACTTAAAAATACTTAAGCTAACCTTTTAAAGTATTTAAACTTTATTTATATTTAATTATATTATAATTAAAATAGCTATAATTTAAAAAGATATATTTATAGCTAATTAAAGTTTTTATTTAAGAAAGGAAGGTTTAATTTACTTTATATAATTAAATATTATAAGCTTATTAAAGTAGATTTTTTATTTAAAGAAAAGGCCTTATTAAAAGCCTTAAAAATAATTTAAAAGCTTAATAATTAAAAGAAAGTTAACTTAATTTTAATACTTAACGTTAAGCACTAATAAGCAAGCCACCCTAATGAGCAAGCTACTTTTTCATAAACCGCTTTAATTTAACTTCTTAACGCGTTTTCTTACGTTATATCTTATAATAAATAAAATAAAAGAAAGCGATATTTAGTTTATTATTTAAGCTATTAAATTTAACTTAAAATTAAGCATTTAACGCATAATAAAGAAATATAATATCCCTTGCTTAACCCTTATCCATAAAATGGCTAGCTAAATCGTATAATGCAATACCTATCTTAATAATAAAAAATTAATAAAAATAAAAAAAAAAGTATTTATTTAATATATACTTAATTAGGATTTATAAGGATACTTGCTTATTTTTAAGGATATTAAAGATATAGCGAATTTCTTGCTTTATGATTATAGTGGTAATGCTATTAGCATTAATTAAGTAAAAAAACTTATCTTATTAAAATTATATCTTAAAATATATATTAATTATATATATAATTATTAAAAAGCCTTATATAAAGATCTTAATATAATAAATATATAATTTAACCTTATATTTAATATATATAAGAAATATAGAATCTTTAATTATAATATTTATAACTTTAATAAGTTAGGCTTTATAATAAGTATTAAATTACTTAAAATAATAATTATATATTTTAATTAGTAAGAATAAGTAAAATAAATATAGCGTAAGAATTAATAATAAGCAATAGCTATTAAATTAATTAATAAAAATAAGTAATATAAACCATTATTTTTAATTATTAAGGTTAAGATATACCTTGCAAGTTAATATATTAAGGGCAGCCTTTTGGATAATTAAATAATTAAAACAAGCTTAAATAAATAAATAAATAATAAAATTGCTATGAAATAAATTTAATACTTTAAAAAATATATTATATTATATATAAAGGGCATTTATTAACTGCTAATTCTTAATAAATATAAAAGCTATTATTTTATAAATTTTAAGCAATATTGTAAGGTAAAGAATATTATTACTCTTTATATGCCTTTTTATTTATTTTATTTACTTTAGCTATTAAATATTAAGTATTTTAATTTATTAAAGAAAGCATATAATATAAAAATTACTTAGTTTAGTAAGGCTTAAATTACTTATATTAATAAAATAAAGTTCTTTTTTATCTTTTATGCTATATATAATAGGGTTTTTAAATTAAAAATTATTAAAGAAGGTTTTTAAGGGGTAAGTTTAATACTTTATAATTAAGAAGCTATACTTTCTAAGCTAAATATTAAGATTTAAACATTAATAGTAATATTAAGCTTTCTATCCTTATTTATACCTTAGGTTTTTTAAACGTTATATAACTTAATGTAAGCAATTTCTTAATTAACTTTAATTAAGAATTAAATCTCTTATTATTAAGAAAGCTCCTTAATATAAATTTTATTTACTATTAATTAATTATTAAAAGATATATAGTTATTAGCTTATATAATATCCCTGCTAATGTAAAAAAATAAAATTCTTTAAAAGGTAAATGCAATACTTTTTAAGCATTAAAGGGCTAAAAAAATATATATATAAAATAAAGAAGCACTTAATATATAAGAAGCAAAAAAGATAATTAATAAAAAGGAAAAGGAAAAGCGGTTAGCTAATGAAATAAGCAATGACGCTGAAGAGTTAATTTGCGGTGAATTGATAAAAAGATAATGTGGCAACTATGGCGAAATTAAATATAATGCGTAAACCTATAAGAAAGATATAAAATTATTTATAAATTTTAATTTTAATTAAATTTAATTAATTTTTTTTTATTATAATGCTGCAATTTAGGTTATTATGCTATTAATGCAGAAAAGTAGCTCGCTCGCTAGGGTGGCTTGCTTATTAATGCTTAACGTTATAAATTTTATAAATTATATAATTTATATTAAAAAAAAGCTTATAATTATAAGTAATAATAAGCTTTTTTAAATAAATATTATTATAATTAAAAAAAAGTATATAGCTAAAAATATTAAAAATTAAGATAAAGTTATAAAAATTATAAAGCTTAATTAAATTTAACTTAAAAACTTTAAAAAAGTAAAAGATAATTAATTTTAAATTATTAATAATAAATTATAGCTAAGAAATAAAAAGAAAGTAAAAAAAAGGAAAAATTTATTTATTAATTAAGATTAAACTTAAAAGAAAAACATTAAGTTTCTTATAATAAAAGTAAGCTTAATAAATATAATAAACTTAAAATTAAAAAAGCATATTTAATAACCCTTATTACTTAAAGAAAAAGCAGCTTAAGTAATTTTAATTATAATTATTAAAATAAATATTATAAATATCTTAATGCTTAATAATATTAATTTAACCTTAATTAAATACTTATTAATAATATAATTTAAGGTATATACCTTATTAAAGGTATCTTTTAAGTTAATATATCTTAAGAATTATATTAAAAACTTATTTCTTAAAGTTAATATAATTATTTTTTTAAGAAATAATATTAAGGCTAATATTTTAATTAATTTATTATAAATTATTTAATATTAAGTTAACTTTATTATTATATTTATTATAAATATAATTAATTAAGAATATTTTAATTTAACTTATTTAATAATTTATATAAAAATAAATAATTATTTTTTATAATTTACTTTCTTAAATATTAAAGCTAAAATAAATTTCTTACCTTTATTATATTATAAATATAATAAATTTTTATATACTTTGCTTAATAATATAAACTTAATAATATATAATAAGAATTCGTTATCTTTAATTAAAGTTATAAAAAAGTAAATTTATATTAATTTAAATAAAATTAAAGCTATATTCTTTATTATTAATAATAAGGCTTTTAATACTTTATATTATATCTTTTTAAAAATATTCTTTTTCTTAAATATAAACTTAATATTTAAATAATTAAAGAAATATCTTTATATTTATTTTATTCTTAATAATATTAAAATAATATATAATTTAAAATAAAAGAATTAAAAGCTTTTTAAAATAGCTTTACTTAAGAAAGCTTAAGTTTCTTAAAAATACTTATTAGCTTTTAAAAGTATTTCTTTATTTTCTTTAAGCTTTAATTAAAGCTTAATATTAATTAATATATTAATTATATTAATTTATTTTAATATTAAAATAAAAGAAAATAAAAAGGTTTTAAATATCCTTTTAAATAAGAATATAAAAAGTTTAATTCTTATATTTATAAAAAACTTTTAAGCTAAAGTTTAAAAAATTTATTAAATTAAAAAGAAATATTAATAAATATTAATTTATATTTATAATGCTTATTTATAAAAAAAAGTTATATATATTAAAAAATAAGTTAATAAAATTCCTTTTACTTTAATTACTATTAAATTAATTAATAAAACTTTTTAATCTTTAATTAAAACTTTTTATAAATAAATAAATATTAAAGTTTATTTTATAAATAATTATCCTTTTAATAATATTATTTTTAAAGGCATAATTAATTAAAAACTTACTTATAAAGAAAGAATAAAATTAGTTATAAATAAGAATTATAAAAGTAAATATAATGCTTAAATTTAACTTAAGTTTTCTTTAATTAATAAGGAATTAAGATTAATGCTTAATTAATTAAATGCTTTTTTATAAAAAATTATAACTTCTTTTTAAAGTAAAAAAAAGAAATATTTATTTATTTACTCTTTAATTAAGAGAAATCTTTAATATAAGATTAATTTTATATTACTTAAATTAATATTAATATAGCATTATTATAATTTATTTAAATAATTCTTTATAAAGCATATTAAGTAAAAATAATTTAGCTTTTAAAAGCCTTAAGAGAAATAGCTATTAAAATATTTAAGAATTAAAGAATTTTATATTACTTATAGGAATTAATAATTTCTTATAAAAAAGAAAGACTTTAATTATTAACTTATTAATAATATTTTAAAAGCTAATAAAATTATAATTAAAAATGCTTTTATTTTATTATTAATAAATAAATTTATTAAGAAATTTATAATATATAAAATATTATTCCTTTTTAATTTCTTTTTAAAATATAATTAAATTAAATTAAATAAAAAAAGTTAAAATATTATAATCTTTTTTATTTTAATTAAATTATTTTAATAATATAACTTATTTATAAAAGCTATAAATTTTATTACTTAATTTATATAATATATAATATGCATTTTTTATAATTTAATTCTTATAATATATAAACTCTTTTTTAATAATATTATAATTAAGGGTTTAAAGATAAATTATAAAAATAAAAAAGTACTTATTTTATTAAGGATTTAAAAATATATAATTAAGTATATTAAGAACCTTAATAATATTCTTTATAATTTTAAGTTAATTAAAAAAGTAATTAATATTATTAAATTAAAATAATATAAGTAATAAGCTAATATTATTAATTATACTTATAAAATACTTAATTAATTTTTATTAAATAAGAAGATTATTAAAATTAATAAATAAAATATTTATAAGAATATAATTAAGCTTAAATTCTTTTTAAGCTTATTAAACTTTTATAAAGCATAAATGCCTTTTTATAAAATTATTGCTAAATTATTATTTAATCTTTTAAAGAAGGATATACTTTATTAATAAATCTTAAATTATTAAGACATTATAAATACTTTTAAAGCTATAATTATTTTAAAGCTATACTTAATTAATATTAATTATTTTAATAATAAGATTATTCTTATAATAAATATAAGTTTTAAAAAATAAGGCATATATTTTATATAAATTAAAGATAAATTATAATACTTAATTTAATATAAAAGTAATATTTAAATTAAGGTTAAAAAGCTATATAATATAATAAAATAAAAATATAAAGCTATTTTATATATAATTAAGCGCTTATACTTTTATATTTATAATATTTACTTTATTTTAAAAATAAATTTAAATATCTTAATTTAATAATTAAAAAGATTTACCTTAAATATATTAAGCGTTTATATTATAAGATAACTAATTATAATTAAGATATATAATTTTATTATTTATTATATTAAAGGCTTTAAGAATATTATTATAAATATACTTTTTAAAAAGTTATTAAAGCTATTAAATAAAGTAAATTATAAATTTAAAAAAGATATTAAAAATTAATATAATATTATTTTTAATTAATTATCTTAATTTTAATTATTTAATTAAGAATTATTATTGCTTAATAATTATTTTTAATTAAAAGAATTACTTAAAATTACTTAATATCTTTATTATAAGATTTATTTTAAAAACTTAATATTATAATAATAATTATTTTTTTATAAAAAAGCTTATTATTTTTTTATTTATAAAGAAACTTTTTAAAAATAACTTAAAAAGGATTTATTATAATAATAAGTTATAAATAACTTTAATTAAAAATAAAAAATTATTAAAAACTACTATGCTCCTTTTAAGCATTATAAAAAGAACGCTACTTATTTTTAAATTTAAGTTATATATTATTAAAAAGGAATATATATTAATATTAAAAAGGCTATTGCTAGTTATTTTTATTATAATAAGTAAGATACTTAAATTTATAATAATAAAATTATTTTAATTATATTAAATTAATTATTTATTAAGATTTATATTAATATTTAATATTTATTTTTTAATTAAGAATATAATAAGTTAATTAAAGAATAATATAACTTAATAAAATAAGTTAAAGCTATGCTTCTTAAGATAATTAACTTAAAAAGCATTAAGAAGTTCTTTATTTAAAAATTCCTTTTTAAATAAGGGCTTTTAATAAAGGTAATAATAAATAAAGAATAAAAAAATATAAGTTAATTTGCTTAATATCTTTTAATAATTAAAGTTAAAAAGATTATAATTTTAATATATAACCCTTATATTGGTACTTGCTATAAGTTAGGAGTAAAAGTTAATTCTTTTTTAAAAAGATATTAAAGAAAGTATTATTATAATATGGTAATTTATATTATTAAAGTATAATAGGGAAATCTCCATGCTTTCTTTAAATTAGCTATTTATTATAATATAATGAACTACTATATTATGGTGATGTATTATAGACTTAATAATTCCCCCTTTAAGTAAAAATGCTTTTCTTTAAGAAATTAAAGGAAAGTATAATATTAAGATAATTAAATACCTTATATAATTAATATTAAAGTGCAATATTATATATTAAATGTATTTATAATATATAAATAGTTATATATTATGCTTATTATAATGGGAAAAGCTTAATAAGGTATTGCTATTTGCATTTAATAAAGGCGCGTTAATACAACGCACTTATAATAATAAAGCTATTATATTTATACGTTTTAAATATATATTAAATTAATTATAATATAAATGCAATTTAAGCAAATTAATAATAAGATTTATTCTTATATATATATATTAATGAAAATTAAGGAATTTATAAAAAGTCCTTTATATTATAATAATAGTTTATAATATAGTAATATAAGGAATGGTAATATAAACTATATTAAATATATTAATAATAAATTGCATTAAGCTACTTAAATATAAATATTATTTTATTTATATAATGAAAAAGTTATATAATGCTAATATACTTAAAGTTTATAATCTTGTTAATATAATATAGTAATAATATTTATGCTTAGCTTATTATTTTATAAATATTGCATTAACGCTCTTTGCATTGCTTAGCCTTTTCCTTTTTAACGCGCTTTTTAATGCTTATTTATCTTACTAAGTTAAGTAATAATGCAATATTATCCTCCTTATTATTATTATTAAACTATTCCTTTTTTTATTATTATTAGCAATATTGCTGCTATTAATTAATAAATATTATTGCTTTAATAAAGTATAAATAAAATTATAATTATTATTAAGAAAGCCTTTGCAATAAGGAAAGCACTTAGCTATATTAAACTTATTATTAATTATTTAAACTTACATGCTATTAATAATAAATTATGCTTTTATAATAATTAAGTTATATTTAATAAGGTAGTTATTAATTCTTATTGCTATAAGGTAGCGAATTAACTGCTTTTTAATAATATAATATATAATAGCAAGGCAAAGGGCAGCTATATTAATTAATTAATAATAAATATCTTTTGCCTTAATTATTTATTTCTTAGTAATAACTTTATTTATTATAGTAAAATTATAAATAAAAGGGCGAAATTAATTATAAATACTTAATATAATAATAATAAAATTAAAATTAATAATATAAAACTCTTTTTAATTAATATTTAAAAGAAGCTTATTAAAAATAATTTAAATAATAAGAATAAACTTAAATAAAATAAATTAAGTAATTAAAAAGTTAGTAAGATGGTTAAATATATATTATATACCTATTTCTTTATTTATAATATTATAAATAATCTTTATTTTAATAAGGGTGTTTTTATTTTTTAAGCTATAAAGGATATAAATAGGCTATTTATATTTATTTTAAGCTTTCTTTAATTTAAAGATTTAAATAGCTTAATAATTAATAAGCTTCTTATATTTAGCAAGGTTTTTAATTAATTAATTATAGCTAACCTTTAGCAGCTTATAATAATAAATACTTTTAGCTTAATACAGCTTATTCTTATTTAAAATAATTAAATTAATATTAATAATAAGGTTTAGCAACTTTATAAGAAACTTAAGCTTAACTTATAATACCTTAATATAAGGAAAGCAATTATATATTATAAGCAAGAAATTAATAGCGTAATTAAAAAGGAAGTTCTTTTATATAAATAAGGATTATTTAATATGCTTTTTTAAATAAAGCAAGCAATCCTTAATAAAAAGTAATATATTATAATTAATAGCTATTACCTTAATTTAATTAAACTTAATATTATTAATTATAACCTTAAGATTATTACTTAGGGTTTTCTTTTCTTAAGTAAATTAATTAATAATATTATAGCTTTAATTTAAAATAAACTTGCAACTTAATAATATAATATTGCTATTAAGGCTATATAGGCTATTTTTAATATAGTTAAAAACCTTTAAGTTAAGCTATTTATTAAGATTAATATTAAATAAACTCTTTATTATAAAATGGTAAATATTTTTATAATAAGAGCGTAATGGGGTTTTAATAGGGTAATTATTATTATTGCTATTAAAGCATATAAGAGTGGTTAAAAGTAAGGCTTTGCCCTTGCAATAAGTATGTATAGCTTAGGCGCTATTATTTAAAGAGTAGTTATTTATAATGTTATAAGGTATAAGGAATAATAAAAGTTTATTATTTTAATTATATATTAAGTATATTAATAATATATGCTAAGAATTAATAAAGAAATTAAATAAATTTATAATATTTATGCTTTTTATAGCCTTTTTATTAATTTTTAAGTTATTTATTTAAATTATTAAATATAAGTAAAAGCTTATAATATTCTTATGCTATTTATAATAAATTTAAGGTAATTATAAATATTTAATTAAAAGGTATTAAGCTTCCTTCTTATTAATAGCTATAAAGTTATTAATTTTAAAAAGCTTTATTTTAAAGATTTAAATAATAAATTCCTAAATATATTTTTTAATATTAAAAATGCTCTTTTCTTTTAAAAAAGATAGCTAATGCTTAATTATATTATAATAAGTTTTTTAAAACCTTTTGGTTTTAAGCTTAATTAAGCTAGTTTTATAAATAAGGTTAATAAGGCCCTTATATAAAATAATAGCATTATGGAAATTATAATATTAAGAAAGGGAGCTAATGTAAAGGGCTTAGTAAAAACCGTTATAATAATAATATATTTATAATTGCTAATAATAGTTAAGGTAAAGTGCCTTAAGTTAATTTATTATAATATAAAAGTAAAATAAAGAAATTAATAATAATTCTTATTAAGAAAAGAAGTATATATAATATTATTATATTTACTTAGGGGAGTAATTTTAAGCTATTAATGCATAATAATATTTAATATATATTAAATAATAAGATAATAATAATTAAGCTAAGATAACTTATTAATATAAAATATAATAAAAATATTTAAAATAGCGCCTTTAAAGGTATGGTTTATATAAATATAATTAATAAATAATATTTATAATAAAGTAATAATTATAAAGATAGTTTATATAAAGAATATATAAATATAATAATTTATTTACTTAGCTATTATAAGCTAATAGCTAAATAAGCTATAGCTAAGCTTCCCTATATTAAGCTGCTAATTTTTTTAATTTATGCCTTATAATAGCTAATTTACTTTTATAAAGCTATTTAATTATTACTTAATAATTCTACCTTAATTTACTTAATTATTATTGCAATTACTTTTATACCTTATTAAGTTTTAATAAAGTTAGCCTTAATTAATATTACTTATATACCTTTTTATATAAGCTATTTATAAAGTTCTTTTAATAATTAAACTTTTATATAAGTTTTAAAGCATTTAATAAACTTTTTAATATTTAAATATTATAATAATATAAGTAATTCTTTTATTTTATAAAATATTAAGTTTTTTTTGCCTTTTTTCTTTATATTATCCTTTTATTTAAAATTCTTTTTAATTTATAATAATAATAATCCTTTAAGTATTTTTATTCTTTATCTTTTTCCTTTTTTATTTTTATTAATTTAATTAATAAAGGGTTATATTTATATAAATTGCTTTTTAATTTATATATTAATATAAGCTAAATAATTAATATTATTAAATGCATGTTTATATTTAATAGTAATTTAAGTTTATATGCTAGGTTGCTTACTTTCTTCTGGATTTTAAAAGGTTTCATTTACTTTTAAAAGTATTTCCTTAATAAATTGCTTAATAAATAATAGCTATAATTAATTTAAACTTATATTTAATCTTTTATTTTAAAGGTAATGGGTTTATATTACTAATTATATCTTTATTTTATTTATATTTAAGCTATTATAATATTAAAATTTACTTTTTCTTAAAATATATCTTTATAAATAGCTTTATATTATAAGCCGGCTTATAATATAATAATGGTATTTATATTATATATTATTTTATTAGCTAAGCATTTAATAATAACATTATATGCATTATTAAGATTAAATTAAAGTAATGGCATTACTTTTATTTATAGTTTAATAGGGTTTTCTTATATAAATATTTAAATAGTTAGTTTTATTATTATATTTTTATGCTTTAATAATTTATTTATTTATAGGTAATATGCTATTAAGAATAGGAGTTTAATGCTTAATTATTTTTATAAGGATTTCTATATATTTAATGTAAATTTTAAATTTTTATTTAAGATTATTTAAATAAATATGCTTTAGTTAGCTAAATATAGCTATATAAGCATAGCTTTTGCTTAATTTTAAGTTATATAAAGTATTATTCTTGGTATAAATAATAATAATTTAGTATATTTATTTATAATAATTAAAAGAGCATTATAAAATAGTATGGCATTTAATTACCATAATATTTTAGCTAATAATATATTTAGTAATATTATAATAAAATCTATAATATATATATAAAAGGGTATGTTAAATATAATGATTAGCTTAAGTTTACTTAATAAGGCTTAATTATTATATTAATTTATAATGCATATTGGGTAATGTTTAATGTATTTCTTAATCTTCTTTTAAAATTTATAAATAATAAACTTATTAAATAAATTATATTAAACTCTTTAAATATTAAAGTAATGGTAATTATTATATATTTAAGCTATAATATCTTTATTTATTAATAATGGCATTATTAGTTTATTATGGCTATTTAAATTCTTTAAATATAGTAAGCTATTTATAAAGGTAAAAAGAATATATACTTATAATAATAAGTTTATTATAATTTAATTAATAATATTTCTTTACTTTAAAGTTTGCATATATGCCTTTTTTATTTCTTTAATATATGCTTAATTAATATATGCTTTTAAGATAATATGGAATATGCTTTCTTTCCATAATTTCTTTAGCATTTCTTGCTTTCTTAAGCTATGCTAATAAAATAAGATTCTTAAAAGTGCATTTATAATTATATTAATATATTTTAAAATGTATTAAATATTTAATTAATATTAGCTAAGGAATTTAAATACTAATATAAGTTTTATATTTATTTTAATTTTATTTATTATATTAAGGTTTATTTAATTAATAATGCTTATTATAATTAAATAGTTTATAAGGATATAAATTAATTTTATTATATTAAATTAAATAATAGTTTTTACCTTTTTAATAAGCTAAATTAAGCATATTATTTTTAACTTTATAAGTTAATATTTTATCTTTGCTATTATAAGTATTTTGCTAAAATATATAAAAGGTTATATAGCTATTTATGAAATTAATTATTTAGAATTTTATTTTATAAAGTTTTTAAGTTAAAATATAAGTTTAAAGAATTTATTTACCTTAAAAGCATTAATTTATAAAAATAGCATTTTATATAAATTATAATAAAAGAAAGCATTTAATTAAGCAAGAGTATATTATATATCTTTAAAAGCTATGATTTTTTAAGGAGTTAAGTTAAAGCTTAAGCGCTTAATAAATTATTTTTAATTACTCCTTAATGGTAATTTATCTTATATTTATATATGCATTAGCATTTTAGTTTTATAATATTATAATGAATTAATGCATTTATTAAATTATAATATAAGGTATTATAAGAAGCTAGTTATATTAATAAACTTTTTTAAGGCTATTAGCGTTTTTAAGAATCTTATATTTTATAAAGCTTATATCTTTATATTAACTATATAAATAGCTAAACTATTTATTTTAAAGCTAAATAGCTTAATAAATAAGTATTTTATAAAGGATTTCAAGCTTAAGATTATAATATTATATTCCTAAAGTAATGTTATAATAATATTAAGGTCTTTAATATATTAATTAACTATATTTAAATAAATAATAATATTATTTATAAAGGTAAAGGCTATGCTTTAATAATTTTTTAAGAGTTTATTTATAAAACATTAGGTATGTTATAATAAATTTTAATATTTTATAATAGCGATATTTAAATATTCCTATTCTTTTATATTAATTATTATAAATTAATTATAATATAATAAGTAAATTAAAAATTAATAAAAAAAGAATTAAGTATTTATAATTATAAAAAAGCTTTTTTTATAAATTTTATAAATAACTTTAAATTAAAGTAATAAAGGGTAGGCATTAAGCATTATAACTTTATTAAATACCCTTAAGTTTATAATTATTTATTCTTTTTACTTATTATTTATTACTTATTATATTATAAATATTAATAAGCTAAAAGAAGATTAAGTAATAATTTATTTAGCTTAACCCTTGCAATATAGTTTATTTAAGACTTTATTAATAACTGCTTATTCTTTTATGCTTATTAAATATAATTATTGCATTATCTTTTAATTTTGCTAATTATTTATTAATAAAATATGCATTTATTTCTCCTTTAAAATATTAATTAAATTAATATTTATTTATAAGGCTAAATATATCTTTATTAGCCTTTAAACTTATTAAATAAAAGATAAAGATTTATTATAAGTTATAACTTTATAAAAAAGTTTTACCTTAAGTATATTTAATAATTTATTAATATTAAGTTTTATTTTTAATATAATATATTTATAAAATAAAAATAACTTAGTTTTTAAGGAATTTATATTATTTTCATTAAGGTATGCTACCTTTTCTTAAATATTATTAATTTAAGTAATCTTTATAAAGTTAATAATTAAAAAAAGAAAGGCATTAAGGTTTTTAATAAGATTATTTATTAAAAACTTCGCTAAAATATTAAATAATTTACTAAAAAATTAAGAATAAGTATTTTACATTACTTATATTATAAAATTTTAATTTACTTTAGCTTATTTATTATATTTTAAATATATAAGAGTGCTAACTTATAATTCTTTTTAATAATATTTAAGTATAAAGGTTTTATTAATAATTAAAATATAATAAGTAATTAACTTTATTAAATTATAAATGCACCCTTTTAGCTTAAGCCTAAATAAAAGGGTAGTTTATTTAAGTATGCTTTTATATATATAAGGATAAGGCAATGCAATTTAGGTAAAATAATAATAATGGTTATTATCTTAATATAATAGTTAATTATAAGTTCTTTAAAGTAAATTTTAATGGAGATTATTATATTTTAAAGGAATATAATTTTAATAACTTTCTTTAAATTTAAGATATTTATTTTATATAAAATTATAATTTCTTATTTAATAAAAATTTTAGCATTTAAACTTTTAAGAATTTAAGCTTTAACCTAGATTTTAAAAAAATATAAGTTTTTATTTATTATATTATAAAAGTATAGAAAAAATATAGCCTATCCTTTAATTATTATTATTCCTATATTCTTAAGGTAGTTTTAAATATATTAATTAACTTTTGCTTTTAAAAAATAATTTAATAACATTAAGAAAATTATAAAATAATTAGCTTTTATATTAAAGCAAATTAATATAATTAGTTTTTTAAAAGTAAGTATTGCTTATACTTATATATATATATATATATTAGGTATGTTTAGGTTAAAGTTTATTATTAATAGTACTTTATTTAATAATAAACCCTTATAATTTAAGGGTTTCTTATTAAGCGCTAAATATTTATGCTTCCTTAATTAGTTAATAATTTATATTATTATATTATAATTTAGGCACTTATTTATTATAAAATAAATATCTTAATATTAAATATTTATAAATAAGGAACCCTTTTTATATAATAATATAATATTAAGAAAATAAAGATAGCTCTTATTATTTAAGCTATTAATAAATAATAAAAAAGGAAAGAATTCCTTTATTTATTTTAAAAATATAATAATTTTTAAAGTTTCTTAGCTACTCTTTATTTTTAAAGCAAGTATTATTTAATTACTTATTATAATTATTTCTTTATTTATAAGGGTATATTTTTTATTAGCAAAGAACTAAAGGTATTCCTTATCTCTTTCTTAAGCATTATTTTTTATATAAAAGTAATAAGCTTTATTCTTTATAATATAATAATTAGTATTTTTAAGTATATAATATTATTATTTTTTAATCCCTTGCTTATATAAAAAGCAAGAAATAAGGCAAGTATTTATACCTTTTATTCCTAATTATAAAGCATCTTATACTATATTAACACCTTATTATAGCCTTAATAATAAAGGAAGATCTTATTAATTAACTATAAATTTAATGCATTAATATTAATATTACTCTTTTAATTATTATTAAAATTTAACTTTAAGGATTTATAATTTATTATATTTAATTACTTTATAATAAAGCTAAATTAAGTTATTTTTAAAAGTTAATAAAAGAATTTATTATAAAGGTATAAATTATTATTTAAAGCATTACTATATATTTCTTTTAATTTACTATTTATAAGCTTATAATAATTATAATATATTAAAAGGAAATCTTTTTATAAAAGTAATATTTTAGCTTAAATAATTAGCTTTAATTTGCTAAGTATATAATAAAAAACTATTAACTATAAGTTTATATTATTTTAAAATAACAAGTTTAAATTCCTATTTAAAGTCCTTAAGTATAATTTTTAAGCTAAAATAATTAAACTTATGCATTATAAGTAATAAGTTAATTTAATTATATATTAATATAACTACTTAATCTTTATAAAAATTTATATTTTAAGCATATTTTTATATATTTTTATAAAAATAGCTTATATTATATTATTTTAAAAGTTGCTTAATGCTATAATGCTGCTTATTAAGCTAATTTAAAGCTACTTTATAAGGTATATAAAAGGTTTTTTTTAAGGTTATTTACTATGCTAGCCATTTAATATTAAGCGCTTATAAGCTATCTTGCTATTTCTTATTAAGGCTTAAGCTTTAATAATTTTAAGTTAATCTTTATAAAAGGAAATGCATTTATTTAATTAATAAATTTACTTATTTCTTATTATTCTTTATTTATATAATGCAAATATATATAAATAAAAATATATCTTTTTAAATTTAAATGTTATTTTTATTAACCTTTCTCTTTATTAAATAAGGTTATTATTTTAATAATAAGTTAAAGTATTTTATTTCTTTAATATTAAACTTATTATAGCTAATTAAGCTTAATAGTATATAAAAATTATAAAAGAATAATATAATATTTAATGCTTCTTTTTTATAACTTTTATTGCATTAAGAAAGATTATTGCATTTATAATATAAATTTAAACTTTTATAATTATTACTATTATTATTTAAATTATTATTATTTAATAAATTATTACCTTAAGCTTATTTTAATAACCTTAATAAGTATTTAGCATAATATTAAGCTTATACTTATTATATTTAAAAAGTATCTTTAGCTTAATAGCTTATAAACTTTAATTTTTATATTAATAGTTTCTTTTTATTATTTAAAGAATCCTTATATTATAATTAGGGAATGATTTTAGTACTTTTAGTATTTCATTTCTTTCCTTTAAAGCTATTAAACTTTAACGGCTTCTCCATTTTAAGTTTTTTTAATATTTTATTAAGCAAGGTATTATAAATTGCTTTAGCTTTTACTTATATTTATTATAATATTATTAATAATATTTAGTTTTAAAGTTAAATCTAGAAAATATTAAAGTTTAGCTAAAGGTTAATAATAATTTTAATATATTTAAGATATTATAGTTAAAATAAGGAAATATAATATATACTTTAATATTTTTTAATAGCTTTTTTAGCTTTATAATTAGCAAGATTAAATTTAAATATATAATCTTTAATTAAGTATAAAACTTATTTATTTTAAGTATATATAATATCTTTAAGTTAAAGCTATTATTATATCTTAAAAAGTTCTTTTATATAAACTTAATATTTAGCAAATAAATAGGCGGTTTATAATAATAAGGTTTCTTATATGCTTAAATATAGCTAAAAGATATTAAAATAGTTTTAAAATGCTTATTTAATTTAAAATAACTACGCTATTTTATATAATAATAATAGTTTTATAAAAGATTATAAGGTAATTATTAATAAGTAAAAATTATTAATATATAATATAATAATAATTTATAAATATAAAAGCTATTTTAATTACTTATTACTTTAATTATAAAGCTTATTCCTTAATTATAAGAAACATTCTTTAATTATAAAGAAAATCTTTCACTAAAAGTTATTTATATAAGGTATAGGTAAGTTATAGCTATTAATTATTAATATTTACTATAAGTTAAAAGTAAAAGTTAATTCTTTTTTAAAAAGGTATTAAAGAAAGTATTATTATAATATAATGGTTTATATTATTAAAGTATGGTAAGGAAATCTCCATGCTTTCTCCAAACCAACTATCCACCATAATATAATAAACCACCATATTACAGTAATATGCTATAGGCCTAACACCTTATGCTAATAATATTATTAAATATAAATACTTTATTATTATAATTACTATTAAAAAAATACTTAATAAAGGGATTAAAGGCTAAGTATAAATTTTACCTTATACTTTCTTTATTAATTAAACTTTACTTAAAAGATTTTATAAAAAAAATCCTTTTTATCTTTTTTATAGCTTTAAATTAATTATTTTAATTAAAACCATTATTTTTATATAATGTATTTAAACCTAAACTTTAAATATATTTACTTAAAATACTTTTAATTCTTAGCTTTAATTATTCTTTAATTTCTTATAAAATATAAAGGCAGTAATTAAATTAATTTTAAATTATAAAAAGAAAGCTATGTAATAAGATATATATTATAGTTTTCCTTAACTTATTCCCTTAAAAAAGGATAATTTAGTTTTACTTATTAATAAGTAAAGGAAAGTTAATTATTCTTTATTTTAAAAACTAACTTATTATTAATTTAATCCTTTTATTATTTATAAAATTTATTATAATAACATTTATAAACTTAAAATACTTAATAATATTTACTTTTTAAGTATATTTTTATTAAAATAATTAAAAAGATTTATTAATTATTTTGAAATATAGGAATTTAAACCTTATTTGCTTTAGGAAATTAATCTTATATATATTATAAATAATAATAACTCCTTTTTAAATATTTTAATGGAATTTATTTTATTTAACCCTATATTAAATAACCTTAACTTTAATTATTATTAAGATTAATTAAATATGTTTTTATTTATTGCTTAAGTATATTAATTATTTATAAGCTTAAACTTATTAAATTCTTTAAACTTTAATATTTAAGATATTAAACTTATAATATGCTTATATATAAAATAAAAGAACTTAGGAAATAAGTCTTTATAGTTTATTAATATTTCTTTGCTTTAATTAAATAATTTTTAATGTTTTTAATATAATTAACTTAGTAATACTTTTAAATTTTAACTTGGGTGTTTATTTAAAGGGGGGGGTTGTCTTTTCTTATATATATATATATATATATTTATTATAATATAAAATTTCTTTTTATATATATTTATTTACTTAATTAAATTTAGCCTTAGGTTTAAATATAAAATATTATATTTTTAAAAAATGCATTATAAAATTTATTATATATTTATTTATTATTTTCTTGTTAAGATTAAAAACTTTCTTTTTTTTAATAACTTAATTTACTTTTTTTTTCCTTTTACCTTAATTACTATTTATACCTTATTAAAAGCTTATTTCTATAATTAGCATAATAAGAATTTTATATTATAAAGTTATAATTATTAACCTTAAATAATATTAATTTTCTTATTTTAAATAATATTAAAATTAATTATACTTTTAAATTATATTATCTTGCTAATAGTAATTATAAAGCTAAATATATTTTTAAACTTTATTTATTTAGCTATTATTACTTTTTATAATTTCTTTATATTATTATATTTATTAAAGGTATAATTAAATCCCTTAATATAGTAAATATAATTAATATAAGCGTTATTATAAAAATTATATAAAAAGTAATAGTTAAAAAAGGGAATTATAATAGGAATATTTTTATTTATAATTAAGGAAAAGTTATAATTTATATACTTTAAATAATATTTATAAAGGGAAGCGTTTTAATAGCTATAAAAGGCTATAAGCAAAGCTACTTAATAGTAATAATTAAAATAGTTATATATCGCTATTATATACTTTTTATAAAAAGCCTTATTACTTCCCTTAATAATAATAATATTTATATAGCTTTTAATTAAATTTTTAATATTATTTAAAAACTATTTTTTTATAGCTTATTAAGAAATTCATTAAATAGTTCCTTAATTATCTTTTTAAAAATAAGATTAATAAGTTATTAAGTAAGGTATTAATTTTATTTAATATTAATAATCTTATATATATAAATGCCTTTTATAAAAGCATTATAAAAGATAATTTTAATAAATTAATTTTTATTAAAAATGCTTTTTAGCTTAAAGAAAGTATAAATACCCTTAATTAAAACTTATTTAGCTTATAAGTTATAATAAATAGTTTAAAAAGAAAAAGGGAAATCCTTTTATATTAAATTTCTTAACCTTAATTAAGAAAGATTTAATAATAAAGATATTATTATAAAAAGATATTTAAAAATAAAAAAATTATAATATTTTACTTTAATTATAGCTTAATTTAAAAATTAATTAAAGTTAAAAGAATATTAAAAAAAAAAAGAAGGAAAAAGAAACTTAAGGAAGGAAAGGAAATTTATATATATAAAGTTATTATAATAAGAGGAAATAAGTAATGCTAATAATAAGCTACCTTATTATTAAAAGGAGTAATTTACTATTTTATTTTTAATTAAGGTTAGTTTATTACTTAAAAAGAATTACTTACCTTTAATTCTTTATTTATAAAGAAGTTATTTATCTTTTTATTATAAAGAAATTTTAGCTAAATAACTTATTTTAATTTATATTTAATAAACTTATAAATTAAAAGAAAAGTACTTTATAATTAGCTATTATTTAAGAAAAATAAAAAATTATATACTCTTTTATTTTAATTATTAATAAAATAATAAATTAATAGCTTTTAATAATAATTTATAAGCCTTTTTTATTATTCCTTTCTTTTAATTAATGTAATTATTTAACTTAAGGGTAATAAGTTATTAGCTTTTATTATTTTAGCTTATATACATTATTATACTTATTTATTTATAGCTAAGCTCTCTTTTTCTCTTTTTCTTCTTTTTCTTTTTTTTATCTTTATATTATTATTAATTAAAGATTAAAAGTTAATTATTACTTAATTATTTTAATAATAATATATTTTTAATATATTAATCTTTTTCCTTACTTAATTCTTATTTAAAAATAAATAATAATTATTTATAAAAGCTGCTTTAAGCTATAATTAAATATTAATTATATTTCTTCTTTATTTTTAATTTTCTTTACCTTAATTACTTATATAGCAATTCTTAAGGGTATAAGGCTTTTTTATTATTATATTTTTTCTTTTTATTACTTAACTTTTATTATTTATTTTTTACTTTATTATTTATCTTTTTTATCTTTTTTTTTTATAATTAAAAGTTAAGATATTTTTTAATTACAAAGATAAGGTAAAGAAGTAGTTTTAATTACCCTTATATTATAAAATACCTTAAAATCTTAATACTTTAATTTTAATAATTAAGCTTATTAATTTAAAAAAGAATAATTTAATATTAATAATTATAAAACTTCTTTAATTTAATAACTTTAAAAACTTGCTTAGCAAAGCATTGCAATTTTTAAATATTATAAATATTTAAAATTAATAAAACTTTGCTTAAAAAGTAAGTATTAACTTTTTTAAAAATCCCTTTAAAATAAAAATTATTATAAATGGAATTTACTTAAATAATATTTAATAATTTTAAACCCTTAATTAGCTATTATTCTTTAATATAAAATAAATAATATTTAATAATAAGCTTATAAAAATAATATAAAAATATTTTTTAAGTATTAATTTTTATTTTAAGTTAAGAAAATTAGCTAGGTTAATAAATTTAATAAAATAATATTAAGCTTTTTTTACTTTTAATTTCTTTAATATAAAAAGGATACTTTATAAATATAAAGAATTAAAAACTTAATATATTATAGCCCTTATAACTTAATAGCTTTTTAATTTTTAAGATATTATATTTTTATTTAAAAAACCTTTATATTATAATTATACCTTATTTAAGAAATATTAATAATATAAATTAATAAAGCATTATAAACTTATTATTATGCTTATTTATATACTTAATTATTAAATAATAGCAATTTTTAATAAAATGAAAAATTATTGCTTGCTATGGAATAGTTTTATATTAAAAGATGGAAAGATTAAGATAAATAAGGATATTAAAGTATTTATTTATAAATATTTAATAGCTATTTTAAAAAATAAAATATAAGATTTTAATAAAAAGTTTGCATTAAGATTAAAATAAATTAATAAAGTATTTTATAAATAGCATATTATTAAGTTTATTAAAAATTACTTTAAGAAGAATTAAAAAAAGAATAATTAAAAAATATAAGATTAAGCTAAAGCTTTTTTAATTAAAATTATATACTTTAAAATGCTTAAAGCTATTATTAATATTATTATTTAAATATTTATTATTTAATTAAAGCTTAATAAAATTAATAAAGCCATTTAAATATTTATATTAATTCTTTTTATTAAGATTAATAATATAAAAGTAATTAAAGCAAGAAGTAGGCTTTTATTATAAAGGAATATTATTTAATAATAGCTATTTAAATTATAATATATTAAGATTGCTATTAATTATAAAAAGGGTATAAAGGAAATAATACTTTTAATATAAATTAATTTAATAATTTAATTTTAAATATTTAATATATAATAAAGTATAAACTTTTAAATAGCTTAAAATTAGCTAAATATAACTTTAATTAAATAAGCCTTTAACTTAAATATTATATTATAAGATATTTTAAAGTTAATAAGAAATATTTATTTTAATATATATAAAGATCTTTTTTATTTACTTATCTTAATAATAAATATAAATAAAATTTAAAGTATATTAATTAATTTAAAATAATTAAAATAATAATAAAGTTTATTTAAAGATAATTTAAAAAGCTTATAAATAAGCTAGCTAAATAATTAAATATAAGGTATAAATATTAAAAGTAAAAGTATTATAAAAAGTAAAAGTAAAAGTAAAAGCTTTATAAAAAGTAAAAGCAAAAGTTAATAAAGCTAATATATTATGCTTAATATAATAATTAAAAGGAAAAATAAATTTACTTTTTATTTTATAAAAGTATTTAAATTTTTAATAATTATATTAATATTAGCTATTAAAGTAAACTTTAATAACTAAAAAAATATAATTAATAAATATATTATTAAATAAATTTTAAGAATATTTAAAGCTTTTATAAAGGAGTAAAAGTTATAATAAGATAAGTAAACTAAGAATTAAAAATAATAATAATAATTAAAATTATAATAAAGTAAATTTTAAAACTTAAAGGCTTAATTAAAGGTAGCAAGATTTTATTTTAATAATTTTTATAATACTTATTATAAAGTGCTTAAAGAAGGGTATATTAATAGGTATAAGGAATTATATAAGAAATAATATTGCATTAAATTTTAACTAACTATAAAAAGCTAGCTTTTATGCTTATTTTAAATATTTTTTTAAAAAATTAATTCTTTTTTTTTATATATTTAATGCTTTAATTAAGCTTTTCTTATTTTTAAGAATTTTTAAAATATTTATCTTTTCCCTCTTTTTAGTTTCCTTTTATTTTTATTTTCCCTCTTTATTATATTAAAGCTCTTTCTTAAGTTGTCCTTAAGAAGGTTTAGCAAAACCTATCCTTATTGTTTGGGTAGCTTGTTTTTAGCAGCATTAAGTTTTATTTAGGCTTAAATGCTATTTATTAATTATTATTTATAATTAATATTATTTTTTAAAATTTAGCTTATTTTATTAATAAAAGGGGTATATTAAGTTTTATTTCTTCTTTTTAAGTTTATATTTATAAATTTAATTATTAATTTAAATAATTAATTTTATATATTAAATGAAATTATTTAATTAATTTAATTTAAATAATTTATTTTTTACTTTATTTTTAACTTATTATAAAATATAAAAATCTTTATAATATTAATATAATTAACTTTAATATAAATTTAATGAAATTTTATAATATAAATTATAATAAGTTTTTTTTAATATAGTTTTATAAGTTTCCTTTTTATTTATTATTCTTTATTTAAGTTTTAAAAAATTAATTTAAAAGCAAGCTTATAGTTTTTAAAATTATTAAAGATATCTTTAAGTTTCTTATTTATATTATTTAAACTTATCTTTTTTAAGGAAGTTTATAAGGTATAATTTAAATTATATTAAGGCTTATTTTTTTTTAAAAAAAGGCTATATATATAACTTATTTTTTATTAAATTAATTATTAAGGCTATAAAAGCATTAATAAGCTTTAACTTAAGTAAAGTAAGCTTATAATTATTTTAAGGAATTATTATAAAGGATTAAGTTAATAAGCTTAATAAATTCCTTAGGTTTAATTAAAATATTAATAATATTAATAGTGCTTTAAAGTATCTTAACTTTAGCCTTAAATTTTTTTATTTTATTATTTTAATTAGCTTGCCTTTAAATATAAATATAAAGTTTCTTAATTTCCTTAATTATCTTAAAGTATTAAGCTAATAAAAGTTTAAAATTTTTATTATTTAGTTTTTATTAAAGGTTTTTTTAAGTATAATTAAAAGATATATTAAAATAAGGGTAATAATTATATAAATTATTACTTAAGATTTATATAAAATGTTTAAATAAAAATAATTAAAATATAATAATTATAATTAATTTTTAATTAATAAACTTAATAAATAAATTTATATTTAAGAAATGTTTAAAATAATAATATTTTAAGTAATATATAATAATAATAAATTAAAAGCTTTATAATTATTTAAAGTAAATACTTAAATTAATTATTAAAAAGCTATCTTAAGTTAATGTTATTTATTAATAATAAATATAATTTATATAATTTATTTCTTTAACTTATTAATAAGGCTTACTTATTTAGCTTACTTAACTTATTACTTACTTTGCTTATTTAACTTATTTTAAGTAATTTAAGGGCCTTAATTATTGCATAATTTAAATTACGTAACCTTTTTAAGTTATGCCCCTTTTTATAAGCTTATTTCATTGGCTTATAAGGTTTATTTACGCCTTTAAGGGATTAACGGTCCTGCCTTAGTTTTATTCTTGTTATGTTTATAATAATTACACCCTAGCGCCTCTTAACTGCGCCAAAGGCCCAGCTTATTATCTATAATTAGCAGAGTTGTGATAGTATCTGTGTATTTTTATATCTAAAAATACAAAATACATAAATATATATATTTATATCTGTATTTAAATACTGTATTTATATCTATATTTATATTTATATAAGCCTTGTACTTTATATTTATATCTATATTTATATCTATATTTATATCTATATTTTTAAAATTTTAAATCTATATTTTATATTTAAAATACAAAATATAAATACAGATACAAGTTATATAATATTTAATTTAAATTTTATTATTTTAAAAAAGAAAGAAATTTTAATTAAATTCTATTTAATTTAAGCATTTTAAATATATTTTTATTTTATTTATATTTAAATTTACTAAAAAGCTATAAATACTTTATATTTAAGGGAAAAAAACTTAAATAAGATAAGACTTAGATAAGAAGATAAGCTTTTTTTTAAAAAAAAGTACTTTTATATTATATGTAATAGCTTTATAGAAAAAAAAGATATAAAATTAAAAAAAATATATTTAAATAGCTAGTTTTAAGCTTATTTTAAAAGAATTTATACTAGATTTAATTAATTAATATTTACATATAATGTATTTTGTATTTATATTTTATATTTATGTATTTAAATATATGTATTTATATTTATATTTATATTTTTATATTTATATTTATATTTTATATTTTTAAAATTTTATGTATTTATATTTATATCTGTATTTTTAAAATTTTATGTATTTGTATTTATATTTGTATTTTATATTTTGTATTTTTTATATTTTCATAACTTTAATAATTAGCATGCTCCAGCCCTTATAATCTAATATATTAACCAATGCAAGCTAATAAAAAACGATTATTTAAGCATAAGCTAGCAGCTAAATTAATAACATTCTTATAATCCTTTAATGCAAGCCTTTTATATAAGCTTCCTTATTTAAAACCTTAAAACTATGGATTTATTATATAATTTATAATTAATTGGCGCTTAATTATAAGTAATTTACTTTATTAATAGGAATTTCTTAAAGTTTAAGCGTTTTCATAGCGCTAAATTAATTAATATATAGCTAGCTTGCTTTAAGCTTAGGCTAGCATTAAATTAATAATGCTTTTAAGCCTTATTTTATAAAAAAAATTTTACGCCCCTTTAAATAAACTTTTTCCCTTTATTAACCTTAATTAATAAAAGTTATATACTTATTTTTTCATAATAATTTAAGTAATTATGCTTATAATAGCTAAGTTAGCTATATATAAAATACTTAACTTTATTTATTAAAATTATTATAATATTAATATTTATTGCTTTATTATTTTAAGTTTAAGTATTATTTTCCCTTATTATAACGCTAAAAATACCCTTATATTACCATAAGGCAAAGCAAAAAGCCTTAAATATATTTAGCTATTTCTTATAATTAAGTTAAGCTTTTATTATAAAAATTAAGCTATTAATTATTAATAATATTTTATATTTATTTAATTAACTTTAAGCCTTTATTATATAAGCTAATTAATTAAATTAAGCAAGAAATTTTATTATCCCCTTTTTATAACATTATTATAATATAATTAAGCTAAGCTTAACATACCTTTATTTAAAAGAGTTTTTAAGTGCAAAGCAAACCTTCTTTAAAAAGCTTTTTAATTACCCTTTAAATATCTTTATAAAATTAATATAAAGTAAAAATTAATTAAAAAAAATTCTTAATTAATTAAATATATAAAAAAATTAAGCCCCTTTAATATTAATTTCTTTTTTATTTATTATAAACTTAGCCCTTATCTTTATTAATTAAGTTGCTAAGTAATTTTAAGATAAAAGTTCCTTAAAATAAAGAAAAACTTAATAAGCTATTATTATTTATTTTAAGTTTTATTATATTAAGTTTTATATAATTATATTATAAGTTTATAATATAAAAAAAACTTTAAATATATATTATAAGCTAGCCTTAAATTATTTATTATAAAGTATTTAAATAAGGTTTATATTTAAAATATAAAAAAAGAAGTTTGCTTTTTTTTATTTATATTTATATTAAAGCTTATTTTTATAAGGTTAAAGCTTATTAATTAATTATAATAAGCAAAGCTTAAATTATAATATAATTTAATATATTAATTAAAATAAGTTAATAAAAAATAATTATTTAAATATAAGTTAATAATTAAATTAATAGCATTTTTATAATTTTTTAATTTAAGCTTTTTATAAAAACTTTTTTATATAAAACTTTAAGATTATAAATTTATTATATAATTTATAATTAATTAATGCTTAATTATAAATAATTTACTTTATTAATAAAGAATTTTTAAATTTTAAATATTTTATAATATTAAATTAATTAATATATAATTAATTTATTTTAAGCTTAAGTTAATATTAAATTAATAAGATTTTAAGCTTTATTTTATAAAAAAAATTTATATTTCCTTAAATAAACTTTTTTTCCTTATTAATTTTAATTAATAAAAGTTATACCCTTATTTTCTTATAATAATTAAAATAATTATACTTATAATAATTAAATTAATTATATATAAAATATTTAACTTTGCTTATTAAAATTATTATAATATTAATATTTATTACTTTATTATTTTAAAGTTAAATATTATTTTTCTTTATTATAACATTAAAAATACCCTTATATTATTATAAAATAAAGTAAAAAGCTTTAAATATATTTAATTATTTTTTATAATTAAGCTAAGCTTTTATTATAAAGGTTAAGTTATTAATTATTAATAATATTTTATATTTATTTAATTAAATTAAGCAAGAAATTTTATTATTCCTTTTTTATAATATTATTATAATATAATTAAGTTAAACTTAATATACTTTTATTTAAAAAGGGTTTTAAATATAAAGTAAACCTTTTTTAAAAAGCTTTTTAATTACTTTTTAAATATCTTTATAAAATTAATATAAAATAAAAATTAATTATAAAAAGTTTTTAATAAATTAAATATATAAAAAAATTAAGCTTTTTTAATATTAATTACTTTTTTATTTATTATAAACTTAGCTTTTATCTTTATTAATTAAATTATTAAATATTTTTAAAATAAAAGTTTCTTAAAATAAAAAAGAATTTAATAAGTTATTATTATTTTTTTAAGTTTTATTATATTAAGTTTTTTATATAATTATATTATAAGTTTATAATATAAAAAAACTTTAAATATATATTATAAGTTAATTTTAAGTTATTTATTATAAGGTGCTTAAATAAAGTTTATATTTAAAATATAAAGAAAGAAATTTATTCTTTATTTATATTTATATTAAAGCTTATTTTTATAAGGCTAAAACTTATTAATTAATTATAATAAACAAAGCTTAAATTATATATATATATATATATATTTTATAAAATATTTAACTTTAATTTATATATAATATATTTTATAAAGTATATATATTATTAAGTTAAGGTTTAATTAAATTATAATATAAAAAAAATTATTTAATAAAAAGTATTTATAAAATTATTATGAAAATAGCTTATTATTTATATTAAAAGAAAGTATATTAAAAAATTATAATTCTTAAAAAGTTTAATAATTAAAAATAATTAAGAAAGTTATATTTATAAATTACAAAAAAATATTTTAAAGCTTTTTAAGGTAATATATAAATAAGTAATTTAAATGCTTTAAAAGTAAGCTTTTTAAAAGTATAATATAACTTTTAATTATTATTACTTTATTTATATTTAATATAGCATTATTTATATTAATTATATAATTAATAAAAAAAATATTTTTCTTTTAAAAATAATATTTATAATAATAATAATAAATAAATAAATAATATTAAATATTATAAATTTAAATAATAAAATAAGTTATAAATAAAAATAATAATAATTTTTATATAATATACTAACTTAATATTTAAGTAAAATAACTTAATTTTTAAGTTATTAAATAATTTTTTTTAAAAAATAATATTTAATAAAATATTATTTATTAAGATTAATAACTAATAATAAGGTTTATAAAATAATTAACTTAATAATTATTAAAATAAAAATATCTTTAAATATTATATAATTTTTAACGTAATTATATTAATATTTATAGCCTTAATTATAAGAATAATAATTAAAAAGCAATATATAAAGGCTATGAAAAGTATTAATTAATTATTATAAGTAAATTTAATTATTAAAAATATTAATAATAATAATAATAATAATAAAAAGAGCGTTTAAGATAAGATTATAAGTTATATAAATTAAATAAGCATAAAAATATTATATAATTAAGTAATTAACGGCTTAAAAAGTATAGAAAAATTTATATTTATAATAAGACATGGCAATAAATATGCTTTTTAATGTATTACATTGTTGCTAAGGTTGGATTAATGTTGCGCCATATTAATTGAGTGGTGGGGCGTTAATCGTGCACTGGCTGCAGCATGTATCTATGTACCCTCCGATTTAATCTGTGCGAATCTCCGTATTCATAAAGAACTAGAAGCAAGCATTCAGTCCCACAACTTGAACCAGTGTACTTTAGATAGCAGAGAATAGAATATAGAACTGCCGCCTACTATTTAAATGTACACTTGCATTTGTAACGTTGAGGGAATTGTATATTACTTATGGCTGTGGGGCCTTTTATGACATTGACATTGAAAAGACTTCTGTATAACTTGCGCTAGACACCGGCACATGGCAAGCTGGGGTAATACTTCATCGCTAATGAGTCTTTCTCACGTATAATGCGCCCCCCTGGTCGATTTAATACCTACCGTATCGATTACACAAACACCTTGGTCGACCTAGGGATCAACTATCGCGTTCCAAGGTTTGGGTATTGTGACAAATTTGCTAATGGGCACTACCTTTTCCAGCCTTTATCCCCTCCAACTCGCATGACACTTTTCACAGATGAACTGATCGCTGTTTCACTCGACAACCTACGAAGTGCGACATACCCGAGGGTTCTGCAATAATCAATCCCATGCTCACTTACTCTAGGAAGATTACTTTTCATGTGTCATGTAACACGCCGGAGTTCTAGGCTTGTCACAGCGCAAAGGTTTGCCTGCTCTGATATCCACCGACATGAGGAAGCCTTCCATCTGGAGACCCCACGTCTCATTCTGACTCATAGGAGAATATCACCTGTTCTCTCCAACACCAGCCCACAACAAATGCTGTCCCAGGCCCAGTCACTGCGGCCACAAGCTGAAGAAGTGAAGACACAATCAGCGACCCGATCCCAACCAACCCAGCCGCGTAAAGATCGAAAAACATATAAAAGAGCCACAGGAAGGAACTCCCAAAGGAAAACACCTCGTCACACTGCAATGTCTTTCTCGTGTGTCCAATGAAATCCAAGTAGACTGTGGAATCCGGGATGAACACATGAGACAGATGATAAGACGAGGAGCAAAGCGTGTATGCCCAGATAGAGCTCGAAATAACACACATAACAGCAAGAAGAGAGCTCGGCGAGGACATAACAATGTGTTTCAAACCCGGTAACGTCCCCGGCCCAGATCTGCCGCACCCCCTGGTCTGCCGCACGAGATTCTCGGTGCAAACGCACCTTAAGACACCTACCTTTAAAAAGCACTTAATTAATTCCCTATTAGTTTTAAAATTACTAAATTTTAAGTTTAATATATAAAAATAAGTTAAAAATTAATTTTCCTTATTTATAAAATTTTAAAATAATTATTAAATTAAACATTTAATATTTATAATAATTTATATATATATATTTTTTATACTTAATAATAAATATTTTTTAAAAAGTTTCTTAATAAAATTATATATATATAAATTTTAATTTAATTTTATTAAATACTTTAAAATTTATTAATATATATTTTCTTTTCATTTTAAGTAGTATAATTTTATATAAATATATAAAAAATATTTTTAAATTTTTTATTTAAAGTTTTCTTAAACGGAATTATTATATTAAAATAATATTATTAAATAAATTATATTAAGTAAAATATTTACATTTATAATAAAATATTATATTATTTATATAATTTTATAAAACAAGAATTTTGCTTAATTTCCTTAATTAAATAAAAAATAAAAAGAAACCTTGAAAAGTATTAATATTAATATATAATTCCCTGCTATTCCTTTATACTTTTAAAGACTTAACTTTACTATTTATTTTATATATATTAAAAGCCGAAATAATTTTAATGAATATTTTACTTTTAAATTATACATACGGTTCTATGGGGATTAAAAAATATGGATTTAGAAATATTAATTTTGATTTATTAAAGGGGACTGAAAAGTGAGTGTTTGTATGGGAAAAGCGCGGCAAATCGGGGGGTGCGGCAGATCTGGGCCGGGGACGTTACGGCAGCGCTGAGGCTGCCCAGCAGCGAGTTCGCGACGCCGATCCAAAGAGGCGACATCTGCCATGCCCAGACCCAGTACTGGCGCGTCTCGGGCTCAGCAGCGGTGAAGACACGCACGACCTCAAAAGTGTGAAGGCCGAGGAAGAGCGGAAGCAGATACAATGCCTGCTCCGACCGGAGCTGCCGGTCCTTGGCCGAGCGCCTCAAGGCCGCCGCGGACGGGGCGAAGGTGACTTGCAAGAAGTAATAGATCGGCGCGACATTCCCGACGCCTAGAAGCTGGGCAATGAATGTGAAAATGGTAATCCTGATAGGAGAATGTGAGCACGAGGATTTGTGTTATTTGCCGCTGCCCAGAACATATTACTTACGTGTAGACTGGTGTCCAGGCGTTCCCGGCACGGCATGACTCCAAGAACCAGACACTGTACATTGGGCCCAGGTCGTTGAGGACAGAGAAGAGCTGCCACCAGCCGACGGCATCCAAGGGGAGGTAGGAGGCCGAGAAGGTGACCGTGATGCCACGCCACATGTCGTCGATGAACGGGATCTTGCAGAATTGGTCAAAAATCTGCATAGTTCCGCCATCCCAATCGATGCGGCCCGCTTCGAGAAATGGTTGCCCATGGGCAACGAGCTTATTTATATCCATGGCGCTCAGGCAAAGGATGGCCAGGCCAAGGAACGGAATTTTTTGGCTGAGACCAGACTCCAGGCACGGACTAAATGAATGTCTACCTATCGGCCAGCACAAAAAAGCCACCCAGCGCCCCTGAAACTATGTTACTTGTATGAGTCTGTATGCTTGATTTGAGAGACCATGCGGTATCCGAATCGAGCTGAAACGGTTTCCCTTTGGTGGTTCAAAACAACTCTGCGCCAAGTCAAAGGGATCTGACACCGAGAACCGAAGGAACCAGGGTCTATTAAACGGGGCTTTCAGCCGAGGCAGGGTACGCCCACCCAGCTTCCAGCGTTAGCCCACTCAATATAACCAAATTAACTGCATACACTCCAAAACATAGGTATAATTTATATTTATTATATTAATATAAGGTATAAAACTTTTTTTATAACTTTAAATTAACTTATTTGTTTCATTATTACTTATTTTATATAATATTTAAATTATTTTAAAATTTTATTATAAAATTACTTTTCGCTATAATTATTAATATTGGAGATCTTTTCGCAGCAATTATTATTACTAAATCACGAAATCTTTATAAAGCACTTATTAACCTGAAATGTAAGTAATGGTAATAAGCTATAAATAAGGAGTATATTAATATAAAGAATTGGAAAGTTTAAGAAGTTATTAATGTATTTTTTTAAAAAAAGACGTTAATAGTTAAGTAAGTATTTAAGAAAAAAATTAAAGGTAATAATAAATGTAATAAATTTAAGGTAAAACTTATTATGCAAGGTTTTAAATAAATCTTTAAATTAAATTTTAATAAAACCTTTACTATTATTATTAAAGCACTTATTTATTATTTCCTTTTAATAATAATTATTATTTTTAAATAAAACTATAGCTAATTTAATGTAAAAATAACATTCCTTAATGCTAAGCTTAAAAATAATATTAAGATTTACCTTTAAAAGCTTAAAGGATATTATTATAATTTAAGGAAGGTCCTTTAATTAAGAAAGAGTTTTTATAATTTAAAGCAAGCCGCTAAGCTATAATATTAAGAGTTTAAAAAGATTTTTACCTTAAATAAATTTAAAGTTAATAATTATAATAAAGTTATATTTTATAAAAAAAAGTTAAATAAATATTTTATAATTTATATAATATATATAAATAATATTTAAGGTTTTAATTAAATTAAAAACCTTTTATGCATTAAAAAAACTCTTTACTTAAAACTTTAATATTAATTATATAAAAGAAATTAAATATTTTCTTAATATTAACTGCAAATAATTAAAGAATAAAAGTATATTTATTTATTAAACTCATTATATAAAATAAATACTGTTACATGGCCTTTGCCATATGGCTAATGTACGTATATACATGGTTGTGCAATTGCGTCTGTATTCATTATTATCTCTTGCTAACTATTAAATCAACGGCTTTTGCAAGGTGGCCAGATAAGGCCACTGTACCAGTTGGACGGGATGACTAAGCCCATCTTATTAAGGGGATAGCGTACGATCCAATGGAGTGTTATTTCAACAAATATTAAAGAAGTTTTATATATAAAATGCATATTTAATTTTTATTTTAATAAAACCAGGAATATTAATAAAGCTTTATCTTAAAGTTAATAAAGTTATAATTAATAAGGTTAAATATATTTATTAATTATAAGTTAAATTACTTATTTATTTAATAATTAAAATTAAACTTAACGTTATAAAGTTAATAAAAATACTTAAGAAATTTAATTTTAACTTAAATTAAAAGCATATAATTTTACTTAATTAAATATAAAAATATATTAAACATTTTATAAATTATAAAATATTATATTAAAAGATTAAAAATTTAAAAATCTTTATAAATAATAATTATAATAATAACTTAAAGAACTTAAAGATTAACTTATACTTTGCTTTATATAAAGAAATAAAAATAAGTGCGTTTCTTTTTAAAGATTAAGAGATAACTTTCTTTTTAAGTATTATTATTTAATCTTTAATTAACTTTAAGGTAATTTAAAAAGCAATTTAAGTTAAGAACTTTTTAATAAAAATTAAATTTAAAGAAAAACTTAATATAAAAAATAGCGTAATCCTTAAAATAAATAATAAGTTAGCAATTAAGCTTATAAAAAACCTTAAGTATTATATAAAAACTAAGTATATATAT
Organism: Diaporthe citri; assembly: GCF_014595645.1. Classification (NCBI taxonomy): domain Eukaryota; kingdom Fungi; phylum Ascomycota; class Sordariomycetes; order Diaporthales; family Diaporthaceae; genus Diaporthe; species Diaporthe citri. The sequence continues at coordinate 4,798,702 of NW_025064849.1, forward strand.
GTTAAATACTACTTTATTTAAAAAGCTCTTTAAATTAAATAAGTTAAAGTTTAATAAATATTTACTTAAAAGATAATAATAAATAAATTAATAAAATTATTAACTTACTTAATATTTAAAAACTTTTGCAAGAAGCTTAATATAAAAAGGCTAGTTAATAATAATAATAATAATAATAATAATATTTAAGAAATAATTCCTAAGAGTGGAAATATTAGAAAAAAGAGCTCTTAAATATTTCCAAAATATCTTAAAGTATGCTTAAAAAGGAATAGGCTCCAAAATGGAAGCCTAAAGGATGAAATGACTTACTTTATACTTAAGGACTGGCTATTTAAGCCAAAGGAAAGGAAGAAACGTGATATAAGGGTGGAAAGGAAGCTATATAATAAGCTTATATTATATTTAACTTTTTTATATAATTAAATATATATTTTAAAGATAAGCTTTTATTTTAGTTTTTTTAAGGCTTAAATTATTATTATAATATTATAATTTATAACTCCTTTTAAATATCTTTTAATAATAATTTAAGGTAAACTTAAAATAAAATAATAAAATTAATTATTATTATTTTTAGTTAATAAAAGATTTTAAAAATAATAAATAATTAAAAATAGTTAAATCTATTTATTTTCCCTTTATTAATAAATAGTTATAAGCTTAGGCCCATGTTTATTCCTCTGAGTATTATGCATGTAGCCACTTAATAAAGGGACCCAGGGCACTCTGCAATTTTGAGCCTGGATCTTGTTAGAGCAAGAAAAACAAAAGAATTACACAGCAAGGGGAGGGCAAGAGCAGGGGGGCCCAAGCAAAAAAAAACGAGGAGCAACAGCCCAGAAGAAGACCTAGCCAGAGCTACCTGTGTCCAGCTCAATACTTCATAATCATCTAAAGGGAAGAGTTATATCCCTGGCCTTATGCACATTAATCCACGCTCGGAGGGTGTAGATGCATCTATTTTCCCTCTGTAGCTAAGTGGTAATGAGCCCGGAATAAATTGATTACGGTAAGTTTTGAAAGATTGAGATATAGCAAAGTTAAAACAGAGGGTATCAATCGAGCAGTTGTATTTGCATGTATGACTTTATGAGAAGGCCCAGAGTTTTGCCTGTAGACTATCCTCTGCCTGCGAGCCTGCATTATGCGGCAGGAATATCCTTTTGGGAATCTGAAACTCTACCACTGGCGCTTTTCTGATGTTCTTCCCCAGCTCCGCCTCGAGCAGGCTAGCGTACGAATGGTCGAGGAAGTCCTCCATGTTGTAAAATTGCTTGGTGAACTGCTCGGACACAATCTTAGCGATAGTGGCAACATTGGGATGGTAGTGCGACTGGAGCTGCACAATCTCCCAGATACAGCTGTCGATGGCGTGCGTCTCCATGGGATCCTGCACGTCAGGGTCGAAGGGGTCATCCATGCCCTCTGTCGCGAGTTTTTCTCTCTCCTCCTCCGTCCGTGGGACCCGGTGTATCATGAAGGTGGTGGTCGGGTGCTTCTTGAAGAGGTTGTACATCCAAGGAATGATAGTAACGATGGCACTCGGTGGTGCGTTCAGACTGAGCCGTGCCAGGCGCTTGATGAAGCTTGCCACGAGGGCGGCGGGCAGATGCGAGGAGGCGAGGAAGATGTCAAGGAGGCGGAAGAACCGAGAGCGATACTTCGAGTGAAGTATGTCCGCATCCAGCAGGGAATACAGCTTGGTGTAAAACGCCGGGTAGTCGAGGTTCCGCTCCTGGATGAGGTAGAAGACACCGGAGAGTGCAAGCAGGGACATGGAGCCTCCTGAATTGTAGCAGTCGGTAAGGAAGTCCATCAGCAACTCTGGCTTGGTGAACCACGGCGCAATGACCCTGGACATGATGTCAAGCAGGCGTTTCCTCTGGTCCCTCGTCATGTCCCGGCCCATTAGAGCCAGCCATGCGTCCTGCGCCGCTTTCTTGTGTTTCGAAACCGAGAAGAGCTCGTGGCCCTTTTGCTTCTTTGTAGGGTCAACGTAAAAGTCGACAAGCTCCTCGCGGGATTGTGGGACGCCTTCGATTGAGGACAGCAGCTCGAAGACCGCCTCAAATGACCCGTCATGTTCTGACCCCGACCCCGGCCCCGGCCCCGACCCCGACCCCGATCCTGACTGTGCGCCTTGCTCCGCAAGCTTGTCTTGGATGGCCTTGAATGTATACAGCCTTATGTCATCGTACTCGTCGACAAACTTTTCGACAAACTCCCTCCGTACCTGGTCAGCCCCGGGGCGGCACAGCGCGGCCACGACATCTCTTAGAAGCACCTTTGGGAAGCTGTGCTCGTCGCCCTCACGGTAGGGATACTGGCCGTGGGCCTTGAGGAGCCGCATGGACAGCGTCAGGGCGGTCAGAGCGTGGTCGTCGCTGGTGAGGAACGACAGCAGGACTTCGTGGTATTCGGCCAAGCGGTCCCTGAGCCAGTGCACTAGGATGACATCCTTCTCGGCAAGGTTCTTCCTCCTAAGAAGACTGCCTGCAGCAAGGAGCCTGATGAAGACTCTGCAAAGAGCCACGGTGGCGAGCAGTGCCTCATCCTCGTCATTGTCTTGGACTCGGGCGATGTGGAGCAGGGCGGTGATGTTGTTGTAGTTTCGTTTGGATTCGAGGATTGCTGTCTCGAGAAGCAGGATCTTGGCTTGGGGATCGTCGCCCTCGCCGTCGTCTTCGGCTTGATCGTGGGCGCTGCTCCCGCTGTCGGATCGTGCGCGTTTCTTTGGCGGCTCGGTTGTATCTGGTCTCTTCCGTTTCGACGTCTTTTCCTCCGCTCCTCGTCGTCCAGTGCGCACTCCCACTGCAGACGGCATTGTGTGTGGTACTGCTGCTTCAGAGTGCTATGGGTCCTTTGCTAGAGGCCGCAGTACGGGTAACAGAGTCCAGGTCCAGGACTGGTCCGCCAGCAGTCGAGTTGAATGGGTCAGTCAGATATAGGTCGAAGTTCGCGAAAAACATAAAAAAACGGCCCCACCTGCTTGTGGCAGCCACCAGGCATTGGGGGACCAGATGGGCTGGGTACTCTGGTACCTTGGCTAGTGTGTGAGGGCGGTGCTAACAGGAAAAGTACCATCAGCTAGCGGTTTGTGGCCTTGACCTGGGCGGCCTGTGTTAGTGGGCAAAGCTCAAGCTGCTAGGCCCATGGACAGGGTACCTAGTTGCCTGGCTAGTGGGCACCTCAGGTACTCCTAGGCGCTTGCGGGTTGCGTTCCCGGCCCAGCAAGCAAACCTCTGTCGGAGCGAGGGCAAGCGGCTCCGTCAGCGCCCGACAGCAAAAGGACCTGCGAGAAAGTGTCTCAACCTCACACCAACATCCGCCCAGACCAGGCCCGACACCGCAAAACCCGCACCACTCCGTCTCCCACCACATCACAATGGCGTCCCGCTTGGCTAGAACCGCTGTCGGTGAGTTGCTCCGGACCACAACGATTGCCCTCGGCGCTCCTGCCAGCTCAATTGGCGGGCTCCGCGACCGAGGCCGCGACCGAGAGACTGCGATTGAGGACTGCAATTGAGACTGACGCGCTGTGTTCGCTTTCGCCGTCGCAGGGGCTGCCCGTCTGCGGCCTTCCATCCTGCCCCGATCTCTGCCCGCCCTGGCCTCGTCCTCTTCCGTCATCAACGCCGCCAGCGCCCGCTACTCGTCCAACGTGCCCGCCGAGGACCCCAAGAAGAAGGCCGCGTCCATCCTCGACGCCCTTCCCGGCAACTCGCTCGTCTCCAAGACCGCCATCCTGTCCTCCGCCGCCGGCCTGTCCGTCTACGCCCTCAGCAACGAGTACTATGTCGTCAACGAGGAGACCATCGTCGCCTTCTGTCTGTTGAGCGTCTGGGGCGCCCTCATCAAGTACGCCGGTCCCTCGTACAGCGAGTGGGCCCAGGGTCAGAGCAAGAAGATCGCCGGCATCCTGAATGCCGCCCGCTCCGACCACACCCAGGCCGTCAAGGACCGCATCGAGAACGTCAAGCAGATGGAGGGTGTCGTCGACGTCACCAAGAGCCTGTTCGAGGTCTCCAAGGTATGCAATCAATGCTGCCGAGGGCCCCAGCCCCGGACGGCCAACCCTTCCTCCTCAAAGCGCACCGCAACCGTACATCTTCTGACCACGTCGCTATAGGAAACCGCGAAGCTCGAGGCTGAGGCCTATGAGCTGGAGCAGAAGACGGCCCTGGCTGCCGAGGCCAAGGCCGTCCTGGACTCCTGGGTCCGTTACGAGGGCCAGGTCAAGCAGCGCCAGCAAAAGGAGCTGGCTGATTCCATCATCGCCAAGGTCCAGAAGGAGCTGGAGAGCCCCAAGGTCTTGCAGCAGATCCTGGCGCAAAGTGGCTGATGTCGAGAGTGCGTTCATCCTGGCGATTCATCTACTAACCCATTGCGCCTCCCCGTTCACTGACAAGACTCGCAGAGATCGTCTCCTCCAAGGCCCAATAAGCGCTCAACATAGACCACGCAAATACAGTATACCGGGGGTTTCCTTTGTACCGTCTCTGTGTCTAGAAAGACCGGACACCCTGTGCAATAGTCAATTCGAAGATCTTGAGAGTCAAAACCAAGTGCTCTGGGGCCCCATCTATCTGCGTGAACCGGTGATGATCTAGCTCATGCGTCGAAAGAAATAATTAACCGACATTACACAAGGCCTGCCTGCCCAGATTACGTGGAGGAGCAAGTGCAATTCTCTCGAACCGACGTTGTGGACTCCACACAGCTCTCCAACTCCAAAAGCTTCCGCCAGAGCGATGTCGTCTTCCTGGCTTCGGCTGAGCTAAGAGCACAATAAATGACACACATCCCCTCCTTTCATTCCATGTAGGCAGCACGCTATCCGGAAACCAGACACTGAGTGCAACACACGCGCATCGGAGACGGAGGGGATCTTGCGAGGGCAACTGTCTATATTGGGAACAATTTGGCAACCCAGTTGACATGTTCGGGTTCTCGAGTGCCTTTGGAAAGGGCTCAACCAGGTTGTTATGATTCATTGTAGAAGGCAATTACCCAAGCCAAATAGCCTGCCAGGATACCATCTGAAACAGACCGCTACAGGGCAAGTCATCTCACGATCGAGGGTAGCAGAGGAGGTACCCCAAGACAATCTCTATCAATCTCGTTGGAAGGGGGCTCAACCAGCAATTGCGTTTGCCGTGTGTTCCCGGTGGCACATCACATATGTTATCACTATCGTAGGTATGAGCTCTGGATACAGGCTGGCGAGACTTGGGACAAGCACATCGTTCGGACCTGCATGAGAGGATGATCGACAAGGGAAGAATTGATCATACTGCAGCACCGAATGTGAGGTCGTTATCGTAGGGCACGTCTTCCGATCCCGCAGTATAGTATCCCAGAAGAGACCAAGAGAAGCCGAAAGGAGACGTTCCTACAACAGGTCGTGGCCATTAGGTGTTATACTAGGGCAGGTCATCCTAAATTTCACCGGAGGTTATCCCAGAGGAAGTGAGCCTAGAGGAGATTATCCCAGAGGTCCCAGAGGAAGTTGTGGGGCGGTCCGTGCGTCCACCGGGTAGATAGACTCCTCCTCCGGGACGAGTAGTTAGCTTAGACTTGGAAAATACACCCACGCCCCCAGTGACCAAATCCTCCTCCGGGAGCACGAGTACTTCGTCTCGGTGACTAGACCATTCGTTTCAAAGCCATCTGAAAGTAGCTCATCCCAGAGGAGAGTATCCTAGATTCTGGAATAAAGTCATGCCTAGCGACCCAGGAAGGGTCGAAGTGGTCTTTGCCGACGCAGGCGAGATCTCCGCACCTTCCCCGCGCCGCCCATGGGGTTGCAGGCGTCATGGGGCCAGGGGACAGGACGGCAGGACGGACGGCCATGGCCCGGATCGGAAGCATTCCTGAGGGCAGGGGGCCTTGAGACGGCTTAGTGAGAGACTTGTCATACTGCGAAGCGAACTTGGGGCGCGGCGATTTCCGCTCGGGAGTGACCAGCGGATGGTGACGTGGGCCCGGGGGCGTGAGGAAGAAGGATACAGACCACGGGGCTCAAATCACCCGCCATAAAACGGCCACACTGACACGGCTATAAAACCAGGTGCTTCGCTCTGCTTCCTGCTGCAGATTGAAGCTATTCATCGCACACGCGTTGCCATCGAGCTCACAGTGAAGCAACATTCAGCCCAACCAGCTTATCCAGAGACAACGTCTTAATAAAGCGCCGACGAGATGGCCCATTCAAATGGCTCGAGTGGAAACACCACCAATGGCACCACTGGTTTTACTCTGAAAGAAGAGCCAGTCGAGAACCTAAGGCGGCTCAAAGTTCGGGTGGTCGGCGCTGGGTTCTCTGGGATCTGTGCGGCCATCAGGTCAGCGACCTCTCCCCGGAGCCAGTCCCAAAGTGCACACGTCTGATGCCGTCAGCAGGATACCCGAGCGACTCAGAAACATCGATCTTGTGGTATACGAAAAGAACGAGGGCATTGGGGGTGTATGGTAGGCCCCCCTCCACCCAGGACAAATAGGAGCACATTTTGGCGAGCGAGGACGTTCCAGAACCAGTTGCTGACACTGAACAGGTGGCTCAACAAATACCCGGGTAAGAGCCATATTCCAGCAATATTTTCGTGGCTGACATGATTTGTGGTGGAGGTTTGGCTTGCGATATCCCATGTAAGCTGCTACCCGTCCACTGTTTGAACGCATGATTTAACGAAAACAAGCTCATTCCTACCAATACACGTTCGCGCCCAACCCCCACTGGTCGTCTCTGTACGCCCCTGGGCGAGAGATCCAGAACTACCTGCAGGGCGTCGCAGAAAAGTTTGGCGCGGTGCGCTTCATCAAGACCCAGCACAAGGTAGTCCGATGTGCGTGGAACGCCGAGACCAAGAAGTGGGCTGTTCAGGTCCAGAAAGCCGACACTGGCGAGACGTTCGAGGAGCATGACATTGACTTTGTCATCACGGCTCGGGGCCAACTGAACGAGGTGGCTTGGCCACAGGTACCCGGGCTTGGGACGTTTCGAGGCAAGCTGCTGCACTCGGCTGAGTGGGACGAGGAGTGAGTAAAAGTGCGATCTGTGATGTGCTGCACATACACACACACACGTACACACACCCACACCAACACCTCACCCACTGGACTTGTTGTGTACATGCTATATGTACATGCTATATGTACATGCATCCCTAGTGGCCTTACATTCTGCTTCGCCGGGCTCTGAGAGCTGACGAGATTAAGGTACGACTTCCGGAACAAGCGGGTCGGCGTTATCGGGAACGGCTCTAGTTCCATACAGATTGTACCGAGCCTGCAACCCGTTGAAGGGGTCAGCATGACAGTGTTTATGCGCTCGCCTACCTGGATATCATCAAACGCATTCGGCGACTCTGCGATGGCAGCACTGGGTCTTGATGCCGAAGGATGTAAGTCTGAACCCTTCTCCTGGCATGCCGTTAGCTCTGAAACCACCACCCCCCCCCGGATATCACACGTTTATATTATATACGTATGCATATATCAACGAACTTGTTTACTGACCGCCTGACTGCTGTTGAGTGTAGTGACGCCTGAAAAGCGCGAAGCCCTCGCGTCGAACCCGGAGGAGTACCTTCGGTTCAGGAAGGTCATTGAGGATGGTGGCAACGTCATCCACGAGGGTACTATTCACGGCTCGGAAATGCAGAAACAGCTCATCAAGGCTTTTACGGCGTCGATGAGGGAGAAGCTCGCCAAGAAGCCCGAGCTCTTTGACGTTATCATCCCGACCTTTGCCCCTGGATGTCGACGCCTGACCCCGGGGAAAGGCTATCTCGAAGCCCTGTCTCAAGATAATGTTCACGTCACCAACGAGACCATCACCGAGGTCACCGAGACGGGGGTCAAGCTTGCCAGCGGTAGCGAGGTCCAAGTCGATGCGCTAGCCTGTGCCACGGGCTTCAGGACGAGTGCGCCACCCCCCTTTGAGGTCGTGGGTCGGGACGGTGTGACTCTTGCACAACGTTGGAGCCCACACCCGGAGAGCTACCTCAGCGTGATGGTGGACGGGTTTCCAAACTACCTCATGATGTTTGGACCGAACAGCGCCATTGGCTTTGGGTCCCTCACCAAGATCCTGGAGAGCGAGTGTGATTATTGCGTCAAGATACTGCGCAAGATGCAGAAAGAGGACTATGCCACCATAGAGCCCAAAACGGAAAGGGTCAGGGACTTCCAACAGTACGTCGGGGCCTACTTCGCAGACACGGTATATTTAGACAACGTAAGTATCGCGGAGTCCAGTGTTGAGAGAAGCGTTGGCTAACACCACACCACTCACCAAGTGCAAATCATGGTATCGAAGTGATGGTGGTAAGGGCGACTGGATCATCGGACTTTGGCCAGGCTCGACACTGCACGCTCTAGACTCGCTCATGTCGCCGCGTTGGGAGGATTTCAGTTACGAGAGCGCCGACACTACAGGCAACAGTTTGAGATGGCTAGGCAATGGCTGGAGCGTGACCGAAACCGAGGGCGACCCCTCGTGGTATCTCAACCCCGACGAGGTCGATTGGCCACACGAGGGCAAGCCGGAAGAGGCGCCTCGCTTCAAGGCAAGACCCTGGTCGCATTAGACTATGTGGCGGGTGTGGTGGCGGCGGTAGCGGGGGGGATCGTACCTGCGTACCTAGATTATAACCTCCTGTGCTATCGTTACGTGCGAGACACCTTGGTAGCTTGTCATGTAGTAATCGGTTGAGATGACATCTTGATAGGGTGATTGGCTTCCTTTCCGTAAGCTGTGTCTGCTGTCGTTGGACATTGGTTACACTGATGACTTGCACATACCGCAGTTTATTCCTGGCCAGGACGTGAGTATTGCGTACTCTGATATTCTGTTCTTTCTCTTGTAACGGCGGTCTGTCAGACATCCACCAGAACTAATTATCAAGACACACATTGGACGGCGTGATCCTCCAGCTTTCGGATCTCGAAGCCGTCGTCAGTAGCCCAGCATCTAATTCCAACAGCCATCACCCTATCCACTCCTGTTTTCTGAGCGGCGTGACTGCTCGTTCTCTTATGAGACATGAAGGAAGGCTCGTTTCCTGGTACTTCGCCCTTCCTCGTCGGCTTCCCAATTGTCATCGACATAGCTCTTGATACTCTTCTCCTGGATCTGCATCCCGACCACTTTCAAAGCGGCGATGTTGTAGCCCAGTTCATCCTTCTGCCTCTTCAACGTCTGCCTCAAATTCATCCGTATACCATCTAGCATGACCCTCATCGTCTTGCTGGCCACAATCTGCTTGTGGTGCGTCTTGAGCATGAAAAACAAGATCCGACAGGTCAGAGGAATGTTCATGGACCGCGCCGCGAAAAGGTTGATGAAGGTGAACAACAGAGGAACCGTGGAAAATGGCAGAACGAGCAGGGCATCGTGCAGCGCTGAAGCCTTGACCCGCTGGAGTGTGTTCATGACATAGACTTCTGCACTGATGCCGCCCAGTGCCATGAAGATCGGGTTTCGCTGTGGTGGCGCAACATTCGGGTTGCCAGCCCTCGTCTCCTCCCATTCTTTCACCACATTGAGATCTTCCATACCGAGTTCAAGTGCTTCAACGATCCTTTCGCCCGCCATGAGTGTCTCCACCGTCTGTTTGCTGGCAGCAGCCACTTCGCCATTTGGTTGCTCAGGGTCTGCGTCGTTCTCGAGAGACGTCGTCAGCGTGCTTTCGTACAGCTCCTCGATCTCTCTCTCCCGCTCTTCTTCGAGGAAGATTTGCTCGTCTGTCTCCTCCCAGACACGGATACTCTTATCGTGACTGGCACTGACAATGGAGTTGCCGCTGTGGCTGACAGCAAGCGCCCAGATCTCTCCGTGGTGGCCGTCTATCCTCTGGATCTGCTCGAATTTGTCGGCATCCCAATACTTGATGCTGCGGTCCTTGCTAGTGCTGAAGAAGTGGTGTCCGTTCCCGTCAGAGTTGTGAGGCACGAAAGCGACCTGCAGAATGCTGTCCTGGTGGGCAAAGAGTGCTTTGTGACAGTCTCCGAAGTCCAGGCCCCAAATCCTAACATTCTTGTCTGCTGAGCTGGTGACGATAAGCTTGCTGTCGTACGAGATGTCCATGCTCAAGACCGGGAGCTTGTGACCGTAGAGGTTGAGGTAGAGCTTTAGTGAGTCGGTGAAAAACACCTTGACCGTGTTATCCAGTAGAGCGACAGCGAGGAGCTTGGCGTCGGGGGAGAACTTCAAGCTCAAAATATCATCTGCAACCTTGAGGACTCTGGACTGAACAAGCTTCAGTTTTGGGGTCGTCCTGGCGGTTCCCAAGACCTGCTCCTGCACAATCTTGAAGTCCCAAAACTTGATCGTCTTGTCCGCACTCCCGGTGACGACAGAACGGCCGTCCGGATGCACGTGCAGAGACCAGATTGCCCCATCGTGGGCCGATACGCTGTCAATGAGGGATGCTGACACGACGTCAAACAACTCGATCTCACCGCTCTTGGTGCCTACAACGACGACCTTGTCGCCTGGCAGGAATGAGCAGCAGAGAGCATACCCGCATTCGAAGGTCCGAATGCATGTCCGCGTCTTGACATTCCAGATTTTCAGGCTGCCATTAGCTGCAGATGCAAGCATTTTGTCGTCGGAGCTCAGAGACACGGCGCGGATATCAGCCCTGTGTCCAGGGAGGTCCACTGCAAGGGATTTCGTGTAGTCTGTCACGTCGTCTTTCTTCTTGCTCTGTCTCTCTTTCGCCGTGATGTCGTACAGCTCAAGCTGGTTGTTCGTTGTTGATACCAACAATTGCAACTGCTTGTGCCCGTGATTCGTCGCCCAGTGAACCGACCGCACCTTGCCTGTTGTCCTGATGACAACATGCTGGGCGAAAAGATCGGACAGTTCTGGTTGGGTGTTTTCGTCCCCTTGTTCTTCGTCGTCTGCCATCTCGATATCTGTGGTATCTTTGCTTTTCTTTCCAGAGCCGAGTTTTTCCCGCCGCCTCCTCTTCTTCCTAGCCAGACTCTTTTTGACCTCAGCATCAGACTTCAGCCGCCATATCTCCACAGATTTCTCAACCCCATGTACAGCAAAGTAGTCGCGTCGCGGGTGGAATGAAACCTCGATGGCCCTGTCTTTGCTGTTTCTGAAGAGTGTTCCACGCTCCTGGAGGAACTGCATGTTCTGCACGTCCACCTGGCGAGCGGCCGCGGGGATGCCCACTATGTTTATTGACCAGACCTTGAGTTCGCCGTCATTACCTGCCGTGATGCATCCATTCATGTCAGGAGACACCCCGAGAGCCCAGCACTCTCCATTGGTCTGCGCAACATGTGTCTCGACACAGTGCCGCGATGATAGGTCCCAGAGCTTGATCAGAGAGTCCTTGCCTGTCGTTAGGAGAAAGCCCTCTCCTTGTTCCTCCCCATCCAGCTGCATAGCCTGGTGCGTAACTTCATCCTCCGCTTGGAGGGCCGGCTCGATGAATCGTAGTCCCGTCACTTGGTCTTTGTGGCCCCGGAGCTTGTACTGACCAACCTCCGCGACCAAGTCCCAGACGATCACGTCTGTGTCTTTGGAACCGCTGGCCAGGCGGACGCCGGACTTGTCGAATGCCAGCATGGTGATGGCGGACTTGTGGCCGTTGAAATTGACAATGGTTGTGGAGATCTTGCTGTCCCAGAGGCGAATACTGCCGTCTTCGTATCCGACCGCAAATACATCGTTGTTGGTCTTGCTCTGCGCAAGGGCAGTGACCTGTGCCTTGCAGTTTTCATCGCGCCACCGAGACAGGAGCTCGCCCTTCTTGATATCCCAGCATATTACCTCCTCGTTGGCAGCAACAACGGCTTGGCCTGCCCCAGTCGCAGTCCCGTGGCTGTTGGTCCAGAGGATGTTGGACGAGCTCGACGTGATCAGGCCGAACGACTTGGAGTGCTCGTATTTCCTGCGGGCATGGTTAGCAGAGTAATAGGAATTTGTGGTTTCTCAGAAATTACACACAGATAGGACTTGACCATGTTGGCAGGAGAGCAGGCAGAGTTCCTCTCGTACCATGCGTACTCTTTGGCGTCGGTAATTGATCTTGTCGGACAAAAAGTTCGACAAAGCCTCTGGACCACCCAGGGTCGGTACTTTTTTGCAGGGGTCTCCTTATCGATAGCACAGCCTCCCCCACCCTCTCTCGGTCCCCATTACATAACTCGTCCCACCGTCAGGGGCAGACACACCAGTACATCATACCGCAAGGTCGCCAGCGTATAAGCCCCACTGACCTGGACAGGAGGCAGCTGCAGCTCGGGCACAGTCAACGGCCCTGTTCACTCGACTCGACTCGACATTGCATTGCCTTTCCATCGTCTATTACACCGCGGGGAAACGGAGACGAGAAGCAATTGCCACGATGCTTCTCCTCGACTACCAGAATGTGCTGATCCAATCAGTCCTGACGGAGCGGTTCTCTGGGTAAGGCGTGTTGCTGCCCTGTAACCATGTGCCGTCACCACCGCCAGATGCTGACCTTGTCCTCCCCCTCCAGGGCCGCCCCCGTCAATATCGATCAAACTGTATCCGACTTCGACGGCGTCATCTTCCACATCTCGACTCCCGACGCCAAGACCAAGATCCAGGTGTCGATCCAGATAAAATGCTGGCGAGACCTCGTCAAGTACGGTGCCGAGCAGGTCCTCAACCGCGAGTATGGCGAATACGTTGTCCCTCCTGAGCCTGGCTACGACTTCTCCGTCACCGTCGACCTTGAGAACATACCGGCTGAAAAGGGTACGTTGAATGGAGACATGCTATAGAAAGCCTGACACAAGTCTGACTGTTGGGACGCAGAGGCGAGAGACGAGCTTGTGAAGAAGATATCCCTGCTGAAGCGCAACGCCATGGCTGCGCCGTTCGAGCACGCCTACGAAGAGCATTACAAGCTGAAGGAGGAAGCATCCAAGTTCACGTCCGAGGAGGCCCCGCAAGGTGTTCGGGAGGGCGGAGAGGTCATGTCGATCCACTATCGCGAGGAGGAAGCCATCTACGTAAAGGCGAGCCACGACAGAGTCACCGTCATCTTCAGCACCATCTTCAGGGAGGAAACAGATCGCGTGTTTGGGAAGGTGTTCATCCAGGAGTTTGTGGATGCCAGACGGCGGGCTATCCAGAACGCGCCACAGGTGCTGTTCCGTACGGACCCGCCCCTGGAGCTGCAAGGCGTGCCGGGGGTGCAGAACTCCAGCACTGGTGAGATAGGCTATGTGACATTTGGTAGGCTGAGCCTCCCCGGTCGCTCCTTGGAAGATTCGACTGACTGGGCCTAGTCTTGTTTCCTCGACACCTGACACCGCAGCGCATGCCGGAGGTCATCTCGCACATCCAAACGTTCCGTGACTACTTCCACTATCACATCAAAGCCTCCAAGGTGAGCACATATCGTCCCTGTGGGCCAATGGCATTATTTCTGACACACCGCAGGCATATATTCACTCGAGGATGCGACGGCGCACGGCGGACTTCCTCCAAGGCAAGAACACCTCCACCGTGGCCCTGAGCAGTGCAGTGATACTAACGATACACAGTGCTCCGAAGAGCGAGGCCCGACAGCGAGGAAAAGGAGCGCAAGACGGCCAGTGGACGGACTTTCAAAGTCCAAGGCGCTTGAGACAGCCACTTCTAGGGATACCTCAAAGAGGAGCATTCTTTCGATGTCTTAAAAGGCATGGGAAAATCGGCGTCGTGGTCACGTTGCTAATTGGGCTTTTGGAGGGCAGGAGACTGACTGGGAGGGGAGCAGAAGGCGGTGCTATTTGTGACTGGTCCGTATTCAGAAGCCCGTAGACAAAGAGTATGAATGGCGCGAAATTCGAAATACTGAAAGACAATACCTGGTAGTTTCCTACACCGAACCTGGTTGAAGTCGTGCTTGTTTGGCGGGCAACTGCCGACGGAAGACCGAGTATCTGTTACTGCTCGAACGCTAATAACGTCAATCAACGGCCCCCATTCCAACCCCGCTGGCCCCCCTGCTGGTACGAAACCCTGGAGCTAGACCTACAGCGCCAAATTCTGGAGTCGACTGCACCAGCCCGAAGTTCATCCGCCAGCACAGTCTGCTTGTGCCCGACAAATAACAGCAAGATGCCATGGCCCTGGTCGTCCTCTCCCTCCAGCAGGGACAAAGAGGGCAAATCGCCAGGATCAGGTGTTAGCACCGTCAGCTGGAACGAATCACTGGACGTCAAGGACTGGGATTACTACAAAGACCCGAGGACGTGGATTCCGGCTTTCGTGATCACGACGGTGCTCCTCGGCGGCCTGAAGCTTTACAGGACCTATTTGCGACGCATACCCAGCGTCAACTACGTGCTGCCGCACCACTACCACAAGAGGACCTTGTTTGGACGAGTCACGAGTGTGGGCGATGGCGACGGCTTCCATTTGTATCACACGCCCGGCGGGCGACTGGCGGGCTGGGGTTGGCTGAGACCTGTTCCCACTGACAAGAAAAAGCTGAAGGGACAGACTGTGCGTATCGGCCGGGAGCCAATACCCTTCCTTGCCACCTGGTGCTGACTCTCATCTTCCAATTCAGATTCCCATCCGACTCGCCGGCATCGACGCCCCCGAAGGCGCCCACTTTGGCCGTCCCGCGCAGCCATACGCCTCCGAAGCACTCCAGTGGCTCCAAACGTCCATACTCAACCGCTATGTTCGCGCACAGGTGTACAAGCGCGACCAGTATGAGCGCGTCGTGGCCACAATCTACCTGCGCCGCTTCCTGTGCTTCCGCCGGGACATAGGACTGGAAATGCTCCGTCGCGGGCTCGCGACGACATACGAGGCCAAGACCGGCGTCGAGTTTGGTGGAGAGGCTATGGAGAGGAGGTACAGAGACGCCGAGGCCGAGGCCAAGAAAAAAAACCTGGGGCTGTGGAGCGCCCTGGCAGGGAAGAACAAGGGCTGGTTTGGGCTGGGCAAGCCCGAGGGCAAGAGTGAGGAGCCGTTTGAGACGCCGAGGCAGTTCAAGGACAGGATGAGGGAGTCGGGAAAGGCTGAGAATGGCGAGGCTAAGTGAGTCCTTGGAGGAACGGACTTTGCTAGGTCTACCCCTACGCCTCGGTGCTATGCGAGGAGTGCCCACCCACATCAGGTGCGAGGCACATCACCCTGACCGCCTTCGTTGGGAAATATCTCTCTCTGCGCGGAGGCTCCAGCTGTTCCTCTGACACTTCGTCACCGTCGTCCTCCAGCTCCATGCCCAGTGTCGTGAAGGTGCTCATGAAGCAGTCGTCGTAAAGGGCCATAAAACTGACCGGGACCGTGATCTGTGGCGCAATACTCTGTGCTACTGCGAAGGCTGGTCTGCCCAACTCAAATTTCCCCTCGTCGCCGAGAGAGAGCACATAGATTCTCTCCTTGACCTCGAATAGCACGCGCTTACCACCAACAGTCTCATGGATAGACAGCCAGCCCCCCAGGTCGAAGCTCCTCTCGCCGCTCGGCTCACACTCCACAATGGCCGCAATCAGAGCCAGGTCTTGTGGGCGGTGGAGGGCTCGATGCCAATCCCAGCAAACCAGCAGCCGGCCGCCACGGGACACGCCAACCATTGTGTTCCCATTTAGCATGCCCGCGCCCCACTCGTCTTCATCGAGCGAAGGTATAATATGAAGTGCCTCTTCTTCCTCCGGGTTCGCGTGGCGCTGATCCAAGGTCAGTCGGCCCCGCCCGACCGTCATGGGTGTCAGTCTTTCGGCGTTATTCTGGGGCCCAAACGGCAGCCCGGTCTGCGTTGAGAGTATGCCGCCAAAGCCGCCGATAATGTCAACGATGTTGCTGGCGTCAGACGCAAACGTGTCAGGGTGTGCGACGTGGTATACTTGAACCTGGCTAACACTCCGTGGTCGGACGGTGCCAAGCAGCTCGCCTGACGTCTTGTCATGGAAGTGGTAGCCGTCTGGCCCCATAGAGTACATGACGGCCTGTTGGGCTTGATCCAGGTGGCCAATAGCGCCGTGTGCGATCCACAGATGGGTCCGCAGCGACACTGGTGTTTCGGGGCATGCTGCAGGGACATCGTACACGAAGCCCTCTCCCTCGGTAGAAACTACGCAGAGCGTATCGTATGACAGTTGAAAACCTCGCGTCTCGGTGTCATGATGCAGTAGGGCTACACGGCGGAACTCTCCTCTCCCACAGTCAGGCAGGTCGGTCTTCCACACCTCCAGCGCGTTGCCGAAACGGTCCTGTGTGCGATGCCCACGTCAGCAACTCCGGGACCAACAAGGTAGAGTGTAGAAAGAGGTCATCCTAAAGAGGTGGGAGGATATCCCATAGGAGATTACCCCATAGGAAGTTATTCTATGGGAAATGGGAGGATATCCCATAGGAGGTAGGATCAGCAACATACCCAGACAGCCGTGCCATTCTGGTACTCCAGATGAGCAAACGGCCGCACCTCATGGCGTCCCAGGGACCAGAGGAGGTCGCCCGTGTCCATATCGATCACGTTGACACCACCTGCTTGACTCGTCGACATAATGAGCCTACGATCAAAGTCGGGCTTGAAACGCCAGACTGGATGGATGCCAATCTGGATCACGGATGCGACGGGCATGGGGTCTGGGGAGTTCCAAGCGTCCTGGAGGAGACAGCGCCGCCGGCAGGCTTCTTTCCATGACTTGACGCCGCGGGAGACAGAGTCGGGGCGGAAGGCCTTCAAGGCGCCCATGTACTCGTGTGGTGTGGTCGCGGGCGAGACGCGTGGGAGGTGGGCGGCATAGATGGCATCTTGATGTATATGATCGATGAAGGCCTGCCACGATGTGCTGGTCCTGGTCAGGGCTGCGATGCTGCCGATGGATGCGAACTCTAGGATGCGCAGCACTATCTCGGCGGGAAGGGCAGCCAACGGGTCCATACTGCGCGGGCTGGGGTTGGATGATACTATTGTATGCGATCCGGCCTCCCTCGGTGTGGGAGAGAGAAAGAAAGCTCCCCGAGGGCCCAGTTGTGGTGGGCCTAGGATGACATCACGCGAACATGAATAAGTGACGCACACACACACGCACAAGCACACGCATACATATCCTCCTATAAGTTATTTTCACATCACCATGATGATGTACGGCGTGGTCCAGCCGGAGACGTCAAGGGCATGGTACGGGCTGCAGTACGGTTGTGGCCGGCCGCAGACTAGTCGATTTGGTGACATGGCGCTGCTTACGAAGAATGGTCTCTAAAACCGCTACCGTCTGCCGCGTACCGCAGTATCCAGGAGGCACAGCAGCCCCGGGGCCGAACAGGAAGGGCCCGGCCTGCTCAGGGTTGGTGCTTGGTGTCTGCCCGGCGCAGGACCGAATCACGGCATTAATTGCTGCGCTCAGTCCGAGAGAATCAGATCCAGATCCATGCCCACGCCATGCCACGGCATTCGCAGCCGACCCAACGTGGACTTACTCTGGCTCGGTCGCCTGATCGTCCCGGACCGTCCAGGATATTCTGGTCTGCCCCTGTCTCTGCCGCTTTGCTTGCACGACTAGCGAAGGTTAAGGACACAAGAATGTGTCTCGACGCCGTGCCGTGCCTGTGGATGAGTGCCTGGTTCCGTCGAGGGGTCACTGAATGCAGACGGGGGCCGGGATTTCCGGGCAGGAAACTTCTTACTCATGAGGCGAGTAGATGGGCGGCAACTGACACATGACTGTATTCTACTGCGTACGGTGCTTGTAGCCCAGCATGCATTCGTGCAAGGACGAGCCCAGATTGCCATGGCTGTGCACCAAGTCAGGCTAGCGACTTCATCCCAGGATGGCCACGAGTGCCGCGCGGACTTGGGCGTGTGGGCTACCGTAGACTAATGATAGGAGAGATGGGATGGCGAGCGGGCGAGAGGCCAAGGCACGGCCCGGTCGAAAGATCAGGCGAAGAGCCAAAAAGCCCGTCTTCTTCTTCTTGTTGGTGTTGTTGGAAACATTTACCACCTTAGGTAGACAGGTAGTCTGCAATACTGCTCGGTTGGAGAGAGAGAGATAGTGGGCGGCATCAGGGGAGCACTGCAGCCTCTGATTCTTCTGAGACACCTGAACGGTGTAGAATACCACACAGCAGCCATGCGTACACAGTAGGGACTTCCGAAGCTCCGTTCCGTTGGTTGGTCGCAACGCAGTGCACATTGAAACTTTCAGGGTTCCCTGCAGGCAATGGTTCACGCAGGTTCACCCAGGCTTTCGGCCCTTGTCTGTTGTCTGTAATGTCCCCATTTGACCTACTGTGGCATTGCATCTCATGCTTTCGCTTAGAAGTACCATGTGGCTCCCAGCGGCCTACAGTCGCAGCGCAGTAGACACAGCAGCGTCGGATCCATGTTATCGCGGACGTTGTCGCAGGGGCTCGATCATCTTGGATGGCGTGCCGGGACGCCAGGTACAAGATGGTGGCACGGGAAACAAAGGAGGGTGTTTAATAAAGTCTGGATGGTTTGTTATATCCTCTCTGCTATTGCTGTTGCTATCACCTTCACAACAGACCTGACCCGGTATTGAACCATATGATGTGCCGTATGACCATGAATAACACAGCACATGCCTGCCTACGGCCCATGGCTAGGGGAATTAGATCTCCGATGTACAGAAAGTTGATCAGATCTCAATCATCACTACCACGCACATACCGTGCCCCTAGACGGAGGCGAGAGTCAGTTGCTGTTTGTTGTGTTGCACTGGTGTTTTGAAGTAGCTGGGGAGTCTTAGCCTGCTACCTATCTTGGGTATGTACTTGGACGGGAAGGAGTAAAAGGAGGCGTGCAGCACTGCAGCCGTGCTGCGGTAACAGCAGACTGAGCATGAGCGTACACGGGTACTGCATGGACACACATGAGTACCCCGGGGCGACGGAACTACACACGACGGAACTACCTACACAGTACCAGGATACGTGGTCCCGACTGGCTGACTGGCTGCCAGACTCACTTGTGCCCCCACCCTTGTCTGTGGGTCCCGGGCCCCACCGCTGCAGGAACAGAGGAACTGCTGCCATTCGCCGTGTCCAACTCGACCATCCCCTGCCATCCCCCTACCGTGGCCCCTTCGCAAATTAAAAGATGGGCATTTGGTAACCTTGGGTTCCCTGCACCACCCGACCAAGCCACAGCCCCAATCTCGTCTTCGTCTTGACTCTTGCTTGACACAGCAGCAGTGACAAGTTGCAGACAGAGAGAGAGAGAGATCCGGAAAACAGACAGAGACGGAGAGATTGGGCGATTGAGCGATTGTGAGGGAGCAAGAGAAGGAGAGAAGAGATCCATCCTGCCAAGCTTTTTCCTCTGTTTCTTATCTGCTGGAGGCTGATTGGGAGCCCCCTTCCTGCCCATTTCTCCCGATCCCTCCCACTCTGCTGCTGCTCCTTGCTCCTCCTCCTCCTCCTGCTGCTACTCCCAGGCGTGCCTTGGCTTTGTCCCTGACCCGCAACCGACCAAGGCGGTTTAGCTTTGCCGGGCTGCTTTCGTACCTGACTACCTCCTGTGGTACCTCCAATGTCCTGACCTGCAGGACCCACCTGTACCACACGAACGAGACCACCTCCTGACCATCAAATCCCACTCGCTCACACTACTACTCCCACTACTACCACCACCACCACCGCGACTAACGCAGCCGACACGACCCGACACGACACACGACGGTACTCGACCGCATCGTATCACCCTCGTCCACCGGGTGTGTCGTCCCCTTGGCCTATCAAAGCCGGTTGCGTTCTTTTTACCCGGCCACCCTCTTCTCGCCTTGTCCATTCCCATTCGGCTCGGCCACCACAGTTTTTCGACGACAATTTCGGTTCGCCGTGGTACACACCGCAGCGAGGACGACATCGTCGCTGCCGTCGCCATCAATTTCTCGACTTGATCATCTTTTCTTCTGTATCAGTATTCAACACACGCTCGTTTCATCATCACCGCCTCGTGCCATTTCTCCGACCGCCTCACGGCTGCCAGACCACGCGATCCGCGCCACCGAAGTCTTCACCCGCAACCGAGCCCTCGCGACCCTGCTACCTTTCTTTTTGTCCCTGAGAGATGGATCACGCGTAGCACATCAACTTCGCAACCTGCAATACCGGCACCAATCCACTCCATAATCCGACGGGCCGTTTCTCATCCACCTGGGTGACTCGCGCCATGAGGTCCCTCCTCTCACGGCGCCGTGTCGCCCGGCAACCAAGGACGGGTGCTTCTGCATTACTCAAATCGTTTCTTACTGTCTCTTCGCTCGCGTCAATACCGACGTCGCGCGCTATTAATTTTACCTCCGTGCCAGATTCCTTCCTCGACGTGGACATTTCAACACTTGGCAGGGTTGGCTTCGCCGGGGACTTCGCGGGCATATCCCTCTACCAGTTCGAGGGCCAGGACGAGGACCCCTTCAGAACAAATGGCAGCGAGGGCCTGCTGGCTCGACTGCCCAATGGCGTTCTCACCACCGTCGTCCAGGCCGACGCCTCCATCCAATCTATGTGTTCCTATGTCACCGACGGAGTCGCGCAGGGCGTCGTCATAGCTGGGAACTTTACCAGCCTCGGCGACCGAGAATCCACCGGCATCGCCCTCTTCAACCCCAACACAACTGAAGTCAGACAGCTGCCCGGCATACAGGGCTCGGTGAACGCGGTCCTCTGTGACAATGACACGGTCTACGTCGGGGGCAACTTCATGGGCATCGAGAATTCTACAAACGCCGTCTCGTGGAGAGGCACCGAGGCCGGCTTTTCAGCCTTGCCCTTTGCCGGCTTCAATGGCCCCGTCCTGTCCATCACCAAGGCCTCAAACGGCCACATCATCTTCGGCGGCAGCTTCTCCGGACTGGGAAATGCGAGCACGCCTAGTACGCCAGACGAGCAGGTCATCAACCTTTCCACAGCAGACCTGTCCTCTGGAGGCTCGACGACGACCGACGGCTTCAGCGAGCCTAGCAACATCGTTTGCAAGACCAGTGGCGATGACGGAGCGGGCAACACATGGCTGCTTGCGGACAACACTCCTGGGTTCTGGCAGGCGAACATGGGTTTCGGCTACCGGCCGACAAAGCTGCGCCTGTACAACACACACCAAGATGGGCGAGGCACAAAGACATGGCGCTTCACGGCCCTGCCCATCAATGGCATCATGAACCTCAGCTACATCGATCCCGAAACGAAGCAGAACCTCACCTGCACCAGCGAGTGTCCACTGAGCAGCAATAGCGACATTACCTTTCAGGAGTTCCATTTCGTCGACGTCATAGGAATGAACGCGTTCCGAATCGACATCTCGGACTGGTACGGAAGTGGCGGTGGGCTGAACGGCATTGAGCTGTTTCAAGATGACATCTTTGCGTTCGCCGTCAGTGACTTCAACGAGCCAACCTGTGCGGGCATCTCCACCGCGTCCAATGCCACCCAGACCGGCCCCTGGGCTGTTTCCTCGTCATTTGCCAACAACTCCCGGTACCTGACAGCCGACCTCTCGAGTCCCATCACCACAGACTCGGCTTCTGTTGTCTTCCTCCCGGACATAAGGGAGTCTGGCTACTACACCGTCAACATGTACACACCAGGTTGCCTGCAAGACAACACGTGTGACTCCCGTGGCCAAGTCCGCCTCAGTGGCACCATGTCACCCACGGGCACCAATGGCACGATCGGCACCTCACTATTTCAAACGAACAACTTCGACAAGTACGACCCCATCTATTATGGATACGTGGACGCGACGTCTGACTCGTTCCGGCCCGCCGTAACCTTGACCCCTGCGGGCGGCCAGACTCTATCCCAGCAGACCGTTGTAGCTCAAAGGGTCGGTTTCGTCATGTACAACACGACTGGGGGCCTAAACGGGTTGTTTGAATACGACCCGTCTGTCACTAACTTCAACTCATCCGATTTTCAGAACTCAGTCTTCGACAAACTCGGCATGAATTTCTCCACTGGATCTGCTGTCAATGCGCTGGCGACTTCAGGGACCGTTACTTTCATCGGAGGCAATTTCACCTCTTCGGGTTCCAACAATATTGTTTCTGTGGATCGTCAGGATTCCTCGGTGCGGGCCCTCGATGGTGGTCTCAACGGAAATGTCGCTTCTTTGCATGTCAATGGCACCAAACTCTTTGTGGGAGGGTCCTTCAACAACACCCAGAGCAATGGCGCATCCGGTCTTGCCAACGTCGCGGTCTTTGATACCTCGACCAATGTTTGGAGTGCTCTAGGCGCTGGCGTCAACGGCCCAGTGTCAACGGTGGTTGCACTGACGATGAATATCTCCGGCACCACGGAGGAGGTCGTTAGCTTCACCGGGAACTTCAGCCAGCTCAACGCGTTCGAAAGCAACCAGGATGTGTTTGCCAACGGCTTTGGGGTCTGGGTACCAACTCGGGGGAATTGGCTGGTGAACCTGGACGTGCCTGTGGAATATCTGGACGGCATGCTGACCACCTCCGTTCTCGATGTGACCGGAAGCGACCCGCTGTATGCTGGCACGGTCATATCTTCAACCCTTGGAGCCGTGGGAGCGGCCGGTCTGAGCGGATCGGAACCTGACTTCGTCCTCGAAGACTTTGGTGCTCGTATCCAGCCCGACTCAACACCTTCCACCCCTTCTACGGCACAGCGGGACACACTCAACGGCAGTGCGTCTGGGGTCATCGACGCAGCCTTCTTGAACACGGACGACCTCAATATCACTGTTCTTGCAGGACGGTTCACTCTTACGGGAAGCAATGGTTCCACTATCCACAATGTCGCCATTGTGAACAACACTGATGACGACAACGCCACCGTCACTGGCTTCGCCTCTGGCATCTCCCAAGACTCGACATTCGTTGCGGTCGCCATTCAAGGCTCCAGGCTCTTTGCTGGTGGCAATGTGACCGGCCTCGTCAGCGGGACCAATGTTAGTGGCTTGGTATCATTTGACCTCAGCGCCAATGATTACGGCTCGCAACCTCCGGCGTTGGAAGGCGGCAGCGCTACGGTCAGCACCATCGCCGTTCGCCCAAACAGCGCCGATGTATTTGTCGGCGGATCATTCACCTCGGCCGGCTCCCTGGGCTGTCCAGCAGTCTGCTCATTTAGCCCTTCCTCCTCCCAATGGAGTCGTCCGGGCAACAACTTGATGGGAGAAGCCAAGACCATGGCATGGGTGACTGACAAGAATCTCGTCGCAGGAGGAAACTTCACTGTGAATGGGTCGACGAGCTTTCTGGTCTCTTATACCTCAGGTGCTCAGTCATGGGATAATTATCCCGGCGGCACTGAACTTCCTGGACCGGTGGATTTTGTCGTCTCCGGCTCCTCAAAGGGCGAGCAGGTGTGGGTTACCGGCACGGCGACGAATGGGTCCATCTATCTCATGAAATACGACGGGTCTAACTGGAAATCTGCTGGCCAGCCGTTCGAAGCCGGAACAGATATCCGATCACTACAGATATTTTCCCTGACTGAGACGAAGGGCTCCTCGGACCTACTCAACGAGAAGATGTCCCTGATGCTGACTGGGCACATCGTGATCCCGGGCTTCGGCAGCGCGAGTGCTGCCTTGTTCAACGGGACTGCATTGACACCCTTCGCCCTGACTACGAAGGCAGGAAACACCGCGGGTACCATCTCCCGGGTCTTTGTCGAGAAGAAGGATTTCTTCGGGGGCGAATCAGGTGGCAATTTACCAATATACGCCATCGTTCTCATCGGGCTAGCAATCGCCCTCGGGCTGACCCTTCTCATCGTCGTTGCTGGTATGGCCATGGAACGACTGAGGAAGAAGCGCGAGGGGTACCAGCCAGCACCGACGTCCATGTTTGACCGTGGCAGTGGCATGCAAAGAATCCCTCCCCACGAGCTGCTTGAGTCGTTAGGCAAAGGACGGCCTGGAGCACCACATGTGTGAGAGAAGGAAGGACAACGGCGAGGTGGTGGAGGAAGATGCTGAGATTGAAGATGGTCAAATACCCCGCGGGAAATGCGAGTCGCGAAGAAACCAACAAAAGAAGGCATTGTGTCGGCGTTCGATGTGGAATTCAATTAATACTGTGTGGGATTATGCAGTTAGCAACGGCGTTACAGGTTAGGCATTTACCGCATGTCTCCCAAAAGGACGAAGGCCACCAGGTCGCAGAACAGCTCATTCTGCATGGTGCATGGCAGCGACGACTGAGCCAGCAACCCCTGAGTCTGCTGAAGGAAGACAATTTTCGAAGATTGGAGCGGATGCCGTGGGCATTCACTGAGACGAGGCTCGCGCAAGGTCTGAAGCGATTGATGCTTCAGGCCCGGGGAGAGGGCGAAAGGCGGTGGCATGGGACGGGGAGAAGCAGGCGGATTGCTGGCCTCAACGATGAACAAGTAGCACGGCCTCTTTTTCTCTTCTACCTCCTTTTTTCTTCTTATGTTCGCATTGTTTCCTGAGGTTCCTCATATTCTTGGTCATCGTTTTGAGATGCTTGGGGTACGGACAGAGAGGGGGAGAGAGAGAGATACCACATTGTAATGTTTATGTTCTAAAGCATGTACAATAGCCTTTTCTTCTTTTCTTTCCGACATGAATCTTGGGGAGGCCACCCCTCGGCAGGAAGGGCCTCTTTCATTTGTATGATACCAGTCGGGGTATGAGTAAGGTGGCAAGGTGGCTTTCAGATGTCAGATCTGGGTTGCGACCGAGACTGGGCAGGGCCAGCCTAGCCGGCCTCTCTGAAGGCGAGCTTCATCGGGCAAGGCAAGGCAGGGCAGCACGGCGACAATTGATGGGACTCGATAGCATAGTGCGCACCTAATGATGACAGAGAAGCCCTTTGATCTTGAGACACATGCAGACACGGACAGCATTGGTTTCCGGCCAGTGACACGCTTGGATATGTGAATTGTGACATGTGCCTCGAGGACCGTGTAGGGAATATGTAGTAGGCAGTTATCGATCGGACTGGACTACCACTATAGAAAGGCTCTAGGCAGATGAGAATACACTTACCAATGTAGTCTGGTCGGATACAAAGCAATATACCTAGGTAGTAAGCACCTGCGGGCAGTAGGGAGGCACATAGACCTGTGATACTGTGCCCAGAATAGATGTAGATATGCGCGTAGCAGAAGCAGCGGCAGATCGTCGATTAGCGGCCACGGCAGCGTCTGTGTGACAGAGGGCTCCCTGCATGTTTGCGTCATTTGGGTCGAGTAAAACCAGATGGGGGTGAGCGGGAAGGTGCGTTGGGGGAAGGGACGTTTTGAATGGAGGGAGGGGCGGCCGCTTGATGGAGGGAAGAAAAAAAGGCTTGATTGAATTGAGGCGGCCAAGGCGACTCGACTCGGCTTTTCCCAAACCAACGCGACCGGACGCGACACAATTCATCCAGCACAAGACCAGGAAGCACGGCCAGGCCTAGTTGGCCATCGTCGCTGTCCAAAACCCCACACGTCAAGCTAGTTCTCGAAGTGCTGGCAGGCTGGGTGCATGTGTCAAAGTGTCAAACCGCCACCGAGTCAGAATATCTTTACCGCCCTTTATACAGTACCGGCCCAGCTCCTTCCACCACATACCCAGGTACAGATAAGAGGCTCTACCGCAACCACGGCCACGGCTACAGCGCTGCTTATACCGCGCCGAGGAGCTTGTTTGTTGACCAGTGCCGGTCCAATTCGACTCGACGTCGCATCGTCAGCCACGCGGGCGGTCGGAGTGCACGCGATCCTGACTGGATCAACGAGGTTACGCCTGGTCACCTGTATCACGGCCCTCGAGCACCCATCTGGGCACAGAATCGGTGTTGCTCGGGAGGCCCTCGAATCTGTTGGAGCGCGGTGTTGGACGGAACCCACTTCCCCCTTGGCTTCGACCATTGGCTCCGTCCACACAAAATGTCGGCCCAGGCCCAGAACGGCCAGAGCCAGGACCAAGACCAACATCGACGACAACAACAACAACAACAACATAGCCATGCCCGGACCTCGTACTCTCGTAGCAACCGCCACCTGCAGATTCAGGAGCCAGAACGGAGGCCGCTGCTGAGGAGACACGTGAGCCATGAGCCAGACAGCGAGCCAGTCTTCTCTTGCGTGCCCAACCCACACTCTCACCTGCCCGTCTACACCAACATCCACCGCATCAGGAGAGACGTAATCTCCATTGTCGAGGACTACATGAGCCTGGAGCAGCTGAGGGATGTGAGGATCAACATCTCTGTCATACGGCCCTTGGTCGATAAGCTGTATGACCTTGATGACATCTCCATTGGTGAGCCTGTCCCCCTGCCCGCCTCCTCCTACGATGCTGATGCCGTCTAGTCTACTGCCTCCTTGTGAACCGCACACAGTTTCTGCACGAGCAGTCCCATCTGCATAACAGGCAAAATGTAAACTACACCCGTGCTATCCTGTGCGAGCTTGTCGCCACTCGCATCCTCCGGCGCTTCAACGAGGACAATGAGGGCACCGAGGGGCTGCTCGTCCTCGCTCATATTCTTGTCGCCGGCTTCTCGCCTTTTCAGAACGCCCCCGAGGACATCCGCCGTGAGGCCTCCACGTCTGCCTCCTTCGGCTACCACACCACCCTGCCCGCCCTCGAGGTTGCCATCCTGAGCGAGAGCAAGCTGTTCCTCAGCTCGACCTCGTGCCAAAAGGTCATTGACGCCATCTACGAGGGCCGCGTGATATACACGCCAAGCAGCTTCGTGGATATCATCCCGGATCGGTACAAGCAGAAGCCGATAAGTCTGTACGACCCCAGGGCGTCATCGCTGCTGAACCAGTACCGCTTGATCGTCCCCAGGACGAGGAACATACTCGAGATCATGCAGTTCATCATATTGTTGGTCCTCTACGTCCTGTTTATGGCCGAGAGGGACCCCACCACTTTCTCTATATTCGAAGTCATGTTCTCAGTCTACTCATTTGGATGGGTTCTTGACAATTTCGCCACGATACTGGAGCATGGGTGGTAAGTTGTCCCCTCCTTTCATCCGTTTCACGGGCTTCCCGACTGACGAGCTCGGCGCAGGCAGGTCTACACCCAAAACCTGTGGAGCTTCCTGGACGTCACCTTTGCCGTCATCTTCTGGATCTACCTTGTGCTGCGCATCCAGGGCTGGCGGACCGACAGCGACGACACAGACCAGCAGGCACTCGACGTCCTCGCAATGGGTGCTCCGGTGCTTATCCCCCGTCTCGCCTTCAATCTTCTCTCAAACAACCTGCTCTTCGTCTCCCTCAGGGCCATGATGGCCGACTTCACCACGCTGACAGCCCTTGCCGCTTGGTGTTTCGCCGGATTCCTCATGTCACTGATCTGGCTCGGCGACGGAGACCACTCGACCATCACCGTCAGCAAGTGGCTGCTTTGGATCTGGTTTGGCCTGGACGGAACCGGCATCCAAAAGGCACCCGAGTTCCACCAGATACTGGGCCCGTGCCTCATGGTCACCTTTGCCTTTCTAGGAAACACCCTCTTTCTCACAATCCTCGTGTCCATGCTCTCAAATACCTTTAGCACCATCGTGTCTAACGCGACCGCCGAGGTCCAGTACCGCCATGCTGTCCAGACTCTGGAGGGCGTCAAGAGCGACGCCATCTTCGCTTATCAACCACCCTTCAACATTCTCGCTCTCTTCATCCTGGTTCCGCTGAAGTTTGTCGTGAGCCCCCGATGGTTCCACAAGATCCATGTTGCCGCCGTTCGACTCCTGAACCTCCCCCTGCTCCTCATCATCGCGGCCGTTGAGCGGCGTGTCCTGTGGCCTGTGTCGGCACCAAACAAGCGACCTGGTGTAGAGAATTTGCCCGACAGGAGGTACCACTGGTTCTGGGAGAAGTGGCGCATCACGACGCACGGTGATATCCACGCCGTGTTCGGCGTCTCGCCTCCGGATGAGGTCGAGGATGCCATCTCTGTCGACGACGACCTGACGCGCCACATGATCCGCCGGCAGTTCCAGAGAAACAACACTGCGGACTCGACCAACCTGCAAAACATGATCAAGCAGTACAAGACCAAACACGCACACGAGAGGGACGGCAACGCCGGCACAAAAGACGCCGGCGACCAGCTCGGGGTGACTCCCACCGCCTCCGACGGTCGGCAGACGCCCAAGTCGCCTGCGACGGGCAAGGTGCTCAGCAGAAGGGACAGCATGGCGCCATTCCCGGGGCTACGGCAGGAGTTGCAGGGCATCTTCAACGACAGCGAGGAGATGAGCGACCTGACGACGCGGCTGGAGGCGTTGGAAGATAGCAACGCGCGGATAGAGGCGATGCTTGTCAGGCTCGTGGGGGACGTTGAAGATACGACCAGCATCATGGAGGAGGAGCAGGCTGGCAAGCTAGGCACACTGGATGATCTGGACCGCACTGCGGATGAGCAATAGTATCAACCACTCCCGTCTGGGTAGGATTCTGAAGGGGCCGCTGGCCCAATTGGGCTTGGAGGCGAATACAAGTTGACCCCGAGTTCTGAACATGCACGAGGGCGGGATCCCACTGCAAACCGCATTTCAAGCCCTGACGGGCCGAGGGTATCATATCAAGTTGAATTAGTAACGTCCTGTCCATGCAAGTAAAGCCATTTGCTCCCGAAAACGCCCTGGAAATAAAAAGAGGCGACCCGAACCCACACACCTGCGTTTCCCTCGCATGAGACTCCGGCAGCACACTGTGGAGCACGATTGCCAACATCGAACCCCCCCCCCTCCCTCTGCTCGACCTGCCTCGCCACAAGGTGAGGCCCTCTGTTGACGGCGCGACCTCTGTTCGGTCCAGCCAAAAACAAAGAGGCTCACTGGATCTGAACGTCCTCCATCTCCTCATCCTCGGACTCGTCGGCGAAGTTCACGGTGGGTGCTGTCTCCGCCACAGCCTGTGCGCCGATATCTTGATGCTCCGCCTTCAAGCTCCAGTTGTTGGCGAAGCGTCCGCTCTTGTGCAAATCGGCCACCTTCTCCAAGGTGGACCGAAGGTACACCTCGGGCTGAGGTATAGCAGAGCGAAGCGCCTTGAGCGACCAGTAGTTGTACTGTCGGAAACACTGGAAGATCTTGTCGAGGAGCTCGTTCTCGGGCATACGTGCGGTCTTGGCCTCGGCCTTGGCCTTCTTGGTCTGCGTGCGCGAGTCCTTGATGAAGCTCTCGAATGCCTTAGCGGCTTGGCCCGTTCCGACCTGGACGACGTTGTGTGTGACGGTGAAGCGGTCGATGATCTGAGTGGTGTTCTTGGGCGTCACCTGCTCCTGCGCGCGGACGGCCATGAGGTAGGCGGTCTCTGGGTTATCTATGCGTAGGATTAGATTCTGCGCGTCTCGTGCCAGCGACCAGCACATACCAATCGGGTTCATGTTGACTTCCTGTGAGACGCGCCCGTAGATGGCGGTTTTCTCTGTCATTTGATTAGCGTGATTCGATTCGTTGCTTAGGAACCCGGGTCAGATGATTCATGGTCCCCAGGAGCCAAGAACGTACTGGGGATGACTTGTCTGAAAGTATCCCTTCCTCGTCGTCCACGTCCGCCACGAGAACTCTGCTGAGGCGGCTTCTCTACCTTGGCCCGCAGGAGGTAGGAGGGAATGTGCTGATCGGCAGCGTCCTTGCGCAACTTGTTCTTGTTCTTGAAGCCCTCGATGTCCGACTCGGTGAAGATGAAGGTGTTCTTGACTGCTTGGTTGGTGTCATCCAGGTCGTACTCGCGTGGTAGGCCTTGATGCGCGGAGACGTTGCTCTTCAGCAGGAGCCTCATCTTCCTCTATGAAGGGGGCAGAGACACTGGTCAGCGGCCAAACTGCGCAGGCGTGTGAAGAGGGGACGGAGACGCACCTTGGGTGTGCCCTTCTTGTCCGGCTCGCTCCAGGCGCGGAGCCTTCCGATCTCGATTGGGGTGTCGTCGTCAATCTTGTCCCAAGCAGACCAGACGTAAGTGGGTACGCGAGCCATGAAGAGGTTGTCCTGGGCGGACGGGTTGCCATCTGGGTCCCTTGGGGCGTAGAAGTCGAGATCCAGGTCGCCGACGTCGTCCTCGTAGGCATCAATGGCCATAGGGGATCCGCCCTGGAGGGCGTCCGGGTCTTGCTTGACAGCCGGGTCAGGCTTGACGGCTGGATCCGCCATGTTGAGAGGTACTTGGGGTTTGCCTGTGCCTGTGCCTGTGCCTGAATCGCCTCCAAGCTGAGCTGGTTGTGGGCGACGTCAAGTTGTCGGTCGTGTCTTGGAGGTGTCGAACTGGGCGACGGCGCAGTATGCCGAGGGCCTGAGCTACCAGAGCCAGCTTACATAAGAGCCGTTGGCGCAGGTACCCTGTGCACGACTTCACCATGCAGGAGTACTTGCCCAGTCTTCCGCTTTCAGTCAATACCCAATCCGTTTTCAAAGAATCTGCGTTATTGACTATTGATATCTTTTTTTTTTTTTTGCACCAGGTCCCTTCTCCTGCGTATTGATTCGAGCTGAATGCCATGCGTGCTAGGAAATATCGCTGTACTGCAGGTGCCTAGGTACCCAGATAGTCAGTACCTAGGTAGTCTTACTCTAACGATGTGCCTTGTTTCCAATGATGTAATGGTAGCGATCTTATCTTATCAGTCCCATTCTCACGTGCCAGCCATGTGGTACGTACACACGCACGAGCCAAGTAGGTGTACGAAGTAGAGTAGTGCCCTGCCTTCCCGGCCGCCCCCCCTAACCGGCATAGTTTCCCACCTAAATACATTACTTTTCAATGATGATTTCTCTACACCTCCGCAACATATATACTTAATATTAATACATTATATTATTTTAATATTAAATATAAGTTTTATATATTTTATTAATTAATATTAAATTTTTAATATATATAAGATAATTTTTAAAATATAATAAAATAAGTAAATTTAAAGAAATTTAAAGCATATTTATTAAATATTTAATAAATATAATAATATATATATATATAATATAATTTTATAATATAATAAAGATAATTTTAAATAAATAAAATATATTATAAAATATAAAAAAATATTAATTTTATATTAAATTTTTTTTAAATTATAAATTTTAATATAATAAATATATTAATATATATAAAGCCTTAATATTAATATAAAATAATTAATATATATATATATAATTTTTTTATAAAGATATTTAATTTTAAGTTTTTATTTATATATAAAAACCTTTAAATTTTATTAATTTTTTTTATATAAATTATTATAAATATATAAGTTATATATTTTAATTTAAAAAAATTTATATAATATTTTATATATAAAAAATATTTAATATATTATTTATTTTAAAAAAATTACTTTTTAATAATTTATTAAATAATAATATAAATATTTATTAAAATAAAATAAATTTATATATAATAATATTATTATAAATTAACCTTAAATTATTTATTATAAGGTGCTTAAATAAAGTTTATATTTAAAATATAAAGAAAGAAATTTACTTTTTATTTATATTTATATTAAAGCTTATTTTTATAAAGTTAAAGCTTATTAATTAATTATAATAAATAAAGCTTAATTTATAATATATTTTTTTTAAGTTTTTATAATAAACTTTAAAAAATAATTATATAATAAAAAATAAAAAATATTATAATTTAATTATAAATTAAATATAATTTTTTATTTAATTATTTAATTATATTTTAATATTTTTTAAATATATTAAAAGTTTAATTTATTTTTTATAATTAATATATTTTTAATCCTTATAATTTAATATATTAATTAAAATAAATTAATAAAAAATAATTATTTAAATATAAATTAATAATTTTTTAATTTAAGCTTTTTATATAAGTTTTTTTATTTAAAACTTTAAAATTATAAATTTATTATATAATTTATAATTAATTAATGCTTAATTATAAATAATTTACTTTATTAACAAAGAATTTTTAAATTTTAAATATTTTATAATATTAAATTAATTAATATATAATTAACTTATTTTAAACTTAAGTTAATATTAAGTTAATAATGCTTTTAAGCCTTATTTTATAAAAAAACTTTATATTTTT
This sequence comes from Diaporthe citri, assembly GCF_014595645.1. Lineage (NCBI taxonomy): Eukaryota > Fungi > Ascomycota > Sordariomycetes > Diaporthales > Diaporthaceae > Diaporthe > Diaporthe citri. The sequence goes on from NW_025064849.1 coordinate 4,830,680, forward strand.
TTAAATAAACTTTTTTTTTATTAATTTTAATTAATAAAAATTATTTTTTTATTTTTTTATAATAATTAAAATAATTATATTTATAATAATTAAATTAATTATATATAAAATACTTAATTTTATTTATTAAAATTATTATAATATTAATATTTATTACTTTATTATTTTAAGGTTAAATATTATTTTTCTTTATTATAATATTAAAAATACCTTTATATTATTATAAAATAAAGTAAAAAGCTTTAAAAATATTTAATTATTTTTTATAATTAAGTTAAGTTTTTATTATATAAGTTAATTAATTAAATTAAATAGGAAATTTTATTATTTTTCCTTATAATATTATTATAATATAATTAAGCTAAGCTTAATATATTTTTATTTAAAAAAGTTTTTAAATATAAAGTAAATTTTTTTTAAAAAGCTTTTTAATTATTTTTTAAATATTTTTATAAAATTAATTTATAAAAAGTTTTTAGCTAATTAAATATATAAAAAAATTAAGCTTTTTTAATATTAATTGCTTTTTTATTTATTATAAATTTAATTCTTATTTTTATTAATTAAGTTGCTAAGTATTTTTAAGATAAGAATTTCTTAAAATAAGAAAGGGCTTAATAAGTTATTATTATTCTTTTTAAGTTTTGCTATATTAAGTTTTATATAATTACATTATAAGTTTATAATATAAAAGGACTTTAAATATATATTATAAGCTAGCCTTGGATTATTTGCTATAAGGTGCTTAAATAAGGTTTATATTTAAAGTGCAGAGGAAGAGATTCGCTCCCCATTTGCACCCGCGCTAAAGCCTATTCTTATAGGGCCAAAGCCCGCTGATTAATTACAATGAGCAAAGCCCAACCCATAATAAATATACTCTTTTAAAAGTATTGTTTAATTTTTTTTCTTTATATTATACTATCATTATATATTGCTATTATTAATATTAAGGCTTAGAGAAATTGTTAAAGTATGGAGTAATTATAGTGGCACTGCACCAAATTTAGCGGCCGGTTAGGGGGGGGGCGGCCGGGAAGGCAGGGCACTACTCTACTAGCCTGCCGCAAAGTTACCAACCGCGATCTCAGCTATCTTCTTATTTCGGTCAACACTTCGAACCTAGCAACAACTCGAACTACGTGCGCCCCGACACCACAGGCATACAAGACCTTTTCACTTTCTGAACTTGATCGTCCCCGCCGCGACACAGCATCCTGGCAGCCAGCCTGCAGATACTACCCATCGAAGATCTCCAGCCTGGAATCCCGTCCATCATGTCTGATGAGGATCAGAAACTGATGCAGCAGATCAGCCTCCTGGCAGGCAAGTACCTCCCAACCGACGCGACGTGGTGCGATATGGCGCGATGCCATGGAGAGCCGAGTTCATGGTTCGGTCGATTACTGACGCGTAGCCACAGGCCAAATCAACCGTGCAAAGAACCAGCAGGCTGGCCTCGCTCCAGCAACACCTGCCAACCCCGCACCTTTCCGATGTATGTAGCGCCAAAACAGAACACTCGTTTGATAGATGAAGTTTTAACCAGCCGGGGAATATCCAGCCTCTGGACGCGGCGGCTACCACCGCGGTCACCACCCGTATACCGGGCCCGGGCGCGCAGGGTACCGTGTTGCGAAGCCTACCCACCGCCACAGATCCCTTGTCCTCAACAACGCCCATGCTCCGAACAGCTCCAACCATGTCGCAGGCACTGCGTCCGATGAAACGGCGTCCTCATCATGGGTCACAAGAAACGATCGCCACCTCCAACTCATCAACTCCAGCGTGTTTCACGAGCAGGCCGAGGCGCGAACCAAGGCCATGCAACAGACAAGACTGCAGAAGCAGCAGCAAAAGGAACATCGCGAGCGGGCCAAACTTATGAATCACCTCAAACACACGGCGAACCCCTCTGTTGCATCTGCTAACCCCGCATCAGCGCTCAGCTATGAGATATCGGTGGAGGGCATCCGCTTTAGAGTCGCAAACAACGGCAGCAAGCTGGTCAAGATTCCCGGTGCGCCCCAGCCTTCACTCTTTTGCGCGCGACTTCCTGCTCACCAGTCCATGTCAGGAGACCCCAATGGACCCAAGGCCACGCCCAAGATGGCTCTGGTCGGAGGCGTCAAGTTCCATCGGTCCAAGAACGGTAACATGTATCGCCAAGCGATCGTCAAGGCCCATCGGTATGTTGCCCCTCCAAACTGAGTGCGTCCACTGACCGACAACCATCCAGACAATCCGCGGCAATCAAAAAGACCAACGTCACTTGCAAAAACTTTTCCAATACCGGTACCCCCTTGTTCCTTCCCATCACTCTTCTGCACTGATAGCTCCGCGTCTATATCGCAGGCTATGGACAGATGTTACTGACGACGTCGAATTGTGCGCAGGTTCTTGTCCAAAGGGCCCCATGTGCCGCTACATCCACGATCCATCCCGAGTTGCTGCGTGCAAGGACCTTCTGCTGAAGGGGACTTGCTCCGCCGGCGACCAGTGTGACCTATCTCATGACCTGGTTCCGGAGCGCACGCCACACTGTTTGCATTATGCCAAGGGCAACTGCAGGGCCAGTGAATGTCCGTATACTCACCGTATTCTGCCTCCAGGTGCTCCGGTGTGCCACTCGTTTGGCTTTTATGGCTACTGCGACAAGGGCATCAGCTGTCCCGATCGCCATGTCTTCGAATGCCCTGACTTCAGCAACACAGGTGTCTGTAAGACCAAGGGTTGTAAGCTCCCCCATCGAGAGAGGGCAAGCGTCCTCCGAAAGGCAAATGCTGCTCTCGAGCAGAACGAGAACAGAGATGACGAGGATGACTTGTCTAGCGACGACGACAACAACTCGGTCAGCAGCGACGATGTTGACTCTGACGAGGTTGAGGAGTTCGTCGGTGAAGAAGACCCGACAGACTTTGAAAAGGACTTCATCTCCTTCAATTGATCTATCCTGGCGTTTGACGAGAAGGCCGAAGGTCCCGTGCGAGTCCGTCCGCACTTATTGGCCTGTCGTTTGGCATTGACAATGTAGATCAAGGTCCTATCACGGAATCCACTGGAGAAAATAGAGAGACAAAGGCGATACAGGCCCATGGTTAGTTACGCTTAGAAAAAGAAGAGAAGAAAGAAGAGAGATAGGCCAATCAGAAGAATAACAATGTACACGGTGTGCCATGAAAGCCTGCGATTGTTTACTGGTTTTGGTGACATGTAAAACCCACGGACCGCTCATCATGAGAAGCGTCGGTCCGCAACAATCCTGTCGCATTCTATACCTTCCCATCGCCAAAAAGCCTGGATCTAGAGACACGGATTGCTCCAAATGGGGTAGGCTAACATTGAATGGATATCGCTCTACTACCTCTGAGCCGATTTGTGATTAACGGCGAGCAATCTCAAAAGTTCTGTCTCAGGAAGGAACACATGCTTGAGTAACAACCAAAGCACCACAATTATAGCCACAGCTGCTTATGCACGCCTTTACTTCCTCCTGGGACTGCCATTACACAGATAGGCCGCTGAGGCACCCTTAGTTTGATATTCCCAGGATCTTCATCGGGCTTTAGTCGTTGCTCCTGAATGTGTGACTCAACTTATACTCCGAGGCGTGTAGATGCATTCATTCGTCTCTACAGTTCAACAAAGGATAGGCATGAGGTCTCTTTCTCCAATTATATATGCCTATCCGTAGACCCTGAACACACTCCAGCTTTGGCACGGAGCAGAATGTACTTATGCAGCAGAGGCAGAGCGAGAACACGATGGGGATGACAGTCCGGGAGACGTAATTCGAGCCACCCTGCGTCCGGCTTACAGTTGATGGTCTCGAGGGGAGAGTTGTCGTCCCTGGCCATATAACTCGAGCTACAGCTGTCGGGGTGCGGGAGTTTCTGTTTCACCCTGCTGTTCGATGAAGCCTAGGTAAAGCTCGGGGTACAGGTGTGGGATGCCCAGGCCTATGCGGACTATCACCACTGCAGCGCAGAGCTTTGCTGCCGCTGGGAAGCGTTGTTGATGTCGTACTTTGCAGGAGAGAATAGCCCATTGGGGGCTATCCCATTGAGGGTTGTCCCAAAGCAGCCTATCACACAGGAGGTTCCAACAACATTCCATATAGAAGATTATCCTGCTGGAGGGTATCATACCGGGAGTCATCCCGTGGGGGGTTATCATGTGAGAGGTGTTTCCAATGACGCTTCACGCAGGAGGACATTATTCAGGATGTTATCCGAGAGAAGATAATTACATAGGAGGTCACTGTGTTGGTGATTGCCTCATAGAAATTGTTCCGAAAGGTTTTCTTCTTTAGGTGCATCCTGGCAGGAGTTTATGTAGTAAATTGTGCAGTGGTATATAACGTAGTGTATTAGCCTTGCGTAGCCAAGGTTTTCTTTTTAAAGCATATAACTCGAGGCACATCGCCTTGACCTTTCCATATTTATAGTCAGTGCGTATGTGGTTCAGGAGACCCTTCAGACCTCCGCCTACAGTATATCCCGGGCTCCCTTTCCTCAGGTGGAAGCCAGCTAGTCATTCTGTGCTGTGAGTGACTCTACAGGCAACACAGTGAAGGCAAAGTCAAAGCCACCAGGAGCATGGACTGCACCGGACTTGAGAAGCCAGCGTGAGTAGGAACGACGCCCTCCGATGGAGCGACTGAGCCCCTTACACCTGGACAAGAAGTGAGCAGATGTAAATCGGAATGATCACGGCAGAAACCTGTAGAACCTGCAGATATTTAAAGCAGACCTAACTGCGTAGCCGGCTTCCACATGTGCTCGAATTGTCCTAAAATACATGCAAGCGTACGCACAGTACCGGACAGGCCCACGTCCTCATCTCAAACAAAAGCCAGAGCAGCCGCGCACAATCGACAGAACGGACGAGGCGCGGCAATGCCTCGAGCGCTGGTAAAGCACTCGGCGTCTGCTCGACCAATACGAGCTCCGCTGCGCCATAAGACCAATGCTCAAGTGCTTCCGGGGGCGCTCAGCCGATGATCTTCGTCGGCGGAGTCAATCTGCGGTCCGCACGATGAATTAGCCTCCACGTCCGATGCGAACAGGATCGCTGTCGTGTGGGGTGGCCAAGTTGACAAAAAAGCTCCATCAAAAAACCATCGAGATTCGCATGCCCCGCCGCTGGATTCCCGTCTTTACGCGCGTATCAGCATGGCGTGCCCGAGGCATTTCGGCATCACAGCGGGCACCCGTCCAGGGTCAAGCTGGAGGTGTCGCTGGGTTGAACCCGGCCGTCCTCACCGCCCAAGTGGGACGTCCCGATTTTCCCGGTGTCTCGGCTGTTGACCACTGGGCTTCGGGTGTTGGATCATTACCTTGTTCTCGAAGAAATTCATGCGTGTCTGTTTACCCAACCCACGCCCGCCAGGGAAGGCCGCTGGTGGTGTAGAAGCGATCGATGGTTTCGACTCGGCCAAGACCAGCTTGAGAATAAGCTTTCGTGCTAGTTCGCGAGTGTCAACGATGCCCTCGCCGTAAAATTCGTGATGACGTCGTGCAATCCAAATTTCCGCTCCTGGTCGCAAGGCGGGAGACGTGCCGGTAAAGCAGATGGCTGCCACTGTCCGGGCAAGAAAGGCTTCACTGCGACTGCAGGCAGAGCCCTGGTCGCATAGACGGCCGGAACAGCGCCAACGGCATAGCGCCGTCGCTTGGAACGTAGACTAGCCCTTGGAACGCTGGAAGTCGAGTCGTGCAGTCTCCCGCGCCCGAAATCCGACGATGCTGGCGATCTGCCTGTCGACACAGAGGGCAGTATGCAAAGCGAAAGCCTACTCTTGTGCGCAGAGGCAGGTTCCGGAAGAGCACAGACATTCACCAGGACCCCGGGAAATTGTTGACAAGCTTGACGGCTGGGGAGCAGTGGGTAGAGTTTACAAGGGTTCCTTCCTTGTAACATTGGCCACAGCTTGTTCCGACGTCAGCACATGAACATGAGATGGAACGTCGACAGCCTGCACCACGGACAAGACTCTCACACCAGATGACAGGCTGAGAGCCGGAGTGACGATCGAACGCCATCCCGATGGCTGCGGGAGTTTGACACTGCAACCAAGATTCAAGGCCGCACGCCGCTGAGAATGCCGCAACCGAAACAGCAGCCCAGGGGCTACCGTCGAGGCCCACATTTCCAAGGACTGCAGCGCATCTGACGGCTTGTTTCACCAGCTCGCTGCGCAAGACGTTTCTTGACGCGTGGAGATGGATGGATCGTCGGCTTGACAGACTCAGAGTCGACAATGGGCAGACACATGGCACGCAATCATGACCGGCATTCACCTCGCCTGGGAGGCCTCTCTCAGGCTCGAAGGCAGGGCTCATAGAGCGGCAGGCGCGGCAAGGTGATATTCTGCCCATGTAAAGGATGAGCTGATGCCCGAGTACAGTGTTATCACCGGCTGTCTTGTGCTGCCAGGAATGGAGACACAAGGGCGACTCCTTTCCGTGACTGGAACCCACGCAGGTACAGAAACGAACGAGACACGGTCGACAACGTAGACCAAGCTTACCTCGAAGATGGAAGGCACGCCGAATCAGGTCAGGTCAAGCCAGATCAAGCCAGCAGAGCCGCCAAAAAGCTTCCCACTCGGGTCGTCACGGTCCCACCACCGGATGCCTGGTAGCTGCATGCCCCGGAGAGCGCGCTTGGAGCCAGTAGCCCTTGCCCGCGAGGCTTTGAAGCCATCAACTCGGGCCTCCGCTACGTTGAGTCTTTGACCGCCGCACAGGCAAAGGCCGAAGATGCCGCCTAACGCCTGTCGACTTCCTGTCCCCGAAACGGCGGGCAGCCGGATATGAGCATGGTGGGATGATTCTGGCGAAGATGATGGCATTGGGGCGCCGTGCCCCCTGCCACGGCTGGATGGGGACGGATACCCAAGGTCGAGCGGCAGAGGGTAGTCACTGTCGGGTGCACAAGCGAGGACGCCTCCCCCCCCCCAGGCCCAGGAGGGCATGCCGTCGCGAGTGGCGCGAGGCTGTGATCGGCCGCGGGCGACGGGTAGACAGCCAGACGGACGGACAGTCAGTCAGTCACGGCACGGTCGACCAGAGGAGCAGGATGGGCTGCTGCCAGCTGCCAGCTGCAAGGGTGAGGATGGTGAGGATGGGGCTCTCTCCCAGCAGTCGCGAGTAGCACGCGTCGACATGGACGGCAGTGCTGACCGGACTGGATCCGCCGGGCCCTTGGATCGGCCGGGGGAGGTTTTGGAAAGGGCAGAATCGGGCGCTGATTGGAAGGCGGCTCGTGGACAGACGACACACCGACTTTACGACGGGCCATGGTGGGAGGTTTCTGTCGGATTTGTGTGGTGGACGGGCCTGGCGGCATGGGCTTTGGGACTCCACGACGGGCCGCAGGATATGCGGCCACAGTCTCGCTGGGGTGTTTAAGATTCGACCGATCAGCCAAACACGACGCGCCTTCCCCTGCGGCCTGCCCCCTGTGGCCGTGGAAATCCCAGCGGGCCTTGCATGCGCGCCCAGCCACCGACTTTTTCCTGCCCATCATCAGCCCAGGCATAGCGTGCCTGCGTGCCAGATGCGTGCCTTCCTCGACTACCGAGGTAGGCAAGCGAGGTAGGTGACATGCGTAGCAGGTGCCACTCACCACTGCCAGGTGGTAAGTGCGCAGGCAGGCCGTATGCAGCAGTCGGGAGGCAGCAGAAGAGGGTCGGAGGGTCCAAGCTGTCGGTTATCGCGACCAAGAGGCGACAGGACGGGGTAGGAGAAAAAAAAAAACCACTAAGCAAATACGGAGTCGGGACAAGCCATGCTGCATGCAAACGGGCAGAGAGAAGACGATGCTAGCTCAACAAAACAAGGCGGATCGCACCATCGACGCGTTGCCAGCGGACAGAGGTAACGCGATCTGTACGTAGTGGAGTCTGGCAAAGGGCCACGGAGGAGAAAACTTTGATTCAACAAAGCATCCCGGCAGGTAGGCAGTAGGAAGACGACCAGGACACACATAGACTACTCGCATACATACAGTACACACATGCGGCTGTTCCACAACTGCTGGCCCCCTCCCCTGCCCTCCGTCTACCCTAACCCTTATACGTCAACGAGACGGACTGGTGGGGAACGATTGGCGGCAGGTTGGCGCGGGATGCACATCTCCATCGTTCGCCTATCATGATCCTCGAGACGACATGACTCGAGCCGAGCATTCTCGTGCCAGACTGCATGGCTCTGGGCATGTCACTTCTGGTGCTATGGCCACTGGCTTCGAGTCAGGCCCCAGCCGTGCATGTCAACATGCGAGTGCTTTTGCTTTGGCGGGTGAGGTGAGCTGTTAGGTGCACATGCAGTCAGTCTACGGGCATACGTGCCGTATATAACCCATCCCTAGATAGGCAGCATATCTATCTATCTACCTTGGGTAGGTAGGAGTACCTAGGGTCAGCTGCCGTCAAGGTCAGCACCCGAGCAGTCAGTCAGTCAGTAGTCGCTGACGGGCAATCGGAAACCTCCCACTCCTTCCTCCTCCCAGGGAGAGGCTGCACTGGCTGATGGCTGACGAGAAGGTCCCCCGTATTGGGAGCCTTGGGCAGTGCTCTGCCTGTGAGCTGCGTTGAGTGCAGCCCACGCGGGTGCCCAGGTGGGATGGGGTGGGATGGGATGGGACGCAATAATGTGTGCGTGACTCTTTTGGGCGTTGTGGATAACAGGTTACTATTGTAGTCTAGTCGTCTGGTTGGTAGGGAGGGGTAGTCTGGTGGTCTAGGTCTGATAAGTCTAGTCATCAGGTAGGCCTGCCTTGGGCACAAACGTCGACCGTCCCGCGGCAACGGCCGTTGATACCCAACCCACTGCAGGGCTGCACACACAAGAGCACCGGTAGTATGCTCTGAGCCAGTCATTCACGGAGCCCTCCACGCAGGAGCTGCTCGCCCTCGTATTGGGCACCACCAAACATGCTGCTACCAAGTAGCATCTTGGGTCATCGGATGCCCAGAGCCCTGCGCGGCGGCGCTTACAGTAAAACAGCCCCTGGAGCGACTTCCCGGCTGCCGCTCTTCTGTTCCTGGAGGCCATGGCCGGCCGAAAAGAACCCGTGCATGATCTTCTAGAAGGCAGCCTAGGGGCTGCTTAGATTACCCAGGTGGGCAAGTGGGTACCGGCACCTGTTCCCCAGATTTGGATTTTCCGTCACTGAACGTCGCCAGATCGCCCGAATCGGTTCGGATCGGAGGGGGAGGGAGGGGGTTTGCAGCAGAGGCAGAGAGCATTTGCAGCGCAGCGCAGCGCAGTGCCGAGCAGAGCAGAGCAGAGCATAGCATACCATGTTGCTTCTACTCTGCTGAGCAGACAACAGGAATTTGAGTACAGCTCATTACTGGCAGTGGTACGCTTTCGCAGCCATACAAACAAGGGGAAATCAGATGACCAGCGCCCATCGACTGTGGCGTCTCCCGCCCTGTGCTGTCTCGTCCTGTCACTGCTCGATGAAACCTGCGACTGCACCTGATAAGGTTTCCTAGCTTCGACGGCCCAGCCAGCCAGCAGTCTAGAAGAGATCAGCACCGGCGATCGGCTGGGGACGACTGCTACAATCAGCCATTCTGCCCACTCTCCATCTTCGTACTATGGCACATCTGCTCTGCTGTTGTCAATCAACAACAGCCCAGCCTCCCACCGCTGTTTTGAGTCGCTGCTGCTATTAGTCGCCTCCCCATAATGCACCGACCGGTGTTTGCACCGATCTAGAATACCACAGTACCTACGCAGTATCCGGCTCTAGGACGGCAGTGGCGTCGCGCGCCACCCGTTTGTTGACTTCGATGAGAGGCTGGCCTGCCAAGGTGGTCGCTAGCGTGTTCTGCTCAAACCTTACTGTTACTTTGTAGAGCCACAGCCATCAAGCACGCCTACACCTGAGGTACCTGAGTAGTCAGGCTCGCCCGCCTGTCTGCCTGTGGCTGATGACGGTGCCGACGATATGCTTTTGACGGGCCCATGTTTCATTGAGTGCTCTCATCCATCAGTCATCCGTCTCTCTCCGTCTCTCCCCCCCCCCCTACTCCAGCCTATGACGTCCCTGGTCTCCGGTCACCTACTTACTTGGTAGTCAGTCACCAGCCCGCGCTGCAACGGTGACTTAGGGCTGGGTGTTGCGTTGAGTTGGGTCGATTTAAGTTGAGCTGTTGCCAAACCTCGTAGCACATGGATCCCGATGCCCGATGCCTATGCCCAGCCGGAGGATGGTGGACAAGCCGCGAGGTCCTTGTCCGCGTGTACACATGGTCTATCTCAGTGTGATACGTCCTGCGACAGGCTCCGTACGGCAGGCAGGCAGGTACTTGCTCATTGAGTAGGTGCACTCTGGGCGAGTGCATGATGGGGTTAGCAGCGAAACATCAGGCGAACCCACTTGTCCGGACCAGTGCACATACGCACACAGTATTTGCATTAGTATTTTGATGTGGACTATTAGGGATTTGGGATTTGCGCATAGGCGTGGACGGTGGAAACGGAATCCCAATCGGGACGGCATCTCTCCTGGGAAGCCCTGGGACGGCGGGCACCCTGTCCGCCGCTCCGGCTCAATCACCCACTGGGCCTCTGCGAGGGAGCATCATTCCGTACTCCACCTTGGATGGCAGACTACCAAGGACCACCTGCCCCCGGTACGTACCACCCTCGCTCTCTCTCTCTCTCTCTCCCCCTCTGTCTTTCCCTTCCTGCCCTGTGCGCCTGCGGTGGTATCCATACCCAACGGCCGACCCTGGTCACACAGTCATGCCCACCTCCAAGCTCTTTTCCCTCTTCATCAAACCAACGCCCAGCTTGCGTCTTCGAGGGGGTACAAATCCAAGCTGCCCCTCCACCGTCTCTCCCAACCCCGTGTCTGCCACCATTCAAAACATCATCAACGCATGCCCGTGTTCAAAGGTCGGCAGTTCCGCCTCCAGTCTCAGCACCAGAGCCGCCGCCCTTCTTGCTCTCTATCTTGTCGCCTTCTTGGACGCTCTGTCTGAGATTGCCAGCCCTCCATCACCTACTTCACACCATATCAAGTCATATCACATAACATCCTCAACATCGCCTCTCACCCACCTCGCCTCGCCCCGGCTCACCTCACCTTGACCGTGGCTTACTCGACACCGGACTGCTCCTCCACGGCCCAGCAGACCATCGTCGCACAAGAACCAGCAACAGACAGTCGTCGCCATCTGTTGCCAGCGTCCTCTTGACAAGATATTGTATAACGAGCGTGGTCAGTGCTGCAAGTTTTCCTACCATCCTCTCTCTCACGCCCACCGTCACACGCACGCCCTCCGCCCACTTCCTGTGTCTTCCTACCTTCCAAGTGATCCGTTCCCAAGCAAAAGACCGTGACAACTGCTCCTGCTCCTAGCCCTTCACTCTTGGTGCAAATCTGGACGGTCTACCGTGTGCCAGCGTCCCGGGCCTGTTGTCTGCGTCTCCAGCATTGCCGGGGCTGAGTACGGGCTCTGTTGTGTGGTCCCGATAGTGGTCCTGGCCGACCACCCGGGTTCCCCACCCCCCTGCCCATCAACCACTCACTCAGGTTGACGTTTCTGTCCCTCCTGCTTACCCCCCTCCCCTCCCCCCCTCACTTGTTCTTTTTCCCCAGATTCTCGGACACCACACCCCCCCCTCCCTCGCATATTCTCTTCTTTCCGTTCCACATTTCTCTGCATAGATGTTGTGTGTCCGAGAAAATCCTGTGAAGTCCTATCCACTGCTTGGCGAGCATTTCAACGGGGCCCCCATCACACAAACATTCCCAGACGGACTGGCGCTCCTCCCGGGAAATTTCGAAATCGAAAAATTCCCACATCCTCTTTAGGCCACACCCGGCTTGCCGCCCGGGGAGAGAAACCCAGGAAGCCCACACAGCCTGAGTCCTCCACCCACGGCGCGAGCCCCAGCAATTCCAAAAATAAAACCTCCCATAAGACCTTCATCGGCATCATTTTGTGTACATAACACACCGCTCCCCCTCTCATCACCTCGTCTCATACGGCCAGCCCTCCCAAGACTAACACTTACATTTCACCACAGACAGAGAGCCTTTGTCTCCGGTACGACCAAAATATCGTCACCAAAGGTCTAAACTGGTAGTCCCGTTCAGGCCCACTACACCCTTTGAGACCAAGTCTTGAGAGACCAACATGGTCTCGACATTGCAGATGCAAAATTACTACCGGCAATCTGGGTTGACGGTAGACACCGCGCACGCGCAACAAAAATATTTCGACGACGAGGACTGCATATTAGACGACAGCATTCTGGACCAGAACGCCATGGACTCAGGCCTTGAGATGTCACCCAACATGGCCGACAGCAGGAGAGAGTCCTTCGCTGTGTCGACCACGCTCTTCTCTCCCAAGAACGAGCCGTGGGCTGCCGTTGACATGGAGTCAAACCCGTCTCAGATATCCAACAACCCCTTCATGGACAATCAGATGGAACAACAACACTCCCAGCACCAACACCAGCCCCAGCCTCAAGCACAGCCTCAGCACCTCAACAGTAACAACCCCTTCTATCGCATGGACCAACATCAATACCAGCAGCATCAACCTCAGCCCTTCGTTTCTCAGCCTACCAACCCCTGGTCCATGAGCAACTCCGGTTCCTGCACCCCTATGGCGCAGTTTGATGGTCTTCCAACCGAGTACGACAACAGCAGCAGCAGCAACAACAATAACAACACTGCTGGCATTCCCTTCCAACGGCCACAAATGCAGGGCCAGACGCCCTTCAGCAACCCAGCGAACCAGGTCCCAATGTTTCCACCAGTCAATGGCCATCCCATGCAGCAGTCCGCCTCCAAGGATGGTTGGATGACTGGTCTCAAGGACCCCAAGAACGACAGCGCTACTATCAGGTCACACAACGAGCTGAGGAGAGGAGATGGCATCCGGAAGAAGAATGCGCGCTTTGATATTCCAGCTGAGCGCACGCTCAATAACATCGACACCCTGATAGCCCAGTCGACCGATGAGACTGAGATCAAGGAGCTTAAGCAGCAGAAGAGGCTGCTGCGCAATCGGCAGGCAGCGTAAGTTGTGCACAGCCTCCATCCCCATTACTAGCATGATCCGCTGACTTTTCTCCACAGCCTTGACTCAAGACAGAGGAAGAAGATGCACACCGAGCGGCTCGAGGATGAGAAGAAGCAATTCACCTCCATCATCGGCGACTTGGAAGCAGATATGGAGCAGATGCGTCTTCAGATGGAACAGATGATGCGCGAGAAGCAGCAGGACGTCCAGCTCATCGAACAGCTCAAATTCGAGAAGGAGGAGATGGTCCGCACGCACACCATTGAGACTGGTGAGCTGCGCAAGAAGGTCAGCGTTCTCAGCAACCATGTCCAGGCCCTTGAGGGTGCAGCCATGTCCCAGGCGAATGGCATGGCCAATCAAGCCTTCACCGGCGCAGCCTTCGGCGATATGGAGGGAATGACGATGGATGGCCCTTGGGATGGCATGGGCTTGTTCGGCGCAGAGTTCCCCATGGAGCAGGCCGAGGTCAAGCAAGAGATGCAGCTCGTGTCCACCAAGAAATCAGAGGCCAACGTCTCGGCCGATGTCGAGAAGCCTGCGACCCAGGGCGGCCTGCTCTTCATGCTGTTCCTCGTCGGCGCATTTGTCCTCTCCAACCGCCAGTCCAACGTCCCTCGCGTCTCCGAGGATGTCCGGGCTGCCTCGGCTTCTATCCTCGAAAACGTCCTCAAGGACGCTGGTGTGGCGCAATCCGCTTCCGGCGGCATGGAATCCATGGCTCCTCAACCTACTGGCACTTCGTGGGCTTCGGTACCTACGGCGTCGATGCCCGTTCTTGGCAATGGCCTGGACGGCGTGGCTCCCTCTATGCTTGGGGACCTGTCGGACAGCCTCACCCAGCCGACCCAGGAGCAGCAAAACGAGCAACTCTTCGGTCTGACTCCCGCGCAGTATGAAGGGGTGAACTCGCATGACTTCCTCCAGAATGCTCCCGCCGAGAAGTCTACCAGCCAGGGCCGGAAGAACCTGGCGCAGGCTCTCGCCTCCATGAGGACCGATAGCAAGGCCGAGGTGTACACAAGGTCCCTTTTGTGGGACCAGATTCCGGGTGATGTGGTTCGATCATTTGCGAAAATGGTGGCCGAGTGCAGCAGCCCGGACAGCAACAATCACGGCAAGATTGCCACAGCATGATTGATGAAATAACGACAACCTCACGTCGACGATTTGCCCGTGCGTCGAAGCACCAACGAAATATCACGATCATAGACCAGAACCATCTCCGCTACATCTGCTTGTTTTAACTCGAGCCAGCCAGCATTGCAAGTCTGTATTGAAGCTATCGCCACACATATACACTTCTCCGACGCGCTCCCGCGCAGCGACTACATACTCTTGTGCTCACGCACACGCAAAGATTGCCACTGTCTATTTTGACTCCATGCTCTGGAGTCCTTGTTACTTGATAGCGATTTCCTTTTCTTGTTTTCCTTTTTTTGCTTGCTTTCCTTTCTGATTTTGTTTGTCTACAATTTTGTCTCGGATTGTTTCTTGATTTTAGCGATTGAAATTTTAGCAGGCGAGCGAGCGTTTGGAATTTGATTGCACACCCCCACCCCCACCCCCCCAACACACATTTTCTGCCTGGTTTTGTTTTTCCTTATTTGTATTTGTGTTGTCTCACATATTGGGATTGGGAATCATTGGGCGGTTGGTCTGGGGGCTTCTTATCTTGGATATGGCAGCGCGCCGAACATTTCAACAGTTGCATGGGCTGGTTTGGGACATGGGACGGCCAATTGTCTGTTTAGGACCACGGCAACGACAGTACAGAGAGCCTCGAGAGAAGACGGAATCCGGATCTCCACGGCAAAGACCCCAGATTTGAGAAGAAGAAAAAATGAATCGAATGCTCTCCTCGGACTGCATCAGCGTCACGGCGGGAAGGGAAGCATAGCAGCCCACGCAGGAAGACTCCCTCTTGTGTCTCGATACTTCCTGGCACCAAACAGGGGCGAGAGCTGGTCCCGACAAGGTGTCCTCGACACATACAAAACTACGCAAGCGTCTCACGACAACGCACACAGTCACTCTCTACGATCAAGCATCTCATTTGTCGACCAATTTCCTAGCTTGTTTCCTCTTGAGCGGTCGGGTGAGCGGTTAGCGTTGTCCAGTTGAGAATGACGGACGGACGGAAAAGGGACGGTGGAACGGGTTGGTGGACGGTGATGAGATATATGTGGGATGAGACGTAATGAGTGGAACAAAGCTCATGAACTCAGGCCCGACAAGCAGACAAACGAGGGGTTTGTTCGGGCGGCATTGAGGCGTTTGGAGGATCAGCTGCACTCCCCACGACTATAGACGTTGTGCTGGGTTGGCAGTTTGGAATCGGACATGTGCTCTGGGACGAACGCATGTCGTGATGATGACAAACTCTTGTAGCTAGAGCTCCCGAGCTAATATGACACATGGAGCCCCCCTTCCCCCCCAGACACGTGCTTACATACTCGCCCCTACTCCCGTTGGATGTGACATGTGTGGTTGCCGGCCTGGTTGAGGCATGTAGCTCCCAGACACCTCCCTCTCCAGCAACATTGCCTTTGCTACTACTTAGTGGCACCTTTCTGCTGCTGCTGGTGAACGGATGGGGCGGGTTCGGCGAGACTCGTACCTTTCTCGAATGGCCCAAATAGGAAACACGACAAGATTCTATTCGCCGCAGCTTGTCTCGCATTCAAGCCCACGTTTGTTCATGGCATTACCAATGTTCCAACTAGTGAAGTGCCCACGCTGCCCAACAGGATCATGTCTCAGTCAAGAGCCACCCACTGCCCGCCCAACTTGGCCCCCCATTGGCCGTGTGCCCCCGTTGGCTGTCCCTCGGGAACACCAAGGAAGGGCCTAGAGATTATGGGTTGGGGCTTTTCCTGGTCCTGCCCCAAAACGCCTCGCACCACACTGCCGCGCTACTGCAAGTACGGTGTCGAGGTGGCACTGGTTGCACTGGTGAAGAAACAGCGGGAGCCGGAGCCCCCATTGGTGTTGTCTTGCCCGGCCGACCCGCCGTGCAAGAAGATGGAGGTTTCACGTTGCATCGGGAGGGCGGCGCGGGCCTGCCATACGTTCGGCTAGGTCTGCGGTACGGATGACCTATTTGGGGGTGGGGGGATGGCTTGTATTGCATGTAGTGCCCAAAAAAGGGATCAAACCACCCAACCACTCGCCTTCCTCTTGGCTCCGAGCGGGAGGGAGATCGATCGAGCTGGTATTGGGCATCAGCTGCCTGGCAGATGAGTGTGCTGCCATGCAGTGATTTGCAGAAGGCGAACGGGCGGGTCGGTCAGGAGATGCTTTCGAGGGCTGCGCCGGGATAAAAGAAGGCCTGAAGCTGGGATTGGGAACCTACCGAGACACATGCCCAAGTCACCCAATAGGCCTCGAACTTCGGGATACCTTCAGCTCAGATCTCGATTCGGCTTCACCTTGGATTCCTGAGTGACCGGCTCAGAAGACTAAGTAACCTGCAAGGCAACCTGAAATCTTCGCTATGTATTTACCTCCACCGTCAAAATGCACGAGGCTTCTCGAAACGGCTCCGTGGTGGCACAGACATGCAACCCCAACGTGCAGTGGCATCGACCTTGGCGGTCGTCATACGACACAGGTATTGAACCATCGAGCATTCGCTGTCCTGTTCCCAGCTAGATGACAGCAGGGAGACCAGCAGCAGACATTGGCAGACAGTGGCAGACAGTGGCAGACAGTGGCAGCCTACATACAGGAAGACCGATATCATGGCCCGCGAACAAAGATGCGTGTAAATCCTTCTCGGTACGAATCAAGCACCGGCGCACCCAGAGTCCTGACACCCATCAGCTGACCCGCGCGGGCTGCGTATAAGCAGCTGGGGTGGCCCCAAGGCGCGGCACGACGCCAGTCAGCTTTAAGCGCGAGGCCGGGTGCGGCAGCAGCAGCAACTAACAGTATCGCATGTCGAAACATAGGCAGAGTTGGCCGGTGCTGTGCCCCGGATCGAGGGCTGTCCTGCCTTGGTTGGATGCCGATCAACGCCTCGTCAGAACCGGGCCTGTCCACCTGCCCTGCTCCGCCGCTGACCATGCAGACAGGACGGCGCAAGCAATACGGGCCGACAGACAAAGAGGTGTGCGAGGCTATTCGGCGGTTGTTATGACTTCCGCCGTCCACTGGGAGGTGACCGGGTCGAACAAGCCAACGGCGTACGGAGGAGCAGGCAAGGGGGGGGGGGTCTCTCGGAAGCGCAGCACGGGTTGTGACAATATCCGTAACGATGCTCTCTGTATCCAAAAGGATGTGTACCCTTCCCACCAGCCCTGAGCTGCCGGAGGCTAGCAGAGCTGGCAAATATATACCTGAATCATAGCCAATCTCAATAGTCAGCCCCATTGTTGCTCTTCGCTTCCGGTTACGCCCTCTCAAGACTCCAGTGGATGGGAAGCAGCATCAGGCCGGAGCTCCAAGCTCGAGGAGCAGCAGGCGCCACCCGCTTCCCCGCGGGCCACAGTGCAGTAGCATGGTTACGTTGCATGTTCCAAGGCACACCTGCATTCCAACCCCAGCCCCCCGCGACCCGCGAAACTGGTGGGCTTCAAGCCATTGGGCCTCTATCGTGTCACTGCATGACGATGGCACGAATGGAAAGATCCCGTGGACCAGCATTGGTCGCAATCTTGATGCCGGAGGAACACCAACGTTCTCGAATGCCAGCTCGGCTTCATCCGGGCTCCTGCCCCAGACACGGCTCAGCCTCGTACTCTGGCCCTTCTCATGTCCGCCGTGTAACGCCGCAGTGCTCCCTGGTTCTGCCGTGATACCGTGATATAGGACACCCGTGGCACTGAGGGAGATTCTCAAGAGTTCCGGCCCCGCTTGGTTCAGGTACGGCAGAGTTGCAGAGCCACAGCTTGGTTTCTATTTCTTGCCATTTTTCCTGTTTTCGGGGTTGTACTTGTCTTTCCAGATCCTGCGCGACCTCATTAGCACTGTCCCAGACAAGAAGTGAGTGCCCAAGGCTGAAGCGATGACAATGACGTTAGGTCTGCTATTTGATGTGGCGTCTTCTCCTCGTTCCCCGCGACCCGACGCGGGGAACGAGGAGAAGGCAGCCGGCTGGGCTGAGGCGGAGCAAATATGACGCGACATCTTCCACGCGCATATGGCCTTCTGTGACACCATAGCCTGTGCTGTGAGGCCGAGTAAGACCAGACGAGAAAGTCGGAAGGTCCACAGCGCCCAAGACCTAAGGCCCCGGCTCTGCACCAGTCAAGATACCCATAGCCTGCCGAGGGTTGCGCTGGCCATTCACCAGCATGGGGCGAGATGCAGTCCCGAGGCGAAACGATCGACAGGCCTCCCGGTGCGACCTCCCAACCCAGCCAGTCTGGGCCAGGTTGCAGATTGCGCGCCTTGTTCGACTTGTGGAATGCATGCGCGAAGCAGAAGATGATCGGAAGAGAAAGGACCCCGGCCACTTACCAAGAGTTTCCCAGCGTTTTGTTACCGTTTTTCTCGGCCAGACGGTAGTACTTGGCGGCCGAATACTAGGAGGTGAATATTGTCAGCCTCGTGTGACTTTGCGTGCGTCTGATGATCCAGCAACTGCACATGGGGAATGAGCGAGCCTTGCGACAAGGGGCGGACCAGCCCCCAAAAGCGGCCGCCTCGTTGATGCCCAAGAGGATCCAACCAGTTGGATTGTGATCCGGCATGGCGTGCAGCAAGACGCACGAGTGAAACGTCAGCCGCAGCCATGAGGCTCAGGTCCCGAGGCCACGGAGGATGTTGGGCAGGGTCCATGGTGTGTGGTTTGAGAATCGACTGGCCGCGGGCGGCCACAAGGCACTCACCTTGTCCTTCTTGCAGCCGAATCCTTCCAAATAGCACCATGCTACCTCGTTCATGGCGTCTGTCCAGGGCGACGTATCAGCTTCCTGTGCCTGCAGGGCATCGTCGGCCAGGCCAGTCGGGTAGGCTTCGACTCACCTGTGTCTCCGAGATTTGCAGCTGTTTCATAGTACTGCCAAATAGACAAGTCAGTCACGGCTACTTTAGACGCCCGCATCCCCGCATCCTCGCATCCTCGCATCCTTCAATGCCCAATGCCTCGATCACATTCGCTGTGGCAACGTGCTCCATGCTTGTTGTTGTTCAGCTCAGGCACAAGGACCGCCCCGTTCCCAGCCCAAGACGTGTCACCCCGACTGTGGCCTCTTCCTTCGTACCAGCTGAGAGCAAAGACATCCATCACATACCTGCTTAGCGGCAATCGGGTCCTTGTTGATGCCCCAGCCTTGGCGGAAACAATTGGCTAGCTCAAATATGGCCAGGACCAGTTCTCCCTTGGCCGCACCGCCCTTCTTGAGGCCGGCCTGCAGAGCCAGACTCTCGACATCGGCGGCATTCTTGGCGGCAGCAGACAGGTAAAACACTGCCTTTTCGGGTATCGGTTCGCAGCCCCATCCGTGCCTGAGAGAGTCAGTGTGACTTCGACAAGGGATCGGTGAAAGGCGAGGGACAGGATCGACTGATGTATGACATGTGCTGCGTGGTGCGGGAGTGGTATGGCGACCAGGCCCGCCGGGGACCCGGCCTTGCGGTACAACAAACATCACTTACCTCAATGCCAGACCGTAGAGCACCTGGCTCAGCGGGTTATTTGCCCCGTTCGGATCGGCCAGGATTCCAAACAGCCTGGTGCTCTCCTTCAGCTCGCCTTCCTCGTGCAGGCGGATGGCCTCCTGGATGTCGGCGTCGATGGCTGGCGAGCTCGCGACAGCATTGCTTTGCCTCTGGTCGTTGCTGATCCGCATGCTCCCGAGCCCGCCCTGGATCCCGGCAGCGACGTAAGGGTCCGTGGTGGGGCTGGCAGGACGGCCCCGTTGCAGCTCGTTCTCGTTGGCTGTTTTGGCGAGGATCGTCGCGCGCTTCTCCCACTGCTTCTCGGCCTCGTCCTCGCCCCCAGCGACGACGATCTCGGGCAGGTTCTCAGGCACGTTCTCGGAGCTAGCTGGAGACCGCTTCAGGTGTAGACGCTGCGAGATGCGACGGCTGGGGCCGCCCTTGTCGGGAGCGGGCATGCTGCTGGGCCGGCTGGAGGCTGACGAGCCTCTCGAGCGTGGCTTGAAGGCGTCGGAGATGCGACGTGGCCGTGAGGCCAACCCTGACCCCCCGGAGTACTCAGCATC
The DNA here is from genome assembly GCF_014595645.1 of Diaporthe citri. Lineage (NCBI taxonomy): Eukaryota > Fungi > Ascomycota > Sordariomycetes > Diaporthales > Diaporthaceae > Diaporthe > Diaporthe citri. The sequence goes on from NW_025064849.1 coordinate 4,850,915, forward strand.
ACTTGCGCTGAGGAAGTTCACGTTCTCGTGGCTGGCATTCTGACTACTGGGGTCGCTTGGTGGTTGTATCACCTCGTGCGAGTGCGTATCGGAGCGGATGAAGGTGAACTCTGGGGCCTGGAGGTTCTTCACTGCATCTTCCCTCCTGTTGTCGTCGCTACTATCCTCGAGCTTGTCCTTCTTTTTCAAGATGTCTCGTAGACCCATTTTGGCAGGTGTTACAGCCCGGTACAGTGCTGTGCAGTCGAGTACGGTATAGTATATAGACAGTATAAGTGTCCTGTGCGCAGACCAGACGAAGGGTCTGGGGCAGGGCGGAGAGACAGGGCTGGCGTTGTCTGGCTGGTGTCTCGGGCGAGTTCACGTCGAGGTCGCTGTCGCTCTCGTTGTCGATCGGATCCGCGGGGGGATTTTTAAGTGGCGAGACTTTAGCCGCGCAAGCAGCCCAGAGCGAGAATCGAAACCGACGACAAGGGACTCGACGGTTTATTAAGGAACGAAGACGATGGGACCGACTGATGATCACCTCCCCACCGTGGATCCTTCAATACAACAGCGCGGGCGGCTTCGAGTGGTCAAGATGACGGCCGGGATTGGAGACCCTGATTCAAGTAGGCGCTTCGGGGGAGACTGCACGTATGCAGTGTCGCAGTGCAGGACGGTTCAATGGGCTATCCGGGTCGTTTCTTGGTCTGCTAGAGAAGGAGACAGGACGAGGAACATGTCCGGCCATGTCCAGGGGGAAGTCGGCGATGGTGATGGTGACGGTAGACGCGTTGTGCGACACAGTCAGCTCAGCTGGGACCGGGAAACTGGGGAGGAAATAAGGCTGAGTTGGCGGCGAGGGTGGCGCATTGCATTGCGTTCCATTCCATTGCATGGCGACCCTGCCGCAGTACTGGTCGGCTGTACCTTGGCGCGGCGGCGACGGCGGCAGGGAGATTGTGGAAGGCGACGCCCAGCAAGGGCAGAGTCTTGGAAGGAGATACCGTAGTCTTCAGACCATTACCGTACTTGTGCAGAGTCTACCCCTGCTGCCTCACGAACTTAGACTGTAGCTTGAGCACACCAAGCACATTTTCCTTGCGTGTCTAACACCAGGTGGAGGTGCTGTAAATTACATGCTGTGCCAAGGATCCTCCCCTGATATGGGGGCCGATCTTAGGGGCCCAGGGGTACCGCTGTACGTCGATACCCTGGGGCGGAATCAACCTCATTACTTTTGTGTCTATGCGGTGGTCCAGCCGACACGCCAGGTCAATCTGCGCCGGTTCATCCCAACATTGTCCATTGTGCTGGTTCATCCCTGATATGTCCAAGCCAAGCCTGCAGCTTACGTGCATCCGGAGTAGCAGTATAGATTGCATGCCGGCGGACGATGCATCGTGCAGCAATCTCGAACACGAGGTTGATGTTCTGGTCCTCAGCAGCTGTCAACATGCCCATCGCGGACCAGTCTCGGGCGGCGGCTCGGGCGCATGTTCGGACGAGTGATGTGGCTCCCGAGCTCTTAATTAAGCCTTCACTCAGGCATGAGATGCATGTTCTGGTCAGCTTTTTGCTTGCGCATTCAATTTGCATTCTGCGCTGCGATGCAATGCGATGCGATCCAATCCAATCCAATCCAATCCTTGGGTCACGGTCAACGACAGTCTGACACACAGCAGCCTACAGTCTTCATGAGAACGTCCAGCCCCGGAAGTCGTCCACAAACCGCACAGCCGAGGCCAGGTACCGCTCGTGAACATCTCCCCAGGTCCTCGCCGCCTCGCGCATCGCCCTTACCGCCTTGACAAAGTGTGCATCCGTGGCATACTGGCCATTCAGTGCCTTGTCCTCAACGTACGCCCAGCCCTTTTGTGAGGACCCCTCGGGCCAGGGCACGTAATCCGGGTCGATCTTGGGCCTCAGCTCCGCGATGTAAGTCGACAGCGTGAAGAGCCACCACTGCCGCACCAGTGGGATGTGGAACCTGGCCGGGATCATCGGCAGCAGGATGCGCACCGCGTGGCTTGTGGTGAGCAGGTGCACCACCAGGAAATTGTATGAATGCGCTCCCGGTGGCACCGTCGCCACCAGTAGCGCCGTGGCAGCCTCCTGGCTCTCCTTGAACCGCTTTGCCGGGTCGCTGCCCACGTCCCACGCGTTCCAGTACTCCAGCACCAGGTCCTCGTGCTTATCGAAGAGAACCTCGATATTGTCGAAGCCCTCGCCCTTGTGAAATAGCCCGTCGAACCGCTTGTCGCCCCTGACCTTGTCGAGTATCTCGACGGGCGAGGCCGAGACGAAACCTCCCTTGGGCGGCGGCCGGGTGTACTTTGGGTCGTCGAGGTACTTGTGCATGAAATCATACTGGGTGGCGGCCATGGCCAGCGCTTCTATGGCGAGCTCCTTGTTGTCCAGCTCGTAGGCGTAGCCCAGGTGGATCAGGGGGTGGCCGAGGCCCGCGATCAGATTGTTGCCCAGCGGCGGGCCGCCGTCGGCGTCTCCCCACACGTAGTCGTTGACGACCTTGGTCCAGTCCCACGACTGGGTGCCCAGCCGCCTGCCGACCAGCTGGTCCTCGAAGAAGTCGACGTAGGCCCTCTGGTAGTGTCTGTCGCCGAGGAAGTCGCGCCAATCATCTTGGACTATCTCGGCCGGGCTGTCAGACCAGGGCTCGAGCTCTTTGGATTCGTAGTCGTAGATCGTGTGCAGCTGGTCGGGGGAGGCGCCGAGGAGGTAGGCGGAGCCGAGGATGTGTGGCAGGTGGTTGTGGAAACGCAGCGTGTTATAGAGGATGGCATGGTTGGTGTGGTTTGCGCGGAGCAAGTGCTTAAGCGTCCGCGGCCGTTTCTCGGGGGCCGCCTCGATGCGGTGCACCTCGACGGGCTCGATGGAGATGGCCTGGTGCGCGCCCGCGCCGACCAGACGGCCGTAGATATACGAAAGCATGGCTTTGCGAGATGTATGTGCTGTATGCCTGCTGTGCGCGCATAAACACAAGCGTGTGTGTGGTCAATGATGGGCTCGAATTGACTTGGTCGTGGTGAAATCCGAAGGGCAGGAGCGGAGGAAGAGGGGGAGTAATGAGGGTGGTGTCTCCCAAGGAGTGGCGACGAAATGCCCCAACAATTTGGAGCTCTCCCCGGATTGTCGGACGATATCACTCAAGTGGAAAATTAGGCTTCACGGCGATCCCATCCTGCCCCTCATCATTGTTACGGACTGGGAAACCGGCAGTAAGCAAGGTAGTATCCATTTGTCGCATGGCAAGGTCGACGATCGAGGGTCGGCGATGGACCTGTTTACAGTACATTCTCAGACCTACCTATGATTGATTCTAGGGAACTTATCTGCTATCTCCCCCTAGGCGGGTACGTACTCGGCCCTCAACGCCCGTTGCCTGCCGCCGACTACTGGAGCTTCCCGGCATTGGCCTATCGACGTCAGAGGTGCAAGGAAGGAAGAAGTGCCCCGCCCCCACCTCTGATTACCTACTTCAGTACGTACCGTGCCGCGGTGTCGAGAGGACTTTCAGACCAAGCAGCTTCAACTTTGTCTGGCCTCGAGGTTGAAACAACACGCGTATATATACACACTCTTAAACCGTGACACAATATTGGCAACCCTTGCCAATCCGGCCGCCATACACCAATCACAATGGCTCCCAACGCTATCATTGCGCCCTCCATCCTATCCGCAGACTTCGCACAGCTCGGGGCGGATTGCGCGAGGACAATCGAGCAGGGCGCAGATTGGCTTCATGTCGACATCATGTGAGCTCTCTCCCTCTCCCATGAGCCCTCACTTCTTGGTGCGAAGATACCGTTCTCAGTATTCACTCGTCTACGCTCTCCGCTGATCGCACTCGCCCCAGGGATGGACACTTTGTCCCAAACATCACCTTTGGCGCCCCTGTCGTCGCTAAGATCCGCCCCCACGTCGACAAGCCCACCACTGCCCATGGACGGGGCACCTTTGACTGTCACATGATGATTGCAGAGCCAAAACGATGGGTCAATGAGTTCAAGAACGCCGGCTGTGATTTGTACTGCTTCCACTACGAGGCTGCCTTTTCCACCGCCGCCGAGACCCCCTCGGCCGAGAGCGAGCTCAAGACAAACCCGAAGGAGCTGATCCGCTACATCCACGACTGCGGCCTGCTGGCCGGCATTGCAATCAAGCCAAAGACGGGTGTTGACGTCTTGTGGGACATCCTGGAGAATCCCAACGAGAAGGAGAGGCCAGACGTGAGTCCACAGTCCAGAGTCCAGAGTCCGCAGTGGCGTGACGACCAGGAGGCGAGGGTGTGATTAGAGCTGATGTCGTTGCAGATGGTGCTGATCATGACGGTCGAGCCTGGCTTTGGCGGGCAGAAGTTCATGGCTAGTGAGCTGCCCAAAGTCCAGGAGCTGAGGAAGAAGTACCCTGACCTGAACATCGAGGTGGACGGTGGACTGGGACCGGCCACCATCGACCAGGCCGCGGATGCCGGCGCAAACGTCATCGTGGCAGGCAGCGCTGTCTTCGGAGCCAAAGACCCCTCCGAAGTCATCTCGGTGCTGCGTAAATCAGTCCAGTCTAAGACTGGGAAGCTTTGAATGAGGCATGAGGGCAGTCGTCCCAATTAGTTGTAGATAAACGAGCTGGCCCACGTGTAGAAGCACGGAAGCGGATAGATCGGTCCAGACCCATGAATCTTCGACACTGGATGTTAGACAACAGCCCCAAGCCGTTCAGGAGCCTTGGTTGCCCACATACCTTTTTGACGGCCATTTGGCTTTGTCATTTCTCCCGCCTCGTCACATCACAACACATCCCACCTCAAATCCAGGGTCGTGCCTGCTGGGCCCGCTCCCAAATCGGATGCCACGTCTCTCCCTGATCACCATACGGGTGTAGTTTCGGTCATAGCACCCGAAAAGGACGTGCAGAGGACACTGGTAGCTCTTGTATTTCTCGGGGGGGTACAGGGCGTTCCCAACGCCAAATTGAGGGCATTGGCTGAACCCGGCGTTTGGAGCACACGGCTCGATGATCTGGAGCCATTTGCACTTGCATCTAGGCGACTTGTACATCGCGACCCGACACATTATGTCTTCTCGGGGTTTTCTTAGAAATAAATTGGTTCGACTTTACTGGTAAGCAAGCTATTGGTGAAAAGGCATATGCCAAAATCGAACTTGTAAGTTGTCGGTTGGGATGAGTCTTGGCGCAGGAAAGGTGCGAGGCTATCAACTTGTTCAAACTGGGACGATTTATCTACTCGGCAAAGCTCACGCTTTCTTCGTCACTCGATGCCCATTCTCATCCCGTCCCATATTGCTTCGTTCTTCATGACTTTCGCTTTGGCTCAACCCTCGGCAAGTGACATCAGACTCTCTGCAAGTCATTTAACCCTGGCGTGCCTTCTCACCAGAACGACCGACCGACCGACTCGTCATCATGGTGCAGTCTTTCACCCACATTCGCATCCCACAGCCACGTTCCTTGTCCGTGCCAGCGCCACCCCAGGACAGCTCCAACATGACCTTCGAGCTGGTTTTCGATTTTGATGGCACGATAACGGATACTGATACCATTGCGTCCGTCGTTGATGCGGCTCTGAGTTACCACGAAAGTGTCGCTTCCCTAGAGAGTTATCATTCTCTGACCGATGCCTGGCGTCATGTCGTCAAGTCATACATGACAGATCTTGACGCGTATCACAAAAGTCTCGATCCTGTTATTCAGAATAACTGTCGAATGCCATTAAATACAGCTAGAGCCCATTTCTCGAACGACCAGCGCCGGCAGGTTGAACGGGCCTCGCTGTTGCGAGTACAAGAGGCGGGATTATTTCGTGATGTTCCGTTTGAACATCTGTTCCTTTCCGGCCAGGAGCACAGGGAGAAGAATGTTGTCAAGTTACGCAATGGCTTCTCCGATTTCATTGATCTCATGCTGAGCCCGTCGGTGAGGACGCACAACTCCCTAGCCACCCTAGCCGCCTGTTTAGTGATCGCCTACTGATTCCCGGCTCCTCACTCAGGCACTGGAGACCATGAGCGAAGTACACATCCTCTCAGTGAACTGGTCAGCCTCGTACATAAGAGGCGTGCTGAGCAGGGAAGACATCTCGTCGATCATTGCGAACGATATCAACCCAGCCGACGGCTCCATCAATACGCTGCCAGCCATCTCTGATGACATCGCTCCGAGTGACTGGCCTAGCGTCCTTGCTGTCGGTTCGGATAAGTTATCAGCATTGCGATGCCTCCACCGGCGACAGCAGAAGGCCAAGCCGAGGCAGTCAGTTGAGATCGTCTACTTTGGTGACTCAACAACAGATCTTGAGTGCCTTCTCGAATTCGGCGGCATTGCGATATCTCCCAAGGCTGAAACAGCACAAAGGACCGACACAAAGACCACAGACCCCAGCAGGACGGCAGTCAATGGTAGCGACCTCCTACACGTGTTGCAAACAAGGCTCAATTACAATGTCCCTCATGTTTCCGAGTACAAGGACGAGCCTATCTGCTGGGCTCGCGACTTTGCCGAAATAAAGGGGAGCGGCTTCCTGCAGAAACGGGCCGCGAACACACAATCAACAAAGGCCTGACAGCATTGTGCCAAAGGGATAAATAGAACAAGCCCCAGGGAGAAGAACAAAGAACAACCAGGATATATACAATGCTCTGTTCACGGTGACACCTTCGACTTGCCTCCACTATACTATCGTCACTCACGCTCTCGGCAGAATCCTAGTATCTGCTTCAGAACCCCTCGTCCTCGACGCATCAGTATCACAGTTTTGTGACCACTACCCTACTACCCCATTTTCGTCAGCGTGGTTCTGTTTTCTCCGGTGGACGCCATCATTGTTTCTCTCGCCCACCAATCGAGTCAACCCATCATTGTCATCGATATAATTCAGCTCAAGACCTTCTGTGCTCCTCGTTCAGGATGTGTTGGTACAAACGAGTCATCTTCGCCGACAACCACGCTAAACCTGCCGGCCTGGTGCGGAAATGCCACCTCCAGCTGGCATACGAGAACGGAGAGACAAGCTCTGGCTGCGGCAAGATGGATTTCCACCTGGTGCAGAGCATCAGAGTCCAGGAGGTCTGTCCCGACTGCGCCGCCAGGCTGGGCAAGCAGGCTAACATGCTAGCAACCATCAAGGAGCAAATTTCCCAGGCCAAGACCAAGCTGCGGTTGAGCACGGATAGCAAGAGCGATGGAGTGGTGGATGAGCCGGACGCGGTTGATGGTGACGAGGCGTTCAGCCCTGTGAGCATCAGTTTCTCTGAGACAAAGGACAGCGTAAGCCTTTCCGTGGCCAAGCCCGTGCCTTGAGTGAGTAAATAGATTGTGACACTTTTCTCGTCCCATAATATGTCCCAAGTCGCTTAATCATGATGGTGAAGTGTTTGCGTGCTAGTCGTACGGAGACTTCCACAATTGGACTTTCAATCTGGGTCTCAGGAGTGAGGTCCAGAAGCTACAGACGTGCGACACTGAACTCCAGGGGACATTTCTCCAGTGAATTCCCCTACACAGCCCAGGTCCTGCTGTCACGACCACGTCCCTCGCGTCTACCGACTCCGTGGCTAGAGTCACGAAGGTCATCCGAAACAGATGGGTTCTTGTTGTTCAGGTGACGACTATAGCAAGGACCAAATTGTCCGAGCGTTGGAAAATCCAAGGCTTAGCGATGTGGCATACTTTGTGATCGTGACCTTGGGCAGTAGCTTTGAGGCTATTCGCACCGTGATCCTACCGACACTGCCTCATGGCCGGGCCAGTACAAGTACGCCTTTCAGCCTCACCGGGCAGAAGAAAGCAACAGTACAAAGTCCCAACGAGTCTTTGATGAAGGGATTTACTATGGGGGGGTATCGTCGTGCGGCAACGGAGACGGCTACCAAGATGGCGAGCGTACCCGTGGCTGCTAAGGATTCCCGTATCCAATCAGGTGATCCAAAGGTCAGGATGATTGATGACTTTTACAGAAGAGAACGAATATTCGCACAGAAGAAAACGGATGGTTCACAGATACCTCTTGAATGATATTCCCCCAGCCAATCAGAGCGTAACACCCATGCCCAATTTGCAAACCCACACCTAATCACATGCCTACGCCCAATTTGCACTTCAAGTTGATACTGATTTGCATACTTAGTATATGAGTGTGTAAATTGGGTGTGTAAATCGAGTGTATAAATCTAGTTTGCGAATTTTAGCGGGTATATGAATCAGGCTTAGATAAGTGAATTAGGTGTAGGTGTATTGGTTGTAGGTATATTAGCTGTAGGTGTATTAGTTCTGGGTATATTAGTTATGGGTGTATTGGTTGTGGGTGTATTGGTCTGCAGGTGTGTTGGTTGGGTATAAATGCAATAGGCGTGTAATGTGTTTGTATACTATCCGTTTAATTCTGTGCAAATATCCGTTCTCTTACAGCATAGGGAGGAAAGATCTGGCAGGACTCATGTGCTGTTGGCAAAGGGTCATTCGCATTTCCCTCTTTGACAAACACCGAGTCGGATTTACCTGCCTCACCTTTCCTAACATGTCCATTACCAAGGACAAGATGAACAGAATTGGCTTCTTCCCGGAACAATAATCAGCCTACCCTTGCATCACCATCGGTGACACATCCTATTCGGCATAAACATCAGCCGTTAACTGTCCCCCGTGAGTTGACAGAAACTGCGGTGCACAGCCATCCATAGACACTGATAGGATGCCAAGGACAACGACATAGTTCATTTCCATGTAGATGCTCCTTTATTATTTCCAACGCTTCTCGATGCTCGGTTTGTCATCGACGGCGAGTTCCGGTTATGTACATCAATCAGATTCAGAATCATCGTTGTGATCCGAGAATCCCTGGAACTCCTCTTCCGAGTCATCCTCCAGTGAAACCCCGTTTGCGGGTTCCTCCCCGTTGTCTTCTTCTCCGTCCTCACCATCGTCATCGTCATCCTGTTCTTCAATGTCAAAAGTAGCGCTGACGTCCCACCTGTCACCCCTAGCCTTCTGGCTGACATACTTGACAAATCGCAGTGTTCCGCTGTCGCGCAATACGATTGTCAACTTGTTCCAAGCCGCAGCCTGGAAAAACAAGATGTTGTCATCGTCAGCAGCTGACTTGTAGATCGCAGCGTCCTCTTCGTTGCCGTCGTCGCCCGCCATGTACACCTCGTGGCCGCCCACTTCCTCAGGCTCCTCCTCTTCAGGCTCCTTGGCGACCTCCTCATCCTTGGACTTGCTCTTGCCCTTGCCCTTTGATACAGGCTTGGATTTGCTCCCGTTTGTCTTCTTGCTCTTGTCTTGTTGCTCGGCCTCGGCCTCTCCTTCTTCGTCATCATCGCCCCAGCCGGACGTTGGGGTGAGGCCCAGATTGAGCTCTAGGCGAGGCTTACCCGCGTGACCCGTGGCGAGCGTGTAGTCCAGACCACGACGGAAGCGGCGAACAAGAAGTTCGGAACTCTCAATGGTGCAATCAGTAGCCATTGACAGCCAGGCTCTGAACTGGGGACTGGGAAGGAGCTCATCGAGCAACTCCCTGATCGGAGAGTCTTTCTCCTTGTCCGCCTGACCCAGCTGCACGTATAGGAAGCGGTGCTTGTGAGGTGGCTTTGCAACCCTCCAAGCTGTCTGCTCCTCGATCGCGCCGCTTGCCTCGGGCAGCTCCTCGGCCTCCTTTTTGACGACGTAGTCCATCAGCCTAGCTGCAAACTTCTTGCTGAGTATGTTGGGCAGGGTGATACTTGAGTTCTCGTCGAAGTGCTCCTGCATCTGCTCCAGGGTGTCTGGTGTCAGGTATGTCGGGTGGAGGAACTTGAGCAAGAACTCGATATCAGACTCTTCAAAGTCGTCGAAGGTCTTGGCCTGCTCGACGGGGACAGGCTTGGGTTGCGGCTCGTCGTGCTGGTCAGGATCGCCCTGCAGCTGCATCAGGCCGCTGTTCTTGACCTGTGCCTCCTCGGCGCCCTCGACGTAGCCCTCCTCGCCAACCTGGGGGATGTGAAACCAGCCGCTGATGGCCATGCGCACACGGCCGCCCTGGCTCTCCAACTGCTCCTTAGTGTCGGCGTGATAGACCTCCTCGACGTCGTGGAAGCTCTCACCAGGCTGGACCGCGAAGAAGCTCAGCTGGTTCCAGGCCGGGGGGATGACCTTGACGACGTCAGGCCCGGGGGTCTTGGCGATGGCGCCGCCCTTGCCCTTGCGATCGAAGACGGGGAACAAACGGAGTGCGCCGCCCCATTCGGGCTGCCATGGCTTGTCCGGGTCGGTGAGATAGAGGATGTAGCTGACCTTGCGGCTGCCGATGACATCGTCGTGACAGAGCAGGTAGCAGCCAGGAGTGTAGACGTTGATAGCCATGTCGGTCTTGCGGCCACTCAGGGGACCGCAGTCAGTGATGTGGGAGACATAGTTGCGGAAGGCCTCGGAGTATATGGCGTCTCGCAGGGAGAGGAGGCTGGGCAGCTTGGAGAGGGCCTCGTCGTCCAGGCCGTCGAGGTTGGCAAGGTCCCCAGACTGGTGGATCTTGTAGATGTCCGTCTCTTTGGGGGTGAAGCTGACGTTCTCCCGGATCTCGTCGCGGACGTTGCGAAGCAGCGCATCGTCGACCAAGCCGTTGATGACGCTGTGCTTGTAGGGCGACGACTCAGCGTAGCCCTTGGTGTACGAGTCCAGGACATTTTGCTCGAAGAGTCCTTTCCGGAACCGAGCCTTTGCTTCTGATTCTGGGAGAGCTGGAGCTGGCGGGTTGCCACGGTCAGCCGTCTGCACGACCAGAGGTGGGCAGAGGAGAGGTAGACGGAGACAGACGGCTTACAAGTCCTTGAGCGTTTGGAGGAGGCCCTCTTGAGCCCCGGCTGTGATGCCGCCTTGCGCTTCATATTGGACGGGCGAATTGACACAACTGGGCGAGTGGAAAGGCAAGACGGCAGCACAAACGGCGAAGACGAATTGAGAAAAATTGACACCGAGCGGAAGGGCTGTTGTTGGATGGGCTGATCAGGCCGACAAGTTTTGGGAGAATGAGACGATGGCGGACGGCAGAATCGTTTTCTAGTGGGTCCCCCGGTGACGCTCTCAATGCCTCATTGTCTTGGAGCCCCCTGCATCTCGGCTCACCGCCTTCGAAACAGCTTCATCCACCCACCTTTCCCCTGCTCTCTACCTAGGTCCTCTTTGACTGAGAACCGACTGACTGCTCGACTGCACCATGCACCCATGAAGCCATGGAACCAGATCACGGATCCATGGGAGCAGAACCAATGCCCAGAAGCCCGCATGGTGCTTGGGTTCTGAGGCGCCCGGCTTAATTCTTCAACGACTGCACCAGATTGCAATCAACCGTTTTCAATGGCCAGCTTGCTGCGCAGAGCTGTCACAGGCTTGACGCTCTTGATTCATGCAAGGCGAGAGGCTGCTTTTCAATTGGGCCTTGGAGCCAGCAGGCGCCGATGCATTCCCATGCAGGATTTCCATGCAGCTATCTCAGCCTTGAGATGGGCTCGGGATGCATGTCACTGGGCTGTTGCGGCTCACCTCTCACCTCTCACCTCAAGCCCCCCTCCCGCACTGCCCCCCGTCAGAAGGATCCCAAAGACGCCGTTGGATCAGGGGCCATGGTACTGCATTGAGAAGCGCTCTTCCACCTGATAGGCCGACTCTTGCGAGCTGATGCCATGCCTTCCTAGTCCTAAGGGACGTACGTCCATTCTGGCACTTCCACTCTGACCGGGGTTTGGTGCGTGCGTGCCTGCTTACCTGTCCACGAGGTATTCTGATGATGACAATCATCACCCGTGGAGCCAACGTTGATGCCGACGATATGACTGACCCAGGCAGTCTTTCGCAGACAGACGGCAATTCACTGCCGTCTTTCCACCGGTCCGCGGCGCTTCTCGTTCTCTGTTTCCATTCTCTCTGGTAGACTTCAGACTGGACAACGGTTGAGGTTGTCTTGCCCATAACCATAGTCGCTGTCAGCCTGTGCTGTAACATCTAGATTCAATGGACGGCAGCATGTCCGGGATTTCGTTTCCCTCGCTGCAGCCCAGCAGGACACGGAAGCGAGCCTGCACATCCAAAGTGCGCACTGGTTGCATCACATGCAAGGAACGCCGTGTCAAGTGCGATGAGGTCAAGCCCACCTGCCTACGCTGCACCAGGGCTGGACAGATATGCAAAGGTTACATGCCTCTTCTTAGCGAACCGCGGCCACGGAAGCCAGAGCCAGTGATTCGCAGGCTTCTTCCTCGCCAGACTGCCAGCCAGTCAGGCGGGCTCGCAATCACTGTCGGGAGGGCCCTGCCGTCCATTCGCCTCCATGGCTCGGATGTGCTCTACTTCGACTTCTTCCGCTCCGAGGCCTCAAAGGAGCTGTCCGGGTACCTCCCTTCTTCCTTCTGGTCCCGGATCGTCCTCTGCGAGACTCTCACAGATTCCTGCATCCGCCACGCCATACTTGCCTTGGGCGCCGCCTCATACCCCTTGGTGGCCCGGAATCAGCATCTTCCTTGGTCATCCAGCAACGATGCCACCTCCAACGCCCACGGCAGGGCTGCGATTTGTCATCACACAAAGGCCCTCGCTCTGTTCCGGGAGATGATGGCCAACGGCATCGACAACTTCCCCTCCAGAAGCGCCTTCATTGTCACACCTTTGCTCGTAGCATTCACCATGCTCCAGAGTAACAACAAGGCTGCCGAGACCCTGCTGTCTGGCCTCAAGGCCCTGCAAGAGGTGTGCCAGGTCTGGCAAGGAAAACACGTCCGCGGAGGCTCGAAAGGTCCACTTATAAACGAAGAAATGGAGGAATTGACCTGTCCCATGCTTCAAGTCTACAGTAAGCAGCAACCTATCGTGCCTGAGAACAGACTTCTGCCCTACTCGAAGATTGCCGCATGTACTGCGTCGGTTTCATTCTCCCGGCTGCAGGCCGCGAGGCAGCTTATGTGCAGGATGTGTCGTCTTCTGCACCTGCTCTTATACACCAACCCCTCGTTTGGACTTTGGAAGCTGACTCCCGATTGTGCAGTGTTATGCGGCCACAATCCCTTATATCCAACTCAGAAGGGCAACGTGTTCACTATACCGAGCAATATGTTCCTTGACTCCAGTCCTCCGCCGGATTGGAGCGACCGGCCTGTCACAGCATCTTTGACGGACAGTGTTCTCGCTATTTGGACTTCCTTCACTTCCCGCTGTCTTGTGTGGCTACGCCATTGCGACTACACAAAACACAGCCAAGCACCTGGGATTTATACCGGAGCCTGTGAGGAGCAGACTGATCTTCTAGCACGCCTTTCTCAGTGGCAACAGTTCATATATGGGTTGCACCCTGCGCCGGGTTTGGATACGGTGTACTCACGGGCCCTTCAACTTGTCCGCCTGCAATATGAAATACTGTTCATCTGGGCCTCGGAAGCATTGGACCGTACCCGCATGGGCTTCGACGTCCACACTGCCAGGTTCGAGAGCGTTGTCCAAGACTGCGCGGAGCTTCTGGGGCATGACCTCGGGGACAGCCCGGGCGGCGCGGAGGACTGCGGCACGCTGGGGCAGTACTCACCAGCGCCGCAGACGGGATATACATTCGAGAGTTTCGGCGTGGTTTCAGTGCTTGGTTTTGTCGTCACTCGGTGCCGAGTCGGCCCTATCCGACGGAGAGGCCTGGCGATTCTCGAGCGGATATGGTGGCGCGAGAACGGCTGGGACACGATCGCGAATAACCGCGGCGCCAAAGCCTTGATGGAGCTAGAGGAACAGGGCGGGATCCGTGGTGCAGACGGCGAGCTGTTTATCCCGGCCGAGTCGAGGTATTACTGGGGCGGTGCCCGCTGGGAGAACGACCTGCCCGCCAGCCAGAAGTTGATCTGCACCTTCGCACAGCGCAGACCGGACGAGCTCGGCGAGGTGTTTGGGGTCCCGGTTGTGATCGACCTGTCAGCGCCGGATTCAGACAATCACGGATGTACACTGAGTCCGGCATTCAGAGATTATAACATTAATCGAATCGGAAACAATACACGAGCACAACAAACCGAAGCAGGGTCAGTGCCCGGTGATTCTCGTTTCTGGACGCCACACTGTAACGGCATCGAGCAACCTACACTGACTACCTAGGTATTCAACTTATCATTGTTTAATATCATTAATCTTCATACCAGGTATCTATGAGTATTCCTGCGTTGTATTGTTCTAATATATTGTTAGGGGATGAATGCTTTGTAACATGTGTCGACACTTCTTGCGATATATTGCTGAGAATAGGCGTTGATTAGCGGTGCTATAGTTGACTGAGAGACTTCTCGTCTGTCCCGGCCCCCAAGGACTGAGACAAGCATAGTCACAATTGCCTGATCAGGAGAGGCTTGGACTACACGACAGCCGTCACGCTCAACGTGGTGGTGTCTGTCTCTCGACGGCCTCAAAGTCGGCCCTGCTGTTCTCCATCTCCGAGCCAAAAAGCCAGTGGAAATGGATCATTTTCGCCAGCACAAGGCGTCCACTCCTGGATTTCCAGCGAATTTATGCAGCGAGTAGAGGGCCGCTGGGAGGTTTGGAGATCATTTGGAGGTATAGAACGATGTGGGTTGTGTTTACTTAGGTCCATCCTTCACACAGTTAGATGCATGCAAATTCAGTCCTGTCTAACTGATCTTCCTAGTGGATGTCTCCGGTTGGGCGCTGCCATCATTGTACTCAGTATCGCCGCTGATCCCTTAAGCCAACAGCTCATTCAGTACAAGCAGCTTGTTGTTTATAGCCAGGATGCGGGTGTGGTAACCAACAGGGCCATGCGCTATGCAAAAGGCCACGAGACGTTCCCGCTCGTAACTTATTTGGGCCCGAGTAAGCCCTTTCTGCCAACGCTAGAAACCAACCCTATGGTTATTGATCAGAGTGTCCAGAATGTTGGAGTAATCAGACCAATGTCATGGCGGATGTAGACTTTGCCATGCAGTCTGCCATTCTATCCGGCCTTGATCAGCCCTTACGGAATATTGTCCGGCAAGGCACATTTCTTTGCCCGACTGTAAACTGTACTTGGCCCGTATACGAGTCACTAGCAATCTGCAACAAATGCTATGACCTCACCGGGAGTCTTGATCGTGTTGACTCGGGCGGCGGACAGCGTATGTCTCTGGGGAAGGACGACGCTGCGGTCTATGTCCATGTTAACCCCGGAACAGCAGTCCAGCCTTCCAACGGCCTTTACCTAAGCAATGCCGAAGGGTAGAAGGACGGAACATGCAAAACAAACACCACATCTAAAGCGGTTATGATGACGACATTTGGGACAGCTAATGCGACCAAGACTGTAAGCACGCCAAAGCTCGACACTCTTATCTAGTCGACGGCAAAGATTCGGGCTGAACCAGACCCCAGAAACGCATCTGCAGCTTGGACCGACCTCCCAGTATCTGCTATGTCTTGTGTGCGCTTTTCTATTGTGTCACTGAATATGAGACCATAGTGTCCAAAGGTGCTCCCCGAGTCGTGAAAAAGGAAGTTGCTGGTGCGACTCGGGTCGTAGGCTCATGGGAACCCTTTAGGCCATGCGGACTTCTTCCAGCACCACCCAGGGCCATGGCAAGATAGCACTGCTTTCAATGCCTGCTTCTCAATGATCGATCAAACAGACATAATGCTGTACTCACCTAGCACTGGCAGTCGCTTCAGCATTTCCAAGGTCGCAGTGGACAGCATCAGCTACTTCTTCCATTCCACGTTTGCCACGAACCTTTACGACGTAAATGTGACTAATACAACCAGGTCTAGAGCGGAAAGTTTAACGGGTACTATATGAACACATCACAAGAGCAATACGGGCCAGGAATAGTGCAAGCCCTGCTTAAAAACTAGAATCTCAACGAGACCTTTGAAGCATTGGCGGCGAGCATGAGCAATGCGATACCTACTGGATCAGACGAGACTTTCAACGGAACGGCCAACGTGGTCACAGGCAACAAGGGCGAGGTGACAATATTCTATCTGGTGGTGTGGTCATGGATCTCCATGCACTGATTCCTCGTCAGCACGGGCCTGGTGTTCTTGACATCACAGTCCGGGAGAGTAGGAGACATGGCCCAGCAGTACCTAAGTGGACGTCAAGCAGTCTGGCGGTGCTAAGCCGCGGACAAGAGGTTACGGGCATTTTATCGGGCATGTAGACGGTGGAGCAGATGGGGGCCTTGGCGAGGAATGCGAGAGTGGCGTTGCTTGATGGAAAGGTTAGCAGCTCATCGCTGGAACATCTTGCGTTCGACCCTCTGGAAGTTGAAGGTTAGCTATGAAAAACTTTCCACCTGATTCTATATGGTATTACGTACCTAGGTAGACTATGGATAATGCAGAAATCTGGAATACGGACGCAAAATAAAGAATGTAGAAGGAAGTATAAAGAAAGGAGTACGCACACCGAACAGAGAACACAGAGCGGACGGGTACAGATATGTAGGCATGAGTGTTTTTTGATTAAAATCTTTGTATGCTAGTCACTTTATTTTTTATCAAGATAACGTCCTCATCCTGAGCAGCCCAGCATTGCATTTCAAGCTCCTCACCCGTGCCCAGCATTGAGCAACCTACACTGGCTACATAAGCAATGCAGTGGACAAGTCAAGCACATGCGACCATATCTACAAGAAAATATCGGATCCCGTTCGCTCTCCTGCAATCAAGCTTGTAAGAGGTCGATTAGTAGTTGGGTCGGTGACGACCAGCGAATCCCGACTGTTGCATGTATCACTTCCTTTTCTTTTCTTTTTCTCTTTCCTTGTTGGGCCTGGCGCCTAGATCAGTATCACATGGGATGACTCGTGGTATAGCCTAATCCCCTGTGGAATACTTTCCAGTAAACAAATTGCCGTGGGACAACCCCATATGGGATAACCTCCTATGGGATGCCTTCTTGGATGGGTTATCGCTCCCTACTGCGTGCTGGCCCTTGCGGGATTCTGACAAAACAATGAGCCGTGGATGAGGCAGCGACCCTCAGCTCATTCCTCTCTGAAAGTGGTTGAAGTAGGACCACCACTGAGGGGCGTGCCCATCCAGGGTGACAAGACTGGTTGCAGCCGACGACCCGGCTGCTCGGGTTTCACCACATATTCAAGTCGAGTACGTTGTGCCGGCTGTAATTCTGGTACACGCAAGCTGACGATGGAAAAACCCGTGGCGTAGGTGTAGCATCTCGTCATTCATCATGCTGCCAACAAGCTACAGATAAGAGGCTTGTCTAGGCCATGTATATTTACAGTGTCAATGGTGGCAACAGCCTCGCCCCCAAAGCCCCCGGTCCCTAGAAACCCACCTAGCAATCATTGCAAGGCTGGACCCAGGGCCCGAAGCCGTCGACCTTGGTGACGAGAGTCCCGTTGGCGGTGAAGAAGTTGTACAGCGCGTCCACCTCGAAGTGGAAGCCGCCGTCGCTCGTGATCTTGGTCCCGCCGTGAAGGGGCCCGGTGGAGGTTAGGTTCGAGAACCAGTCCCAGTGGCCGTTTGTCAGGTTCAGGGCCGTGTAGGTCACCTTCTCGGACCCGGTGAGCACGTTGCCCCCGTCGTCCAGGAAGAGCGGGTAGATGTGCGTGCCGTTGGGCGTGCAGGCCTCGCTTGCGAGCTCGGCGCCGCCACAGTCGATGATGTTGATGCCGGAAAGGGCCCGGGTCCCGTCGTAGAAGGCCTGGGGGTACGAGGCGAGGTCGCCCGTCACGCCGGCGCGGTTGGCCTCGGGAACGCCGCAGGTGATGCACTTCCAGGCGTCGCCGTTGGGGAAGCTGGTGCCGTCGGCCTTGACCAGGATGAACTGCACGCCCGGGTAGATGCTGGCCATGAGGCGGCACCTTATACAACACGTATCGCACGTATTCCCCATCCCCACGTGCATCCGCCATCGACAGGGGCCGTCCGGGAGGGTGGACTAGGAGGGAGAATGGCACTGTGATAGTATAAATGACGGGGCATCGTCTCTCTGATCTTTGCACTATTGCTTACTGCCATGATGTAGTCTGATGTGTAGTTCGTGGCTCGAACGGTCTTTTATTGCACACTACTTGCATTAATTAAATCAGGGATTCGCACCTGCAAAAACGGAGGGGTACACCAGTAGGTAGCCGGCACTCGACCACGTGAGAACTCACCTACCCAACACCTGCACCTAAGTATATGAACCTCAGGCATGTAGGTGTTAAGTGTGTGGGTGTTGGGTGTGTGGGTGTTGTTGCTGCAGCTATGGTGCGAGTGATGTGCCGGTGTACCCTCCGTTTTTGCAGTTGCGAATCTCCGTTCTCTTGATTATTGCACTCATGCAGACCAGCATGTTACAGAAGTGCCACGCCAGGACAAACGGCTCACTTTTCGTTCGCGGGGGGGGGGGGGGGAAGGGTGGGCAGGATGCACATTTCTCACTGCAACATACAATCCAAGGCTCTCGGGCGGCTGAAAAGAGGCTTGTGCCTTGATGATTCAATTGTCTGTCCAACCGACGGTGCGTTAGTCACCGTCCACTGCCACGCTGCCAGCCCGTGAGGGCCGCCCGCTACTAGATCCGTGCCTTTGGGCCCTTTGCCCTGGCCTGCTCCTCGTCCGACTCCTGGACCAGGGCCCAGGCGAGCTCTGCGACGGGGCCCCTCGCGTTGCCGTGCTCCTGGGCCTTTGCGCTGGTGGCCTGCCTGACGGCGGCGCGGGCGGCGATGCCCTGGCAGATGGCGCTGAGGCGGAAGGTGGCAAAGGCCTGGGTCCACTTGAGCTCCTGCTCCATGCCGTCCCACCTGCCGCTGCCCAGCCCGGCCGCGGTGGCGTAGATGGAGGCGAGCTGGTCGGGCGTCGGGAGCCCCGGGGTGGCGCCGGGCAGGAAGGCGGCGTGGGCGTGCGGGATCCTGGTCTCGGGCGGCCCCTGTGCCGTGTGGGCGGACGAGAAGGGCATCAGGGCGTTTGCGAGGTCAGAGAGGGGGTGGCCTATAGTGGACATCTCCCAGCTGCAGGGCTGTCAGTACGCAAGGGTCACATGGGATCAGATGTAGGGATGGACTACTGACTCTAGAATACCCACGACCCTCGGCTCTGTCTTGTGGAAGACGAGGTTGTCGATCTTGTAGTCGCCGTGGATCAGCGTGCCCCTGTCCCTGGGCTGCCTGGCGGCGTCCTCGAAGAAGCGCGTCATGTCGGCAAAGTGCGGCAGGTCACCGACCTCGACGCCCGTGTCGACGTCGGTGACCCGGGCCTGGGCCTCGCAGATGGTCCTCCAGGTGGCGACCTGGCGGTTGTAGAAGCCGGTGGGCCTGCCAAAGTCGCCAAGCCCGACGCGCGGCGTCGACCTTGTGAAGCTTGGCCAGGGTGCGGATGGCGTCGCTCCACATCTCGGAGCGGTCGTGGGCCGAGACACCGGGGATAACCGGGTCCTCGATGATGCGGCCGTCGAGGAACTCCATGATGTAGAAGGGGGTGCCGATGACGGCGGCATCCTCGCACAGGACGTATGCCCTCGGGGCGGGGACGTCGGTGTCGCGCAGGGCATGGATGATGCGGTACTCGCGCTCGACCTTGTGGGCCGTCTTGGAGACCAGCTTCCCGGGTGGCTTCTTGCGCAGGACGAAGCGTTTGCCGGTGGGCTTGGAGGTGAGCAGGTAGGTTGGGTTGCTCTGGCCGTAGCCGAACTGCCTGACGTCCAGGGGCGGCGCGATGTCGGGCACCGACCGCGCGATGTAGGCCTCGAGGGCGGCCACGTCGATGGGCTGGCGGACCGGGCCGGCCATGTTGTGCGTGTCAGGGCGGCGGCGGCGGCGTCGTGTGTGCCCACCCGGCCCCGGTCTTAAGAGCAAGAAGTGAGCGAGGGCAAATGTGAGTGAGAGCAGATGGGAGTGAGTGGGAAGCGAGTAAGTGGTGACGTGACTATGCTTATGCTGTCTCGTACCTCTGGAACTTGATCTCGTGATGGAATGGACGGAAAGAGGGCATGAGGACCACCGTCCAAGTTCGAGTTCGGCGACGGCGTCGGCTCCGCTGTGCCGAGGTCCACGAGGCGAGTTCGAGGTGGAGGTGCCGACCGACGGTCGAAGCTGGGGTAAAGCTCCACCTCGGCAGGGGGGGCCGTTGGCCAGGACGGGCAGGGATCAGGCGGTGATGCTCTGACCTCACTCAGTATACTGTTATAGTCTACAGGCTGCTCACCCTTTTATTACACGCAATGTGGCAGACAATTTCCGAGACTTAGTATACACACCACTGCCATGATCAATAACATGTATATATATATATATATATATATATGTATATATGTATATATGTATATATGTATATATGTATATATGTATATACAACCCTCACAGACCCCTGATCTGCTCAACAACCCAGTCTTTGGCCCTCACAGCCTCGGGCAACCCGTACATAAACGCCAGCGGGAAGCAGTGCATCTGTCCCTCCCAGTGCAGCCACGCCCCGGCCACGCCCCCGCCGGCACACGCGTCTCGGAACCCCAGCGCTGCGGGCGTGAGAATGTCGTGCCCGCCCGTCACCCCGACCAGCCTCACGCCCGCCGTCGCGAGCACGCCCACGTCCGCCACCGCCGGTGAGATACAACCCTCGCTCCTGTCCACCCCCTGCGCCCACGCCGCCGCCTCGCCGTTGTGCGAGCCCACCGTGAGCACCGGGTCCCTGCGCGCGAGCGCCCGAGTCTCGCCCGCCCCCGCCCCCATGGGCCTGAGGTCCACCGCCGGCGAGATGATGAGGAGCGACATTGGCTGCCTTGTGCCCGCGCCATCCTCCTCCCGCTTGCTCTTGCTCAGACCGTCGAGCGCCAGGGAGAGTACAATGTTCGCCCCGGACGAGTCCCCCGCGAGAATGACCTGTTCCCCATCGTCTCTACCGCTGCCCTGACTTGGAAACGAGGCAAAGAGTCTTCTCAGCGCGGGGAGCGTTGTGGCCGCTGGCGACGCCGGCGCGAGAGGCGCGCTGACTATCGTGACCACCAGCCCGGGCACCCTGCGCGCCACCTCGGCGCAGAACTTCCAGTGCTGCCCGGACGGCGGGCTCTGCCAGCCTCCTCCCGCTATGTAGTACATGCGTTTCCTCTTCGTAGCCGGCTTCTTGTTCTTGTTGTCGTCATCGTCGCCGTTCTTGTCGTGAGTGACCATATCGTAGAGCCATATGTCCTCCTGCCGCCGCTCCACCACCGTCACGCCGCCCATGATTCTCTTGTCGTGTTCAAGCCTGGGTGATCCGGCCGCGAATGTGCCCTTCGGAGCCACGAGGTGTGGCTTGAACGGCCGGATCAGCGCCTGGAGCACCACAGAATAGATGCTGCGGTCTGTCCGTTGGTCAAGCTCCATTGCCCCGCTAGTCCACACCGTCCAGGTAAATGCAATTCTGGGAGGGGGAAAAAAAAAGATAAATGGTCTTCAACGTTGTGTACCAATGCTGAGTGAAAGTGAACCCGTGTGGCTTTCAGGAACTGTTCTGAAAGCTGCTGCTGCTACGTCATAGAAAAGCCCAAATCCAAACCAACCGAGTTATACTAGTACTAACCATCCCGGTAAAACAATGACCTTAAGACAAGATATTGTGGGTGTGCATGTGAGTAACATATGTCTCCTGCTCGTCCAAGATGTAATGGTGACATTTGTTCATCCCTCATCGCTAAAACCACCACTGCAATAGTATACAAATTAATCACGGATGCGACAGGTGACCAAGTCATTCCCCTTTTCTGCCCATGCTCTCTCTCTCTCTCTCTGTCTCTGATATGGGACCTGGACATCCGGACCCTCTGATCATTATCCCTCCCTTAAAGCCCATGGGGTATTACCCGCAAATTCTTCGCTAGTCTATCCATTCCTTTCCGTTACCATGCATCTCCTGTTTGTTCGTCACAGCCAGCCGAGGGGAGCCCCAGGGAGCCCCGGCGGTGACTGGTGCCATGGCCCTGCCTGTTCCCCGTTGCGAAATCACAGCGACCCAGGCCAACATCCTTGTCGCCTCGGATGCATGGCTTCTCCCATGGCTGCCCAACGCGAACCTTGGCCTAGCCGTCCGCAGTAAAGAGGACCTAAACGCCTATCCATGGAACATCCTCGCCTGCTATCCTGCCCACAGGCGCTCCGCCCCGTCCCAATGCCTTTACGGCAGTCTGACGAGCGGGAAAGCACCCCTTGAGCGGTCCTGGGGGGACTCGATTCATCCCACCCATATTCATCCCTACAGCGTATAAGCCGCCTACAACCTCCCGTGCCTGGCCTTGAAGATGGCCACTTTGTCGTCGTAGAAGAGTATCTCCCTTAGGCGCAGACGGGTCTTGGCCGCCGGTTCCACAAACGAGTCATCGTCGTCCGAGTCTTCGTCGCTATGGTGTTCCTCGGACTGGGTCTCGTCGGGGTCTGTCGGGCTCGTAGGCGTGCCTTCGTCGTCTGAGTCATCCGGATCATCCGAATTGTCTTCCGTGTCGTTCTCGTCCTCGTCGGTCGCCTCGTCCACCTCTGCCGGAGGCTGGTCCATGTTCGAGCCGTGACCGTTCACACCGTTGGCCGCGCCGCCGTTCAGGAGGCCCGAGCCTGCGACATCGGATGCACGCTGCTCCATGATCTCAAAGCACTTGGTCGATATGCCCACGTAGCAGAGCTGGATCTCTGGGCAAAGCGTGATGATGTCCGCGACCTGCATCACCAACTCCTTGGGCTCGAAGTTGCCCATGACATGGTCCGCCATGTATGGGATGTGGAGCGACCGGAGCTGTGTCATGTTAGGGAGACGTTGCAGGAAAGTGTGCTAGTTTTGCTGTTAGTAAAGGCACATTCTCACGTAGGCTAGAAGCAGGACATAATTACCCAGTCCTTGTAGTCGATGGAAACAGACAGCTCCTTCAGCTTCTTCATCCGGCCGCTGGTCACGTATTGCAGGAGGTCGCTGGTCAGGCACCAAGACCGCCACCTCATGGTCTCGGCAGAGTTCGCCCCCGACGACGTGGTCTTGTTGGAGCTGTCCAGGAGGAGCTTCTTCAGGCTGTTCCGGTGCCGCTTGATGGCCCCCTTGAAGATGGAATCGATCGTCACCTGTGGAGGGGCGCTGGCCGCGGTGCCCCGCCTCCGGTCTTGCAAGAACAGACACTCCAGAGAGTTCGGAGCCAATGTCTCCTTGATGAAGGCAATCAAGGACGGGGACGTCTGATCCGTGTGGATGCTCTTCAGACCCAGTTGGTATTCCATCGGGCCATTGGGCACTGGCTTGCTCGAGGTCGGTGAGATCCCGAACCCAGACTCTAGCGGCCTAGGCTCGAATTGCTTCTTCAGCAGTTTCCATAGGTTCTCATGTTGGGCGCAGTCGAGAATTGTCAAGTTAGTCAGCACGGTCCAGTCAAACGCCTTGCTGCAGACCTGCATAGAGAGCGGTACTCTCTCCAGCTCCAAGGTCGTCAGCTTGAGCTTGCCGTCTAGTCTCTTCCTCGCCGGGGTGCCAGGCCCGGAAGCCCCTGGTGTTCTAAGGGCTGAGGACCGCCTCGAACTCATCTCCGTGTCAAGCGACGGTGTCCCAGGCGCAGGGCTTGGCTCGCCTGAGAAAGGTGGGGGCGGTGCACCAGACTCTCCTGTCAGCGGGGTTTGCTGGCCGGGAGTGCTTTCAGGCAGGGGCAAAGGAGGTGCCGGTTTCGTCTTGGGTAGCTTCCTCCGGATGTCATATACACGCCCCACAAGCACGCCCAATATGCCCCCGAGTCTCCTGTCGCCAATGGCGCTCTCACCGGGCCACCGGGCGTTGTGGTCTACCTGCTGTAGCTCGGGGCTGTCCCAGGTCTGCACAAAGTCCTTGTGGACAGCCTTGGCAGAGACGCCCAGCCTGAGTTCTTGGATGACGTCCTTGGACCGCTCGACCAGTACAGCCATCTCGTCGAGGTAAGGCAACTCATCGACGTCCAGCACAGTGAGGCTCTTGAGGGGCGGCAGGACACTGAACGTGGGGTATTCGACCTGGTTCTCCGAGTAGGCGATGGGCGGGCTCGGGGCCGGGTGCGAGGCAGTCGAAGGGAGCGCTATACCAATCGGCGTGAGGGTGCTGCCGGCTGGCACCACCGCTGCCTGGGGCGCAGCCGGAGCGGGACTCGATGAGGAGGATGGGGACGCGCCGGTATCGTTGTTGTCATGCCACCGGATCCAGACGCGCTCCAGCATGCACTCGCGGGTTTCCTCGTCCGGCAGGGAGCCCAGTGCGATGAAGATGTCGGACAGGACGCCCGTGGGCATGTCCCAGATGAAGGTCTCGAGGCTCTTCATCTTGGACACTGCCAAGGCCACCAAGGTGCCCAGCATCTTCCCACTCTCTTTGTTGATCATGTACTCGGCAACCCAGTCGTTGGGCCCGTTGCCGAGCGAGAACTTGCGCGTGTGCTGCGCATAGTTGTTGTCTCCGAACTTGATGGGTGCCGGGGTTTGGTCCCCGTAATTGCGGAAGCGGGTGGTGGTGCGGGCAAAGGAGCTCCCCAGGCAGAGCGTCGACAGGCCGTAGGTCAGGGCATCGACGCTCTTGGCCTCGGTGGCGGTGGCGTGGGCATCGGGCCAGACGATGTCGAACCTGGAGTAGATGTGAGGGATTGCAAGTTTGTAGAGGGTCGAGTTCGTCAGGGCCAAGGAGGTCAGGTCGTTGGTATGCGTGATCTGCGGTTGCCGGCGGTTAGCATGACTCTTGAGGCTCGGAGTTGGCGACACAATAGGTAGAGGCAGCCGACAAGCGGTGCGGGTCCAGATGGAAGATGCCGCACGGAACATTGGGGTGTACTTGCCTCTTTGACAACCAGACGGAGGATGTCCTCGGGGAGGTCTAGGAGGTTCTTGGTCTCGGGCGGCTGGACGTCCCAGTCAGGGTCTTTGCTCTTAAGGTACTCCGTTATTGGGTCGTGATCGGTGATGTCGCCGGCCTCGTCCTGGTAAATCTGGGAGACGTGCCTGGGGTCTCCGCTAAAGTCTGCGTCGAGGTCGAGACTGTCGAGGTCAGGATGGTCCAAGTCGTCCATGGGGGGTTCGTCCATGGGGGCCTCGTCCGGATACGCGTCTTGTGGAGGGTCGTCATAGTCTCGGCTGTCGTATGCATTGGGGTCGTAGTCGTCGGCATCGTGGGGGGTGTTGCGGTCGTCGTGAGAGTCTTCAAAGCCATTTGGCTCGTCGTAGGCCTGTTCGGGATCGGGGTACCCGCCGTCCTGGTAGTCGTCCTCGTCGTCGTACTGGTCGTGGCTCATTGTGACGGTCAGGTTGGCCAACCACCTCTCCTCGGGAGTGCTGGAGTTCGTTCGAGTTCAGGTTCGACTCCCGGGTCGTGTCCCAGTTACAGCTCTAGACCAGATGCACAGCGTTGATATTGGTATTGGTATTGGTACTTGTATATGTATTGGCAACGATGTCGGTGCTGGCAGTGGCGGTAGCAGTCGCACTGGCGGTAGATATCGGCCCGCAGATGGAATTGGGCCTTGAGGTGTCTATCTGCCTGTCGCGTTCAGGTTCGAGGCATACCAGACTACACACGACACATGGACGTGAATGCAACGATGGCCCAGCCCTCGGATGGGAAGTCAGAACTGCGAGTTGAAGAGAGGGAACGGACAGATGGACATTAGGCGAGATGCTGCGAAAGAGAAGGGGGAAAAGACAAAAAAGACGAAAGACAGGCGGATGCAAGTCGAGGCCGGGGAAGGTTGGAGGGTAGTTGGCCTGGATTTGGATTGGATGTTGGGATGATCGACGGGATAGCCTTTTCTCAGAATAGCAGCCGCGGGAGGAGGCAGGAGGAGGCACTCACTCACCTCATTCAGCCTACCCGGGCAGTCAGACAAACGGTCGACCAGCCCTGCCAGGCCCCGGCCCAGCCCAGCAGACCCAGTGCGCTAGACCCAGCAGCCCGTGTTGGACGGAGCCAGTGGCCTGCGGCAGCCAGCCAGAAGAGGCCAACCCCAACCTCCAACCTCCAAACCTTCAGCAGGGAAGGGGCCAACCGAGAGACAGAGACTGGAGCACGAGGGCCTGTGCCATCCTGGTCCGCCCCGACTCGCTTGCCGCACAGGCCAGGAGGTGGTCCGCTGCTCAGCCCGGCCCACGTTTTTTGCTCTCCCAGCAGGGATTGAGACGCTCGCGGCGCCTGGGGAGCTCACCCGCGGGCGCCCCCACTGCAGACCTCAGATGCCCACCGTCCACCAGCCCACCGCCAACAGTCCCGGGCTCGGTGGCCTCTGTAGGAGTAGTAGTAGCAGCAGTAGTGGTGGTGGTGGTAATGAAAGAGGACGAGGAAGAGGAGGCTTACTGGAATCTAGTAACAAGGCTAACCACGACCATGACCGTGACCACCCAGCCAGGCCGGCCTGTGTATGTGGCCGTTTCGTGCCGTCTCGTTTCACTCCCTGGCTGACAACAAGGTAAAAATAGCTGGTCCGAGATCACAACTACATACTGTCATACAAAATATTGGCATTGCCAACAATAGTAAGTGCTTGTAAGATGCAGCAGCCTCCTTGGCCCGTCATTGGTGGTGGCGTTTCACACATCAACCGGCCCGTCACATCTGCCGTGCAGTGCATGCACGTCCCTATCCACCGGCTCGCCGTTTGTGGGGCCGGCCATGCATCGCCTGGCCTAGCCCAGCGCCGTTCCGTGCTCCCGCTGCCGCCCCGGATCTTCACCAGGGGGTGGTATCTCCTGCACCGTCCTACATGCCGCCGTCTCGGACCTTCACTGGTCTGCACGCCCTCCCACGCTGGTACGTAAGCTGATTGCCACCATATACATTTCCAAAGCCTGAAATGGGACAATAGCCCAATGCAATCCCAAGAAACAGACTTCATTGTGGACACGGCATTGCCGACCAAGGTCCTGGTGTTTCAGACAGAGAGAGAACACTCATATTAGATGATTATACCGCCGAGTTTCGCCGTCTGCTGCTCCGAATCCATTTTGGACAAACCGCAGATGGCATTGTATCTCCTGGCTTCGCCTGGGCTCATCAATTGAGTTGCATCGTCGCCTTTCCTTGCCCCAGAACGCCGTTACACACCCCTGACCCGTCTCTCCAGCGCCGACCCGGAGGTGAGTGACCATGAGCTACAAGTACACGTATACCGCCGACCACAGAGACCTTTCTTTTGAACCATCGACCCAGACAAGGACACCCTCGCCACCTTTAAATTTCTATCAATCATCCTCAATATCGTCGTCGCTCAGCACCAGCTTGTTCTGCAGGCTGCTGATCATTGACCCCTCGCCCTCGTCGCCGCGCGACTTTATCGCAGGCGCTCGCCTCTTTCTCGGCGATGCATCTTCTGTAGGCTTGTCGGTCGCCCACGCCTCTCCCGCCGGCGCGGCACCTTCGTCTACCTCGGCGTCCGACTCCGCATCCGCCGGCGGGCCGATCCCCTGGAACGACACCACCTTGTCCAGGTCGCGTACCCCCATCGAGCAGAACGACGTGCGCCGGCCGCGCGAGATATGTGCAATGTACGGTAGCCTCTCGAGGACCATCTCTTTCCGCGCCGAGTTGCCCAGTGGCAGGAGCCACGACGTGTCTGCCTCTTGCGCTTCTTCGTGCTCCGCCTTCGCTGGTTTCGGCCTGGCCGCGTACTTCATTTCCGACCGGTTGCCGACCCAGTCACCCACGCTGCTGCCCTTAGTCTTGCGAAAGGCAGAGGCCCCACTGCTTATTCCAGCATTCCCGTTCTGGGCGGTCGCAGACCCCGGCTTCCCGCATTCGCCTTTGAGCATCTTGGTAGCCCACAGATCGACCAGCCCCTCCACTTCCTCCTTGGTCCTCCACAGCTTTATGCTCGTCGGGTAGTACATCTTGAAAGCATCACCGCCTCTGCCAGACGTTGCGCTCTTTCGCTTGACCGGGCATGGCAGAGAAAACAGGAGGCCGCGGACCGCTACCTCGAAGGCCATCTCGTCCTGGCGGAGGATATGGCTACCCTGGTCCTTCCCCTTGTTCGAGAAGCCTTTGCCACCAAAGAAAATGTCCCAGGAGGGATTGAGAAGATCGCTCTCAGACAGGTATTCAATGCAATCGTTGACATAGTCTATAGACGAATTCGGATCAGAAGGGCCGGTGCGCTCGCATGAAAGGGCGTAATTCTCATGTAATGCCGAGATGAAGGTGGAAGTGTCTGTTCCCGTCTCGTCAATCAGCGCCTCCACTGCTACTTGCGATCGTTTGGGTCGTGACAATTGTTCTAGGTGCGGCGGCATCTGCTCCGCCATGGCCTCCTCCGACCCAACTGGATACGGTTGTTCGTCCCTTTTGTTGTAGACGACTTTGCCGACGGCGTGGAAGATCCCCAGGCTCGCCTCCCGCTGCGAAATCAGCTCCAAGCTCTCTTGCTCCCCTTTTGTCAAGACCTGGTCCTTGCTGGTCTTTTTTGTTTTGGTGAATGCGACCTTGGAGCCCCAGTCGGCGTCGCCATCGCCTTTCAAGCAGAGGAATTCAAGCGATGAGATCGCACTCCTGACGTCGCCGATCTCGGCCAGGCGCTTCAGCACCAATGGCCCAGGAGTCCTTCGTCGCCCAGAGACTCGGGCTTCCTTCTTCACGATGAGCTCCAACGCTTTGACCAGCAAGGTCGGCGCAACATCGTTATACTCGATGACTCCGGTCCCAGGGTGACGGAGGATCTCAGGTCCAAGCAGCCGGTGTGCGGTGAAGCTATCAGCAGATGCCGACGTGGTTGTAAGCAGCGTCTCGGAGATGATCATTACCATTGGGATGATTGGTTCGGATGGCCCGTGTTGTCCGAGGGCTGTCAGAGACGGCGTGCTGTTGGCAAGGCACTGCATTACTGTTCTTCGAAAAGACGTCAAGGCACTCCCGGAGCGCATGAAGGTGTTGGGGAACTCTTCAATCAGGATGACCCTCTTTTGATCTGCCTGCGACTCCTGTGATGTCCCCGCGGTGGTCTTGACAGTACTAGGGGCAGAATTGTCGTCGTCGTCCAAATCCAACTGGCCGAACTTGCCCCCGCGTCCCATGAACTCTTCAAACTGAGCCGAGGCGGACTGGAAGCCCTGCGTAGCGCCGGCGGAGCCTGTGGGATTCCTCCACTCCAAAATCTCGAAGCCAAGCTCCTTTGCCAGTAATTGAATAGTGGTCGTCTTGCCTGTGCCGGCCGAGCCTTTGAGCACGAGCAGACGCTGGCGCATACGACCGCCGAGCACATCGCCAAGCCATTTTCGCACATCAGCCACCTTCTTCTTGTGCACGACCAGCTCGTCCAGGTTCAGGGGGCCAAATCGTTCTGACCAAGGCCTTTTGTCCTCGCCATCGCTTGACGGAGCCGAGCTCAGCCGTGGAGGTTTCATAAACCTCTGGCTAGCGACACCGCTAATATCGGAAGATGTTGCGGAGTTGAAAGCATCCCCAGTCCTCTTGTGCGCCTTCTTCCCAACAAGGCTCGACCCCGCAGCT
This sequence comes from Diaporthe citri, assembly GCF_014595645.1. Lineage (NCBI taxonomy): Eukaryota > Fungi > Ascomycota > Sordariomycetes > Diaporthales > Diaporthaceae > Diaporthe > Diaporthe citri. The sequence continues at coordinate 4,880,324 of NW_025064849.1, forward strand.
CTATGTGCTCCGATTTCTTCGTCGTCTGAGAGCGGGTCACTCTGGATATCCAATGGCTGGGGCTCGGCCTTCTTTGCAGCACCGTTCGTCCTGCCTTCTGTCATGGCCCTTTGGCTCTGCTTGGAGAATAATGCCTGGATATTCGCCGATTTCCCCTTCTCTTCGATCTGTTTCTTGCCCTTTGCTGGGCTCTTGCCGGAGCTCTTAGCCAGGGCCGCGCTGCTTGGTCGGCTTCGGCTTCCATTGCCCTGCGGTGGAGCTGTAGTCACAGCTGCACGGGTTGAGCGGGTGGACTTGCGGATGGGACTCGGCGACTGTGGGGGAGGCTCGTCGTTGTGCGATTTAGAAGCCTTGGCTGGCGACGAGAAATAGAAGTTGAGGCTGTTCTTTTTGGGCGTGGTGGCGGGCGTGGGCTGTGGTTTCTCGTCTTCATCGTCCTCCTCGTCGTCGACCCGGTTCCGCCTGCGACGCTTTGCAGGCGGCGGCGCCATTGCAAAACCGGGGGCTCCCAAGCATCTGTCGTGCACACGCTGCAGTCGCTGCTGTTATGGGTTGAGGATGAAGGGTGCCGGGGCAGAGCGTCTACCAGCCGGCGAAGACCAATTGACGGTCTGAAGATGCTGGCGAAGCTTCGAGGCGTCCTCGTGCACGCTGGAGGGGCATGTTGGATCAACAATGATGGTATGGATCACTTTTGTATGGAGATGGGAGGAGATCTGGATGGGTCGAACCCATGCGAGTCTCCACTGCAGCTGGGCTTACCACGGTAGACTGGCAGGGTGCAATTGCAATGTGCAGGGGTCCTCAGCTGCCGGGTGGACCGATCTATGTAATCGGGCGGGTGCTCGGGCGCTCCTGCTGTTGCCTGCACTGGCACATGTGACCTGGCGCCTGCCTGTTTCTTTGGGACCCTCCTTTGCGGCGTTGGCCAGCCGCGTCGCGCTCTCTCCGTCGCGTCAACACCTGGATCCCTTACAACTTCGCCACCAGCGTTACCTCTGCAAAATCACATTGCGCGCCGCTCCAAAATTGTGACTCTAGCATTCCCTTCTGACTTGGGTCTCTCAGTTCCCACTTTTCTTTTTGAAAAACTTGCCGTCCACAACATCGCAAAAATGACCCAAACAGAGGAGGAGTACGATGAGGCGCAGGCAGGCGATGAGAGCATGACCGGCCCAGGTGCGCCCACGCCGTTGGCAGCTCTCGAGGCGAGTCTTCATGGCCGATGCACATTTCCACGAGCCTTTTTCTAACAAATTCTCGCGGTGCAGGGTCTCGGCGGTCTCACCAAACGTGATATCCAGCTCATTGTAGATGGCGGCTACAACACTGTCGAGTCGGTGGCTTACACGCCACGAAGGAACCTCGAGCAGATCAAAGGCATATCTGAGCAGAAGGCAAACAAGATCCTCCAAGAAGGTACACATCCACGCCCTAAAATAATAATGCTTCAACACGTATGATGCGCTCATTCTACCCAAACACTAACTTTGTCGCACAGCATCGAAGCTCGTTCCCATGGGCTTCACTACGGCCACGGAGATGCATCAACGCCGCAGCGAGCTGATTTCCATCTCCACCGGCTCCAAGAACCTCGACACTCTCCTTGCTGGTGGTATCGAGACCGGCAGTGTCACCGAGATCTTTGGCGAGTTTCGTACCGGCAAATCGCAAATCTGTCACACCCTGGCCGTCACCTGCCAGCTGCCCTTTGACATGGGCGGTGGCGAGGGCAAGTGTCTCTACATCGACACCGAAGGAACATTCCGGCCCGTGCGCCTGCTGTCCGTCGCAAACCGCTATGGCCTGTCCGGCGAGGAGGTCCTTGACAACGTTGCATATGCGCGAGCCTACAACTCCGACCACCAGCTGCAGCTCCTCAACCAGGCTGCAGCCATGATGTGCGAGACCAGGTTCTCCCTCCTGGTTGTCGACTCAGCCACGTCCTTGTACCGTACCGATTTTCTGGGCCGAGGAGAGCTCAGCAGCCGGCAAACACATCTTGCCAAGTTCATGCGCACGCTGCAGCGGCTGGCAGACGAATTCGGCATTGCTGTTGTCATCACAAACCAGGTCGTCGCCCAGGTAGACGGTGGTCCCTCTGCCATGTTCAACCCAGACCCCAAGAAGCCGATCGGCGGCAACATCATTGCTCACGCTTCCACAACCCGACTCAGTCTGAAGAAGGGCCGTGGCGAGACCCGTATTGCGAAGATCTACGACAGCCCCTGCCTTCCCGAGGCTGACTGCCTGTTTGCCATCCAAGAGGACGGCATTGGTGACCCCTCTCCCAAGGACATGGAGAAGATGGACAGGTAGCCGGGTGGGCTTCAGACTCGGTGACGTTGCATGAATTGCTTGCACGATTGGGATGGATCTGGGTGCACCGGGAATGGCCAGCTCCAGTATATGGGATGACAGGCAAGCCGAGGCAAGGAATGGGGGCCATCATAGCACTTATTGTCTGAACATCTTCCTGGCTTGTTGGGTTACGTGGCATGGTAGCTAGGCGTTGTAGACTTTTCGCTTTGGGAACTTTCGTATTACATTATTTCGTATCGCATAGTAAGAGACGGATGCATGCAAGCGTCTTGCTATCAAAGCCCTGGTCTACGGCTATAGCTCCAACCGTTCCAGATAGGGTGGGGAGTATCTGAGGCAGCTGAAGGTCGAAAGAGTGTCCACCACGCTCCCGGCGAGGATCACAGCAATAGGTCCAGACAAGCGGGCTGACTTGGCCGAGAGACGAGTGCCTTGTGACCCATTGGGCATACTGCGTTACTCTCTTCTGCTCTTCTCTCCTCCACCCTCCAACTTGTTCGTGTCGCCCCGACCACGTACGGGTCACCTCGAAGGACTTGCGTTAGACTACAAGACCACATTTGATGTTCACAGTAGCTGTAGAGTCCGCCAACATGGCCGGCAGTATTTCATGTTGTAAGCCACTACTGTAGTAGCTCCTCACCCTCGCATTGGCTCCTCTTCCTGCAACCCGGCGCCCGACTCGACAAGTCAAGGTCTGCTGCACCGAGGATGACAGTAAGCGTACTGGCATTCTGAATATCAGAGTCGTCGAGACTCGATTTCGTCCGTCGTTTACTCCACAACGATTCACGGGTGTGTCTGTGAGCGAATGCCTACCTCGCCCTTGAACAACAATAATACATCAGACAAGCTGACACACGCACGATGCGTTAATCCCGACTCGGCCTTGCGCCGTCCATCCCGAGCATCCACGGCCGGTATCAAGAGGAGAATCGCTTCTTCCATTCTGATAGAAATCAACCTAAGCTACCGATCCCTCAAAATTTGTAAGCACAGAACCACCAGCCGAGTCCGTCTCTGTTTGCAACCGGAACTCCGGGTGTGATAGAAAAGGATAAAGGATAAAACCCCCGCCGCCGCCGTGATTATGCCCACGCCGATGCCGCTCGAAGACAGAAAACCAATGTGTTATGTAGAACCAGCGATGTGTGGGTCGGCTGGCGAGCGGGAGGAGAAAGCTCGAAGCCCGCACCGCCAGAGAACTTGATGGTTGAAGTTAAAAGAGAACAAGAAATGCTGGATCTAATGCCGACGACGCCGTTGTTGTGCTATGCCCCCTTCCCTACCAAAAAGCAATGCATCACTCAAATCAAAAAGGTCGTCCCTTCCTGTCCCTCCCTTGCTTGCCATCATTGAGTGACTGATTTACTGGCCGTCTCACTGTTCTTCGTTTGGAGGTAGGCTATTAGCCAGGGGACGTATTCCCCTGGATCTGGTAGATTGCGTGGATGCCCAAGTGCTGATTTTGGCCCAGCTCGAGATGCCTTGTCAGAAATGGAATATCTCCGTGTGATCTTCTGCGTCCAGTTGACTTGCGGCGTAGGAAGAATTGCCGACTCAGACACAACCCCCCGCAGTTGCAGCAGCCTGCGGTCTCCATGTTCCCCAGTATTAGTTCGGAGTATAGAATCCACTATTCGCCATTGCTATACTCTGATCCGCGCGTCCATACTCCAGACCCAGATGAAATGGTGTGTAGGCAGGGTTTCGAAACTGACTCAGATGGGGAAGTTGTTGAGCAAAGGCTGCGTGAGGAGGTGGTGGCCCTGGAAATGATGTTGGGAGCGGAAGCTCCGCTGATGTCGGGGCTTGCAGGCCGCCTCCACTAAGAGGGCCCGAGTAGTTTTGATAGTTTCCCATGTGCGACAATGGCGGAGGGTAAGCGCCTACTGAGCTGCTTGCCGGAGGACTTGAAGGAACGTAGCCTGAGAAGCCCGAAGAGTTCGGTCCTAGAGGCGCGAGAGTGGCAGGGTGGTTGGCAGCCTGCGTCTGATGCGGGATGTTGGATGTGCGTGGGAAGATTGACTGCTGCAAGTTAGGCATGTTCTGCGTTCTCCGAGGCCACACGTCGTGCAGGTGACCAGGCTGCGGTGGGTTATGCGACTGGGAGGGGGGAAAAGGCAGACGGACCGGACTGTGCTGCTGTGAGGCAGTGTGCGAAGGGTCGTATCTCTGTTCACTGATGGCGCCATGGAGCAGCAGGCTTCCATGCCGCTGATCGTATGTCCTTGAAGCGTCGTGCCGTGGGCGCTGTCTCCGCTGAGTGTCGCTCGGATCCTCCGGTGGTGCCCGCCGCTCGCCAGCAGCTGAAGCATCGCGGTGAGAGCCTTCGGGGTGAGGCTGAGCACCACGTGGATGTATGGTATACTGATGGTACATGTCTACGCCAGACGAGTCCCTCCTCAGAGCTTGTATCGCCCTACGGTATGCAGGCACGCCCACCTCCGCGTCGACCCTGGCGACTTGGTATGTCCTACGCAACATATCCCTACTCGGCGGTGCGGGCTCCGAGTGCAGCTTATCCCGGCAGTACGGGCAACTATCGGCGTCTTCAAACCACTTGAGGATGCAGTGGTTGCCGAATACATGCTTGCACTTTGGCAAGCGCAGTGGATGCTCGTTTATGCCTTCCGGGCTGGCGACGCCAAAGTCATTGTAGCAAATTACGCAGGCTTTGAAAGGTCAGCTTTCCACACAAAACACGACAAAACGGAAAGAAAGAGGTAAATTATTCTCTCACTTCTCTCGTTCTCGGGCAGACTCTGGATCTCCACGTTCTGCAATGCCTTGATAGCCTTCTGAGAAGCGACCCGCTTGTTGGACATCTGGCCACGGAGGAGCTGGGCTTGTCGGACACTGCGGAGGCCGGCGTAAGGAAAGCGTGGGCCGCTCTCGTCCGGATCACTGTCGTCGTCCAAGCTGGACCCCGGAGATACCGGAGTGTCACTGTTTCCCTCGTTCGATACCACACCTGGCCTAGATCTCAGCCCAGCGAAAGCAGAAGACGGAGACGTGAATCCCTCACGCGAGCTGTACGCTGCAACCGAGGCTCTCCTCGAGGCAGAATCCTGAGGCAGCACCCTTTGATTTGGGGCCGGCGGGGGAAGCCTGGCATGTGGCTGCATGTTCACATCCGGGTGACTGGGCGGGAAGCCGTGGCCATTCGAGCGCAACTGAGGGTTGTGGGACGGGTGAGAGGGCCTGCTCACGTCCGTGTCGTGCCCGGAGCCGGCGTTGCTAGGCTCAGAAGGAGAAGTAGACCCAAGGTGGTGGGGTGCTCTGGACGCGGGCTGAGATTCGGAGCGCTGTGCCTCGCCCTCGACGGGTTCTGTGGCAGGGTTGGGGCTGGTCTGGTTAGAGTGCAAGATATGTTGGAAGTCCCCTGGGCCTTGGGGTATTTGCTGATTCCGCTGCAGGGGACGTGGTGCCGGTGGGACGAATGTGACTGGAGAGTAGGGCTGGTGAGCCGAGATTGGAGGTAGCGGGCTGAACTCTGGGATCTGGTGGTTGAAGGAACCCTCGTAATTTGAATCTGCTGGTCGCGAGGCTGGCAGGCCAAGGTGTGGTGTGGTGTTGCTGGTGTTGCTGCTGGTGGTGGTGTTGCCGGCGCCGTGGGGCCAGTGCTGCAAGAACGAGGGCGGTTGAGGGTGGTGGTGAGGATAGATGAAGGCATCTGATGAGATCGGTGGGAAGTACTGCTGGCTCCAGCCCCGGTGCTCCTGCCACAAGTTTCGATGCTGTTCTCCACGCCAGCCAGCCAATGCCGGGCAACCTCCTCCTACCCGTGGTCCAACATGTGCGTGAGGATCGTGGCGTTGCATTTCATAGTCCATGGCATCCTCATCCATGCTATTGCTTTCCGTATGTTGAGAGACGACAGCCGGTAGACGGTCAGTCGGTATAGACCTCGACGACCAGAGCTCGAGGGTTGCAGGTGGAGGAGAGCCACTTGGGACAGACACAGAGACGGTGGTTGTGAGAGATTATGGGCACAAAATCGACTGGAAACGGAGCACGCGATCTTCACGAGGACGGTCAGGCCAGACAGGATTAGTAGTAGTAGTAGCAGTAGTGGTGAGGGCGGTGGTTGTCGTCGTCGAGGCAAGGTGGACCTGCTGCCGGATGCGGTCTAGACACTATGGGAGCCAGGGGGAGTGCAGGCAGAGTGCAGAGGCACTGACGGGTTGTTGTGGGCGGGGTTAAGACTACTGGGCTGTGGCTCGTTGGGCTTTGTTTGGCGTGTGACCTGCTGCTCAGTGATGCCCTCAGGATTGTGAAAGTCGAGTGAGGCCAGCAACCGAGGGAAGGGTCGAGGAAGAAAACCAGGTGAGAAGGAAGAAGGAGAAAGGGCAGGAGGCGGGAGAGACGGGGCGTCAGAGTCTCAGATGCAATGCAGTCAGTCCGTCAGTCATGTGTGGAGAGGAGGAGGGGTCCATGTGTCGCAGTGCAGTGCAGCGCAGTGAAGCTCAGGTCGGCTCGGTTCAAGTTCACTTCAGTTTCTGGCCATGGCCATGGCTCTGGCTCTGGCTCAGTTCAGACCACTCCAGACCAGCACCACTCCAGACCAGCACCACTCCAACCCAGCGCAGCCCAGCCCCGGCACGGCGGATAAGATGGGAGACGAGGGACGAGGGAGGAGGGGTGACGGTGGGAGGAGATCAGGCGCACAGGGATGTAAAGAGGTGGAGCGCGGGCTGTTACTTGACGCAGTAATAACAAGTCGGCGCAGACAAGGGCCAGGATTGACGGGACAGGTGAGTAAATGAAATTTGCCTAGGCAGAGGCCCAACCAACAGAACTACGGACCTGACGAGCTGACTGGGTGACTGGACAACCGGCCAACAGACTGACTGGCTGTGCTTAGCGAGGGAGCGAGGGATACTGAGTGATTGCTCGAGTGCTCGAGTGAGTGACTTGGTTGACTGACTGGTTTACTAACCGACCGGTTTGAGTGACTGGGACAGTCGCCCTACCGGGACCCAGGTTGCCAATGTGAACAAGGGAGGGGGGGGCGGAACACATGGTCGGACATGGACATGGACATGGACACGACCGGAGACTTGGACAGTACATGACATGGGCTAGGACATGGATATGGAAACGGAATGGGGATGGGGCTGCTCACGAGCGCTATTAGCAAAGCAGAGGATAAGCACAAGAGGGCAGAAAGGGCGAGGCGGGCAGGCAGGCAGGGTGGGATAAGACAGGGCAAGGACCCATACAAGGACCCATACAACACAACCGTAGCCACCTAGCCCCGGGCAGGTAGTGACAGTCAGTAGGGTGACTGGCGGACAAGAGCTGGCACTACTGAACCGTAGCCCAAACATTTGCTACCTCAAAGTTGGCCCCAAGCGATGCAATGCGATGCCCGCTTGTCTTGTGTTGCGTTGCGTTGCTGCTGCTGCTGCTGCTGCTGCTGCTGCTGCTGCAGTGCGTTGCCTGTGGTTGAACCACCCTTGCTTGCCCATCCGCCTTGCATTGCCCTGCTCTGCCCCAGCCTGCCCTTGTTGCACTAGTTGGGAGCACGGTGGGTGGAAGAGACAAATGAAAATGAACAAGAAGACAAAACCAAAGACAGTCGGCCAACTTACTGCTGGTCAGTCCAGCCTGGTCTGGTCTGGTCTGGTCTGGTCTGGTCTTATCATCTCCGTGGGTCTCACTGCGTGGGGCGTGGAGCAGATACGCAGCGAGAGAGCGAGGAGCCGATGATTCGTGGAGGAAACGGCATGGCTGCCATGGCACAGCGCAAAGAGCTAGCTTGCGTTGGCTGCTTGACTGATGGATTGGACTGACTGAATGTTTGACCACTTGATCAATAAGTGAGTGGGTAGAATCTTGGGGAGCCGAGGTAATAATTAGCAGCAGCTGCTGCAGGTCAGAACGGACGGCGCCAAATGGTGGGTGCGCCAACAAAGACGACGCTGCAAGAGAGAGAAGATGGATTGGAGATGGGCAAAATGCCGAACCATCTGCCTGCCTTGGTCGCGGTAATAAGCCGTGCTGATCGCCGTGGACCATGAGTTAATGGGAAAAAGGACCGTCTGGTCGCTGCCGAGTCAGAGCAGATTTGGTGACGGGAAAAGTCAGCCGAGTGTTGCGAGCTTCGGCAAGGTTCACTTCCAGGTTTCGGAACTTTGACACAGTCGGAATATCAGCTTTCGTTTTTGCATCCGGATGCACTCAGACCCTCACCGAGCGCTGCGCCTGCGACCTGGCCCTGGGTCCCAGACCCAAGACCCGGGAGCCCCCTTCGCTTGACCCCAGAGGTTAGGCGGTTGGCGGGTCACGCTGAGTCGGGTCGAGTCCCTTGATGGCACACAGGAATTGATTGATGTGTGCTGCGTACAAGACAGTCCATATATCGAACAACCTCAGTCAATTGCCAATAATCGCAGACATGCATGGCCAGTCAGTCAATCAGCATCAAGGAGGAAGGAAGGGAAGTCCCCGGCCCAAGGGGCACAGACGAATCAATTAAATCCCCTGTCAGTTAGACCCCACCTCCCCCATCAAGGCTAATCTGTTCTTATCTATTGGCCCAAGCTGCAGGAGCGAAGGGATCATCGACAAGGGTGCTGAGAACGACATCAGACGGAACGGAGCTCTTGTCCCTATGTACACGCATGTACCGTTCCTGCTGTCACCATGCTCCGTGCCTTTGGGCAAGTGCCCACACGGCATGGCACAACACATACAAACATCACAACACATCACACACATCACAGCACAGCACAGCACAGCACAGCACAGCACAGCACAGCACAGCACAGCACAACACAACACAACCCAGTCAGTTTAACCCGGCACATTACAACACACACACACACAACATCCAGCGCATCATGGCCCCTCCCGTCAGCTGCAATTCAGCACAGCGCAGCACGGCTTCACGATGTGAGCGCAGCTACCCTGCAGGGCACGAGCAGAGGAACCAGATGCCGTCAGCCTCCAGCCGACTCAAACGATGACAACTCCCGCTCGGGGCCCGACTCATTCCGTCAAGATCCCAGCGGCCCAAGCATTTGGGGTAAGAGGCAAGTCACGACAAATGCGTGGACATATGGATGCATCCCACGCAGTCAGCCAGCGCCAGGGAGGCAAGGACCTGTGTACAAGGACCTAGAACTATAAGCAAGGGCAACCGCCGAATTTGAACACCGGGTCCCTCTGGCTCCTCTGGCTCCTTTCCCGGCCGCCATCTCACCCTTTGCGTGACTGCCATGTCGGCCCGCCTACACAGCGCACAGCTTCTGCGGGGTCAACAACAGATCGACGCCAGCAAACAATAGTACGCAAGTGTACCAGCCTGCCAGCCCAGCGCTGTGGAGAATATACCGCCCAGGCTGCCGGGTAGATGCCAGCCAGCTCACCCTACATGCCATGCAGTACAAAATGTAGACTACCTCGATCCAGGACACGCGGGCAATGATGTAAGAAGCAGAGGAAATCTCGAGACTGGCTTCTGAGGCTTGACTCGTGATGCAGCCGGAGAACAGGACGAGGCCAAGAGGGGACAACCACTCCGAGACCGCTTGCTACTGTAGGCGCGAGTTTTCCTCTCTGCAGACCCAGCATGTATTGCACCAGACCCATGCCAGGGCCGCTCTTGTCGGACAGCCAGAGAGAGACACACACAGAGGCAATTGAGCGCTTCCGCAGGCAGACCACAGGCGCACCACAGGCAGAGACAGCGGTGATACATCACGAGGTATGGTGCTCGACGAGGCTGGCTGCATGCATAGAACGTACGTACAATACGTACTTGGCGACATGCGGGTTGATAGTGGTATAAGAAGTCAGGCGGACCCGCCACTGCGACGTTCTGGCCGGTCCTGTGCGTCCCAGTCGAGTCTCAACCCGCGAAGAACCCTCTTCCACTCCCTTGCTCGTTCTGACCTACCTACCTTAACCGCGAGCCACTTGCCAGCCAGCTCAAACACGCGGACACGGCGCCCAGATCCCGCCAGTGGTTGGCTGGGCTCGGTCCAGCATCCTGTCCTTCCGCAAACAGGCTTACTCTGACTCTTTCTGACTCTTTGTCGCTGGCCGACGCTTGGTCCTGTGGACCAATATGTATCCAGCCAGGCCCAGGCATACCCCTTCGCGAGCTGGTCCCTCCCGACCAGAGACACATAGAGACACATCGGAAGATTTCTGTGTCAGAGACACCGCATAACTGCAGCCGTGTCGGAAAAGGGAAGGAAGAAGAAAAACGTGGAATCAAGAAGGAAAGTTTGCACCCATGGACCGACAGACCGATACTCAGCCCAGCCCACTCATGACGCTCCCGCGGTCATTTACAGGCAGGCTGGCAGGCAGGCAGGCGGTCAGGCAGGCAGGCAACCTCGCCCCAGCCTGCCTGCTGATTTTTTATTTATTTGCGAGGTCGTATTCGCCTTGGCAGACCAGTGCAGGCTGCGTCAAAAAGAGTGCGGATACTCCGTCGTCTCATTCTCCAACACATGGCATATAGTTCGAGCATGGCAAATCTGACCGTCTATCCTTCAGCTCGGCAGGGTTCTATTCTGTCCCATCTTCTTCCCTCGCAGAATCCGGCCGATGGTAGATCCGACCCCAAGAAACCCCGACACAGCAGCATGGCAACATGACAGCATGACCACTCAGGCAGCCCAACGCCACGCCGGCCACATTTGTCCGTCTGCACAAGTCCTCCACCAGTCCTCACCTGACGAGTGCCGCCCCAAGCTCCCGCCTGGTCATGCCTGTGGGGACACTTTGCGTCTCAAGGCTTTCGAAGCGCTTGCCCCCTCCACCCTGCGCGACCGCATCCGCTCGGGACTTGAGACCTCCCCCACGACGGTGCTGAGAGCCGGTGCTCGGACAAGATGCGCTCATGCACGCCATATGTCACTATCACTAGTAAGAGAGCATGGCGCCGACCACGTTATTTGCTACCAATCTCATCTGCCGTTGCGATGCCGCAAACAGAGCTCTGCCGGTGTGAGCCGGCGGCCGTGGACCCTGCAACTCAACCCATTGTTTGACTCTAGGTGGAAAGGGAGGCCCAAGGCCATCCGAGAAGATTGATTGCTACGGTAGGTCAGGTAAGTAGGGCTTTTGCTTGGAGCCTGCCTGCACCCGCAGGAAATCCCTGGCTCGCTCCGTCCGGCGGCTCGGGGGTGCGACGCTGCCCCGGCTACTCTTGGTCTGAGTTATTATGTCTCGGTGGCGATAGCACGCTTCTTTTGTACTCAATAATGGATGCTTGCAGGATACATGACCTCCGGACGGCGTTGGGCAGACTGGATGCCTTTGTAGGCGAAAGCGTCGTGCCACTGCACCCACTACAGCTCTAGCTGAATCCGGCCGAGACCAGCAACGAGGCCGGGCTGACCATGAAGCCACAGCTGCGGTGAATTATCGCCTTCAAGCTTTGACGTCGTCTCTATGGACCGCACCATCGGCGCCATCTCTCTTCTTGGCTGGCCAGATCTGCGCCTGCCGTTGTCCAAATCACTCGCTGTGCTCGGTGGACTATAGCGCGGAGTGGAGCCTGCTTGGTCCTTGATCACTCACGGACCTCTGCACCTCCAACCAGGGCAGATGTCAGGCAGTAGACCGCTGAATCGCTGGTTTCACAAGTCAAACCTTGCTTCATCGGTCGATCTATGAGGGATCAGCGACTGAAGGAATATCCACATAAAGGACAGTCAGCCAGCAGCAGCAGGTTGATGTGGCAAGGCCGTCTAAGACTGCAAGCACGGTTGCCGTTTTCATTCAAGTAGATAGTGCTCTGAAGCCGGCCCAGCCGGCCCAGCCATGCCACGGCTGCCATCAACAGTCACCTGGAGTCACCAGGCCAATTTGCGGTGGAATCGAGCTCGTATGGCATCGTGCTCCGACGCTGCGGGGCTTGACTGCGGTTTTACCGTGCGGCGTGCTGAGTTGACGACCCCTTGCCAGCAATATCGCACGCTGCGGACTAGGCCACCTCCAAGAGACGGTTACGATTGGTAGCTCGAGTCTCCGAAATTCGAGACCTGCGCACAGCCTCCAGGGGTTTCATTCTCTCGGTGACAGTGTAATTGTGGCTGCACAAATAGCAGACCTAGCATACGCTGCGCACCGCATCTCATCGCACCGCAGCACATCCTGGCCCGGCCAGGCTTAAGTCATTTCGTGGCGCCTGAGACGTGGAAGAACACTGACCGAGTGTGTCTTGAGACACCGCCGGCAAGACCAGGAACTCGTCAGCTTGAAGCTTGAAGCAAGAAGCAGGCGGTGTAGGAATTGGTCCTGGGAGCTCTCGGCTCCTCTAGGATTTCCACGAGACCGGCCCAGCAACCCCTGGGTGCCCTAAAAACCTCGGTGCGTGAGAGGACGTTGTCCCGGCTGTCCCAGAGGGGAACGTCCGTTGACGGCGCCGGACAGAGCCGAAGGCCGGCCGCCGTGATCGGTGGACCCCCTCCGAGCCATTTCCCGAAGAGGAAGGTCTCTTGCCCCCGCGACCGCGGAGTCGTGCCCGTCACGATGCCGTGTGCTGCGGATTTAGCGTGCTTTTGTTCCTGCTGCCAACAATCTGATTGTTGACATCGACTGGCTTTACCCTCTTCCTATCTATCTTTGCTCGAACGTGATTCGACCGTGCACAACACGCACATCTTCACATCAGCCATGGACGTGCAAAAGGTTCGAGCCAACTTCCCGGCGCTGGGCCAGGACCAGGTCTTCTTTGACAATGCCGGGGGCAGCCAGGTCCTTGGATCCGTCGTTGATTCGTAAGGTGCCATCCACTTGTGCACGCCACGGTGTCGGCCTTTGTACAGGCGCCCGACTGACAACATGTCTATAACCTAGCATACGAGGCTACCTGATCAACTCCAACGTGCAGCTCGGCGCCACGTACGATGTTGGCAAGAAGGCCACTTTGAGATACGAAGAAGGCTACCAGGCAGCGGCGAAGTACATCAACGCCTCTCGCGAAGAGATAGGCACGTCTTATCTCACCACCACCGCCACCACCCCATCGACCGGATGAGACGCCGCCATTGCTGACATAGCTGACCACGCAGTCCTGGGCGCCTCAACGACCCAGCTCTTCCGCAACTTCGCCTCCACGCTGACCTTCCAGGCCGGGGATGAGATCGTTGTCTCGGCCATCGACCACGAGGCTAACATTGCTCCGTGGGTCGACCTCGCGAAGCACCAGGACCTGGTCCTAAAGTGGTGGAGGCCCGCCGACCCCGCGACCTCTCTCAAGCTCCTCGCCTCGGACCTGGCGCACCTGCTCTCGTCGCGCACGCGGCTCGTGACCTGCACGCACGCGAGCAACATCCTCGGCACAATCCACGACATCAAGGCCATCAGCGCCGCCGCCCACGCCGCCAGCCCGTCGGCGCTCGTGTGCGTCGACGCGGTGGCGTATGCGCCGCACCGCAAGGTCGACGTCCGCGCCCTCGGCGTCGACGTCTACGCCTTCAGCTGGTACAAGGTGTACGGCCCGCACATCGCGACGCTGTACGCGGCCGCCGGGTCTGCCCAGACCCAGATGCGCAGTCTCGGCCACTTCTTCAACCCGCACGCCACGCTCGAGAACAAGCTCGGGCTGGCGGGCGCCAGCTACGAGCTCGTCGGGGCCATCGGTGCCGTGACGGCGTACGTCGGCACCGTGGGCTGGGATGCGATACTCGCGCAGGAGGCGGAGCTGCAGGGCACGCTGCTGGGGTACCTCAACGGGAGGGACGACGTCACCGTGCGTGGCGAGACGAGCGCTGACGGGGCTGTCAGGGTGCCGACGGTGAGTTTCACGGTGAAGGGGTGGGACTCGAGGGAGCTGGTCGAGACGGTGGAGAAGGAGACGAGGTTTGGGTTCAGGTGGGGTGCTTTCTACTCTAACAGGCTGGTGAATGAGACCCTGGGGCTTGGGAAGGATGGGGTTGTGAGGGTGAGCATGGTGCATTATAATACTGGTAAGTTATCCCTTACATTTATGCTCATGTTCCTCGTCATGCCGCGCGGAGCTGACTAGATGATGATGCAGTTGATGAGGTGAAAGCGTTCATAGCTGCTCTAGATAAGGCATTGGTGTTGGTTTAGTCCTATCGACGTACGGGTGTACCCTCCGTTTTTGCGGGTGCGAATATCCGTTCTCCAGATTGATGGTAAGGTAGAGAACTAAGAATGAAGATAAGATCATGTTCAGCCGCTAAAATGTCTGCATAAAGTTGACAACCACCATGCACTCCTTGGAACATACCTGAATTGGGGGCTGGGATGGTTGCAATTCCCGAGCCCAGACTGGCCGAGACTCTAGGCCATTCTCTAACGCATCACGTGCCCAGCAATTTTTTCTTGTGTCGGTTCCGGCGGCGGCGGCAGTGGGATCGCATCTGAACCTGGACAACCACGTCTCAACCTTCACCACCACACCACGAAACACCGGCGTGGACCAGCCAGCCATGCTCCCCACGCCAGACACCTCACATGTGTCCTACTCAAGAGTCTACGAGCCGGCCGAGGACTCGTTTCTCCTCCTAGACACGCTCTCCTCGCCCTCAGAAACCGCCTTCCTCCAACAGCGCTTCGGTCCGCCCAGCCGTGGCGGCGACAACGACCACGGACGGCCGCCCCCACCGCCGCTAGTCGTCGAGGTCGGCACCGGCTCGGGCGTGGTGCTGGGCTTCGTCCACGCGCACGCGCAGCCCATCTTCGGCACCCGCGGCGTGCTCACGGTGGGCGTGGACGTCAACGCCTTCGCGTGCGGCGCGACGGCGGCAACCGCCGCCCGAGCCGCCGCCGACAACCCGGCCACGCACGGCACGTTCCTCGGCGCCGTGCGGGGCGACCTGCTGGCGCCTCTGCGGGCGGGGAGCGTCGACGTTCTAATCTTCAACCCGCCGTACGTGCCGACGGACGAGCTGCCGGCGCAGGACGACGCGCGGCTGGCTGCTGCCGGGGACGGGGAGGGGAGCACGATGAGCGCGAGCGCCAGGTTCGACCGCGACTCGTACCTGCTGTCGCTGTCGTATGCCGGCGGCAGGGACGGCATGGAGATCACGGACCGGCTGATCGAGGCGCTGCCGGGGGCGCTGAGCGCGAGGGGCTGCGCGTACCTGCTGCTCTGCGCGGGCAACAAGCCCGACGAGGTAAAGGCGAGGATCCGAGGGTTTGGGCCAGCGTGGCGGGTGTTGACCGTTGGGGACAGCGGCAAGCAGGCCGGGTGGGAGAAGCTTCAGATCATTAGAATTTGGAGGGACGACGGCGACCACGATACTAGCACCTAAGGGGAGGAGAAAGGACGCACAATTAGACGCTTTTGTTTTATGACTGCAGGCAGATACATCCATCCATCCCTCTTTCTTTCACGACTTGATGCCGCATGAATGCCCTGACGAGTTCAATCTCCTCTCCCTCTCTGCCCCCAACGCCACGACAATGAGACGCCGTTCCCTCTTGCAAAGACCCATGTCCAGCGAGCCAAGCAAGTCACAGAGCCTGTTCCAGCCGGGGTCCCGTCCTTGTCGAGAAATGCCGGGAAGCTGTAGCAGTCGACCCGAGATAGATCCCACCTCCGCATGAGCTTTGATGCAGCTCGAGCAATCCCTCGTGGCATGCGCGTTGTGGCTCCAGCGCACCTGACCTCTTTCCAGTCCGCCGAAGTCGTCGTCACACGAATGCCTCCGTCCACAAAACCCTTGATGATTCCGTTTACCGTCCTCGTCCAAAGCCTCGACCACGGCCGCCGCCCCTTCCGCGACCGCCGCCCCTGCCGCCGCGGCCACCGCGCATGCCACCACCTCCGGCCCCGCGGTCGGCCTCCTTCCGGGCCTTGTTCTTCGGTTTTGGCGCGTCGTCGATGAGCAGCGTGTCGAGCGGCAGGGAGTCGGGCAGGATGTAGTACCGGACCGTGGACCCCCTGATGTTCATGGCGTCAAGCTGGACCGGCTCCTGGCCCTTGGGCGTCATCTTGACATTGCGCAGGGCTGTGTTCATTTGTGGGGAGACGGATGTGATTGTGCCGTGTACGATGGTTCCTGCGCGTACCAGGTCAGCGCCGACGTCAAAGGTGACAAACAAGCCCCCAGGAGACCGGGGGCTACAGGTTATTGTAGGCCGGGGGGGTTTTTACCATTCTTGAGCTCGATTGTCACCGTCTCATTGGCGCATTTCATCAAAAATCTAGCATGGGTTCCATGATTAGCCTCGAGGTTTGGCGCGGTCGGCTCGCGATGCTTGAGACAGCTGGTTCAGCACAAACGGTGCAGAGGACGTAGAGACAGAAGGGAGAAAGTTTGAGATGGGCTTACCTGACGAGCTTCATCTTGGCGACGGGTTGGAATGACAAACACCTCGACGATTCTGTGTGATGGCAGGGCTGCGTATGTTGAATTGGTCGCGAACGAGGCTGGCTTGGACAATCGAAGCTGTAGACGCGACCCAGAGCTCCTCCAAATTCGAGAAGGCTGCCGGGCACGGACCACGTCCGCAGTCATGTGATGGAAGAGCTACTTCACAGATACTTCATATTCAGCGACTCTCACACCCCGAGCGAGGTACTTTATTTGTACTTTATCCAAAAATGGGGTTTATACTCTCAAAGGGGGTATTCGTGCAGTGCTCAAGACAGAGATGGGAATCAGATTATGTACAAGGGGCACAGAGAAGATACTGGCGGGTGAAAAGGCCATGTGGTGTCCTAGTTCCCTCCGTCCAACCATCGCTGTAGCGCAGTAGCAGCCCGCGGCCATCGCAGCTTCGTCACCAACCAGAATGGCCAGTCCATGCCTCCCACGGCTCCCTCCACGCAGCGTGCCTCACTTTGTCTTGTCGCTCTCGTACTCTGAGACCTTCTCCCACTCGTCCTCGGTGCTCGCGCTCGACTTGCTGCCCTGCGACTGCTGCGACTGCTGCGACGCGCGCGGCTTCACATCCCCGGCGCCGGGCTCCTGAACCTCGACGTCCCTGCTCGCGGCGGCCGGGCCTGGCTGCTGGGACGCCTTGGTCTTGCTCCTCGTCAGGACCGTCTCCACCTCGGTCTCGCTCTCGGAGGATGTCTCTGCGCTTCCCCGTGCCGCCGTCCTGCGGGCCGCCTTCGCCTTCTCCTCTACCTCCCGGTCATGGTTTGCCTGCAGCTCCCGCGCGAACCAGTTGATGGCGTACCAGAGACCGCCACTTAGGAAGGATAGGATGATGAAGTGGATGCTGTAGGTCGCGAGGAGCAGCGCGAAGAGGACGACCTGCAGGCAGGCGAAGGTGACGTTGGTCGCGATCAGGAGGGATGGGGTGGGCCCAGGGATGAAGATGGACTCCCACAGATCCTGGAAGAATTGCGACATGTCGGTGGTATGACGGATCGGGTCGGAGATATCGTGATATATGGAAGTAGTTTGCGTTGATGTTGTGATGTTGGCGCTGGTCGGTATCGCTGTTGGCTTGGCCAGAGTTGGATGTCCAGCTGCTTGCTCTATTGTGGGGTGGAATCTCGACCGACTAGAAGGCAAGTCCAAAGTCAGTTCACTGTACTGACTGAGCGCCTATGAACAGGTCCACGTCTGGAATGGCGAGTGACCAAAGAAGACGCGTCTTTTGCTGCCTGAACAAAGCCCATGGTTCCCAGGAGTTGCTTACCCGGCTCGATGGTAACGTGCTTTCCGGGATTAAGCAGCACAGCACAGCACAGCACAGCTCGACAGTGACGGGCGGGGGGATGTGAGCGTGGTGGGAATCCGCCTCGTGCCGAAGAGTGGCCGGAAATGGAAGTGGAAGGGAGCAAAAGAGGTCAGACGTCTCGATGACCGAGGAATCCAGAACCCCGTGCCGCCAGTCACTCCTCGTGCAAGTTGAGTTGGAGACGGGTTGGCCTTCGGCTCGGAGGGGTCCACGCCAGATAAATCAAATGGCGGGGAAGCGTTGATAACGCAGCTGAGCTCCCTTGCCGACAGGGGTTGATTTGCTTTACACCATCGCTTCCGGCCTGGCACTCGTTTTCTGATTTGGCTAAAATCAACACTGCCCATGTTCAATGTCTCCTCACGCAGCGTCTGCTTTCTACATGTGGTGCATCGTACTGTGAGCAGAATCACCGTCTCGTATGCAAGACTGAACTTGAATGATAATAATCGTTCGAGTGATCATGTCTGAAAGTATACTGTCTATGCCCGTAGGTATTGGATATACAATAGGGTCAAGGCGCGAACACCACCGGGCCTCCACCGCCAGGCTGCCCAGCCACTATGCTATACACGTTGTTCGTGCCCACTGATAAACCAAATTCCGTCACAATCTAAAGCCTTGCCCAGGTGGTATATGATTTAGTCATCCAGACTCCCAGCGCTGCCCTGTCCTCATTCCCGAGCAGGACCAGTTGAACCAAGAAGCACAGCCAAACGCCCATCGCAATGCTTGAAGAAACGCCACCAATGCTGTCATTACTACTCCGCGCGAGACACGGAGCTTGCTGTTGTGTCAACGACACCCTCCATCTAAGAGAACTTGTCTTTCAGTTCGTCGTCATCTACCGTGCTGACGAATGCGTGCCTCAGGAAGTGAAGCCAGGTCTTGTTGGGCTTGTTGCTTCTTCTTCTTCTTCTTCTTGTCTTTCTTGCCTTTCTTCTTCTTCTCAGCTTCTACATTATCGTCTGCTTCAGCTTCACCAGTAGCCTCTTCGCCGTCCGATTCGGACATGTCGTGCATGAGCTCATCTAGGTCATGAACCTCGGGCTCTTCGACATTGAACTCTTCCAGGTCGTCGGCAATGTCACCACCAGGTAGCAGTAGTTCGGCAGTCTTGGCCTTCGCGGTCTTGCCCATCCGGTACGCCAGCTCAACGAAGCTCCTCACGGTCAGGTCGGTCAGGTTGTAGAGCTTGTCGTCATACGTCGTGTACTCTATATCAAACTGAAACTCCCGAGGCTTGGGTTTCTTATTCTTCGGCATCTTGTTTCCGTGCTTGCCTTTGCGCCACTTCTCGGTATCGATGTCCTCGGATTGTGGCGCAATGTCATTGTTGATGTATGTAAGATTCGCATAATATTGCTTGTAGCCGGTGAGGGTCAGTGGCTGTGGTGAGTATGCCGGACCCGGGGGCGATGACTTGGAAGGGGGCTCAGGGACGACCAAATTGGGATCCTTCGGCTTCTTTCCCTTCTTCCCCTTCTTCTTCTTCTTCTTCTTCTTCTTCTTCTTGTCACTCTTTGACTTCTTCGGCTTCTTTCCCTTGTGTTTCTTCTTCTCGGCCTCAACATCATCGTCCAGGTCGCGAAGTTCCAACTCTACGCCAGAGGTCTCATCTGCGTCGTCCTTTGGCCGCACGGTCGGGAGCTTCTTGGTGTAGTCCGCCCATGTCACTGCGTCCCCAAGCCCGGTGATGTTGTATTCGAAGACTCGAAGCGTTGGGAAGTAGTTTGGCACAATACTTGGGCTGATGAGGGCCAGGTGGTACCGCTCGGCCCATTCGCTGTCAAGTTTGTCTTTGTCCTTGCCCTTCTTCTTCTTCTTCTTGTTGCTCCTCTCCGATTCAAAGTCGTCGAGGCTTTTGGCTGCGCCGGGCTTTGATAACTTGGCCCACCCTTCACGGAGCTCCTCGAGGTAATCGGTAGCTGACTGCAAGGAGAGCTCGTCATCCAGATTCTCACGGACAGTGATTTCCTCGTCCTCGTCCTCGTTCTCGTACTCATCCCAATCCTCATACGCAGTCTCAGACTCAAACTGAGACTCGACCCCGGCGGAGCGGATGTCAATCTCGTTTGTGTCCATGAGAACGAAATGGTCGATATTCATGTGACCGTACAGGCCGCTGATGACGACATCGCGGTACTGCTTCAGCCAGAGAGTGTACTTCTGCCAGCAGGTCTCATCCCAGAGCATTTTGCTGTCAGTCCGAGCTGGTGGGACGTGGCCCATCAGGATAGCCTTCATGCCACGGTCTCGCATGAACTGCAGCTGGACCCTCAGCCACTCCATGTGCTTGAAGCCGGGCTCCGATGGCTTGACGCAATCGTCGACGCCGGCATTTCTGTCGAAGAAATACAGGGTGTTGAGGCTGAAGACGGCGAGCTTGTTCGGAATGACCTCAACGTAGAACCAGCCGCCAAACTCGAAGCTGTGGCGCTGCTCCTCGGGGATGAAGTGATGCCAGATGTCGGTGTAGTACCTCAGCCATTTGTTGGGCCCGGGCATAAGAACGTTGTGCGGCAGGATGTCATTGTTGCCAAAGGTCGGGATTACTGGCACGCTGGCGCCGTTGTCGCCAGAAAAAGTCTCGGCGAACTTGTTGGCCATCAAGCGGTTCGTGCCGAGCACCTGAGCGGGCGATCTTGGAATGTCCTCGTCGGAGTCGTGGCGGGCACTGTCGCCGGTCCAGATGACGAAATCGATCTCATCGCGGAGCTTGGAGGATATTATCCAGTCAAAGGTGGCATTGACGAGGGAGATGGGTGTGTCGCAGTCCGAGGTCTCGGCGCCGTATGTGCCTGCTGGGCCCTTCCCGCTGTGGCAGGCACGGCCTTGCGCGGTGGAGGTGTGAACTTTGTAGAACTCATCGGGATGGAAGTCTGCAGGCCGATCAGTGTTAGGCCTGCCCGTTGTTGCTACCGCCGAGCATGGTGGGGCAGATGGGCAGCTGGTGCAGCTGCTGGAGGGGAGCTAGCGGCACCGACAGGGCGGAACTCACCTGTGATGTGCAGGAACCGGCCATGCAGCTTTCTGGACCGGGCGGTCTTCTTCTGTTCTGTTATTGGCGGTGGTGATGGAGGTGTATCAACCAAGGGGTGCTGCTCGAGTGCGCCAGCTGCAAGGGGCACCTGAGGTTGTGCCAGAGCCGGTGCAGCAATGACGCCAGTGCACAGGTGCGCCAGCGCAGCGGCAAGTAGCATTGCGCCGTTGGCCATCCTGGTGCGCGACCAGGCTCGAGGGCCAGAGGCAGAGTCGGAGTCGAGATTAAGAGTCAGAGTCAGGGTTGGCAAAGGACGTGTCGGGAAAAAAAAGACTGGAGAAGACAGGTTTTCAGGCTTCTAGGATTTTGTCGAGCGAGACATTGCAGGGCGAAGTGATCGAAGAATTACGGTGAGAGTAAAAATAACGAGATGGTCCAGGCTGACAGACGGAGAGGGATGGTCGGACAGTCGGTCAAGGGCCCCGGGCCTGGAGGAGGTGAGGTCTGACCAGGAGAAGGCACGGCTTTTGAATGTGCCAAATTCTGTGTCGCATGGGCTGGGCGCGGACGAGGAAATCGAGACTCGGGCCACCAGCTGGGATGCGCTGTCAAAGTCGGACAGAGGCAGGCGCGTGTGGGATGACAGCAGCAGCAGCAGCAGCAGCAGCGACAGCACACTCACTGCCCGACTGGCTGGTACCTTGGTACCTGAATAAGGCTGGAAAGAAGCTGCGAGACGGACGGAGACGGCAGTGACGGCAGAGTCAACAAGGCAGGTGATACGTCACTGCTTGTGGGCAGGGTTACGGGGGTCCCGCCCGGCAGATCGCAGATCCAGAACTTGGACTTAGACTCTCAGGCTGTCGGAGCCAACCTTGGAAGTAGGAGTCTCGGTCGAGGGATTCGGATGGTGTTGTTTCGAATTGAGAAAAGTTTGAGGAGCGAGCGAGAGAGAAGAATCGAGAAACGCAAATCCAGACAGGCGGTTTATCCGAGCCCGTTGCTCTCACCGTGGTACATATAGTACGGAGTAGTCGGCCTGTTTGTCAAATGCTGGCCACAGACCAGATCACAGACCGCATTCCTCCTGAGATGCACGCAGGGTACCTACCTAGGTAGTTTGGTAGCGTGGCTGTCCTCCTGCCTTGTCTCATCCATCGCCCGTCATCCAGCTTCAACTGACACACATTGATGTGCTTCGTGACCAAGCGTCCAGTCCCGAGGCTCCCAGCCGCCTCGTGCGCACTAGAACACGTACTATAAGCCGTAGACGACAGGAGAGATGTGTCTGCACCCAACTAGTGGTCTCGTGCCGCACCGCACTTCCTGCAAGGCTGAACCGCGCCTTTAGGTCGGGGGTTCCCCGGATTCCCTCTTGGGCCAATGCCCTTCGCCCATGCCCACACGTGTAACCACCCTCGCCTTCACCCCCCAACACCCAGCAAATGCCTCCCCCAGGCAATCGCGGAAACGGCCAAGCACTGCACGATTCGTACGTGAGAACCTTTGTGGCACGCGACCACATGCGCCGCCCCAACTGTCCGAAACCATGGCCCGCCTTGGTCCTTGACCCTCGTCCCTCCATTCCTGCTGTCCAGTGGCGTGGCCGTCGCGTGCCTCATCCACCAACATTGAACCCTATGGTGCGGCCGCTCTCGCGTTGACATTGAGAGCAACATGCTGATGCTGACTCTGGGCCGCAGTCTGAGTCTTTTCGGTCCTGTCGGCCCAAGACTGCGACATCTCAGGTCATACAGCCTCGTCATTCGGCGGTCATGTCAGCCGCAGCACGGCCCAAGTGCGCAGTCAACCAGGGGCTCGTGACCCCTCGAAGTGGTACCTGTGCATGTGTACGTCGGCCTGGTCGCCTGGTCTGGGTCTAACATGTATGTCATGCTGCAAGTAGCTCAGCGCGACAGGAACTACCTCCCTCCGGAATTTGGCCTCTTTCAGAAATATACAACTTGCCGCCGCTGCCCGCTGCGCCGGACGTGGGATTCCCGGCCAGAGGCGAACTGCGCAGCCACGAGGAGAAGAGGGCAATGCAGTCGACGTAGAGTATAGCTCCCGCCCGTCTTGTGCCGCCATCACGCGACATCTTTATGTGACCCCCCCCCCCACTCTCTCATTGGTGCGCCCTCATTGGTGCGCCCTTATTTGTGCGCCCTTATTTGTGCAGATCAAGTGCAGACAGGAGAGACCTGTCCCCCGCCTTTGGTCCGGCGCCTCTGAGAATCCGGGGCTGGTCTCCGGGAAGCCAGCCGAGCAAGAGCCCGACAGCCCCGGCCCCGGCCGATGGGGTGGCCCCGTCATGGCCCGTGCGCGATTCTTTGGGCTGAGGCTAGAAAATCCCTTCGTACCGTCGCTTGTCAAACCTCCTTTTCCTCTCTTCACATTCAAACGCAACTCCACAAACCGCCCTGGTCCAATCCATGGCTCGGTGTCCTTGCCCCCTCGTCGAGGGGGAATGTTGCAAGATTGAAATAGCCGTACGTTTGAGGGTGGTCGTAGCACTTTTGCGCTGTGACGGCCTCCTATGGTTTTAACCGGCGACACTACATCATATCAGTCTTGGAGAGGGTGCCCATCTGAAGGGCATGTTGTCTGCCAGGCCAGATCTGGTGGGTTTGAGTCTTTTCAGGGACGTTGTTCCTATGCCCGAACAGGCTCGAAAGGAGTTTGGAAGCTCAGGACTACGATCAGCCAGGGCGCCAATGTGTGGTCACCCCAGTCTCCTCAACGACTCCGTAATCAGTAGTCTTTGGGGGTAGGTGATTCCAGACAGAGCCCCGTCTACCCTCTACTGGCCAGGGTAGTCGGCCGTATCTACCTAGGTAATGGTGCTGCAATCAATAGTAGCTGTAACCAACTGTAATGAGGTCTTCCAAGAAGCGCAAGATCTGTGATTTCGCTGGGTTCGTATGTAGTTGAGGTACCGAGGTGCCTGGTACCTAGGTAGATACAGTCCAAGCTCCCTTGCGAGTGCTGCAGGGATTAGTGGCCCTGCAGCTTGGTCGACAGGGCGGCCAGGAAATTCTGCCAGCCTCACCAGCGCTGGAAACCGCGTGAACGCGCATCTCAAAACAGCTCCCACTCGACCCTGGCTGTCCACCAACCGTCACGTAGCCAGGCCCTCGCAGGACTTTGCTCTACTTGGACACTTTGAACGCAGGAGGCAGCTTTCAAGATGGAGCCCGAGCCGCCAATCCTCTACAAGGAGACTCGCGTCAGTCTGGAGCCTGCCTCCAACGCGTCCATCGTCCACATCAGGCTTCCTGCGCCCACAAGGTCAAGAGATCGCCGGTCTCTTGGGCTCGACAAGTATGGCGAGGAGGAGAGGGCATACCGCTCAAAGAACCTCGCAAGCGCCGCTTCCATATACCACAGGAAGCACCACGACTCGCCCCGTAGCTTCCTCTGGCGCGTCCTGGAGGACGATACCGTCCTGAGCATCCGCGCCGCCGACGTCTCGAAGCAACAGAGCGCGCCCGACGCACACCTCATCTTGCACCTGCGCTTTCCCAACCCCATACGAGCTTCATGCATTGCCCTTGCCGACGCCCCCGAACACGATGCCCTCAATATCTTCGCCCTAGATCACAGCAACCATCTCTACAGCATAACCCTGCGGCCCGATCACTTCCGAAAACGCTCTGCGACTGAGAACGGCATTGGCGACGCCTGCAAGACACACCTGGCCGGTACATTCAGCTTCAAGAGTCCTCACCGGCTGGCTGCTGTCAGCGCGCACCAGGTGGTCGTCACCTTCCATGATGGCGGCCTGATCAGGTTTGACAGGGACCGGACTCACAACGGTACAGGACCTTCTCTTATAGCACAGGGGTAATCCGACTGACGTATTCCGAAATTAGTCAATGGTCAATCGTGGAAGGAGACAAACTTCAGTGCCCAAGGCTGGGCCACGAGCTTTCGCAGCCTGCTCCCCTTGCCCTTCCAGGGCGGCCACACCATCAAGCACGGCAAGGCCAACATGGAACTGAGTGCCGCCACGTCCGTGGTGACCGACAGCTTGGGTGTCGATTACGCCCAATTCCTGTTCTCGGTCTGTCTCGATCACCGTTTGCGCATCTGGAACGTCCGCTCAGGCGCCATTCTGTACACGGCGGACATGCTGGGCGTGGAGCGCAACCCACAAGATATTGGAAAGTGGATCATCGATCCCGGATACAACAATTTAATCCGGATCGTTGGGCACGCTGAAGGCCGGCGGACCTTGGTGACTTATTCTCCGGTTGCCAATGAGTTCAAGTTCTGGAAGGTCGAGACCCAGGATGATTCGACAATTTTTGTCCATGACATGTTCCCAGACCAGCAACTTACGCCCCCAGGCCTCTCGTCAGGGGATGTGTGGACGCTGGCGGACTTCGGCGTGGCACAACCTACCGGCACGGCCCTCCACCTTTGGATACTGACCAAGAATAACCTTACTTACCGAGTCCAGAAACTCCAGTTTCGTGCCTCCGATTCCGAAGACGACTGGAGGTCTGGATGGGAGTCTGTCTACATTGACAATGAGCAACCTACTGCCGAGTCCTCGAACCCCGGCGATCCTACCGACGCCACAGAAAAGTGGCTCCAGACCTTGTTCTACCCCGGACGATTTTCAAAGGCTACGCTCGAGGCTGCCCTGGCCATGTATGAGCGAGGGCTGGGCTCCAAGGAAGCCACTTCGAGGAACGGGAAGGGCCTCGTTGAGGCGGTTTGCTCCGTATTGGGTTCAACAGCGGCTCTTGACAGACTTGCAAGCGGCGAGATGGACTTTGATCAGTTCCGATCCCACAGTCAGGTCTCATGGCGTCGATTCTATCGTCTAGTCTTGGAACTAGATAAGCAGCGGGGCGAGGCACTCTCGCTGGCCCTGGATCACAACTCAGGCTTGGCCTGGGTGCTGTGTGCCGACCTGGTCGCCGCTGTTCACCCCTGCTCAACTCTGGACCAGATCTACCACAAGTCTGCGGGCACCATCGACATAGATAATGAGAACGTGGCGGCGTTGGTTTCTGCTGGGCTGGACCTGATCGATAACTTCTCGGACAGCATCATGCAGCAAGCCAATGCCGCTCTGCGGGTGGAGTTGTTTGAGGAATCAGCAGACACGGACATGGAGAGAATACAACGCTTTTTCGACGAATCAGCGTCATGGCGAGGGATCTCCGAAGAGGATGCGGCCCAAGTTGTTGAGAGTCTAGGGAGCGACTTCAGGATCGTTACACAGGAGCTTTACCGACAACTTATCGAGCTGTTCGCAACAGCCGAAGAAACTCGCGCACGAGACGTGCGACATCCACTCACAGAGTTCGGCAGGAAGGTCGTCGTCAAGTCGGTACAAGAGACGGCAGATCTGCAGTGGCAGGTTCTGCTAAGCCAGCTGCTTCTCCTGGTCCATATGGAGTATGAGTACGACGAAGACCACGAGGAGAGCGCCCTCCACTCCAGACTGGATATTGGCTATGTCTACCGCCAGCTTATCGAAGCCCTAAAACATCTCGAGTTCCTCAGGTGGCTAGTCAAGACAGAGATCAGTGTGCCTGCTCTGAAACCCGAACGGTCTAATGGATCACCAACAACTACGAAACGGCCAGACGATATGCGGACAATCACTGCTTTCGAGGTGATTATTAGCCACCTGCTCGGGCTCGTGGATGTCGATGGTGAGCCTTTGGCATCGAGCCTGACGGATGTAGTGATCGACATCTGCGCGCCTGACAGTGGCATTGAGCTTTCGCCAGAGCTTATACAATGCTCCCTGTTGAAGGCAGACCGGCCAGATCTGGCGCTGGAACTCACGAGGTTTTGTGGTCAAGACCCATTCCCAGTCTACATCCAGGGCCGCGTCTTCCTGTCACTCAAGGACTACACCGCGGCTGCACTCCACTTCAAGAAAGCTGCGGTTGGAATGAGTAAGTTTCCCAGAGCCAGCATACTTATAACGTCGTACTCTAACACCCTCTCAGGTGTCCCGATGAAACATACGGAACGACACACCGGTGGGCTCCTAGACGAGACAGAGAAGAACCTTCTGAACAGCGGCCTCGCCAACTACTACTCCCACATAGTCTCGTTATATGACCGGCACAAGGCCTTTTCCTATGTCATTGACTTCGCTCGACTCTCCCTACAATTCGCTCAGGCCCCAGATGCCAAAGTGACGAGGGTAGAAATGCTCAGCCGCCTCTTCACCGCCTCGACATCCATCTCACGGTTTGAGATGGCCCACGCGACCCTTCTGTCCATGCCTGACCGCGCCCTGAAGCTGTCATGCCTGAAGAAACTCGTGGAGCGGATGTGCGAGACGGCCCAGACGTCGGAGCTGACGGCGCTGCCGTTCTCGGGCATGCAGGAAGAGGTCGACTCGATACTGCAGCAGAAATGCAGGAACACGACGGATGTGATCCGCGGGACGCCATACCACCAGATCCTGTACGCGTGGCGCATCACGCACAATGATTACCGCGGCGCGGCGGCTGTGCTCCACGACCGGCTGCAGAAGCTGCGCCAGGCTGGCGAGGGCGACAGCCTCAACGGCGACGACGTGCTCGACACGGCCGTGACGAGGCAGTTCCTGTTGCTGATCAACGCGCTGAGCTGTGTCGACCCCAAGCAGGCCTGGATCACCGTCGAGGAGGCGCCGTCGGCTAATGGCGGCGCGCAGGGTGCCGGGGCCGACCACGAAGGAGTCGCCGCCGCCAAGCCGAGGAGAAAGGTGGTCACGCTGGCGGACCTCAGGAGGCAGTACCAGGCGGAGCTGGACCGGATCGCGGCGATACAGAACAACCAGTTTGGGTTCACGGCGGATGATGGCGACGATGATGTGATGGTCATTGACCAGTGAGCGGACTCGGGAAAAAACGGAAAAGCAGGTGGTGACGAAGGCTCTATGGCATGGATTTTGTAGGATTACGAGGCACAAGCACAGTTGCATTTTGAGCCTTGACGATGATACCAATGTGGTGGAGAGAAAACAAAAGAATAAGCGGAGCCTCCGCATAGGGCACCATGGGCACCATGGGCACCATGGGCATGGATGAACTGGTTGATACTTGCATCAAGCGCGTTACTGTTGTCAGGCAGATGGACTTACCGGGCACACAGAAAGACACTTTTTGATGACGTATCTGCAGTCTACGACGGGGGGGGGGGGTTGAGAGAGGGAAAGAGAGAGTGAGAGAGACAAGAGGTCAGTTCTCAATGTCATGACTGCGCCCAATTGAATCACGGCGCCGGACGGCGGACCACCAAGCTCGACGCGGCGCTCACGGATGCGCAAGCAGAGGGCTCTGTCGAAATTAATGTTTTGTTTTTGCCCGTTGAAGAAGACCTATCATAGAACAAGAACGCCGTGACAATGCTTTGAATGTGAACTAGATTAAATCACGAGCCACCACCGCTCAGTGAGCGAGCGACAGCGAGGTGCGGAGCTCCCCACTTAGGATCATGCGTGAGCCGCCGCCACCTTGCTCGCGTTCTCTGGGGGCGGCGCCGGCAGTGCCGTGCCATCAGCGTTGCCGCCGTTGGCCAGTTCAGGAGCCTGGCGGTAGAGTATTATTTCGGACTGTTTGAAATATCTCCGGGCGTCTGGCAGGATGTGCAAGTAAGTATGGTGATCGTGGACCGGGTGAGACGGGTGGGCTTCCCCTGGCAGGATGGGACTTACCCTCGTCAATGAGTACCAGACTCAAATAGTATCTCGTGGAGAACTTCTTGTTCACGTCGCGGAATGTTGGCGTCAGGTCGAAGCCGCCTAGGAAGAGTCGGATGGGGATGGTCTCTCCTCTTGACGGCGAGCCGTCCATGATCTGCTCCGAGATAACCGCCGGTCAGCATTCCCAGCGCATCAATCGTGCTCCATCCTCGACCTCGTAGGATTGAAAATCTGCGGCGACACTCACCTCGAAGCGCACCAGCGTCTCGCTCTCGTTGTACTGGTTCGGCGCCGCACCGGTCGTCTCCCTCCGGATAATGCTAAGCTCCATGTGCTTGATCTTCAACCGAACCAGCAGGAAGTAGATCCTCCCGACTATGACGTCCTTTAGGTGGTATTTGCTCTTGGAGTACTCGAACTCGATGTGCAGGCAGTCCTCGATGCCGACGTCCATCTTGATGCTACTGTTCATCTCGGGCGGGATGCGGTACGAGTAGACCCAGATGTCCTTCTCGCGGATGACGTCGGCCATGCGCCGGCTGACGGTGACGCGGACAAAGTAGCGCAGCTTGACATTGATGCCGTTGTAGGACTCGTACTGCTTCTCGACGTTCTTGAAGTTGAAGTCGTAGGTCTGGGGGTGCTGGAGCTCGCCGGGCGCAGCGAGCTCTTGGACCAGGGAGAGGAATTCGTAGTGGTTGCCGCGATCGAAGAACATTTCTAAAGCACCAGGATGTCAGCAGGTACGAATTTGGGCCGGAATCGAGCCTAGGAGTGCTCGTGTGGCCATGGGCAGGCGGGCGGCGCACCTATCGTGCCTATGAACTGGACCTTGACGCCGGTATGCTCCAGGCGCTTGCCGTCCTTTGGCCTGACTGTGACGGCGCCCTTGACCGACTCGCCGTCCATGTACAGCGGTGCCTTCTCACGACGGTTCTTGTCCAGCTTCACGTCGACCATTGCGCGCTCGTCGGCATCCTCCAGGACGACGTCGATGTCGACGGGCGTCGCGAAGAAGTACGACATGTTGCCGGCGCCCCGTGAGCTAGGCAGCTTGACTGATGTGGATTGATCTGGCGGGAAAGTATTATATGGCGGGATGGTCCCGGGCTCGTGACGGGGGGCAGTCGGCGCCGAGGATGGTTGCGCTGAGGTCGAGGTGGTGAGAGGTTAGGAGTGGGAGTGGGAGTGAGCGCGGACGTGGTTGCGACTACGTAGCTTACTCCAGGTGCCTCTTGAGCGGACGAGGCGTCACTGCCGGCCAAGCTCCCCGTTGAAGACAACCCACCAGGGTACAGGGGGAGGGAGCTGGGATCTAGACTACAGCAGACAAACGCAACGCATGGACCAGCCAGAACAGGACATCCCCCCACGAGAGAAGCCAACATGTTGTCTGCTGTGTATATAGGACGTATAATCTTTTTGCCATTGACAGCACTTGTGGACTAAGTGACCGAAGGTCTCATGGTCTAGGCACATCAGTCCTGTGAGCCTATATTCTTTGACCCGAGCATCACATGGCCCGACCCCAGGGTTCAATTGTTCTCCAACAGCTCCGTCCGAGGGGTGGACGCAGACATGCATGCTGACTTCGTAGTCCAACGCCCAAATAAAACCAAGCTACCCAAACGCTTCACGACCAAGCCTTACCAAACTGAACCTGATCGAGCTGCGTAAGTTGACTCTCAATCGCTCATAGTTGAATGCCAGTCAATTTTTAGAAACTGGGCATATTAAATATGGTAGCTCCCATGGCTTCGTGTCAATTCAAGGGTGCTGGGGTAGTGTTATCGTTGAGCTGGATTGAGAATAAACATTCGACGCCCATTTAAAGACAAAAGCATTTTCGATGGTCTTCCAGATGTCCCAAGCCCGTGAGACACAGCTTTTACTGGCCCATCAGGACTGAATGAGGTGAAAGTTTGGCGAGGGAGCCGAGGGAGGCGGGTGAGGCAGGCGAACAGCCGATGATCGCTTATCGCTCATCGGGACCAGCGAAAGTCGCGCCAAGTGGGTCCACCCCAACGGCGTAAAGTAATTCCAAGCTCCGGACAAATCCAGCAGGCGCACGAATTTCGCTTGGGCCAGTGGGTGATTCTCAAAAGTTGCAGTCGGAGAGCGAACCTCGCGGCCCTTTGAAGATACCCTCATCGACAACCCATCTCGCCACACCCCCCCCGAACCGACCGGCAAGATGAAGTACATTCATTCCGAGGAGACCCTGGAGATCCCAGAGGGAGGTACGATTAACCTTTCGCACGCCTGAATTCCAGCCCAAAGCGAGCCAAGCCGGGCCGTCAATTGCCAGTCAAGAGGAGGACAAACGACAAATCACGACGCCGGAGGAGCGGTCCCACGGAGACAGACATGCAGATATTTATGCCCTGCCGAATCCATCGAGACGCGACCACCATGGCCTTCTTTTCTCACCGGCCGGAACCACACAGGGATGCGACAAGTTGGGGCTCCTTTTCTGGCGATTGACGGGCAACGGCTGGCACTTGCTAGGCAAACATACAACGAGCATGGGTTTTTGCATCAAATACTGACGAGGTTTTTGTCCCCACAAACAGTCAAGGTCCAGATCAAGGCCCGACAGGTCACTGTCGAGGGACCTCGGGGCAAGCTGGTCAAGGACCTGTCCCACATCGCCGTCAGCTTCTCGACGCCCAAGAAGAACGTCATCGCCATCCACATCCACCATGGTGTCCGCAAGAACGTCGCCGCCCTCCGAACCGTCCGCACCATCATCAACAACCTGATCGTCGGCGTCACGAAAGGCTTCAAGTACAAGATGCGATACGTCTACGCCCATTTCCCCATCAACGTCAACTTGGACAAGAACTCGGACGGTGTCTACGAGGTTGAGATCCGGTATGTTGAGAACCAGACGCCACTGGGATGATCAGAGGGAGGAAGGGTCAAAATGTCACGGGCGGTCCGGTATAAAATGGGAGCACGGAGGCTGATTATCTTGGTTGAACAGAAACTTCATCGGCGAGAAGCTCGTTCGCAGAGTCATCATGCAGTCCGGTGTCGATGTCGAGATCTCCAAGGCCCAGAAGGACGAGCTGGTCCTGTCCGGCAACTCCCTCGAGGCTGTCTCCCAGTCCGCCGCAGACATCCAGCAGATCTGCCGGGTGCGAAACAAGGATATCCGAAAGGTAAGATAATTTCCCATAGCCTAGCGCGGCGTTAATGGCAGTGGAATCCGGGGGGCAGGATGAGAACTAACGGCATGACAGTTCCTTGACGGTATGTACGTCTCGGAGAAGGGCAACGTCGTCGAGGATGCGGCGTAAATGGAGACCAGGGTCCTCGGTCTCGGTTTCTTTGTGCTTTTCTGGGTTCACGGAGTGGCAAGGGGTTCATCAATTTTGGGACATATGCATGTCAAGTAGCATGACGCTACGGAATCAAAAAGAATCGGAAATTTGACGAATCGATGCCTTCTTCCTGGCCAGAACGATGGCGACCAAACGACTACACATACTTCTGAGTGGCACGTGACAGCATCGAGTGGGGAGGTTGGAATACTTCCAGAAACGGTGTGAGATCCTCGCTCTCGGTGCTTCCCATCGATAATGAAGCCGCGAGCAATACTAGAAAATGCATGATACCTCACCGATGAAGGCCCGGGGCCACTGACGAGCACGTCACGGGGATGTGACTCAATATTCCGCCAGGCTGGCTGTATCCAAGGGACTGACTGTTCTTGCTCTGGACGCTGGCAACCTCGCTCAAAGGCGACTGAGCATTGCTAGATTGGTTGGCACCGCCAAGTGACACTGGAAGACGGCGACAGACATTGCTTCTGAACGGAGAGGAGAAGCCATTCTGATGACTATCACATGGGGCAAGCCCGAGCGCGTATGAATGTTGAGCGTACACGCTGAGCACGTAGACCACCAGCTGGGTATCGGCGCTGCTGCGTGGGCCCAGACCGACCCGTTCTTACGGGCGTTCGGCCCTCCACAGGGCGGAGCATTCGATCCTGGCGGAGCACCGACCTGTGCGATTGACTCCAAGAGGCTGCGCTGGGCCGTATCGTGTCCACCTCCTCGTACACGCCCATGTAGATCCGATGAAACGGGCGCAGCAGGCATCTGCAGTCTTTGATAGCACACTTAGTTGGTGCTGAGCCGAACGAAGAAGGATTGCAATATGCATGCTACTTCGTGAGAAGCCAATGGGGAATCTCTTCTTTTTTTCATTCCACATGTCTGCCTTACTGTCTGACGGACACGGGGAATGATAACCACATCGGGAGTATTCATATTTTATTCCTGCTAAGGTGCACGTTCCATCGTCATACTAGACATGTCATCAAATCCAAGGGCGTCATCTGCAGAGTTATTGACCACACATAGTTAAGCCATTCACACGCTGAACTCAAAGGAAGAACGTCAAGGATGCAATTATTGCAGATGGAGGACGAGTGTTGCGCTGCGCGACTTGAATGTTGATTATGCTGGTACCGTCTCGATATATGGTGATATCGGCTCGTGGGAGACGAATGATAACACGAGCTTTCAAGCACTTTAGAGACACATGAGAATCTCAGCAACTGCTCTGAGGTGTTGACAGCATCGTCAGATGGGTTGAGCTTGCAAAGTGAGGCCACACCGTTATGGGCTCCAAGCCTGGGTCCATCAAGCGGTGCCAGCTGGGAAACGGCCCGGCAGGCTTTGCTCAGTTCTAGCTTGTTAAGGTTAAGGCCAGGCCCACTTTCTAAGGTTTGCCGAGTGAGGTCAGGCTAGCCCCGGTCACCCGAGGTCATTGCCCAGTCAGCGGGGAGGGGGAGCAGCTCTCCTTGTTGGTGGGAAAGCAAACACAAGCACAAAATACCTACCTACCTACCACGCCTACCTACTGCGTACCAGGGCGTGCATGTGCAGCTTGGGACGGAGCGAACCACTGCTTCCACAGGTGGGATCGAGGCTTCATAGCTTGCAGGTTGGCCGCTCCGTACCCTGCAGCCGTGCAGGGCCCGGCATTGGATGATTCCAAGGCTGGCCAGCCAGTGACGGACAACTCAGAGGGATGGGATGGCAATTGAGCCTGATGATCGGGCGGGGAGGGGTCATTTGTTGTTAGACGGATGGATACCCGAGGACGGGACGTACCTTGCAGTGGACAACTCTGGGTAGACTGTGACGGCCAGGACATGACGACCAGGTGTTGTCACTTAGCCAGCTGATACAGAGAAATGGATACTGGTGATTGCTGATGACGAGCTGGTCCCTTCCTGATTGTGTAGTGCAGTGCCGTGTTGACGGGGCCCTGGTGACGAAAGAGGCATCTGTTTGGAAAATGGGTGAGGTTGGGGACTGGGGCCGAGGTGGCTGGTAAACAACCTCGCATCCCACTTTGGCTAACACCCAAGCTCGACATCCCACACCCTCAAGGACCCCCGGTATTTCACTATTTCGCTCACTGCTGCTGCTTATTATTCAGAATCCCTACGGACGGCGTTTTAAGTGAGGCACGGAGTAGATGCCCTGCATTTTGCCAGCCATCCAAATAAAAAAAATCCAGGCCTCAGAAACACCATCTGCACTACTGGCTCCTGTCACACCTCACATGCTTTTCTCGCCCTTCTCCTCTTCCTCTCGCATTCCAATTCTTTACACTCACACTTACACTGCATTGCATTCCTCTCCTCACTCCCACTCTGGCCTCATACTCTATCGCGATTAAGGTTTCTTCCTTAGATCGCAGGCTGTGCGGAGGAAAGCATAGGCGACCCTTACTTACGTCAAGCACCGTCCGTGAGCAGCACCCAACATCAACATCAGACGGCTCAAGTCGGCCCAGCTTTGACTCGTCGTACCACACTCTTCGCTTTGCGACAAGCTCATTCCAGCCCCGACCTCGTTCTCTCCTCGTGGCATCAAGACACGGCACGGGTCGAAGCTTCTCCTCCACAGCACTGGCCAGCTTCAACTTCATTCCTGGGCCCCAACACCCTCTGTCGGCTGCACCTGAGCTGAGGCGGCGGAAGCAGAAGGTGTGTGAGGTGCCAGCACCAAGGAGGGGGTGCTCGTCTGCAGCTCCTCTTTTCTGTCAGCCAGCTCGACAGCAACAGCGACAGCAACAGCGACAGCTTTCGATCAACACCATGGTTTCCTCGGCTGATCAGCGGCCCCGCCCGCTGCCCTCCATCACATCATTACAAAAGCTGCTCCTGTGCCTGAGCGCATCATTACAGCTTGCACATGCCGGCCCCTACCCAAAAGATGACCTGCACGATGTCCTGGGCGCCGGCTTCTTGGTCGACCGCAGCTGCGCAACCTACTGCGGAGTCGACAACCAGTACTGTTGCGCTCAAGGGCAGGCCTGCACCACCAATGCAGGCATCGCAGGATGTACCGATACTGCCCTCGGCGGTGGCTTTGGTATTTATACCACAACGTGGACCGAGACGGACACGTACACCAGCACCATCTCGAGTTACTACCCTGCAACCACCGGCGACAACGGTGCCGATTGTGTGCCTCCAGCAGGCTCAGGCCAGATTGCATGTGGCCCAATCTGCTGCGCGAGCTGGCAGTACTGCGCCTCTAACGGCCAATGCGGTGGGGGACCTGGCCCCGGTGCCGGTGCGACAACTACTGAGGCCGCGGGCGGTGGTGGCGGCGGCATGATTACGTCCACCATCACCACCAGTGGGACCACCATCACTACCCAGTACAGCGCGCCATACAGAGTGACCAGCGGCACCACTGGGACCGGCACGACCACCTCCACAGGTACATTGGAGAGCGCGACGGCCACGGGAAGCGGCAACGGGACCGCCGTGACTACCGGTGGAAATGGCCTGAGCGGCGGTGCTATCGCCGGCATCGTCATCGGCGTCATTGCCGGAGTCGTCCTGCTGCTCGCCATTTGCGCCTGCTGTATCATGCGCGGCCTGTGGCACGGCCTGCTGGCCATCTTCGGGCTCGGCCCCGGGCGGAAGAGGAAGTCTCGCAGCCGTGACCGCGAGACCATCATCGTCGAAGAGGAGCGCTACAGGCGCGGCGGCAGCGCAGCAGCTCACTCCAGACGAGACACACACACCGGCTGGTTTGCGGCACGGCCGCCGCCGAGGTCAGCAGCAGGCAGCCGGCGTGCATCTGGCGTGTCGGAGAAGAAGAGGGAATCGACCAATGCTGGGTGGTGGGGAGCTGGCGCGCTGGGTACGTTGGGCCTGTTGCTAGGCCTTCGACGAGACAAGAAGCGCAAGGAGCAGGCGAAGCGGACGTCACGGGCGAGAAGCGACGTGAGCAGCAGCTACTTCTCGGACTCGTACACGGCCAGCAGCCCCAGTGAGTTCTCTTCAGACTACA
This sequence comes from Diaporthe citri, assembly GCF_014595645.1. Classification (NCBI taxonomy): domain Eukaryota; kingdom Fungi; phylum Ascomycota; class Sordariomycetes; order Diaporthales; family Diaporthaceae; genus Diaporthe; species Diaporthe citri. The sequence goes on from NW_025064849.1 coordinate 4,916,259, forward strand.
CTTACTCCAGTGTTTATACGCGTCCTCCGCAATCCCACGCTCCGGTCCAGGCCCATCGGGGCCCTCCTACCGTGTACTCGGCATCGGGTGCCGGTAGGGAGAGGGATGACTATTTCAAATCTAACGTGCCACCCGATTATGCAGGCTCCGCGAGCTCTGGTGGTAGGACACGAGATACACGCCGTAGCCGCCGGACGGAGACCACACGCATCTCGCGTGCTCCGTCCCGGCGGTGATAAAAAGAATAGTGGCCGCCTTCTAGGGCTGCCCCTGTTTTTTCCTTTTCAATAAATAAAAAATCGTGTATCTCCTGTTTCCTTTGTCAACAACCACCAAAAGCGTCCGTCCTCTCCTGCCGAGAGCGACCCGAACCTCTTACCGGAGAGGTACAAGCACAACAAACCCATCAAGAGACCCCCGTGTACACAACATAAGATCAAACACCCAACCCCCCATGAGACACCACATGCCTCCTGGCTACCAGCATCCGCAAAGCTTTGCATGGATACGACCCAGCCCGCTGTCAGGTCAGCGGGCTGGAGTCTTTGGTATATATCACTAATCTTCAAGCCCTTCCCCGTTGTTTGCACCTTTTGCTGGTTGGACTTTTCTTTGATAATACTGCTTGGCGTTTATGGAAGGAACAAGAAGAATAAACGCACCAGGGGATGCTTTTTAGCCCCCCTTTTTCTTCTTCTTGAAGCAGAGGCTGGATGACGAGACATGAGGGCGGGTGGCGGGATGACGAATGACGAGACGAAGGGAAAGGAGTCACGAAGGAATCTGGTGACGAGAGTAGATCACACCGGTCGGGTCGCCGAGTACGGTAATGAAGACGACAAGAGCTTATGGACGATCTGACCAGATGGATGGATGGATGGATGGATGGATGGATGGATGGATATGAGAAGAGATGATATTGTACAATCACCCAACTCGGCACGTTATGAGACGAGACATCTGGATACCCATGCAGTCGATAGATGATGAGGCATGATCTGGAGGGATAATGAATGCATCTGAGCTCAAAGAAAGCTCTGCACAACAAGACCTGACCGTTCAGCGACTGCTTCTGATGTGGATAGAATCCACAGCAGTGATAATAGGTTCTCAGGACAAGTACTGTGTAGGGGTCGTGATTGATGCTGTTGGCCTGGTCCGAGTTCAGGCCCGCAGCCAGCCAGCCAGAAATTGTTAGTACACGCCTGGGCGGCGGCAGAGGAGCCAGAAGGAGCTCCAGCTCTATCTGAGCAGTGCCCGCTGAGCTGGTGCAGTACAGCAGCTGATAGCCCATGTCATTTCGTAATCGTGCTCTGCAGCTCTCGACCTCGACCTCGACCACGACCACGACCACGGCCCTCGCAGTGACGACAACCCGATTCCCGCAGCCACCAGCGAGAGCTTCCCAGCCCATCCTCCTAGCTTCTGACCACACCTCCCTTTTCCTGTTCCACCCCCAACCGACGGCATCGACCATCAAACCAGAAGAAACATGTCGCTGGACCCGCCAACGTATCTCGCCTCGCTGCAGAACAATATCCGCCAACGGCCGATCCCATGGGAGGGCGCAGTGCGGGCTGGCACCCTGACGGAGGACCAATTGGCCGAGATCAAGGCCGTCGAGCGGGCGAAGAAGGAGGCACGCGTACAGACTGTCGAGGGCGATCTCGATGGATACCGGATACTGTTCGTCGGCGAGGAGGGCAAGCCCAGCGTGCTCGAGCTGGCGCGGAAGAGGACAGAGGTCGTGCAGTACATCTTGGTCCTGCTGAGCGACCTTCTCGACAGTACGTTGGACTTATAGGCGTCCATATGCGGCCCTCGCAACGGTCTGGGGATCTTGCAGCTACTGACTGGGTGCTCACAGGCGTCCCCTCTCTGTCGAAAGCGCTCTTCAAGAACGGCGACCCATACAAGCACTTCCTCCCGCTGCTCGCACACTCCTCCAGCTCCGAAGACCCCATACCCCTCCTCACCTCTACTGTCCTGACCAGCCTGATGGCAAGCTCTCGCGACGAGTCCACGGCGACTGTCAAGAAGGCCCTCCCACACCTCTTCAGCTACCTGTCCTCCCTCACCAAGAACTCGGACGCCGGGCTGCAGGACATCGGCGTGCTCGAATACTCCTCCTTGCTGTACGGAAGTGCATCCAGGAAGCAGTTCTGGGCCCAGCGTAGCGAGACTGTCGCCCCGCTGATAGAGATACTACAGAAGGCTTGTGGCGTTTCCAATGGTGATGTGTCTGCCAGCCTGTGGAGTGGCACGACGGGCCTTTCCAGGAGCGCAGAGTCTGAAGGCTCGTTGGGCGGCGGCGTTGGCCTGCAGTTGCTTTACCATGTGCTGCTCGTCCTGTGGCAGCTAAGCTTCGAGGGCGAGGAAGTTGGAGATGAGTTGAACGAGTAAGCAAATACCGCCGGGCAGATATTCCCCTACATGAATATCTGGTGGGCGTTGGTGCTGACACTTTCACAGCGAGTATGACATCGTCCTCCTCTACACACAGCTCCTTCGTCTCTCCCCCAAGGAGAAGACGACCCGCCTCCTCGTCTCCACGCTCTACAACCTCCTGCGCACCAACCAAAAGACCCTCCTCCCGCAGGCGGTGCTGGTGCGCCTGCCCGCGCTGTTGCAGAACCTCAGCACGCGCCACCTGACGGACCCAGACCTGCAGGAGGAGCTGGCGGCGCTGAAGGAGATGCTGGAGGAGTACACCAAGACCAAGACGACGTTCGACGAGTACGTGGCCGAGGTGCAGTCGGGCCACCTGCGGTGGTCGCCGCCGCACAAGAGCACGGTATTCTGGGCGGAGAACGCGCGCAAGATCATCGACTACGAGAACGGCGAGCTGCTGAAGAAGCTGGCCGAGGTCATGACCAAGCCGTGGGACAACGACAAGGCTGTGCTGGCCATCGCCTGCAACGACGTCGGCAGCCTTGTCCGCGAGGTGCCCGAGCGGCGCGGAACGCTGGAGAAGCTCGGCCTCAAGACGAGGGTCATGCAGCTCATGGGCGAGGCCGACGAGAACGTGAGGTGGGAGAGCCTCAGGGCGCTGGGCGGCTGGCTCAAGTATAGCTTCGAGAACAACGACAAATAAAGTGTGGCTTCTAGCTGTAGTTGCGGCGGCAGGGCGGTAGGCCGGGAATGGGTAGCATATGAGAAACGGTACGAAGCATTGCATTTGTATTCTGATGTTCTGTTCCTTTTCCTCCTGTGTTCAAGACATTTGGGTACATGACTGGCCCGACTGGCCAAGACCATTGCATCCGTCTCATGTGTCATTTGTGCTAGTGCTCGCCAACCAGGTACGTCGGGATTTCTTGAGCGGACATATGTCCGTTCTAAAGAGTATAAAGCCTGATATATGGCTTACTAGGCGTTCTCATGAGACACACTCGGCCCAGTGAAAGACCAGAACTCAACAGCAAAACTCGTTCTTTTACAAATGACAACACTGCCTATATCAGAGCACTCGTGGGCTGCGTTGCCTGACCTGCTCTTGATGAGGTTTATATTACCAGGCGGGAAAACAAAGAGACAAGCCAATTGTAATGTTTCCCCAAAGACGGTGTTGGCTGTACGCGTCTAGATGGGAGCTTCCATCACATATATCGTGCCGGTCTCTGATGTCCTCGTGCAACGTGGAGGCGAGCATGGCTGGTTATACGTGGAAAACTCAGTACCAGTATGTGATGGTTTCACATGTAAATACCGAACCTCTTTGTCTCAACTTCTGGCCTTGAGTATACATTCTATATCTGTTAGTTATTGTGGGCTGCGATGCACCGCTCAAGAAGTGAATGAGTAGAACGTATACCGGAATGTGTACAGAGAGTGTATTGTTACTCTGCACATTTATCTCCTCGTCAATGGAACAAGTGAATCCGTTTCTTTAGTGCGTATAAATGTTCCACTAGTCACATCAGACCACAATACTATCTATACAAGTCGTCGCCAACACAATAGTTGGAAGCAGCGAATAATGCCGAGTTGGACATCTGCGTCTTGACGAAAATGAGACCGGTGAGGCATGGTCGCCAGCCCGGGTAAGCAGCGGTTCTCCACGAGAATGTTGTCTTTTTACTAACTTCCTGATTACGTTTCCAATCTGTCAACATTACAATAGAACAGGTTGGTGTTAGGGACGTGATTTCAGTTAAATGGATAGATAGTCCGGAGGCAAGTTGAGACAGAAGCAGGCGGCTCAAGCGAATGCCCTTCTTAATTGTTTTGATCATAATTTTGAATGCCTATCGCGGACAGGCGACCATACCCACACGACCTTTTGTTGAATGCTGTTGATATCCATTGCCGCCTTTTGTCGCTCCTTCCATCGTTGTTGAAGTTATGCAATAACGCTACAAGAATTCCCTCTTATGCGGGAGCGGTGTCTTTCCAATACTTTGACTCCACAAATGGCATCTTGGTCACCGTGGCCTTACGGTTCCGCCCTCTCACAACAACATCGACCTCTGTGCCCGACTTGTGGAATCCGTTCTTGATGTAACCCATGGCAATGTTCTTGCCCAGCGTCGGGCTCGGGCAGCCACTGGTGACCTTGCCAATCTTCTCGCCCTCCCTGCTCACGACCTCGACGCCTTCTCTTGCGGGCGCCCCCTCGACTATGAAGCCGACACGCCTCCTCTCGACACCCAAGCCGCCTTTGCTCTTGAGGACGCTGCTTGGAGATGAGGTTGGCGCCGTGGTACCCGGCGTCCGCGCCCCTCCGCTCCTTGGGGATAATCCAGCTCAGACCGCCCTCGACGGGGGTGGTGGTGTCATTCAGGTCGTGGCCGTACAGGCACATGCCCGCCTCCAGCCTCAGGCTGTCCCTCGCGCCCAGGCCCGCGAACTGGAGCTTCTCCGGGCCGACAGCCAGCAGCGCCTCCGTCACGGCCACGGTCTCCTCGGCGGAAGGGACCGAGATCTCGAAGCCGTCCTCGCCGGTGTAGCCCCCGCGGCTGATCAGCACCGGGCTGGACACGTCCATGCCGAGCAGCTTGATCTTGGCCGAGGTGCACGAGCCGAAGTACAGCTTCGTCAAGCCCACGGCCTCGGGGTCGACGAGCACGGACTCCAGGATTTCGGCGCTCAGGGGGGCCCTGAAGGGCGATGAGCCCCTTCTCGTCCTGCTTCTCGTGCTTGACCTGGCCGCCGAAGGTGGCGAGCTGCCCGGCCAGGTAGGCGTCGTCCTTCTCGCGGCAGGCGGCATTGGTGACGACGTAGAACCTGTCATCAGCAAGCTTCGTGATGATGGTGTCGTCGACGATGCCGCCCGTCTCGGGGTGCAGGAGGGCGGACAGGGTGCTCTTGTTCACGGGCAGGGTCTCGAGGTTGGAGGGCGTGACCTTTTGCAGGAAGGCGGCGGCGTCCGGGCCGCTGAAGATGCGCTGCACCATGTGCGAGACGTCGAAGAGCGAGGCGTGGGTGCGGGTGAACTTGTGTGACTCGGAGACGGAGAGGCCTGAGTACTGCACGGGCATCTGGAAGCCGCCGAAGGGGACCATCTTTGCGCCATGGGCGAGGTGAAGATCGTACAGGGCGGTCTTCTGCAGAGGGGCCTCAGACGAGTAGCTCCTGCTGCTTTGCTTGTTGGCTGCGAGCAGTGGTGCCCTCAGTGAGCCAGCCCTCAGTGGTGAGGGCGGGGATGAGGACGAGGACGAGCATGAGGACAGGGCGCGGCACGACACGGCGAGTGAGCTGCCAACGCCAGCCTTGGCCCGGAGGCCGGTTTGGGGCCTCACAAGTGATTTTATTCTCCTCATGCTGTCTAATTGGTGTGCTTGCAGCCTCAGGGAAAGGAAAGAAAGGAAGAAGGACGGAGACTCATCCCAAGTCCTCCTTGTCCCCGAGACTCGTGTACTGCCGGCTATCACAGGCATGTCGTCCCGGTGTTGTTATTATTAGTCAGGGCAACTCGGCGTCCCGCTGCCGATAGCGGCGATTGAGTGCCGTCAGCTAGTCAGTCGCCCCCGTCCAAGTGTAAGCGGGAGACAAGTTCCAATTATGAGGCACCACTCCTAACCCTGAGTCTGCCGTCAACCCCCAAACTCATCGCTCGTCAGACCCTAGACCCTACACCATGACAGCATCTCGACCACGGCCATCTGGTCCTCGAGCCCTGCATCTTCAGTGCCTTCAACTTGCTTCATGCCTAGGCATCTCCTGACTGCCTTCACCACCTGCCCCCCAGCCTGGTGCTCCAGATCATCCACGGCTCCCTGCTTCCCCATGAGCTCGTCTAGCGATGGCACCTCAGTCACGCCGTTTGTGTTTTCTGCCTGCTCCAGCCTGCCTCCAAATCCCTGGTCCGTGTGCTCGGAATGCAGGTCTGCGAGGGATTTCCATGCCATGAGCTCCACAATGAGACATCCCAGCGCATACATGTCGAACCTCTTCTGGTAGGTCTGTCGACCCGCCCCGCGGGCTTGCGGGTGACGGTACAGCTCTGATCTCAGGCTCGACTCGGGCAGCTGCGTGAACGCTTTGGCTGCATCCTGAGTGTCCGGCCGGGCATAGTCGTACCCAACTATGTATGGCGTCGTCTGCAAGATCTCCTCGCGCTTTGCCCCCTGCTTGGCCAGGAACACGACGTTGGTCGGTCGCAGCGACTTGTGCATCCAACCCGCCGTGTGCAGCTGCAGCACCGCCTCTGCAACGCTGCGGCTGACCTCAAGTCGTCTGGCGAGTGAGATTCTTCGTGTCGTCTTCACCAGCTCATCCAGCCCTGTCACTTGCAAGTCTACTGCATCCGTTGGCAACACGAACACAAGACCGTACCGTCCTTTCTCCTTCACCGAGACCAGTCCCAAGCAGGGGAGCGAGTGGAAGGACTCGTGGACCAGGGACATGAGAAGAACAGTCAAGGCCTTCATTTGCTGCTCAAACCTCGACCACTCCGGGCCCTCCGCAATCTTCCACTGCACAAGGACTGGCGCATCCTGGTACAGACCAAGCTCGATCCCGGTCTCGTGCAACTCGCCTCCGGCTCTGGGTCGAAGATACCGGTGCTTCAGCCTCCGAAGTTTCGGCATGAAGCTTGGTGCCTTTCTAAACGACGGTGTCTCCTCATCTTCGCGTTTGTCTGCGCCAACGACCAGTCTGACCTGCTTCACGTAAGCTGCAGCTTTTATCGCTTCCTCGCCAATGGTGTCTTCCGACTCCAACAAGCTCTTCGATTTGCTCCGCCTCCGTGGTGCTCGGGATGAAAGAGACAAGCCCGCGAAGGAGCTTTTCCATGTCGTCTCTGTCACTCTCCCGTTCCGCATGATCAAGGAGCATATCCAAGTTGTCGACTAGGTTCTTGATCTCGTCCAGATACTGCTTCAATTTGGTCATGTCGCGCGTTGCCCATCGCAGCCTTTTGACTGTAGAGTTGCTTTCTTGGATGATTTTCCCTGCCGCTGTCTGAATGGTCGGCCGCAGGCGAGCGATGAGCTCCGCAATTCCTTGTTTTGGTGATTCCGCACTGCAAAGCTTTTCAGCCGTTTCCAACGTCTCTTCGGACACTTCCAGGTGGTAACGGGTCTTGAGCTTCTCAGCAGACGTCAACATCACCAGCAATTGGTCCAGCACGAGCCTGGCATACTGCCAATTGACCGCAGGTCTCTCCGTTTTCCCTAATCCAGATCGCTCTGCCCATTTGATCAGACGGTACTTCTGTATTTCCAACCCAGTCCTCAAAAGGTCGCCGTCCGAGCCGATATTCTGCGTCGTCTCGAAGAACTCGAAGGCCTGCACACAACCCTGAAATGATTGGAGGGCAAAAGCAATGAAGCTGACGCCGGCTGCTGCGACCTCGAGACCCGCCATCATACACCTTACTCTTTTGATGTGAACAAAGACACCTATTGTTCGCCTTTCTTGATCTTTTATGGCCGACGCTGGGAAACGAGGTGGCTGGACAGCTGCTGCCAATGCGGGCGGAGACGCACGTTATCCGTGTGACATCTCCTGCATCAGCCGCTCATGTTCGCATGGCACCAAACAGAGCCCAGTCCAGAAACGGATACCTGCAGCTTGCATCAACCAGCAGTGGTGAGATTTGATCCACAGCCTTACGAGGGGTCATAGTCTCCAAGCTGAAGGCCACAGGTGCCATCAGGTACTTCTACGGCTCAATCTACAACTCCAAAGTATCGATGCCAGCTCTTAACTGAACCCATGGGCAGCTGCTGGTCTCTCTCATTGCGCTTGACATCCATAGTTGAGTGCTGATCGTTCGCAGTAGGAGCCGCCACCATGTCGCTTCTCTCATGGTTCCACCCGTTGCCTCTGCCCCGGGCCAGACGGGCGCCAGCATCTTCTGTGGTGACAGACGACGACATCGAAGCCAATCTTCAGATGCTCTGCACCCCGACTCTGTCGGGAACCCCTGGAAAAAGTACCGATCAAATTTCACATCGAAACATCCAGAGTCTGCAGACACTGCTGGCGTTTCTGGATGCAAAAGCAGAACGTGAAGGCTCACTTCTCTGGAGCTTCACACCCAGGACATATGGCATTCTCCGGAGCATCGGCGCACTCGAGTTCATGGACGAATTTAGGGCGAAAAGTTTCAACGACTTCTATCTGCCGTACAATGAGCGGACTTTGCCGGACTTCCTGCAACAGAAAGACGGAAGGGACCTAAGACAGGCATTCCTAGACGCGCAAAGCTATTTCCTGACCAATACAAAACTCGTTGAAACGGACGGCACTTCAACGCACTTCGATGCCGAGAATGGTGACAATATTTTCCAGCCCATCAGGTCCCTGGGCCAGGGGAGCTTTGGGTAAGTTCAACAATTTAAGCCTTTGATCGGGCCCCTCGCGGTGTGGGGGGTCACTTCATGATCATTATTTGAGCGTCACTGATGAAAGTCAGCGGTGTAGATCTCGTATACAGCCGGTTGAGTCTGAGGCACTACGCTCGTAAGAGGGTCCTTCGAGGTCGCGACTCTGAGAGGAGCCGCGAGGCTCAGCGCACCCTGATTGGCGAGCTGAGGCACTTGAAGCAACTAAGCCATCGCCACCTAGTCAAGATCATTGCAAGCTACACAGATCTAGAGTACATATCGTACATCATGGAGCCAGTGGCAGAATTGGATCTGGAACGTCTCCTAGCGATGCCAGGGGCTATTACACCCGAATATCAAAGCGTGCTCCGAAGATTCTTTGGCTGTCTCGCTGGGGCTGTCAACTATCTCCATCAGAGCAAGATCAGACATAGGGACATCACTGCGCGGAATATCTTGATCTACCGTGAAGAGGTTTACATCAGTGATTTCGGCTCGGCCTACGACTGGTCGAACCGCTCTGTCAGTGCCACAAGGCATCATCATATACCAGTCAGTCCGGATTACCAAGCGCCGGAGATTGCGAAAAGAGAAGAGCGCGACTCCAAAAGCGACATGTTCTCATTGGGAGTGGTTTTCCTGGAGATGACGACAAAGTTGCTCGGTCGTTCAACAGCTGAACTCAAGCGTGTAATCGCGGGTAATGCAAGAAAACACAACTCCGACCAGCCTTATGTCTACGCCAACCTTTCTGTAGTCCTCACCTGGCTGGATGAATTGACGAAGGGAAACACTGTTGAGCACGACAACGAGCCACTCGTCTGGGTGAGGGATCTGCTTCAGGAGAAGCCACGCAATCGACCATCCGCGAAGGGCCTCATGAAAGACATACTGGAGTCGCCATCATTCCGCAGCTTTTGCTGCTTCAAGTGTCAAGGGGATTTCGAAGAGCGAGCTTTTGAATACGATGCGGCGCTGCAACGTGACGAGCTTCTCGAGGACTCCACGGCCACTAAAAGGACCGTGGCAAACTTGTTCGGTGAGGAAGCATCGTCATCAGCGAATGGCGTGTCTGCACAGAAAAGTGATTCTGTCGAACAATGGCTCGGCGTTACGAGGCTCGATAGGGGTGATGAAGTCGCCATGCCTGGAGCTTTTCCTGATGTTCAGGATGTGTATGTTGGCAGCGGGCGAGGCGTCGATGATAACAACAGCCTTCTCTCTGCTACCCACGCACAGAATTGGTACCTCAGTCCTGAACTTCATGAAGGTGACCAATGGTATACCCAGAGCATCTTGGCCACCGAGCCTGACGAACTTGCCACTCAATCCTACCACAACATTACGTCGCCAGCGGGATATTCGGAATCTGCAGCTGTTGACCCGGCGGTCTCTGATCATGAGAGAAACCTCCGCGACACGGGCCTAGGGTTTATGGAGTATGGAAGTAGTGACTCGGACGAGGATGCAGAGCACCAGATGTTCGAGGAGTACTCAGACTCATCAGACACGAGTTCCGAAAGCGAATCCGCCTCCGACACTCATCTGGCATCAGGAATTCAGTCAACTATCAAGGAGCTCGGCATCATTGTGGAAGTCGACGAGATCCAGTCTGAAGACGGCGCCTCAGAGGAAGACGACAACAATGACCACCGATACGAGGAAGTTTCCGATGATTCCACCATCGATGGGGAGACACAAAATCTGGGTGAACATCTCCAAAGTAACAAGTCTGAGCCGGTGGACATTTCATTGGACTCTTCCTATCTCACAGCCCAGGCTCTAAGTGATTTGCGGCTGCCGTTTCCCGTTGTCGCTGGATACCTCGAGAGTCAATGCGCCGACATGAACCTAGAGGAGTCGGCCACCAAAGGACCGAAGGCAGTCACTTGTGAAGACGATCCGGAAGATGCAATGTCTGATGGTCTTCGAAATCCAGATCACTCAACACTGGATTTGGGAGGGTCGGTATTGATTGAATGGCCCACCGAACAGGGTACCGATCAACAAGGAACGTCTGCTCCAGATGAATCATATAAATCGCCAAAGCACCTCGGGACCATCCTCGAGAGATCTGCAGAAAATGCTTCTCAGTCAAGTGAGAACGAGGGCGGCATCGCGTCGCCGTCGTCGATGACCGCACAAGTCATACCTGGTGAGAGCCAAATAGAATATGGGAGCGCATTGATTCTAAGTGAGGAGAACACGCTGGATCTGCCATCAGGCCCTGGAGTATCGGAAGTTCATGGAATCTATACCAATATCGGCTCAATTTCTGAAGAGACTGAGCGGACAGTGCGCTTTGCGCTTCCCCCTCCAGCAACACCGCAGACAACCGAGTCAACGTTGAGCCTGTCTGAACTTGCTACCGAAGTACCCTTCCCAAAGTGCAGCTTGTTACCGATGAGTGATGATTTGGAGTACATTTCTCCGAACTATATTATTGCAAATCAAACACAGCAGCTCGAGCAGGTGCCGACAACTGATCAAAAGTTGCGACGGCCACTATTGGGTAACGCAGCCACAAAAAGAGTGATCAAAACACACAAGGGGCCTTCAGCCCGTTTGAACCGGAAGAAATTTCCTGCAAAGACTCCAAAGGATGGCACGAGGGAATCGGAGCTCACTGCGTATGAGTCACATCCACCAGCAGAGCAAAAGGAACCCCGCGACCGTGTCTCCATTCCAGCAGACCACACTACTCATAATCTCCCTGGGAGGAGTGATGAAAACACCGAAGTACGAGCTTTACCAGGGTCTCGTACGTTCTTTGAGACCAATGTCAGAGGGGTTTTCTCGCGAGAACTTCTGCCACCGCCAGTGGTGCCGCAAAAACAAAAAGCTCGCAAGGCGCTTCTTTCCAAGGCAAATCTGCGTGCACTGGAGGCTGGCAACGCAACTGGGGAGGTTCATAATGGCCAACTGACACGATCAACACCTGTTCCACGTCTTGCACTAACAGCAGCGAACGTGAAGGCTCTTTCTGATGCTAAGAGCCGTCCTTCTCCCGCTTGGAACATATCTACCACACAAGTGCAGATAAGTGCAGCAGACGCACTTCTCATACAATCAGATCCACCAGATTCCAATGAGACAAGGCAAAGCTCTGGTCAGACGAGGTCGTCGGCCTCGAGGAGCCCTCGCGAGCGGACAGCACTTCCGGCGATCAATGCCAAATCGCTCATGAAGACAGCCTGGGACTCGGCCTCGGCGGGTGCGCCAACTTCTGTCATGTCTGAAGCTACGAAAGCGAAGTTCTCACGCATACTTGTCCCGTTTGACCAGTTCGATAGGATGCACAACCTGCTGAGAGATTACTGCAAGCGAGGCAAGGCCAGCGCCGTCAAATTTCTCTTGCAGAAGGGGTGTAACCCTGGCACGAAGAAGCACCCACGTGGTGCGCCACTTCTTGCAGCGGTCCAAGGGGCGAGCGAAAGACACAACAAGTGTGCTCGAGAGCTCATTAAACATGATGTCAACGTGAATGTGAAGAGCAAGAAGTCGGGCAAATCAGCATTGCATCTGGCTGTCGAGAACGATGAATTCCAGGGCTACGTCAGGCTCGTTTGGCTGTTGGTAAATGCTGGGGCTGAAACGAACATGCCTGATGAGAATGGCGACTTCCCACTGACGAAGGTCTTCTTCGGTGCGGGATCTCTTCCGCTTGAGAAGCATCGTCTTGAGGCCTTGGCTGTGCTTCTCCAGGGCGGAGCTGAGCCGAACCTACATGCCTCCGGTACAGGAAACACTCCTCTACACTTGGCTGTACGAAGGCAGGACAAGTGGGCCGTTGCCATGCTTCTACACAAAGGGGCCGACGTCAACGCGAAGAACTCCTCCGGGGCGACTCCTCTGCAGATGACAGCAAACCAGTTCCGCGGTGACCTGGGCCATGACCACGCTCAAGTCCTGGATCTCTTGTTACAGGCTAAAGCGTTGATCGACGAGAGAGCCGGCGCACTGAGCCGAACAGCCCTTCACTTAGCAGTCACCTCGGGGACTGCACACGCGGTGAAGCTTCTCCTCGACTATGGGGCAGACCCGCTGCTTGCCGACAAGAATGGCGACACCGCCATCATGCTCGCCATCAAGGGAGCAGCCAAGATGACGGCTGACCCGGACAGGATCGAGGACCACGTCGAGGTTATGGACCGGCTGGCGAAGAAGCTTGGTCCCTCGTGGGCACATGCCACTGACTTTCAAGGCATGTGTGCTGTGGAAGCTGCTTGCTCGGGCGACCACATGGATCTCTTGCGGACCCTCCTTGCCGAAGGCGACCTCGATCCGCGCTCCAAGTTCCGCGATGGGACTGTTCTAGACTTTGCCCGGAAGAATGGGACGCCGGGGGTGCAGGAGGTGATTGAGCGATACGTGAAGTGAGTATCGACGATGAGAAACAAGAACCTAAAGCCACGGGCGGAACCTGTTGACAACTGGACGTGGCGCGCTTTCTCCAAACATTGTCGTGAAGCCATTTCAAGACGGCACAGTGACGCTGCAGTCAATAGAGCTGCTCTGCGATAGCTGGGCATGACAACGCCGAGGCAGCACAAATCTTTTCTTGAAGTGTTAAGAGCTTTAGCTGGCAAAGGAGAAGAGTTGGATCAATCACGGCCAGCTCGGGGAAGTCCCCGATATTCTTGAGGCAGTAGCAGGAACCTACACTGGAATTGGCTGTCTCAATTCCATTGGACTGGTCTTTTAACATGGCAACGATGGAGACCTTGAGACAGCATGCGGTGACGGGATCAGGGCAATGGCTACGCAGAGTCTAGAATCGTTCCCACTAGATGGAAGTGAAGCTTCTACAATTTGATACGGAGTGTCAACCATACCCTCTTCTAAGCATCTTCGGCCAGTCTGCCTCACACGAACGTCGGGAGCCCCATGCCGCGCTCTCGGCCCCTCTCTAGAGAACAAGCCCACTCCCCCCATGAATGAATCCACATCCCCTCGAGTCGACTCATCAGCATTGTCCTCGTGAGGCTCCTCAGTGGGGTCCTAGGAGCGCTGACAGGCGGATTTCCGGATTACAAATTCGACCTCTCTCACAATTTCTCACTGCCGGCATCCACCTTCAACTACCTAGCAGCAAGAAGACAGGCACAAGCAGCCCCTGGGCACCAAAAGGGAGTGGCAAGGTACACCTCGCCTCCCAGTCAGTCTCCCCATCGAGTGAGTGCTAAGACACGTCGACGAGTGAGCCGAACGAAGCACCAAGAATAGCCCCAGCAACCAACAAGACCAGCCGTTGCTGGAAGAGAGATTCCTAAGGGTGTAAAATTGGATAATGTCCCGCTCGCGTCTGTCTCAAGCTGTCACCCCAGCCCACGACCCAAGGTGACTTATCGCCGACGAGAGCCGCGATGCTTGCGAGAGCGGACAGGGGAGGAGGGAAGGGGACCGAACGCCGTCTGGGACGAACCCCTCGTTCGGGCGGTGATTCCAGTCGGATAATGAGCGCCACTGCGACACTGATACCGATTATTTCCCCATGCGGTGGTCTTTGTGTGTGAAACTTGATGCCATCATCATTTGCCCGCGAATCCTCCTGCAGGGTTTCCCACGCCAGAGCCCGAGTGTCTTGTCTGTCAAGCACTGCCCCATCCTCCCGTCTCCCCTGCGCGTGCCCGCGGGCAGACCTCAACCACAACCCACGTATCACGTACCACGTCCCACACGTGCTCAGTGCGCCTAGTTGCGCCTACTGGGGAGTTTTTTTATTCTGTTGCCTGGAAGACACAACCCCTCCACCCTCTCCCCCCCCCCCCCCCGGTGTCGCGGCAAATCCTCCGCTCAGGAGCGAACACTCCACAATTCTGGCCAGTGAGCAAGGCGCAAGGACGCCCAGTGTTGCTAATGATGGTGGCGGGCAGCGACAGCTAAGGCTCTCTCGCTCGTGGCCACGCCGGCAGAGACCTTGATCCTGGGCTGCCCTGGCCCAGCAATGGCCGCCTTGTCTTGACGCGGCTGACCGGGTTGGTTGTCTGTCTGTATGCCTGCCTTCCAGGGCAGTCTTCGGGTCTGGGTTGGCTGCGCGAACCCCACGGGCGAATCCGCCTGCCTGGGATCGTGGAGGTGGCGGTCGCGTCAATGGCGGCTGTCTTTGACGCCTGGTGGCAGGGGGGCAGTAGTTCTAATTATGGTCGATTCGTCGGGCAGACAGGTCGGCTCGTGGGTTCATGTATGGCTGTGACGATCGCGATGCGGGCGCGGAGGCACGATGCCTGGATATCTCGTCTCAGGATCTCGACTGCTGCTGGGTCGGTTCGAGCCGCAGGCTACGCTGGGCGGTGCAGGTGAGGCATAATCTCCTGATACAGGCAGGTCAGGCAGGTCAGTAGAGAACATCGGATCACTTGCAGATGCTCCTTACACTGCCTGTATTACCCATGCGTGGGAAATCATGGGCCGATCGCGGCCTTCGAGTGGCGAGCCAGCCCGCGCAGAAGGATCTCGACAACGCACCCGTTTGGGAAGACCATCTCGCCAAATTGGTTATGCATTGTTGATCAACGGTCGGTCGGCATTTCCACGGAGGCAGCCCTCGAGCTCTGGGGGAGCTCCTCACTTGGCGTGAAACAGGAACACCAAGAGAATCTAAGGTTGAGTAGGATCACGCGCTGCAAGGTGGCAGTCTTGCAGCAACAAAGAGCTCAAGAGCAGCTTCTGCATGCAGTAAACGCCTGGCCGCTGTCCAAGAGAGTATGCACTCTGTCCTGAAACAGATCCTGCTCATGCGGGTGGCACTCAACTTGCCTGCACCGCGAATGGTGGCTGCAGATAGCTTCACTCTGGCCCGGGCGAGTGTGGGCCAGATCTGGCCTCATGGCCTGGCTTTCGCGGGCGAGGACAAGGGATAGAGGAGGGGGGGCGTGTGCATTCGAGCGCGGGATGGGATGAGTGTTCTGCCGTCTGCGTCGCCATGTACTCCGTGTGCAGAAACAGTACTGCGGCCGAAGCTCCCGCGCACCTGCCCAGTCACGATGTTCATTCACGGCTGTTCGAGATGGCCAAGCAGGGGCAAGCACAACGCGGCTCGACGACCAGGGGGTGCGGGAGGACCTCAGTGTCTGGTCCTCAAGCCTGATCAGCGACAAATGCCTGGCTGGTCCCTCAGCCAGGATCAAGCACGACGGGAAGCTCGCAGCATATGTGCCGATTTGACAGAGTGTCGGCGGGCAAGGTGGCCGCATGGCGTCGAGGGCGATATCTTCTGTCCCAGACAGTCACACTGAGACAGTGACATCTGACTGAGATGGAAATATGTCGTACCTGGCCATGTTCCATCTTTAGCAACCGATAGATCAAGAAACGGTTTTGGCTGGATGGCAGACTGACTGACTGGGTTAGCCCTCATCAAGTAACGCACGGCAGCCGACCAGAGTAGATTTCATTATCGTATGCTGCAGCCTTCAACCACTGTCACTCGCCAAAGGCAGCAGTGGCCATTGTGCCCGCCAGCATAACAACCATATGGAGGTCGTACAGTAGTACCGTGAGAACAAGTCCCAGGCGCCCATGGGCTCCGGTTCATCCGGCATCAGGCGGCCCCAGTGGTGTCGGGTATCACTGCGGACCTATACCAGAGTGCTACACTACATGCTGATGGGACAACTCATCCCGACTCGCCATCACATATCCAACCATAATTTCTGCGACAGCTGTCCCCTCACGAACTGACTCGCTAGGAAGTGGTCGAAGATCGTGTAATGGAGCTGAGCAATTGGGACCTCACCGCGGAACTTCCGCGGCTACAAAGACACCGAGAGCCCGTTTAGACAACATGGAGAAAGCCGTAGTCTGCATCTATCAAAGCATGCCATGGCATGCCTGTTCTCAGCCCGCCCTGATGGATGCGACGCGATATGAAGGCAAGCCAGCTGTCCTGGAAACTCAAGCCTGAGCTCCTAGGGCGCCCATTGAGCCTTCCCTCGATGGTAATGTGCTCTGTGATGCCTCATCTTGAAGTCAGAACTCGACGCAAACATTGGTAGGAACGGCTTGTGCTGGAACACCACAAAGGGCATCCTTGAAGACATGACAATATTGGAGACGGATTCTACGCTGAACAGCCCAGCAAGTACCGGTGGTGATGTGGCAGAAACCATAGAAGTCATGACAGCAACCAGGTGCCCTCTGAATCATATCGCCTTTCTGGGGAATATGGTGGTCCTTTGGCGAGCTATAGTGGTTCGACATGGAACAGCCAGGTAAGCCCCTCGAACGATATCAGCTGTGCGCTGTGACCTCGAGGCCGCGTCTCGAGCTCCCAACCCGGTCACGGTTTCTTTGTGACCATGATCTACATGTGGTCCGATTGAAGACTAGCAATAGACAAAGGCGAAGTCGCCGAGACAACCGAGTTGATCATCACTGATCATCATGAGTAGGACATGACTGGAAAACACAACGAAAAAAAAAAAAAAAAAAAAAAAAAAGCAAAGACAGATCGGCAGCAGCACCCAGAGACTCGGGCACAAAGGAACGGGCAGCTCATCCACTCGGTGTTCAGCCACTCAGCACGACGCAGGCACAGGGTCCAGCCAGCCAGATGTACTAGGTTCGAAAACGGGCACCTCAGGTGACGATAGCTTCACTTGCCCGAAGACAAAATACTGGGTTGCTCCCTGCGTGCAGGCCATGACTCCGGCTTCGCCAGACATTCTAGCGAGAAGAGTGACGCCCCCCGGAGTGTATTGGGCTTGCCTTGTCGCGAGAAAAGCCTTGTGTCACCTTCCATTCCTGAACGGCGAGGCCGGAACGGGGGGTGGTGTAATATGCTTTGCTGCCTGTGTAACCCCAAAGGACCATGCAGAGAGGGCAAGAAGCAAGAACAATTGCCCAGTGGTCAGCTCTGCCCATGCCCCTTGTGGATTCGAGTGAGCCAGTCGCAGTCAAGTGACAGTGCCAGTGGGTGAAACAACAGCCAGTGCCGGCAGCAGTAGACCATCGAGTCCCGCATTGGTAAGGCTGAAGAGTGCTTACTGTCTCACAGTCCTGTGCAGTGCAAGTTCTGCTTCCCAGAGCACCGGTACTAAACCCCACAGGGGCAACAAGGGAGAACAAGACACAAGCATTGTTCCTGTTAGCCTTACCGCTGCTTGCCTCTGGCCGCGGTGCGGTGTGACGGAATGCACACTTCCCTCCCATCGGTGGCGAGAGGTGGAGGTATGCAAGCCTACAAAGGACCACACACAGTCATCTGAGACATTCTGATGTGTTGCTCACCCGCCTCTCGATCTTGTCCCACCCCAACTGGCAATATCGAGGCCAGCCACGGCAACGGGAGTGGCATCTCATCCGGTTAGCAGCCGAATCGGCCGGTGTCTCTGTCGCCCACCTTCGGCGCCCGGGTCGGACAATTGTTTGTTCTTTTCTTGCTTCTGGCCTTGGCCTACCTCGGACTGGGCTCGCTTCTCGAAGGGCGAAGACATGCTTCTACTGTGTGTGGGCGCCGCCGAGGCGTGCCTCCCTCCCCGCCCTCTTGGGCAAAGGGCCAGATACGTGGCGTGCTCCTGTGAAGCACATTACGTCCTGATCCAGATCGCGAGTTGGGGGCTGTTTGTGTCCATCCCGGCGAGCGGGCGAATCACAGTCAGAGACATGCCACCATCGCAGCCCGTAAGGGCGTTTTCCTGCGCCAGACGTGTTCGAGAGATTGACGTCCATCAGCACGTGAAAACCATGTCAGTCAACGTGACGCTGGCCTCTGGCGTGTGAGCGTGCTGGCACACAGTCATCACCATCAGCAGTTGGCCGGCGCCAAGCCGACCTGCCCACAGCGTCTGGTCGACCTAGGCGTACAGAGCAGCTTGCTCCGTAGCGACAACAAGAATAAGACGAGACGATGGCACAGAGCTTGTGTTAGCCGATCAAAAACATTCAATTGGGTTGCGGGGGCTAGGTCGACGAGAACGGATCTTTTGCAAACCTGGGCCCTGGCAAAGTATGGACAGCGGGACCGAGGCGAGCAGGCCAATCCCTTTGCAGCAAATGTATCTGCCTGCTGGCACCGTGGCTGTTCCTCGGCCTCGGGACCGGTGATTTTTTTTTTTAGGCGGGCACATTTGGTTAACAGCACGACCCGCCCCAGCCAGGAGTTTAATTGTGAGTCGGCCTTGTGGCCGACCCTTGAAGGCGGAGCAACGGCCCTGGTTCTCGCCAGCCATTTGCGTGGGTCTCGCGGCCGTTCGAGAGTGGAGAGACGGCGGTCCACACACTCGAAAGCCAACTCCAATCCCGGTGCTGGTTCCCGGCGTTTCGGATGCTGCAATCAAATCCGATAAGTGACCTTCTGCTTGAACGTGTTTGACCGCTGGCAAGGGAAGGATTCTAGGTTAGACACAGCCCTACCGAGCTAAATATCAGGGCCGCCTTGGACGAAGGAAGCATGCGACCTATCCAGAGCCGGAGAAGCATCGGGACAGCAAGAGGCCGTGGTCGTCACCAAACGCGGTCTCGTGTAACAGCATTCAGCTTCTCCGCTGTGATGATGCAGAGTCCCGAAGGTGCTGTCAAGTGCGGCCGTCTCCATGGTTCATGGGCAGAGTGGTGCCAAGCTGTCGATAGCTTGTGCGATCATTGCTACCCCTGGTTTGCAGGGGGAGAGCTTGGGCCGATGTTCATTGGATACCACCGTAGCATGGCGCACAAAAGAACCCCCGTTTGATGCATATGCTGCCCCTCGGGGCGTTGCCGCAACGGTGTGCCCGTGACAGCTTTGCACTGGCTGGCAAGTGTCGATGCAACCGAAGGCTGTGTTGATCGACTACTACGGTACTATGGTATTAGCCTGGGTGAAGAGCATCATTTTTCAATCTCGTGCCGGTAGCTTTGCCTGTCTTTGCCCGTTATTGCATGATCGGCCAAGACAGGTAGTCGCCGCTATTTGACAACCGGTCAAGTAGGTTCCCGTCTTGTTGTGGCCCCGGGTGCTCATTTCAAACAAGCCAGAGAACAGTTTCCTGCAGGGGCTTCTGATGAGCGTTGTCCGTCGACAGCTATTGTGCAATGATCTGAGCACTTCATTCTAGAGCACGAAACGCGCGTCTCTGGCAACAGCCCATGGCTTGCAGTGCACACCGATTGGGATGTCGCGTTTCACTGTGCTTCGGTTGCACAGATTCTTTGCGCAACATTGCACAAGATCTCCCGGCACCCAAACATCACACCCTACCTGGTGGTGCTGCTGGTGCTGATGCTGCAGCTTGCCCGGGAAGGACGTTGAGCCAAGGGTGGCCGTAGGGCTGGAGACCGTCCCGTAGGGAGGTGGTCGCCGTCCAAGAGAGTTTCCCCGTGCGGGGATGCCCATGTTTGTCAGCTTCAGGCTCAGGGACTCTCTGGCAAGGTGCCATTGGGACAGATCTGGAGCTAGTCCCCGACTCGTAAGTATACAGTATGATTGAATGGCAGCTCGATGGAACTGCTCGATGCCGCTTCGACACGGCTCGGGTAGACCGCTTCGTCAACCCGTCGTGAAGATGACTGCATGTTGTAACAGCTTTGTTGGCTCGATTTTACGAAGGATGTCCACATGGCTCACACTCCTGGTAAGGGGACTGCAGCAGTGCAGGCACAAGCATTGTAACCCAATCACACATGATGGCGAGCTAGCCAATAGAAAACGCCGGAGTTCCCAGTTGGTCCTGCACCAGATTCTTTACGAGGCAGGCGATAGAGGCTCTGTCTACTACGGCCCATCAGTCCCTCCGGAAGGCTGGGATGGCCAAACACCTCGACCGACAGAGACAAAGCGAAGGCTGCATTCGTGGAAGGCCCCTATTGATTTGATGATGATGGAAGCCATCACATCTGGGCCACGACACACTTTGATTGGGCGTCATCGAGTTTTGCGTCCCAAACTAGCGAAATCCAATGCACCGATTCTTTTCTCGGCAGCAAGTAAACCATAAGCAAGACCTGGTGTCGCCGGCATGTCCCCGAGCGTCTCCTGGTGTGCCCCTGGAGCCGCTGACAGAGAACCCGAGATTCTCGTCGAGTAGTCTACTAGAGCCTCAACGCGGAAAGCTTGCGACAGCCTTGACTGGTCAATGACGCAAATAGCAGGATATCAAATAGAGGCATGGATTTCTGTTATCAGTACTGTTTTTCTTTGTTTGTGCCGTTCCCTGTCCAATGACCGCGTGCGTCGTCGCTTGATCATGGCCGGTCCCGGGTTGCACAACCAGCTGCGAGGCCAGGGCATTGCAGGCCGATGACTGGCCACAGCTCCAGGCAATCGAGGCGCAAGTCTGCGCCCACATAGACGCCGCAGAACTGTTGCGTGCAAATAGCCGTTTCGCAACCGTGAATTTTGCCCATTTCACGAGTTGTGGTGGCGAGACCACTGTCTTTCACGAGCCCGATCACACCTCGCCGTAATGGAGCGGGCAGGCGTCGACTGTGCGCGGCG
The DNA here is from genome assembly GCF_014595645.1 of Diaporthe citri. Taxonomy (NCBI): domain Eukaryota; kingdom Fungi; phylum Ascomycota; class Sordariomycetes; order Diaporthales; family Diaporthaceae; genus Diaporthe; species Diaporthe citri. The sequence goes on from NW_025064849.1 coordinate 4,937,448, forward strand.
GCGTGAGGCAGCTCAACGGTCGGTAGGACGCATGCTACTAGGCCATTGGCTGACGACGTTGCGTAACCATTTCAGTGGTGTTCTCAGGAAGAGCCCGAAAGCGGTGCCTGAGCCCTGTAGGGCTGCGGGAGTACCCACGACAAAGCAATCCTCCCGCGCAAACCGTGCGATTTGCCGTTCTCTGGCGTTGGCTGATGTGTTGCCCGGGCCATCACATGTGTCGTCCCGCTGATCCGGTGACCAGTTCGAAGACTGACCACCACCAAGAAGGGCTGCATGTGTTCGTATAGCTGCGGGGCATTTTGGTTGCGATGCTCTGCCGACTTTTGTGTACGCATTGGGTGTTCGGGGCCCATGTGCGCAACAGGCGGTTGAGCTGTGTGTCCCACCCATGCAAATGGGGGTAATTGTCGGTGGCCTTAACAATTTCTGCAGGACTCGTTCGTGGTACATCTACGTCAGCAGGTGACATCTGCGCTGGGCTTGTGAGATTTGTAGGGGTAGGGGGCGTGTATTCAGCGACTGCCACATTTGACCCATCTCCTGCAGCACCAGCAAGCTGTTATTTGCACGGCTCTGATAGTCTGACCGACTGTTGGGCGGCCCTGTAGGTCACAGTGGGCAATCGCTTGCAGCAAAGACTGGCTTCCAAGTGGTGGTCGCCTGCATAACTCTGGATGCCTTGGTGTGGCACAGCTTGTGCGACCTGGCGTGCGCGGCTAATTTGAGAGGACTGGAGACTGTCGTGGTAACACAAAGTGGCCCCCAGTAAGCACTGTGCCACCTTGAAAGTGGGCTGTGTAACCCCAACAGCAAAGTGTACCAAAGGTTCAAGCGCGCACTTCTCTCCAGAGTCTCTGCCATTGCCAAATGAATACCACCATCTCGGCCATTTTCCGGTGCCGATACCGTCTGTTACCGACCCCGGAGTTGTATCATGGAGATGTACCCAATCTTCACATGCTGCTACTTTGTCCTTGAGGCTGCTGTTAATTTCTGGCTGGCCCTGCGCCGCGGACCGCGCAGCTTAGTAGATTGGAACTTGATTCTTCCTTGATGGTGCATGGCGTGCCAACTTCGTGCCTAGGGTTCCTGGCGCAGTGACAGATAGCTTCAGTCGGTACTCGGATGAGAAGGAGAACAAGCCGGCTGTAAAACTGCTTATTACCGCTTGTCTGTGCTGGTTCATGCAGAGCTCCATGGTACAACTAGGTTCGACTTGTGAAGTCACATTCGTTCCATGTAAAACTTGCCGGTGACCTTTTCTGTCAATTGCGGGTGTGGGTTTCCGCTGCTTTGGTTGTTGGCCACGTGCCCACCCCTTTTTTCACTGTGTTGCATTGAACAGGGTTCTTTTGTAGACCATGACACGCTGTGAGTTTGTCTGCGATGAACTGGACCCAGCCAAATGCCAAGGCCAGATCCACTCTGTTAGTCTGGGCGTTTTCCGGGTGCAATTGCAAGGCCCAACACGTTGAACCTTGACGAATGAAAAACCCCGACACTGCGACCTTATCAAGGGTGGGCGGGCCGCAACTTAGTGCACATCCTGGATGGGTTGCTATTGTGCCTGCAACGGTACCAGCAGCGATGTTGAAAAAGGGACGGCCACAACGGGTGAAGCCTGCGTCTAATAAGCGCGTCCATAGCGGCCCACGTCTGCTGTGCCAGCTGGATTTCTCGCCCGGTAGCGAGTCTGCGAGGAAGCTGCAAGAAGAAATGCAGTTGGTTGTTCCGTGTAGACCTGCGTGTGCGGCCTGCTCCGATTTCGATAAGAACCCGAAGATTGCTACCGCAGTGCTGGAAAGTGGTTCCACAAGAGGGTCGCCAAGTTACGGTAAGGATCAACGGTCCCCGCAAGCCGGGGAACAAATCGAACAGGGTCCGTCGCCGCCCGAGCCTTGTGGTAAGCGGAGTCGACCCTCCTGCGAGGACCGAGAGTAATTATCAGTCCCAATCGGATCGGAAAGATTATGGAAATGGCGTGTCCATCCTTGAAGACCTTGCAGAGGTACCACCAGAGGCGAGGCTTCTCCCGTTGCTTGGCTGTGGGTTCTCACACGAGTACCAACACAGGGCCTGTTGCGACATCGTTGCTGCTGCAGACTGGTGACCTGAAAGATTTGCAAATCACAGGGCGGTACTGGATGTGGACTACTGAAGGACGATCGTTGTTTGCGCCCAGACTGCTTGATCTTGATAGGGGCCCCGGGAATAGGCGGTACCGTACGGTCGGAAGAGGTCACGAGTCGAGCACGGGAGGTAACACGGTGGGCGGTCACAAAGACGGCCTCGAATCTGACAGTCTGGTTTGAGGTGCCTGGCATGAGAGAGAAAACGATAACGAGCGGCCCGTCGACGAGGCCAGCCAGCAGCAAAATCGAGCACCTGCCACGCCGCAGGAGCTGAGAGTCATCAATACCAAGGCCTGGCGAGTTGACCAGAACAAGTTGGGTGAAATCCTGCCACCAGCGAAGGAATTGCCGCCACAAGCGTTTCAGTGTCCCAATGGCGCGTGCTCGTGTGCGACGCCAGTCGCTTGCGGTCGCTTCATCCTGAGGCCGGCTCGTCTCCAGATCCAGGCGTCGCGAAGTCTAGGCACCCCCGATTTGGCGAACCCTTGGAGTGGAAGGGAAGATGGAGGGCCTTTTGGTGGCGTTACATTGGGTGTAACGGTTTAGGGAGCGGACGGCGGCAAATGGATCTTGATGGGTCTCGTCGCTTTCGTCTGGGGCCTTGGTCAATCTGCCTGGTGTGCGCCGTCCCCATGAGGGCACATGCACCCTCCAGGGCTGCACCTGAGGCAATGCAACGCTGCGCCGCGCCCATTGAACTTCGGGTCCGATGCGAGCTGGCGTGCATCGGATGACGGGGCAATCCCGGCTGAGATGTTAGCTTTCGAGTGTAGGATTAGGCAGACGCCTTTTGGGCAAAGATCAAGATGAGAGACTGCTGGAGCTGTCGCCGCCGTGGACAAAGATCTTGTTCCCTTGCCAAAACAGAGACAGAAACAGAAACAGGAGTGGGCTGGGTGGGCTTCCCTGGTGGGCTTCCCTCGAACATGTCCCTTTGTGAGCTCCGCACACAACGAACAGGGAAGGGCCGGGGGGATGGGAGATAATTGGAGGTACGTACTACCCGTGGTTCCTTCCCCGTCTATGCACCGCACCTAGCCCACAGCGTCATTACTGCAGTTGCCAGACTCTGGCCTGTGCCCTGACGGCAGGAACAGGAACGTGTGGCCCTTACTTTATTTCTTCAGACGACTTTACTGTAGATACTTGGATTAAGCCAAGTACCTGGTAGTGGGTGGCCTACTGTTTGGTACACAACGTCCACACATGATAGCAGTGCTTCCCTAATCGCCCTAGCCCGTCTGATAGCGCTGTTCTTGCCCTCTTGCCACACACACAGCCGACGAGAAATAGGGAGTCTGCAGGCAAGAATCCCGTTTCCACGCCGGAAAATTCAGGTATTACCAGATCGGACATGCCAGAGGAGTCAGGGCACTCGCCAGCGGTGTGAGCATTCCCCAGGGCGAAGCACCGATTTCTCCATGCAGGAACAGTCAGAGCTTGCGAACTCTGGCTGGGAAGGCTGGGGTGAAAGCCCAACAATGGCCTCTCTCGGGGACCCCCTGCCAATCTAGAGGCGGTACCCAGGTACCTTCTCGCAGGAAGTGTACCGTGATGAGCATGTAGGTGGAGCTTGCGGCTTCAAGCCTCGTGGCCCCCTGGGATCTCGTCAGCCGGGACGAGGCACAGCAGACTGAAAAGAAATCTCAAAGGAATGCCGCCCTTGCCACAAGTCTGTCGCCGTCTGCCGGTGCATCTGGCTGCACCGGCAACATCGGTGCCTGAGGTCCGTCTACGGTCTGCGGTCTGAGTCTTGCGATCTGAGGTCAGGGCAAACGCCAGGCCACGGCCCTGACACATGGCCACGGCCCTGACACATGGCCACGGCCAGCTCTGCCAGCCACCACCACATCACGCTGGCTGGTTTAGCCTGCCAGGGATCTCAATTTAGAAAACGACAGCGCTGTTGGCTGAACTCACCGCTCTGGCTGGCTGCACTGCGGCGTATGCTCGATGTAGGTAGTCGATGATGCGCGGAGGCCGGCTGGGTGGCCCAGATGCACCACGAGGTAGGGAGGTATTCTGGGATGCTGGTCGAAACCTTTAGTCGTCCCCTACAGCAGAAGGAGGGCCCATCCATGTCGACCATTCGACCATTTATCGAAGGGGCCAGGGACACCAGCATCAGCATCCGGGATGCTGGGCAGAGGCCAAATGAGCTGAACTGTGGGGGTGACGTCGGGTTGCCACGATTGGCGGTGCTCATTACGCTGCATCGCTGATGCTATCGATTGCCCTCGCGCTATCGTTTGAGCCGTGATGTGCTTCGCAGAGTTTACCGGCTGGCACTGGGTTTGGGGTGTGACGGAAGGGGTTGCCAAGGGCAGGGAGGGGGTTTTGGTGTGATGGCTCCTCCTCATCCAATTCCCCACGTTTGCGGCCCCGTACATAATCTCTCCCATGCGTTCGGGTCGATGGCCTGCTGTTTTCATGCAGGACGAGACCAACAGCAGAAATGACCGCCATGCCTTTTGGTCATATGATCTTCTAGAACAAGTCTGCGCCCCTGGCCCCCCCCCTGCCACGTCCTGCAGCAGATGCGGTGGACGTTCCCAAGACACGGGATGCTCTGACTGTCAGCGTGGTAGTCATTGACTGTCTTGTCCGACGACTAGGGAACAGACCACACCCTCTCGAGCCGTCAAAATGCTGCCAGCCCGTCTGATTGTTGCCGGAGCTAATTGGGCAGCAGGCGGCGGAAAGAGGCAGACGCCACGCGGGAGAAGAAGCAGGGTGCGGACCTAATTGTTCCTCCCATCTCCCAACGGCCGCGGGAACCAGGCGACCAGAGCCGTGGAAAGTGAGATTAAAGTACGCGGTACCCAGATCACCATGTGCGCTCGCCAGGCAGCTACAGCAGCTAGCTACCTGACCCTCAGGTGCCGGGGTCGTGAGGGTTCGGACGGAACCAGCCACCCGGATGAGCAAGCTGTCCCTCAGCACGGAGCAGCATGGAGATCAGGTCGGAAGGCCAATCTCGCCTCTCCACACCGGCGTACACGCCCCTTTTTCCCCTCGTCGCCGAACGCAGCAAGCTCCTCGTGATGAAGAATAGGCGTCGCAGCGCGTCTTTGCTTCTTTGGGCATTTTGCCCTCCAAGGCAGACACGTTTCATCTCGCCTGCAGCCCTTGGGCAAGGTCGGCTGTGAGCAGGAGACGAGCTAGCTTGCCTGCAACACCCCATTGAAGGGCGACCGACCCATCAAGCGCCTGGCGCAACGGTCTAGTAGCGATCGTGACATGTCATTGGTCGGTGGCCGCTGCTCGTGAGTGAGGACCAGGGTGTACGGCACGACGCAAGGCCATAGGACGCGGAAGGACTCGCATCGCATATGGTAAAACAAAATGTCGAGGTATAAGGAGGTGGATCACGAGTGTGGCAACGCTGAACAGTCAATGTCGCAGCACGTTCTCCTTCCGCGAGCCCAAATCCGATCGATGTTGTGCTGCGGGAGACGCTCAACTGGCACGGCATTTGCGGCCTGGAGCATTGCTGCTGTGTTGCCGTGGACGACATTCCCACTGTCGAGTAATGAATGCATGGAAGGCAGCGTTGGTTGGGAGTAAAGCTTCGCTGTTGGATGTCACCCTAGAATTTGAGAATGCAACCTCGACATTCGGCTATCGCCAGCCATTCGCTCAATACGGGTTCTTGGTAGCTAAGACTTGCTCAAAGCCCGAAGGTTCTTCTAGGCTGTGAGCAAACCCCGAAGCGTATTCCCGCGCGACGTGAGCATTATTACCGGGGAGAGGACGGGTGGGGTTTGCATAAGCCCACCGACCGTTGACGACGTGACATCTCATTCCTCTTCTCTCTGCTGGATACCACCCTGTGTCGACGACCAGTCAGTACGGGTCATGCCTTGGGGGACAATTGACGAGTTTGGAGAGTTGGAGCCACCCTTGTTGCCTCGGATTTCGTTAGTGGACATTATTTGAGGCGATAAGACGGTGAGACCAGACCCTTGGGATCGAGGGGCCCAGTGGGTCGGTCTCAAGGGGGGTCCCGGTCTGATCCAAAGGCCGACCAGGGCCTCTCTGTGCACTCAGATCCTGTCTCGGACAGGGCAGCTTGTTTCGTACGAGACTCGGCGCCGAGTCGATTCGACGTTGAGATGACAGGAATCATCAATACCTTTCTGGCATTGTTCGAATATTGACACAGCAGATGTGGGCTGCTGAATGCCGTGCGTGCGCTGAGTGTTGGGACGGTTTGAAGGACTACAGCATAAGCTCGCACGTTTTCAGAGCTTGGCGTCCCACAGACTCGGGACAGCGTCCATCTCGCAATTGAGTTTGGGAGGGGGCGCCAGCCAGAGAATGGGACGCCAGTCCTGCACGCGATGCTCCTGGTGGATGCGTGTGGTGCAGACTATGCCCATTCGAGCATGACCACCAGGACAGCCATAGCGGCTGAGCCTGAGAGGCCAGGCACCAGGCGTCGCTGTACCTCTAAATAGAAGTAAAAAGGAACAACAAGGCGATTTCCAAGCAATCCTATTGATTGATGGCTGGGTTGGTGAGAGGCAGGAAATGTGACGGGCACTCACGACGGTAGGTACGCAGTACTGTCTGAAGTGAGGGAGGGGGCTGCGTACATGATGGTCTGTCCTCACAGCCCGTGTGTTTTTGTGACACCCTGAATCGCTGTGGCATACACGGCACACCATGCCATAGTAGGCAGCACGTATACCAGATGATCTTTGGCAAATCAGCCTCGCTCACTTCCACAAGCGCTTGTTTTGAGTCTAAAAGTTAGTGTCACAAAAAGGCACCGTGCATGCACCTATCCCAAGGCAGTCTGAAGGTTATTTGCCGCGCCAGCAATGTTGCTATGAGGGGCTGAGAAGCGCCGAGGGTGCCACGCTCCATGCACAGCAGTGCCGGCTAGACAGCCTACCGCACTTCATCTATCGCGTATCCAACTTTTAGCAGTATTTACACGGTCGACCAGTCCACACGGAACAGGGAAGTGGTTTCTTGTCAAATAGCGAACCCCCTCAATCTCTCAGTCACATCGGCCCTGTCAAAACCCAGGTGTACGTCAAATTGGGCCAGCGGCGCGGAGCAAAGCATGCGACACCGACGCCCAGACCATGCCTTAGTACCTGTGATCAATCAGCACTGCGGACCTTCGGATTGACACCCCGAGTCCGCTCGAGAATCTGAAAAACCCTGGCAGTCCAGCCATGAGCACACGAGCAGCCAGCCAGCCCCTCCAGGCAGCTCAGCTCGTGCGCTTTTCGAGACTGCACTGCTTTTCATCTCGACGAGCAGGGTCCAGGCGTGCTGTGCTCTTCAGGGTCATCACATCGCACCCCATGATACGCATCTCCAAGGCAACCTGCTGATGTTGCTCCGCTCTATGCCTTGGTGGCGAGTCCCGCGTCCGTGCATGCGGGCTTTCCCAGCTCTGCCCGCAGATCATGTACATGGGTCTATGTATGGTGTCTGGGTGTCTACCGCAGGCCGTTGACCGCATTGAGGACTTCTGCAGCAAAGGAGCCCCCGTCCCTGCCCTGCCCTGCCCTGCCCTGCCTATGCCCTGCCTATGCCTGTGCTGTCATCAGGGCAAGTGATGCCGATAGCCAGAGCGCTTGTCGAGTATTTTGCCCATGTTCTCAAATGCACTGGCAAAACTTGAGACGCGATGGCAACTGTGATAGCTGTCACAGCCCCAGCGAACCAGTGTTCAGAACTCGACCTCCAAACAGGCCTGTTCCATGCTGCCGTCAGCCGTTGGTCAATGCGTTGCGGCCCTTGTCGCGGTCCACGGACTCCAGAGGATGCCAGAAGCGCACAACACACAATGCAGACCGAGTTGCTTCATTTCCATTCGCAATGCCAGACTTGAGGGTGTTGTGTTGTTTTGCAGAATCCCTGTCCAGTCTCCCCTCCAGGCGGAAGACTAGTCTACTGCAGCACTGCCTGCATCTGTTGTCTTCATCGTGGCCTGTCATCGCAGACGACTGCTCGTGCGAGCCCTACTTACTGTGCACAGCACCCGCGACGTGGAGAAGGCGCCCACATCGGGAAATGCTATTTGTGACGCATGGGCGTACTGGAGCGCCGGCCGATGATGCGATGTGATGTCTTGTGTTGTATGATGCGTGCAGCGTGCACCTGGGCAAGCTGCAAGAAGCCGGAAGTGCTGACGGGGCGAGACGGCGACCCAGAACGACGGGTCGGCCTGTGCGTGTGGATGTGCAGTGGTACCTGCGATGTGCGACCATGACGATAAAATGCAACACGGTGACACAGCATTGGGCCGCATCCTTGCCCAGATGGGCAACAAGACTCAGTCGAGCCAGCTCGATCGGGGTTAATAGTCGATGGCTGGCACACACACTCACTCATTCTCGCTCTCACACACCCATAGCCCTACCAAAGGACCTTACATGCGGTCTCCAGAGCACAACCCGGTCGGTACCCACCTCCCCAGCATCCGGCCACCAAACGGCAGGTACCGACGGTCAGTGGTCGAAGAACGAGGGGAAGCAAGGGCAACCCAGTCTAGCGCTGGTGAGCAGTGGTCTTTTGGGGTGGACCGACCACCCAACGTACCAAGGTATCCTCTCTCCCCACTCACGGTTCCCAATTCTGGCAAGAGCAATGTCCAATTTTACCCAGCAGGTACGTACCTGGCCCACAGGCCGCAATTACCTAACACACCCCGGCGCGGCGGCGCGGCTCCACCAGGCCTGCCAACCCTGGGAGAGGGCCCTGATCTTCAACCAACAAGATCAGAGAGAATGCTGAAGCCTGCGGCCCACCTGCGGTCCACCTCCCACCCGCCATCTTGGACCGGGCAGAACCCAGCACCCAACAGTGGGGTGGGTAACGGCCGGAAACAGCAGCAGCAGCAGCAACATGGCAGCAGCAATGGCAGCGGTCTCTCTCTCCATGGCCGCCTTCCTTCATCTGATTATGCTGTGTGCCTGCCTGCCTGCCTGTCTGTCCATCTGTCGGTCAGTCAGCCTCTTCCAGCCCAGGTTAGTGCTAGCCGTAATACAGACAGGACAGAGCAGAACAGTGAAGGCAAGAAGGGGGGGGGCCAAGTAGAATCGTCCGTTTTCGCTGGCCAGCACTAGCGCCAACGTTACACAGAGCAGCGACAACCAACGGGATGAGAGCAGGGACAAGGCAGGAAAGGACCAACGACAGGGGAAGCAGGGACAGGGGGTAGGTGCCCCCACCTCGGCGAGCCAGGCCTCAGTTGTCCCTCTGCTTCCGCCCAGGAAGCTCCTGCTCCCCATGATCTTGATCTATCTATGTGCCCAGGTGGTTGTGTGTGTGTGTGTGTGTGTGTGTGTGTGTGTGTGCATGTCCCCATCTGCCTTGCAGTCATGGCCGCTGGGTCTGACATAGCACCAGACAACGACACACCACTCACAACCCAGCTTTTCTCACGTCGTACAGCCCGGAATCTGGAGCCTGTGCCCCTCACACGGTCGCACAGCACACAACATGGGGCTGATGGCTGTGTCGCCATAGTCTCGTCCCCCGTCACCCCAAGGCCTCTTCACCCCTCCCAAGGTCTGTGTTCCTCTCCCGCACGGTCTCTTCTCCGCTGGTTGACAGGCTCTGCCCTCTGACGACAGTGGTGAAAGGGCGGGCGGCGCAGACGAGACACAGACACTACACAGGCAGACACAGTCACCAATGGCGAGTTACGCGCTTCCGACAGACACAACCAACCCCACTCTTTCCGTCTGTATTCTGGTCGCACAGAGCAGACAGCCGAGAAAACAGCTCAGCTCAGCTCAGCACAGCACACTCAGCACACCCAACGCACTCAGGAACTGGCCCTCGCACTCATTTCCGCCCTCCCTCGACCGCTGATACGAATGAGCCTGCCGGGCCAGTCCACCAGTGAGTCTGAGATGAGCCACCACCGGTCCCTAGATAGATAGGTACCTCACCGAGATGGGTCATGTCTGTGTATCTGTGTGTCTGTGCCTGTGCCTGTGCCTGTACCTGATTTTTGTGTGTGACTCTGGGCTTATCCACACTGCCCCACGACCCACCTCCCATGTGGACGGGGACGGAGTTGCTGTCCGCGCACATCCGACAAGAAGACAGCAGACAACACACATCACGCACGCTCCCACGCACGACGCATTGAGGAGACATGAGAAAAGGAGACAGACAGGAAAAGACACCCAAGACATCATCATCATCCATCATCATCATTCCACTGCGACTCCGGAAATGTCACTTTGCCGCTTCTTCCCTAGCCTTGCCTATTCTGAGAGCTCCCCCTCGTGGCGGATGCGCCCCATGTCTACTTTCAGTACCTGGCGAGGGTACATTGATACAACACAAAAGTCCTCGCCTCACTCGGCTCACGCCCCTCCCCCCTCCCCCGGGCATTCTCACTGTGTACGAACGACGTCGACTCCCAGTCTGGTCTCCCTTGCCCTTCATCATCTCCTCTCTGTGGACACTGTCTACGAGGTACCGCAGTACCAAGGTAGCCCGGTCTAGTCCAGCCCTGCCCTGCCCCTGCCCTGCCCTTTCCTTCGATGCCCTTGTCCTCGAGACCTCCAACCCATGCCCCCTGTGTACATCGGACTTGACACCACCACCCGATTAACCACAGCACACAGCACACAGCACAACAGCAACTGACTGCCTTACCGTTGCCCACCCGGTGCCATCCTTGCATGCATGCAGAAGCCAGAGGCAGGCCAGGGCCGGTCAGGTACCCTCGTACCGGGGGTTGGTCTCCCTCTCCTGCTCTGGTGCTTGTCGTCCACCATGTGGTCCTGCGGCACTGTGCCCTTTGCCAGGGCGTGGGTACATGGCCCTCAAGTGTCCATCATCTCGTCTCCAGTCCTAGCCTCTTCCCGACATTGCTCAGCGAGACCCTGCTAGCCTGGCTCGCGGCATGGGCCCAGGTACGGCCCACACTTGTACCCTCCTCCCCTGCGCCATAGCAGTGCGCTTATAAGCTCAAGTGGCCCTGCTCGATGGGGACCTCTTTTGAGGCTGAGATATCCGTCGAGCTTCCTTCCTACCAAAGATAGACGCTACAGCATCTTAGAGCTCATCGTCTCCGTAACGTTATTTTGCAGCCTAGAGATACCCATCGCCGGCCTCATCTCCATCTCCACATCCACCACCTCCCTCGGTGCCATCGCTCGCTTATAAGTGCGTCTGCGTGTGAGCCACCCAGAGACAACCACGATACCACACACATCGACGTCTCTGCATACAACAGCATCATCCTCCAGCTCACTCACTCGTGTTCAACGAAAAAATACGAGAGCAACCTCAGAAACTGCAAAAGGAACATCAGGTTCAAGTCAGGTCAAGTCATCTCAACTCAACTCCAAGCGTACGTGCATGTCGACTTTCTTGCATCACTCGCCCTGCCCTGGATCCACCCGTCGTCTTCCTGCCCTTTTTGGCTGTTGCTATTATTTCCTTTGCCCTGTTGCTCCTTCAGAGAGAGAAAAGAGGACGGTTCGAGATGGAACGTGCATGCGTGGATCAGGCCCGGGAACACGCTCGCTCACCAGACCCCAGATCCAGAGCTAGAACCGGCAGCGGAGGCTCCACCACCACCACCACCAACACCCACGGATTCTTCCAGGGATTACATATAATCGACTCCCCCCCTGCCCCTGCTCACACCTCCCACCTGGAACCCACTCGGACTACCAAGACCCCTGGGCCTGGAACACCACGCTCGACATATATCAACGCCCTCTCCTCGTCTCAGACCTCACCTTCCTACCCACCTTCACCCACATCTCAACTTCAAGCCTCGCCGTTTCCACCTCTACCTGAACACATCTTGCCCCAAGCCTGGTTCAACATACCATCACGACCTCACCCTGACGGCACTCCAACTCTACGAGTAGATCCCGCCTCGGAATACTCCTGCCACTCCTCGCCCGCACCTCAGCCATCACCGCAGCCCACATCATCAGACACTATGAGTACTGCTGCTCTCCACTTCGACCCTGGTTTCAACCACTTCAGCATGGGCAGCCGATCTTCTTTTGCCTGGCCTGGTATGTGCAAACCAGACACCTCCTGGCCTGCCCCTCATCCTCGTCAGGACGACCCCTCTAACATCGCAGCAGACGTTGTCCTCGAGCCTACAAACGGTGGCCTTCTCGGCCAGGATATGGGACACTACGCACCCGAGTCCAGCTTGAGCCCTCCCATGCATTCTCGCTCCGCTACCAGCAGCCCACCCAGGATGAGTGCGGAGCAGCGCGAGCTCAAGAGGCAACGCGAGCAGGCGCGCCGGGACTCGAAGCTCTCAGCACGCATCCAAAGGGCAGGGAGTCAAGGATCGCACAGCGGCTACGAGGTCGCTTCTCCACCACCCAACCAAGGAGAATTCGCACACACCTCCAGCATGTCCAGCATGCCAGTCTACACCACCGCTCCCACCGATATCTCCCTCCTCACCGAGCCCACCACCCTGGCTCCGCAAATGGTCCTGCCGTCTTACTCTCCACCGCTCCCGTCTTCCAACCAAATGGGTTTCCCTAGCCCATACCAGCAGCCACAATACATGGACTACGCTTACCCTCCATCAACGGGGGCTCCCCTCTCCTCCCATTACGGGTAAGTTGATTATCACGGTCCTGACTAACACTGGTGACTCTGGAAGCTAATCAAATCTACAGACCCGTCTCCCACGATCCATCAATGATGTACTCTATCCCTCCAGTGATGCAGACCGGCGGTGCTCCCCACCAGCACGACAACCAGGGGCACGTCCGGGTGGTCCAGAGCAGGCCCAAGCCCCAATGTTGGGAGCACGGTTGCAATGGCCGCCAGTTCTCGACTTTTAGCAACCTCCTTCGCCACCAGCGAGAGAAGTCTGGCCAGGCCACCAAGGCGAGCTGCCCGGACTGTGGCGCCGAGTTTACCAGGACCACGGCACGTAACGGCCACCTGCTGCACCAAAAATGCAAGCAGAAGAGGCAGCCTTCGACGAGCTCGTCATGAGCAAGGACAGACGAAGAAAAAAAAGAAACAAAAAACAAAAACAACAACCCGACCAGAGATGGTGGCTTGCATGATACCAGGGACACTTTCCCAATCGTTTTACGCTTATTTCGAGGGCCATAAACTTCATTTCCGCCGCGCTTTACGCAGCTCATTCGCTTTGCTCCACTACCAACGACATAATTCATCTGGATGGCACTCCAGGATCTGGGCAGAATCGGGCGTCACATCATCTGGGCGACATGGATCTACGACGCGAGAGTAACGGGATATGAATAGACGGAGCGGATCTGCTTTGCAACCAACCTTGCCATCCAACCAGCTCCACTACCTACCAACCGACCATTCTTTTTTACCACCACCTGTCAGACCCACACACATTGTTTGTACGGAGTATCAGCGGCGCAAAGACGGACCAGGAGGAAAACGGAGTTTCTGCTCCATACATGGCAGAGTGAAGAGTTCACCTGTTACTGTGCGGATTTATTGTGTATTCTGTGGTCAACAAAACACCATCGGTTCAATGATTTAGCCTTCAATTCGTTCAAACGGCATTTCTTTCCCACTGCCGGGATAGAAATGATTACTATGTACTTAGTTAGATGTGAAATACACCATCATCAGACCAAAACCCTCAGAGATTGATCCCTGCCAGTGACACGCGTGAAGACAAACCAACGGCCAGCACCACTCTTCGCCTGGCAAGATCTTGACGTATGCGGAGGTCAACCAACAGATTCAAAAGAACCCTGTAGATGGCCCATGGCGGGGCCACAATTTTGAGTCGACGCCTCGACATGTTGGCAACCAACAACATCAAAACTGTTGTCATCTCCACATGACCAACGACTCTTGTCCAAATTTACCACAACCCACCGTCGTTGCAACTAGCAGAGTAGCATGGCGCGCGGCACAGTAGCTCAAAATTTAACGATCAATGTTGGAAAGAAGACGAAAAAAGAAATCGAGTCCGCCGCAAGAGCAAGCCCACCTTGCCCCGGGGCAAATTTAGCGAGCGAGTACTGACTGGAAAGCGTGACTCGACAGCAAAGCCTCCGTCCGTCCCGCACCAACGGGCAGAGCAGCAGAGCCAGCAACCTGCCAGCCTCATACTGTGTAGTACTACTACCACCACCACGGGGCACGGGCTGGCCCCAAAAGCCAAAACGGGGCGCCGCGATACTGCCCACTCTGACGCGACCGCAAGCGCGCAAGGGCAAGATGCACGTCCACCCGCCTGTCCTCCCGCATGTCCCGGGCTTCCCTCGCCCATCATCTCACTAAGACCGGGTCACAGACATCCCGGACCGGAGCAGAGACACAAACTCCGGGTGGTCATCACCAATACGCGAGCAGTGGGGAGTGCTGCCCCCCCCCCCTCCCTCCTCGCCAACATCCCGGATTCCGGAACAAACCCAACCCGCACCCACGCGGACTACAAGATTCGTGGGTGCAGGCCTGAGAGGCCCTTGTATGTGACCTCTCACAAAACGTGACGGCGCCAACAGGGCACGCGAGGCCAAGGCTTATTTCTCAGCAAAGGGCAGAGAAGAGAGTGCAAGAAAGTGGGTTTTTCTGCCCTGTGCCCCCCTGCCCTTCACACCAACCCCGGGATTACCAACCAACACCCCAACGCTTATTTCCTTCCATGCAGCATCTTGTTTCCAGGGAATGTGCCTGACCTTCCCCCCCCCCCCTCGTCCGAATCCAGGGGTCCTGTATCTTGTGTTGCTCCGGCACGGCGCGGAGGAAAGCGTTCTGGTGTAAGCCGTCGGAGTTCAGCGCCGGACGGGGCGTCAGCCGACAGATGGACGAGCGGCCAGGGCCGGCAGCAGCACACATTCAGTTTAAGGTGGGAGCCGCATAATACTGACATGTACGTAAGTATGTATGGACAGACACACATCATAGGATGTACCGTGTGCTGTGTCCATCTACCAAGCAGGAGCAGTAGTCGCAGCAGAGACACGCCGCACCAACACCAACACCTTCACCACCGCCGCAGACGAGGAAATCCACGGCGCTTCTCGAAGCCCATGCACGCCATGCCACGCCAGCCAAAAGGGCAAGGGGAGAGAGGCCTTGCACCACGAGGCCTGCGGCGCGGGCTCGAGGAAAGGCCAACACCCAAGCCGAAAAAAGAACACTACGATACCTGTTCTGGCGTGAGCAAGCCCGGGGCGTAGGTGTGTGTGTGTGTGTGTGTGTCTGGTCATGCCATGCCATTCGGAGAGAGAAAAAGAAACAGGATCGCCCGCACCGGGGAATTCCCTCTGCCTTCCTCTGCCGCCGCATGCGACACAACACGACGAATACGTGTGCGGCACAACCAGCCAGTCACTCCACTCCACTCAACACCACCAACTACAACACACCCCCTTGTGCCTGACACACCCACCTCTCTTTTTTTCCCACGTGCGCCAACAGCTGCAGCGCAAGCGAGGAAGTAAGCAGAGAATGCAGCCCAGTTGGGAAGAGACGAAGAAAGAGAAGGGGGGGGGGCCAGCTTCGCCGCTGACGTGCATGCACGCATGCCTCTGTTGCACGCCTACGCCGCAGCTTGCTTGCTTTGCGAGGCTTACTCCCCCCTCGACCTCCCCGTCTCCCCCGCCCCCTCCCCCTTCCAAAAAATAAATCCACCCCACGCAGCGGCAAGACATCAGCTAGCTGGCGACAACGTGTATCTGGGCATGTGGTGGTCAGGACAATGTAACATCTGTAAGCGCACGCCGTTCCGGGGGTGGTCTCAGCCGCCAGCAAGCAGTCCTCGCTCACCGGATTGGGCGAGGCTGACCGACCGACCCATGCTGCATGTTGCTTCGCTGCTGCTGCTGCTGCTGCTGCTGCTGGTGTCGTCTTACACACCACCTCGCAAGCACGCCAAGGGTTTTCCACGTTTTCTCACTCTCGTTCTCTTACTGTGGTATCAAAACCCCCCCATTCTCCCCACCCCACATCAGCCTCCTTCCCAACTCGGAACCACGCCTGGCTTACTGTGGTATTATGAACACGGGGGCCGGATATCGCTCCCTCGTTTCTCACTGGATCTCACATCTCACACACGCCTGGACACAACACTCTCTCTCACTCACTGCCACCCTCCCCCCTTGCGAGAGAATCCTCCCGCTCAACAGCGACGGGGTAATATCCGCACGCTCGCATCCTCCTGCACGTGGTCGTGACTGAACCGGACTGGGCTGCAGCACGTGGCCCATACGGTGCCTAGTCTAGTGCACAAGAGATTCTCTGGTTCGGGCTAATAAAACTTGGGTCGGGTCGGATCATGATTTCCCGGCCATCTCCATCCCACGTTGCTCTTGTGTGCGTGTGCGCGCGTGTATGCAGTGAGGGTATAGCCCAGCTCAGTAAGTCAGCCAGCAAGGCCAGCAAGGTCACAGCCCAGGAAATGGCCGGCCGGCCACAAACCAGACCGCCAACCAGGCCTACTCAGACGCACACACTCTTTCTCTTTCACACGAGGCGATTTGGTCACATCAATGCGACGGCACCATGTGTATACCATGCACGCCCGCACACCCGCCCGCAGACATGCATGCATGAAGATACACAGATGCGCGCCAGCAGGCGGCAGTCCCGTCTCGTGTAGAACAGAAACAAGTCACGGCCAACCCGTGCAGCAGAGGCCTGTCCACAGTCGGAATTTAACCAGCTCTACCAACCGCCCAACGTCGTCATGTCCAACTGTCCACGCTACGATGTACCCGTGTATATCTGTACGTACTTGACTCTGGCCCCTTCTGGGCCTCGTACCCCACCCCGGTGCAGGCCCTTGGTCGTTGCGCGCAGATTTGAGCCGGCCGCTTGCTGCGACCCTGTTGTGTGTCTTGTTTGGGTGCTACAGTAGCCTTGCCTTCTCTGCCTTTGCCTTGCTCCGGCTGGCAACCGGCACCGGCACCCCACCACGTGGCGCCCCAAATTTAGGTCAGCCCTGTGGAAGTCACGTCAGGCTCCTGCCTGCCACACAATAGACAATCTGCTCGTGGCTCCGACCGCCGAACGCCCGTCAGCAGCCGGAGGTCTGACGAGATCTGCCAAGTCGCGGGAAGGAGTAGCTCGTGGCTGGATTCCAGCACCTGAGCAGGGAAACCACTGCCTTGATCGCGTCTATGTTCTCTCTTGTCTGCGGAAGGGGGTGGAGCGGGGAGGCTGGCAGTGGATGACCGGCCCCTGATCCTACCGCGACAGGAACAAGAGAGAGCGAGACCCGGCGAGGGCCTTCCCAGTCGTCACCATCACCATCAACCACCATGTGGGCGTGGATACCAGCGGAGGCAGACCAGAGTCGGCCGCCGGGTGTCAGACACACCGTACAAGGCTTCCCGCGCCGGTCTTCCTATTGGCGGCATTTGGGCTCAGTAGCGTCTGCACCAAGGTCGCTTGGAGGATCCAATCAACGCAAGGGGATCTGTGCCGGGGAGGGGTGAGGGGTGGGGTGGCTGTTAGGCATTCACTTGAACACATTGTGTACTCTGCATGTAGACCAAGTAGGCACTGCAGGCACTGGGAGGGGGCCCACAACACCCGCAATGCGGACGGAGACTTCAGACAGAAACAGATGACAAGTCGGCGCTGGCCTCGTCGTACCGCTGAAGAGACTACACTACTGCACCGCTTGGCAAGAGTGAATGCAGGGGGGAGGGAGGGGTGTCATTGACGAGGTGATGGGGCAGGTGGCTGTCATTGGCACGCGGTCGACATTGAAAATGGGCAAAATTCACTGTAGCCTCCCATTCGTCCTGTGTGTCTGGCTCGCTGGCGGGCATCGACCGCCAGACAGACAGGGGAGGGGTTCGGTCGAGCCCTACTGTAGATGAGATGCAGTAGACCGACCGCACTTGTCGCCGACCGAGATGTTGGGGGTGAACATGACGGGTCGTTTCGAAACGGCAGGTTTGTTAGGGGAGGCCGTGGCCGTGTCCCTGGAGACCTGTTGGCTGACCGAGCGCTCCGTCATCCGGGGTTCCGCTCTTTGCGACGGTGACGAGTGATGTGGATGCGCGAGTGTGTGGTTTCCCCCGCGGCGGTGGCAGGTAACACAGGCAGAAGCTGAGGTGGTACAGCCCGAGACGGAAATAGATTTTTGGAGGGCTGGCTGCAACGGTGACTTTCTAGCTGCTAGCTGCAGCCCCGAGGAAGAAAAGTGATGGCCGTTGTGCACGGCCCCACCATAACCATCGACTGCTATTGCATGGCACCCAGCCCCGTCGCGGCTAAGGAAAGACGGCTAGCCCCAGCTGTCACTCCAAAATGGGGCGGCGGGTCCCCAGGACGATCGTGAGTTTGCGCCGACCTTAGTGCCACCAAGCCGGCCAGCACGGCCACCGTTGCCGAACAGCTAGGCGAGGGAGCAGACGAGCCGGCGGCCTAAGGCACCGCGGGCAAGGGTCGTCCCAGTAGAGTAGGGCCGGTTGAAGACCCTTGATGGTCAGGTCGCCTGGCGTGTACCGAGGACCTTTGTATCTACACAATTGCCAGTGTACACACACACACACACACACACGGTCGGGGCGTCCTTAGCAAATGACCAACGCCCGTCTGAGGCGGTTTAGCAGTCGTCAATGGCGTCTGGATCTGGAGGCGTCGATGGCCCGATGCGACGCCGTTGAGGCAAAACCAGCCCGTGCTCGGTACAACTGACACCGCCGCTGCACCGTTTCTTAGGAGGCTGTGGTGCACAGAGCAGTCTCGTCTCCCGGGCATCCACCGCGTCGTCTGTGAGCCGCCCTAGGTGTGACAGCCGTTTCGCCGGGCTGCCGCGGACGCGGATTCGGCCATCGACACCCGTGCCCGTAGTCGGGCGCAGCTCACCAGCCCTGCCTGCCATCTTGGATGAAGCTCGTCACCGAGCGACCCCTTTCACCCGAGGCGTCTGCAACGGAGAATGCTGCGTGAGAATGTAGTGGTGACCAACTCCAGATGTCTGTTTCATCACTTTCTCTGTTTCCGGGGTTGCGGACTTGGCCGCCTCGAGGCATGTTAGTCCGGATCACCTGGCCGGCGAGACGGTAGGACAGCGTCCAGCCTTATCAGCTTCCATTTTTACCAATCCGGGCTGCCGTGCGATCATCTGTTGTGACATCTAAGCAGCCCCCGGGTGAGACAATCTGCTACACATCAGGCATCGTCAGTCACGCCAGTGCTTTTCGACACCGCAAATCGATGCTAAGACGGCCGCCAATGTGATGCTGTGGCTGACAGACTGCAGGCCATCATCGGGCAAGATGCGTGAAGATCGCTCGCCAACAGCTGTTGCTCGACCCGTCGGTTCCACTTCCACGGTTTTGTGTGGCTTGCTTCAAGGAGTACAGACAGTTCGCACACAAATAGTGACACTGTCGCAAAGCCTAGGCTGCTTGGGTGGACAATCCCAGCATCTCCGACGTCGTCTCGGACCCGCAGCTAGTGTTCACGTATGTGTTTATCATGCCACTGCAACCGGTGCAGGGTGATAGCCAGGCCCACTGCGGTCTGGCCCAAGCCAACGAGGTGCGATCGAACAGGTGGGATATCCTGGATGTTCTAGGTCGACGCTGTCTGCGTTGAGAAATGGGCTAGATGCCTTGCGGATCCGAGGTTTGATCGAGCTTCTCAACTTGGATTAGGTGGCACAGGGCCTTGTTGGGCCGATAGACCACAGTGCTACAAACCGCGGCTGCACACATTGTCCCGGGCCCGAGTCTCCAGCGCGGTGTGGGGAATGTGGACCTTGCGGTCAGATCGCGTCCCAACCGGATGGGGTGCGCGAGCCTTGATGCTCCCATGCTTCGGTTGACCGGGCTAGAGGCTCGGTGGACGGTGATCAACCGACCATCATTGGTCGCTGAATAACCGACATCTTGGGACCACCAAGTCGCCCAGGACGTTCGAAGCCCTACAGAAGCAGGATACGGTTGCAGCGCATAGTTGGGTGCGCCGGTGGAACTGCAGCTAAAATATCCGAACACGATCGCTTTATGTGCGTGGATTGGAAATACTGCATTCCATCACACCGAGCGACCGCAATAGGAGGATTTCCAGCGAGTTCTTCCCTCAGTGCACCGGATTAAGTGATAACAATGCCGACAGTGACGCTGCTAGCCATGCCACTGGTCCATCATACGAACTGTGGGGTTCCCGAAAGGCCCGTACTGCGATGTCCATTTTGGTTTCAGGGGATGCACCTCAGAACAGCCAACAGTGATACATTGTCAGCACCTTATCTCACCTGCTACCGTCGAGGAGACATGCAGTTCAGGTTGGCCACCGCCTTGAAAAGAGACAACCATACGCTACATCCCATAGTCAATTACAGGTGAATCAGGCGAACGATAAGCCCACCGTGAGCAGGTTCCTGGCATGGTGGCTACCGATGTGCCTCGTGGCAGTATGCCATTGTAGTTTTTGTCGCCGTTGTGGCTTCTTCGAGTGACGGGCGCTTCGACAGAAAGCGGTGGCTGGCGGAGCGAGGGTGAGGCACAACCGACGGGCCGCTGTGCAGCAGGATTTGGGTGATCTTAGGTGGTATGCCGACATTATTGCGGGACTGGAGACAGGCAGATAGGTTGGTCGACGTGGTTGTCTAAAATAAAGCAGCCCACTAGAAATTAATCATCATTACCAGCCGAGTGGACGTCAGTTCCAGGCAACAGAATTCCCTGCAACGAGACTCGACAACACCAGTCACCGGTGTTACATTGGACTGCTGGGGTTGTTTGCCCGGTGGAACACCTCGAGCACGGAGCAGGGACTGGTCCTGGACCAAGCAAGGGCCTAGTGAGGGTGTGTCGATATCAGACCTGGCAGGGCCTGTGCTCTTTGCTCCGTGCTTCAACAGACACAGGACGCCCCTGACAACCCAGTTTCCTAGCAGCAAGTTTGGCGTCCTGAAATGCGTCACTGGCTGTGGAGCAGAAATGTGATAGTTTCGCGACTGTGACGTGAGCTCAAGTCCCGCATGTCATGGCGAGACGTTGTAGTGCATCGCCTGTTGCGGATCTGCGTGGTCGCCGGCGCTGCACGTCTAAGGCAATTTGGTGCCAGGGATATACAAGAGAGCGACCCCCAAATGTAGGGCAATTTGTGTTGTGATCAGGAGCGAAGGCGAAGGCTACCATCTAAAGATATCTGCGATCCCAGCACGCTGAGCGATGTCGACATGCATGTTTCAGTCAAGGCTGGGAGGCCAACTTGAGAGGCCAAAAGCCAAATCGAAAGCCGATCTGCACCGAGTGAACGCCAAAGCAGCCAGCTAGCCAGGCCAATCTGCTATTATTGGAGTCAGTGAGAAAATATACTGAAGAGAAAAGACTGCTTGGCAAGCCCAATGATCGTTCGCTAATTGAATACCCGTTGCACAGTGCGGGATCGTCGTCAACCATATTGCTGTGCCAGAAGTCCAGGCACGATTGCAATATGATTGCTTCTTGTGGTTCCAGTGTCTATGATTTCGATCCGTGGGTGCCAGGGGCCCTGGCAGAAAGAGCCGAGCCGGAGACGATGGGCGTTCTCCGGTCCCGGGTGAGCCCCGAAGGTAGACCAGGGTCCCCCGACGGCGACATCGATCGTGACCGGTTCAATGTAACTTGGCCGTCCGCAAGGGCTTGGCTAGCAATCTGTCATGATGTGCGTGCACACGTCTATGCGTGAGAGGTAGTAATAGCGTCGTCGAATGGTTTCTCTCCATCATGTACTGGTGCAGGTGCCAAAAATACAAGAAATCAAAACACAGCTTGTCAGAGGCTTAACTGGTACCGTGCCATCGCTCCTCCAACAGAATAGGGTCATGAGACGCGTTCGCATGCAGGACAGGTGTTGTGGTCTGAAAACTGTCGCCCACGGATGCTCCAAGATCCCTCAACACTTCGCTAGATGCACGGCACATGTGACGGCGTATCTAAGGACGTGGTGAGCAAGACAACCCTCATAAGGATGACGAAGCACGCTGAACGTGAATTCGGCGGCGCAAAGGCTTGAAAGGGAAGGTTAAAGATAAGTGCTTCATCTGCTGACGAGCTCCATGGCTGGCTTGCCAGCCTATGCATAAAAACCTCGAGGGCGGCAGGAGCGAAGCGTTTCATCGGTGCTCGCGAAAGAGGGTTCCGCTTCGTCGATCTTGAGCCCCCAGCCCCCCATGTGTGTGTGGAAGACGTTGTTGTGATTGATTGAGCCGGCCATGTGGCTAGGATCCGTAGAGACTGGCGTAGAGTGCCGCAAATGTGACATGAGAGTCTCCCACAACGAAGATAGGGCGTTTGACCCGGCGGCTAGTCGAGATCGCTGCCTCACTGATCATCCCAGTGTGGCTCCTGTGAAGACTCGAGGACCATGAGGTATCGCCGTTGTGAGATTTCTTGGCGATCTCAGAGACTATTGCTCCTTCAGTCAGACAGCAGGCTACGGGATGGAGGGGGTAGAGGAAGACAGCGTGGCTTGCAAGATGACCCGACGGCGGCTCGAGCGCGAATGAGTGGTCGAACATCTACACTAGATGCTGCAGCGTAAGGTTCTGACATTGTGCCACACGTGGGCGCTATCACCGGCAGGCCATCATTGGAGCATGGAGCATTGGGGCGGAAGCGATCAGACCGACGGAGAGACGAGACTGGGAATGCAGTCATCGCAGTCCGGAGTCAGCAAGACCCTGTCATGGCCAATGCGTGTAGTTCTTGTTACGGGAGCGATACCAACCATGTCAGGCAGGGAGACGGCTAGACAACTTGAGGGTGAGGATGAGGGTACGGGCGTGAGTGCGAGAGGTGCAAGTCGTCACGGCTGGTCGCCGAAGAAGGGCCAGACCACAGAGGCTGGCGATGACGGGGAGGCTAATGTAGGGACTGCATCCCGCGTCTCGACGTCGGTTCTGGGCGTTGCATCATTGGTAGGAAGGACAAGCCTGTGATGCGGGAGTTGAGGGCAAAGCGCGGCGGTGTGAGTGATGACGGCGATGGACGTTGAAGGCAGGAGCGAGCCTTGCTGGATGTTGGTCGAGTGGGACACACACAAACGAGGCAGTTGGGACAGTCAATCGGGTTGAACGGCAGGCGCTTGGCGCAACAGACGCAGGCGCACCCTCCCCTAAGCGCCCGCGCTTAGGTGCATTGCTACACAAACCATGCTCCAACACAGGCTTACCGGGACAGTCGCGACAGGCAAGTAGCCCCACACGGGGCAACGAGTCAACATCAACATCAACACCAACATCGACGTCGACGTCGGCATCCACTATCCTCGACCATCATCACCGCCAACACGACACCACCATTACCACCACCACTGTGGGCACCACCACCCAGCACATTAGACCACACCCTGCAGAACTGACAAATGACCTTGTGCTGCATGACTCGCCACATCTCAGCGTCTACAGACACAGGATTCGCAAGGATTGCACCAGACTGCATCCGACTGCACTGCATATCGGCATGAACTGGGACCTCCCAGATCAGGGCTGCTCAAACAGGCGACCTCTGCCCGACTGTGCTTCAGGGGAGGAGGAAGGAAGGACCTGCGCATCGCGAAGGCGATTGTTCCCCGTTGTTGCCAGCCACCACCAAGAGGATTGGACCAGACTGGCTACCTGCTTCTGCACAAGCGACAAGCTCCTGAGGAAGGAGGAGGGAGCGAGACCCATCCCAGTCATGCTGAGTGGTCTCTGATAGGGATTCAGGCTCATTTCCTGCAGCAATCGAGTCTCATCTGCGGGTCACCACTCCGTCACGCTGCAAGCACACAAGCACACTCGCAACCAGCATGGCCGCCCAGGTCGCACAATCTGCCCACTCTCAGTGGAGGGCGAAGAGGAACCAGGTCTTCCGGTCTGTGTTTCCTACTGAAAGCTCGCTGCCGACACCGCAGCCCAACCCATCAGCGCCAGTTCCTGGGCACCACACAGAGCCGTCCACGATTCTCTCCCCAGTCACGGCCTCGTTCCTCCTGGCTCCTCTGACGTCTCAGAGGCACCCCTCCGGCCAGAATCCCAGCAGGGATGCCACCAGGAGTGCAGATGACCAGACCACCTTTGACCGTGCTTGGCATACTGTCACGACGACATTGCAGTTGCCACATCCCGCGTCGGGCCAAGAATCGTCCGGGGTTCTGCCTCCGGAGTTGCCATTCCAGTTCCATGAGGATGAGGTCGCATTCAATGCTGCGCTTCAGGTGGTGCTGCAAGCTCGCCATCCAGAGACTGGCCATGACCACACCATCCTGGCCTGGCATAGCCATCAAGCTAGACGGCACTTTATCCAGCATGTCGACCCTTTACTGGCCGCGACATCTGCCACGGGCAAATTGAGGGTCCAGAATGAGACGGCTTCGTACACAGATCATCTGATCGTCGTCGAAAATGCAGTACACATATTGGAAGCTGCACTGCAGCAATACTTTCACTCCCTGGCCTTGATACTGCGCGGGATAGAGCGGGGGGACCGGCCGAGGGCACCACCCAGGAGCTCAGAGACCATTGTGAATCGATTCCGCCGGGATCTGCATGCACTGATTAGCAACTCAGCTGGTCCAATATTGCCATCGCTGCGTGTAGTGCTGGATATTCTCACAGAGCAGGCACTCCAGCTCCCCAAGGCCGAGCAGAAGCACATCAGTCTCAAGGATGTAAGAGTTGATAACAATCAAGTTGATAATGCACGAGGGCAGCTCTTGCACCTCGTGGGGGCTCTTGCACAGGTTGGACTTGCGGGTGAGGGCTTTCAAGGCTTGTTCGCCGAGGTCATGGATCGAAATATGCGAGAATACGTCGGTCGGTCCTACGCACAAGTCTGGAAGGCGGCTCCAGTAAACAATCGGGGCTTCCATGGACTAGACAAAGCTGCAGCCAAGTCCATGAACCTCACACAAGCATCTTGGTGCATCGTATCTCTCTGCCACTGGGTAGAGAACCACTTCGCTCGCCTGGCCTTGGAAGTACGCAGTCGTACCGACGGCCATGGCTCGAAAGCGAAGACTGCTGTGCCCCTGGCAGAACTTCAGCAGTGGAAAGAAATAGCCATAGGTCACATTGCTGCATTGCGGATCTCTGAGCTGTTTGACATTGTTCTCCAGTGGCCGGCCAGCAAGGGAGCGCTGGATGACCTGAAAGTCAGTGTCACAACTCCTGAACGGCGACGACAATTGACCGACTCCTTTTCGGCGGCGCTCCAGAAGCGACTTCTACACCCTGCCCGGTCCACACTAGACATACTGCGAGTCTACATCTCCATGATTCGCACCTTTCACGCTTTAGACCATTCCAAGGTGCTCCTGAGTCGGGTGGTCTCTTCACTCCAACTCTACCTGATCCAGCGAGAAGACGCTGTCCGTATCGTGGTCACAGGCATGCTCGCGGGTCCAGAGGAAGTGGAGGAGGCCCAGAAGGCCACGTCGTCCCCCAAGGAGCTGGGATCCGGTACGGGTGCCAGCGGCAAGCTGGTCGAGCTTGCCATGCTGCTCAACGACCCGGATCAACAACGACGGGTGGAGATTGACGATGAAGACCTGGATTGGGATGATATGAACTGGGTGCCTGACCCAGTTGACGCGGGTGTCAACTACAAACGTCCTAGATCCGAGGATGTCATTGGCACACTGATCAGCACTCTTGGAGCTGAAGATGTGTTCATTAAGGAGTTCCAAACAATCATCGCGGACAACCTGCTCTCCACACAGACGGATTTCACGCAGGAACAGAGGGTGCTGGATCTTCTGAAGAAACGCTTCGGCGAATCTGCTCTCCAAAACTGTGAAGTCATGATCAAGGACATTTTCGACTCCCGCAAAGTCGACAGCATTATCCGGATGGTCGAGCTGGGGAAGCCAACACTGGCTCCTCGCGTCTTCGGTACACCAGCACCTACCACTCCGTACGTGGATGCCGGCCAACAGCTGGATATGGAGGAAGAGGAACAAGGCCTGCTACCCTACCAAGCCCGCATTCTGTCTCGTCTGTACTGGCCAAATATCGTCCAAGAGACCTTCACCCTTCCCCGACCTGTCATAGAACAACAGGCGAGGTACGGAAGGGGCTACGAATGCCTCAAGTCAGCACGCAAACTCACCTGGTTACACCAGCTCGGCCAAGCCACCGTTGAGTTGGAGCTTGAAGACCGCACCGTCAACGTGGAATGCAGAACCTTTGAGGCGGCTGTCATTTACGCATTTCGAGACGAAGATGATGACGGAAACGAAGAGCACAGAGGTCCGGCTCACCGGACCGTTCAAGAACTCCATGAACACCTGCAAATGGATGAGGAGCTTGTTCTGCAGGGCCTAGAATACTGGGAGTCCAAGCAAGTCCTCGCCCGTTATCCCCACGACCAGAACACATTTGTCGTGCTCGAGCGGAGAGATCAGCCTCTCAGTCGTCCCGAGCTTCACCCCGCGGCCTCGGCGCCAGCCGTCATGCAAGATGACCACGGGGCACAGCCGGGGGGCAAGCCCACTGCTCTCAAGCGAGCGGGCACGACGAGTGCGATGGACGCCAAAGAGAACGAGAGAAGGGCCATGTACTGGCAGTTCATTGTGGGTATGCTGACCAACTCGATGCCGAACGCACAGTTGGGGCAGCTGGCGATGATGATGCGGATGCTGATCACAGATGGGTTCTCCTGGAGCGACCAGGACCTGCAGGAGTTCCTCGCGGAGAAGGTGGAGCTTGGGGAGCTGGAGGTTGCTGGCGGCAAGTACAAGTTGGTCAAGAAGTGAGCTTGGTTTGGTGTCAAGGTCCATCGTAGATGCTTTTGCTGGGCAGTATGTTGGAACCGGGGTCATAGGCCTGAATTGAGCGTTTGCAAGGTACCTGGAGCTCACAGTCGCATGCGTTTACTGTAAACCACAGATGGCCACCTACCTGGGCACTTGGCTAGGCGCTCCTAGAACCAGGCAAGGCCGTTTGTTTGAAGGAAACAAGCTCATGGGTATCTCATGACCAGTGGCATAGAAGCCCGCCAACGTCCTCAAATCATGTCCAGCACCAGTCGCTGGCCCGCCCGGTCCAACCCTACCCGCAACGCCTCGTGGAACAACCGAACAAGTCAGACCTCGGACCTCCTCGACGTCCTCCGCGATGCCCTCCGTGACGCCCGCTTCCGCAAGGCGTCATCGTCCTCCCCCCTGCTGGCCCTCTGCTCTGCCCTCCACAGCTGGCGCACGCGCTCTTCGCTGGCGTCACCGTTGATGACGCGGCGGCTGTAGATGAAGGGCTTCGGTCCCCCCGGGTAGCGGCCCTTCCGGACCTTCTTCTTGCGCGAGAAGTAGGTCCAAGTCACGTAGAAGCCGTGCACGTGGCCCGGGATGACGCCGCACAGGAACCAGAGGGTATTCACCAGGGCGTCCATGCCGACGCCTGCGACGAGCATCACCGAGAGGGGCGGTACTGGGGGAAAAGGGGGTTGGTCAGCCTGCTTGAGCTAGGCGAGGAGGAGTTGATAGCCAGGTTGGTTGGTTGGCTTACAGAACATGTTCACCAAGGTGAGCGTGACTCTCTCGAGGAATATGCGCATCTTGTCGACCCGGAGATAGCCCTTCGATAGACTTGGTGTCGAAGTCTGTTGTTGGCCGTGCCTGGCTTCGGGACTGGTGAGCTGACCTAGTCCTCACTGTCTTCGAGAAGAGACCAAATTTGTGTGTGTGTGTGTGTGTGTGTGTGTGCATGTCTCTCGTGTGGCAGCTGAGACATGAGATCGGGAATACATTCAATGAATGAGTAGTTGAGAGAGGTCAAGCTCATGCCCACACAGTCGCTCCAACAAGAGCTCGGCGTGTTCTAGACCCAGACGCCCAGCTCAGAACACCGGAGCGGGCCGCCCAGCCGTATGTACTGTATCATCTGCCAAGCCTCCTTACTCAGAGAATAGACTGCTGCGTGGCATCCGAGGGGCCTGATAGATAAGACAAAACTTGGAAATCTTGATCGCACCCCTGGCAGCCCATGGTCCGTGGCTGTCTGGCAAGCTCCATGACGAACGACTGCGACCGTGATGCGACGTTGGTGGTTGGTCGGGCAGGGGCGGTCGTTGGACTGGGGCCCGGCGGGGTGACGTCACCTGGCATTTGAGCCTCAGCTGATCCAGACCCTGATTGTGCTCGTCTCAGCCAACGCGACCGACAGCTGTATTCTGACCACTCACGGAATGGTCGAGCTGATCGAACCTGACCTTCCCCCTAATTTGCCTGCGGCTTTCCGACGGCGCTGTGTTTGAGCAATGATGCGTCGAGTTATACCAGCTAGCACTTGAACGACTGTAGTCAGGGTTTGAAGAGGGGGGGGGAGGGGGCACATCGCTGAGGTAGGCTTCCAGGAACTTGAGTATGTATCAAATTATTCTATGGTGGTTTTAACTACGGGGGAAACTGTTATATATGCTGGCTTGTGTCCAAAGCCCAGGAGTAGAGCTAGGTGTGCAGGCAGCCTGACTGGTCGTTGATCTTGATGAGCGACCTCTTGGAGCCAAGCTCAACAGCACGCGTGATTAGAGCCTGTAAAAGGTCAATTTAAACAGTCCGATACATGTTGAGATTATTGTACTCACATTGAGCTTAGTTTCCGTCACGTTCTGTTCTCGGCTCAGAATAAAGAGCGTCCCAAAGTTAGGCGACTGCACGATAGCATAGTCGTCCACGACATATTCTTGAGAATATGAGTTAGCCCAAGAACTCATCATAGATTCCATCCCGCTCGATCTCGACCGTGGTTGCACTCACCTTGCACAATGTAGTTGGGCCCCGGGCAGGCATTGGTGGAGTTGAAGAAGGTAACCTCAAACGCCCCAGCGTCGCCATAGACAGGGTCGACAGGAGCTGCCGATCCCGTGATGGTGATGGGTAGTCCCACTGCTTCGCACTGGTTCTTCACACCAACTGTCCCGTCGTCGTTGAGGGAGTAGTTCGCTGTGACACACTTGCAGCCGGCGGTGAAAATAGCCTCATATCCGGCCACCTGATACCACGTGCCAAGGTAAGAGGGCAGGTCGAAAGTCGAGACAGACTTGGGGTAGACGCAGGTGCTACGGGAGAATGTGAGTGGATGGACCTTGGGATTAACAAGCTCCGGACCGATGGCCACGCGTGTGTGTGTGGCACACAGGGGCCGGGCCGAACCAAGGCGGAGGGCGAGCTGGCATGAGGCCTGGGGCAAGCCCTGGGGGCGAGACTTACCCATCCCAAAGAGCTGAAACGACATTCGTGCCATTGGCCGTTACTCCCTGTCGGGAAAGCAGGGGAGACGCGGCGACGGCGGCTGTCAGCCAGGCAAGAGGGTGAAGAACGGATGTGACATGCATATTGAGTGAACGAATGAAGCGATCAGCAGAAATGCAGTGTACCGGTGTCGATCAAGATAGTGTTGCTTGGTCAAGGCCACACATATGCCAGGCGATGTCCTCGCAGATGCATCTTTATATCCTGAAGGCCTCGGTCAAAATGGCTGTCATTAGAATTCATCGCACTCGCTTAACGCCTCCACCTCCACCCCCGTCAAGGTTCCAGCTGGGCTGATGAACTCGACAGTGACAGCGGCGAAGCTACTGTCTTGGCCCTCAGCCCTGCCCAGCGCCCGGGAAGAAGATACCCACACCAAGGGGGGGGGGCCGCGATGACGGAACCGTGACTGCCACCTCTGCGCATCGGGACGAAACATGGCAGATCGATCTCGGGCGATGTGTTGCACAGCCGAGAACGTGAGAACTCCACTCCTGGTGAACAATCGGCCGTCGATTCCGAGCGCAGGGGATGCGGAGACCCCGGCTTTCTTGGGAAGCCAGGTCCGCCTACAGGCCCACTTATGGAAGTATATGTTGTCCGAGGTCCGACCTCACGAACTGTATACCACAAGCTGAATGATGGTGGAGGCCGAGAGTATTCGTCTTGTTGGCGAGGTGGGTCCGTCGAATACCAGTGCCTTGTCTAAAGCCGAATCGATCGATTTATATGCACAGTGACGGCTACATTTTCTCAGAATGCACGTGCCAATTGAATTGTTATAATCATTCTATTGAATCATATATTTTCGAGCAAATCCTAATGATTAGCTGAGGCGAGATCAAGACCGAGACCATTGTTACATTCGGTGCGTAGTTTTGTAGGCACATTCATGGACGTTCGTGACGAGGTCCTAACACCGACTTGTGTGACTTCACCTCTACGGATAAAGTCTAACCCTGTCTATGTGGGGTCAGATCTCTTTCCATCAAAACATGAGATCCGGCCTATCGGTAACGCACGCGCGGAGGTCGCGGGTAGTACAGCGTCTTGGCTGAAGGAGACCTTGTGTGTGCAGCAGAGCAAGATGTTTCCTTCGCCCTGAACATTGATCGCATTTGTGAGTACCATTTCAACAAGGGTCAGTGTCATCGTCAATCATAATATGTACCTCTAGTTGAGCATTCTGTAATTGTCAAACTTGTCAGGCGGTGCCACACGCGAAAAGCCCAGTATTAGAGAAGCTTGGCCCAAGACAAGTACTACAGGGCTCACAGGGTTACTTGTCGATGAGTTGAGGACACAAGCATGGGAAAGATCACTTGAAAATATTGCGCGAATGGTTCAAGAGCTTCATACTGATTATGAGACTAGCAGTCCTCATGCTCTAGTTTATGTGTAGCTCCCAGGTCTCCGAGACAATACTCGGTCAGTTGATCAATTTCCACAGACCTAGACCATCTGCCCACGACTTACGGAAGCTCGCCATCAAGCGTCTTCACCACATGCTGCACCTCCATCCCCTCTGGCCACAGTGCTGGGCCAGGCATCGTGTAGTTCCTGATCTTGGTCCAAAAGTCCGGGATCAGCACCCCAGGCGACGTGTTGTCATAAGCGCCGGGGAACTCGACAAGCGGCCCCAACACACCCGAACCCCCTTCAGACTCGACAAGGACCTGCGCGCACCCAACATAGAACTGTGCGTTGTTCAGCTTGTGCGCAGCGTGGAGGGCCAGCCCCTCGGCACGGATGAGATACTCGCCCGCCGGCAGCTCGGCGGGCAGGGGGAAGCGGAAGCTGTGGGTCTTGCGGGTGGCCCAGATGATGCCGTTTTGGGGGTCTATGGCCGGCTCAGGCGAGCCCGCCGTGGAGCTGGGGGCGAGCGTGTAGCTCGCCGAGTAGATCTTGGCCCAACTGCCTGATCCGTCGTAGTCGGCCGCCGCGACGCCTTCCGGGACGGGCGAGATGTAGACCTGCTGCACGCCCGGGTGGCCGAACGTCGAGGCGATCTTGAACCCAAGCTCGGCGCCAGCCTGGACCGTCAGGGTCTCCGTGCCCAGGGCGGTGCCGGAGGAGCCGCCTGAGTTGCAGCGCATGTTGGTGCTATTGACGATTTGTAGGGGCGCGTTGGAGATGTTACTTTGGCGGACGTATTGGTAGGGCTCGCCGATCACCTCTCCTTCCACGATGAGATTGGTGTATTCCCAGTGGGCTAGGGCACAGTCAGGGAGAAGGCTCGCTGCCAGGAAGCAGAGCGGAACGAGTGTATGATGCATTTTGTGGTTAAAATATCCCAGATTTGGTAGCTCATGAAAAATGTTCGGGAACGGAGAGAGAAGTGTTTGCCAAAAGACGTCCTTCTGCTTTTTATAATCGGACAGCGCCCGGCCTGTCTTCTCCGTGTGCTGTTGGGATCCGTCGGGAGACGCAACCGACAATTTCTTTTCTCAGAGCACAATTGGCTTAGTATTCAGATTGCGAAAATCAGAGCGGACAACCTGCAGAAACACTTTCCTGTTCAAGCAAGGCATGTGGGCCGATCCATGTTTTCGCGAGAGAGACTCACGGTGATCATTTCTCTACAGAGTCCGTGCATACTCTAGGGACAAGCTAAATATATTGCTCTGCGTCGACGCGCTGCATGTATTGCAGCCTAATCCAAGGCTTTCCTCCACCAACCAAACATTGAATGGTCAAATATAGCTTAGCTGGTCCTTGATACAT
This sequence comes from Diaporthe citri, assembly GCF_014595645.1. Lineage (NCBI taxonomy): Eukaryota > Fungi > Ascomycota > Sordariomycetes > Diaporthales > Diaporthaceae > Diaporthe > Diaporthe citri. The sequence continues at coordinate 4,969,469 of NW_025064849.1, forward strand.
CGTGCAATTTGTCCAGAGGGAACAGCAGCGGCTCACATCGGTCACTCACAGATAAATCGCGCGGGAAGTTCCTAGCTGCAGGGAGCTATGCGCCATTTGAATTCTTTGAGGTGCACGATGGATCAGTATTTCCTTCACCCTGAAGTACGTTAGCCTGAGGTGTATTGATCCGCCGATGAACAGCCGACGGAAGGCGTCTAGGCGCACCAAGGAAGCATGCGGACAAAACTATTCAATTGTTGAATATATGCGATCAGCTACCAACATGGCATACAATTATGACTTGATACGTAGACACTCTGTTGCAAAGTCCACATTCACATGGTGCCTGACAGCAGTTTTGAGCCAGAATCCTACCAAGACAAGAACCCTATCAAGCCTGAATTATTAAGATGTCAAGGTTACTCGAGGGTCTCTGCACCGGATTTAGCGAGTTCAAACCGTCCAACGAAGACACTAAAAGATGGGGATAGTCGCAACAATTCTGTACAAGCTACGTCAAGAATGCTGTATTTACATTACATCGAGTTCTCAGGTTTTATTCTGAACTGAAGGCCTGCATTTGTTTCACGAAGTTGAGCCACTTGTAAACATGTAGAGTATGAGGTGTTTTTCGCAGTGCCTATGTTTAATGCCTGAATGTCTCGAGGATGATGAGCTCGAGACTCTCGGGCGCGGTGACCAATTTCCCGTTCTGAATGACTGGTGGAGAAATGAATCAATAACCGTAACTACATTTAGGTTCACACTTCTGAGTTCCCTGGCTCCATGTACCCAACGCCGCCCTCATCGACCATCACATTGGTAAGGGAAGTCAGTTCCCGGTAGTCCATCGCATCGCCCACGGCCTATTTGTGCCAAACATGCCCATCTCGACTTTTCCTTGACAATCTGGGGCTAATTCGTGTTACCCGAGAATTGACCTACTCACAGTCCTAGTCAGAGAATATATTGTACAAGGTTGTGCAGTACAGATTTCTCCGATTAGCCAGACTTGATTGTGCACACGGCGTGGTGGGAGTATCACAAGCCCGGTGGGTATTGTATCGATTGAAAGAGAAGACTACACTCAACCGGTTCTGGTCATGGTGCCTCTTTTGCCGAGGAGGAAAGGCGAAGTCGTCCTGGGTGCCATTTCGAGGTTCGCCTCGAACGGGGCTGTGGGCGCTCTTAGAGGCAAATGCATAGATGTCTTTGGAGTGTACCGGTAAATGACCAGATACAATCGTTTCCAATGCCCACGAGCCTCCTGACATGACGCCGAGGCACACGAGCAGTCAGAACGGTGTTGCTGCTGTGCTGGTAGAGTGTACAACTAACTACTCCAGTGTCTGTGAGTTTGGACAACGGCTTCTGTGTCTCTGACTGCAATCCGTTGGTTCAGCAACTTGGCGTTCCTAGATTCTTGTGTCCGACTGGAAGCTTAGCTACTGGTTTCGTTCAGGCTGGGAGCCCCAGAAATTGGGATCGGCTTGGTTCTCCGCGATGGCCGCAAAACCATCGCCATCTGGTATGGATAGCGCCAGAAATTCTGAACAAAGCTCAATGGTATTAAGCACTGTAGGGCTGTATCCTTGTCCGAATCCTTGTACATGAGAATCTTCTAGCTGACTATGAGTCGGTCTTGTAGGGCCATGCTCCGGCATGAAGGCCTTTCCTGTCGGAAAAGTAGGCATCTCCGTATAGGCGCACACCTGATTCATGCCAACGAGGGAGCGGCGGTCCAGGTTGTGGATGGGCATCTGGTATGTGCTCGTGCCTGCACGTAAGTGCTCGCCCTCGGCCCCGGTCGCTCATCAAATTGAGGCAGCGCCGGATTCCTGACCCTTGGATGGTACCTAGGCGCTCGCGGCCCAAGGTCCGAGGCGCGATCCGACACTGAGTGTCAATGCTGCAGCGCGAGAAGTTCGCGATGCGCAGACTGTCTTGAGGTCAAATGCGGAGTTGTTTGCTTGATGACGAGTCGAAGTCGCGATCTTGGCGTAGCAGCGACTTGCAGTGGTCACACCTGCCCGGAGAAATCGTGACAGATGATTCCTAAGCATCGGAGTAGGTCTTCGCGATGAACTGCCTGAAGGATAGGTCGCGTGAATCTGTCTCACTCCTCCGGATGTCTGTCAAGTAAGACCGAGAACAGACAGTTGGCATGCTTAGAAGTGTTGCCCTGATTCAGAGGAGTATGAGAGGGAATTCTTGAGGATACTCGACATGGTTGGGACTGGTCAAGAGGTGTTTTGTAGGCTGATTGGACAAGTCCATTGGATGAATGGTGTTTAATTTAGGGAGCCCATGACTATCGATTTCGCGTTCTGTCCTCGAAATAGTCTCAATTAAAGGAGGAGAAAACGATTAGCCAGGGGCCATGATGCTGTGAAGGAACGCAGCGAGTGATACGCCAGGCACCTTTCCCTCCATTATGCTTGTATCAATAGTCTGAAATCGGTTGAGCGGCCGAGAACGTGATGAATATTTTCCGCTGGTCCAAGGAGCTCCACTCTTCCTCTGGTAATCGATATCCAGATTCCCCCACGTAGATGCCTACGCCTTGGGCCCACATTGAGATAGACGGGGCGTCGGCATTGGAACTCTGGCCAGAGGTATCGCTCCATGCTCCGGTGGTTGGGGGTTGTGAATTCCGCAATGGAATCATGGCTGGTGAGAATGACACCGCCGGGCATGGACTGTCTGCCTTGTCCGGAGCGCTGCAACCTCGCAGGTCGCTCCTGAAGCTCCTCTGTCTCCTCACGTGCTGGCTTGCCCTTGTAAAGAGGAATACTGACTAATGGAGTCGAGACGACTGCCGAGAAGCCGAGAAGAAGGTGGTTAGGTACTTCAACAACTTCGGAAACAGACGACCGCGTTGCGGTGGGAATGCAGGCTCACGTGGGATATTTTGGTTCTGGTTGGGACCTCCCCCGATCAGAGATCCCGGCGGCTTCTTCTGTTCTTTGAGCTGCACGAGATCGGTCCAGGCCTTGGCGAAGCATCGGCTACACCATGAAGATATCGGATGCGAGAGCCAGACTGCCAATGAACTTTCAGTATCGAGAATGTTTCCGGGTTTCAAGACCTTGCAGGAACCGCCGACCGTGTTGTTGTACAACTGCTGCCCTACAGCCGCGCTTCTCTGGTCCTGAATTCCCGTCTTGACGAGATCCTAGGTGTTCAGACCCTCTGTCTTATCAGAAAGTCCGTGCCGAAACCTCCAGGCCTTGTTAGAATGCTGGAAGCCTAGGCAGTGAGTGCCCTGAGTGGCACTCAATGGTTCTTCTCGTAAACATCGATCAGTCTGAGAATCTTTCCGGCGGTAACAGCGTCCACCATTGACCGCTGGTTCGCAGTCGACTGGCCACGGCGTCGAAAGTCAACAAAGACTCTCTTGTTTCCGCCGCCCGAGCCGTATGGGTCGATCGGATCAGCTTCTCTCACTTTCTGGAGAGTAGTCATCAGTTTGTCGATGCCCTGCTCGCGCACAACCTTGGTAGACCATGAACGGGCGGAAGGCGCCAGCCAGACTGCCCAGGGCGAAGTGATACCCGGATTCCAAGACCTTGCAATCTCATAGCGTAGAGGTACGCGTGCGATTTCGATCGGATATTGGTGGCAGTAAGGCCCCAGACCGGCAGAATCCTTATCGGTCAGGCTCCTTCTCGCTGGCACAAGTCTGTGGAATGGCTGCAAAAGCGCCCGCGGGTCCTCCGGTATGACATCCACACTGACTAACAGCAGATTTATTTCTTGGTAGCTCGCCAAACAGATTCTCCTTCAGGCGACTATAAGCTGAGAATTAGATTGCCGAGACGGACGCATTCCGGAGCAAGTAAGCGGACCCTGGTTGTGGCAGCCGGGCACACCAGATCGAGGAAGCTGACTCGGTCTTTGACAGTGCCACATCCCCTCGACCGCTGCCCTCCTTGAAGAACTCCATGTAGGTCTTCATTGAAGTGGGAGCCATGATCTCTCATCTCCTCGACCCTTGTCCTCCTTGAAGAACTCCATGTAGGTCTTCATGGAAGTGGGAGCCATGATCTCTCTGGTGCTGTGAGTGCTGAAGGCCGAGGGCTCGGTAGATACCAGCGACTTCCTGGGGCTTACAGCCGCTGTGCTTGAGGCATCGGGAGCCCGCAACGACGACGTCTCGGGGCTGGGTAGGGATGTCTCCACGCTTCCAGACGGACCCCATTCCGGGCGCAGCCTTGTACAGGTTGACCTTCGCGCGGCGCTCCCACGTGAACGAGACGCCGGGTTGGGAGATCTGGAAGGTCCAAAGACCTCAGATCGGAGTCTCTTTGCAGAAGTCGGCGTAGGTCATGGCATCTGCGGACCGCTTGAAGGTGACAATTGCAACACGGGTCCAGGAATTTCACCCGCAGGGTTTCCGCAACTGATGGCGGCGGTCGATAAGCGCCCAGACGGCACTAATTTTTCTTCTCTCTGGACACAACAATGGCGTGGTGATCGTTCAAACGACCGCCGTAGCTGGAGGGTAGGGCCCGCCGCGTCGGATCTTGATGTTGCCATAGCTCAGAGCCAATCTTGACCTTACTCAGCTGTTCGAATCCAAGCCGCATTAGTCTATTGCTCGGATCGAGGGGAGGGTAGAAAAGCTTGAAAGATGAGTCTCGTACCTAATCATGCATCTCAAGCCACCATGGGCCTTTTAAGGTCTTGCTTGGGACCTTGAAAGAATTGCAGGCCACAGATATACACTTTGTATATGTTGATTGCAGTGTGCCGACTCCGAAGAACAGAAGCCGTCTCGCTCCTCAGCCGGCATTGTATGTCCTCTCTAACCGTTTCTGCGTCCCGTGGGTCTACTCATAGTAGGTCTGCTTCCCGAGGATTCGCTTCTTTTCATTGTCGTAGCGGTACTTCTGGTCCTTGAGTCCCGAGTCCTTGAAGACTGCGGCGTGGTTGGCCCACGAGGTGGTGGGAATTGATTGTCTTGTCGCCGCGGCGCATATAAAACCGATCGAGGAACGGCGCCGTGGATTTGTAGAGGTGCTAGTATTTCCCCGGCGAATTTCACCCGAGAAGGATGGGATACGGCACCGGCAACACCGCCAGCGTAGAATGCAGCCACCACGGGCTGACTGATGAAGAGGCTGAGGTGGTCCGTCGGCCTCGGGGGCAGAGGCGGGTCGCCATCGGAGGGAGTGGTCGGGATGTCGCTCGGAGACGCTGACCGGTGTGGTCTATCAATAACTTGAGGTGCGGCCTCAGACCTGACCAACTTGCTACAGCCAGTCTTGCTTGACTAGGGGATATTCAGAGAATTGTTCCCAATATCTCATAGGATAGCTGTCTTTGGGCAGACTTCTTGTCGCCCTTCGCACCAAGCGAGGATCAGACCGGAAGGATATGTTGCTCATACGGCTAACTCCGCTGTTCATTCGACTGACCGAAGTAGTAAGCGGCACAGGGAAACCAAGAGGCAAGGTCTGGTGACAGCCCTGTGGGAAGGCTTGCGTAGAGTACGTGGGCACGGGCCTGCTTGTTCCAGAATACGGAGTAGGTGGTCGTGGTGGCTGGTTCTCCAGCTCGTCCAGCTCGAATTTCTTAAGATGAGGCAAGTTTCGAGGAGACTGGTCACTAGGTTGGCCCGGCGAAGGCGATGTGAGCGAAGACGTGGCCTTGTTCTCAAGATAAGTGAAACAGACCGACATGGGCCTCGAGGTAAGAAGAAAAGCCCCACGCTGTCGACGATGACGACAAGCTGTATAGCTACGGCCGCTCAACGGCTCTGCTCCGGCCGAGCAACAAAGGAGGGTCGAGTTTTCGACCGTTTCTCCCAGCTGTCCATCTGGTCCAGCGGGAACGCTTCAAACCGGAACTTCGACAGCTTGATGGAGGAGGAGCACGACGTTGTCGGCTCCGCCGTTGATGCCAAACAATGGTCAGAAAACTTGAGCCAAAGGTTGTCCACCACTTGTCGCATCGATTTTTTGATGTTAAGAGAAACGAGTCGGGCACCACGCTGGTCCTTGAGGTCGCCCCTGTTCATGTTTGAGCTGGAAGGACAAGATTTCAAGCATTTCAGTATTTCTCGAGGACTTGGGATGGTATCATCTTCTGTTTGGAGCATCGGTGTAGACGCGCTCAATCTCTCTGCACAGCCAATCCCGAGGAAAGATTAGCTTGTCAAGTTCTGGCGGTTCGAGTTAACCTGACAAGGAGAGAGAATCTCACTCACCATCCATGGTTCAGGACGAGAGAAAATTACTGTCAGTGCTTTGATGCTGGCGTTTCGTGCGCAAAAGAGCCTCTCTGGCTTCTCTTGGGCGGCGGACCACCCTAGAAATCAGGCCCCCTCTGGGGTTCGACCTCTGTCCGGCTCGCTGCTTCAGGGTGGTACTCTCGGGGGAACTGGTGGACAGTGATTGGCGGCGAACATCCGCAGAGAGCCAAGTCTGCCCGGCCGAGTCTCTCCCTAGGCTTGCTGGTGCCGTCCGTCCTGACTCTCACATACCCCAAGTCAAAGAAATGAGACCGAGCTCTACTAAGAGCGTAGTTTGGACCGAGGCCTCGAATAGGAATCTCACCCGGCGGTTTTCTCTCCTTCAAGTCAGGTACTTGGGGCGGTAAGCCGTGACGTACACCTCGTTGGATTCGCGTTCCAATTCGCCGTCGCCAAAGTCCTCCTTCGCTGAACGCCTGACAGTGTTCAGAGCTTCATCAGCAGCGGGCCGTGCCTCGTCCAGAGGTATGTCGCTCAGGGCGAATGTGAGAACTTCTCGTTCACCAAGTTCAGGGACACCTTCATCGGCGCTGTTATCCCCATCTGAGTCCCAGGGTCGTAACTATCGAGTGTGGCTCGAGAATTGCCGATGTCTGGCACAGGGATCGCAATCTCTTTCTCATACTGCTAGTGCCACGGGCCCAGTATTCGCTGGTCGGGAGAGAGGGCAAGAATTCGCAGATCCATTGCGGCGACACTTTTGTCTATTGCTAATTAGCACCACACCAATCCAAAACTCTTAGAATTTGGCCATGACCATAGGGTAGAACGAAAGGATTGTTTACATACCTGTGCCAATTTCGAACTGTGCAGGGCTAGCTTTTATTGGTGGTGTTGTTGCTGGACATGATGAACGAATTTCTGGTATACAGGATACAAGAAAATGAGGAATTGGTCAAGATATTGTCTGCTCTCGTCCGGTAGGAGGATCAAGGCGCGTTGGTCTACTCGAGGGTGTAGAAAGCATGAAGCGCGCTTGGCGGTGCACTGGTGATGTCTTCAGGCCCAAGGCTATTTACCTGATAGACCCTCCAGAACTCCACCAGAGATGGCGCGGCCTTGAGGCAGGCCATGGCCTTGGCCAGGATCTCCTGCTCGCGCGTGGTGAGGGAGCTGAAGCCGCCACCAGCAGCGGCCTTGGGTGCTGCGGGAGCGGAACCGCTCTCACAAGCTGTGGTCGACCAGCCTGTTCGTCGCAGTGTTCTGGTTTGCGGGGTACCCAGCGGCCCTCTGTCCGCGAGCTGTGGCCGTCTCCAGCAGCAGCCTTGGGCGTGGCGGGAGCGGAACCGTTCTCGCCGTTGTCAGATTTGCCTGCCATGGTGACGAGCTGTCTTCACCCGGCGTGTTGTTGGCTCCAAGAATTCCTCAAACATTTGTGCTGCAAGGATCTTGGAAAAGTGTGAAAAGTCTTCGCGCGGAAATGTGACCAGGTGACACATGCAGCCCATTGAAGAGAATGAGCATCTGTGAGGCTCCACATTTGGTGAAGTCGGCGTACCCGCTGTCTTGATCGGAGCTTGTTGGTATGTGATGTCAACAGCTACCACACGATACAGATGTAATTCATGTGACAATCCAAGTCCACCGAGTCAACAACTTGAGAATCGGACTGCCGACAGCTGCTGTCAACTGGAGCTGACCTCAGTGCAGATTTCCGGAAGAATCCCCTCGAGCCGTATGTTCTCAAGGCGTGTCCTCTCGAATTGTGTTTCCTCTTGGCAGATGAGCCTCTTAAAGAAGATGGAGTATTCAGAGCAGAGGATTCTTGTGCGCTGGAACTATAGCATTCCTCTCTGGTTCATCTTGTTCTGGGGTAGAGGGTAGCCAGAAGAGCGTTGATGCAAGGGTCGAAAGGTCGGGAAGAGTGTGGTTGTTGTCGTGCTGGACAGTGTCCACCAGCTGCCGACCACCATTGCCACAATACGGTGGCATCGCGTCATTGGCAGTTTCCAGGAAGACGCTCTCATCTTCGGCCAGCTCAAACCATACTAGTTCCTTCACATGGACAGCTAGATTATGTATACAGTGCGGCCTCGTCGTGGCCCGCGGCCCGCTGCTCCTTGGGCTTCTCGCCAGGGTGGTGAGGCAGCATTTCAATATTAGAATGCGATTCAAGATGAAGGAACGAAGCCAGGTTGGCACTGCCCTCCTGTTATCCACTCCTCACTAAATCGCCGTCATCGTGATTGGTTTGAAGATCTTCGGAGGGCACATCTTCAAAAGATGTTCGAGCAGTGGTGCTCGTCTCCTCCGAGGTGTTGGGAGTTGGTGCAAATTGGACACGCGCTGCCAAATTTGGTACGATCTGTCTGAGTGGCCAAGACGTATTCTCCAGTTGTTCTGACCCATGGTCCAACACGTCCTGCGTACCGTGACCAATTGTCAATGATGAGGACGAGGAGTCATCCTCGCCAACGGTGCTGTTGGACACTAGGATATCTCTGGATTTTGGTCAGTATATCTTGTCTGTAGGACCCGTAGACTTGAAGAGAACATACCCGAGTTGCAGACATCCCAGCGGTACAAATCTGCGCCGTGAATAGGGCCTGGAAGCCACTTCGAATTTCTTCCCTTCGCGCTCTGCTGATGGGGCTCCCTCCGGGCCCTGTTGGTGCTTGTTCCTAGCCTGGTCCCTTTTAGTCATTGTCGCCGTCGGATTCAGACTCTGATGATCGGAACCACAAAGCGTTTCAGTGGAATTTTTCGAATAGAGAGGAGCATGTAGCCTATGTGGGCATCTAGACCACATAGAGCGGTTTAGCACCCTGAGGGTCCGTCAACTTGTTCGCGATGGCGGTGGCTGCGACAGCCCAGTCTGCGACAGCCCTTCTAGTGCGGCTCTCGTCCTCTGGATCTTCCGCCGTGGCATCAATGCGAGCACGCCACGCGGCGGTGACCCGGCCAAACCGCACCCCAAGATTATGTTCGGATGCTGTTGGGCACCAGCCGTGGCCATCGTGAGTGCAACGCCGAACAGAAGCTTCACCGGTGATCTTAGCGGCGGTGCTGAGTGACTGAGAAAACAAAACCTCCTCGCTATCATGTTCTGGTTTGTTGACGACTACAAGAGTCTTGCTGCACCAGATTGGAGCCATATCTGCCGAGAATAACGATCCACTCATTAGATGATATCGAGTGTAGCGTCGAGTCGAAAGATATGGAGGTTCAGGTGAGAGATGCCTTGGCCAGCACCCGGTGATATGGGGAAGCCACGGGCACAGCCATGATCGACTCTCCCGGCCCGCGGGACTATCACCTCCAGACCACATGCTCGGGCCCGGCAGGACCATCACCTCCGGAACACATGCTGTGCCCGGCAGAGCTGTCACCTCCAGAACACGTGCTTGTGGTGTTCGTGAGAGGGGCAGGGAGCTGCTTGAGACCTTTCTGGCCTCCTTGTTGTTTTTGACCGTGTTACGTCTGCGCAGTCGAGGTGCTCATGCCCTAAATCTTCTTTGAGGGCCTTGCCCACAGACAGCTTGTACTCTTCGCGACCGGCGGACTGGATCTGGAACACGATCTTGAGGTGCTCCAGCGGTGAGACAACGGTGCGGGATACAGCACCGGCAACACCGCCAGCGCAGAATGCAGTCACCACGGGCTGGCTAACGAATAGGTGGAGGTGGTCAGTCGGCCCCGGGGGCAGAGGCGCGATGGGTCGTGCCACAGACCCTCAGGCCCAAAGGCGATTCCGGCGGCGAAATTGAAAAGGCCACTGTTGGCGTGGGCGGACTGCACGAGGCAAAAAAGGTCAAAAGGGTGCCGTTGATTACTTCAAGTAATGAGTAATCTTTGATTTCTCAACAGAACATGGCGGATGTTGACGGTATAAAGAATTCCTCTTCAGTCTCCCTAGAGACACATTAGTATGTTGTCACAAGAAAGAGACAAACTAGTAACCGCGTGCGAGATATGACCACTTACATTTACTTTTGCGAATTCCGTAGGTGAGAATGAGTTCGCGTGAGAGCTCCGGTGCCAATGCACAAGACGGTGTGCCGTCGAGTCGTAGTCCCAGCTGGTCGTAGGCTACTGCTTGTGGAGGTGCATTGATCTGCCCAACAAAACCGAGGTCGGGCATGTGCTACACCGCGAATCGGTTGCGCAACCTTGTTTGGAGGCAGACAACCCGTGATCTCAAAAGACGACCGCAGTTGGTTGTCATTGACATTCTGGGCTTGGTCAGCAAGAGACTCTCCGCCCTCCTGCTGTGCACCATTCACGTGCGGGCGAAGATGTCTTGTCTTCACCAAGAAATGCGGTGCTCTCAACATGAGAATGTCCACATTCCATTCGTAGGCCCTATTGAGTCTCCTGCCAAGCCGAGGCGCGGCCGGGAAGGGCACCTTGCCGCGCGGGTGTGGCTCGTGAAATTGGACGTTCCGGTTGACATCCAGCGGCACTGGCCTGAACTGCGACGGCTCTGTTGGAAATCTGCGCCGAGTGTCTCGGCATGGGCCTGCTTGTTCCAGGATATGGGGTGGCCGGTCGTGGTGGAAAAAATGGGGTTGAGCCGGGGATGACCACTAGAAAGGGAAGACTGAGTGAGTGCCTGCTCGAGTGAAGAGTCGAGGTTGGAAGAGCCGAGGTTTGGAAGAGCCGAGGTTTGGCTCTCCAGGTCGTCCAGCTCGAACTCCTTAGACTGCCTGCCAGACTGCGCGGGATGATGTGTGGCCAGTGCAGACATGGCCAGTGGACAACAGTGTTGCCGGCCTCCCCCTTGGTGAGGAAAAGTGTGCTGCCTCATTGACCCCTCTGGGCCTCCTCGGAATTCGCAAAGCGGTTGAAGGCTCGAATTAGACAGCCGCCGAACATCGGCTCAGTCTTGTAGCCGTAGGCGCACGCCGAGTGGACGATGTTGTCACCGGCCTCGTCCTTTGCCAGGAAGAGGATATCCGCCCGATCAATACTGTTGGGTTCCTCTGACCCTCTCGCTGGGCCAGGTAGTCGAGGGTTCTGCCAAACTCCACGACGTCGCCACTCTTGGCGTGGTGGTTGAGGATAGTGGCGTCGTAGGTTGTGATAGTGTGAGACATGATGAAGGTTTATGTAATATTTCTGCCCTTGCTTTGTCTCTGGGCTGCTCATGGGTCTATGCCGAGTATGTTGCCGGGATCGTCGACGTCGCGGGCGGGCCGCCGTTGGTCTGTAGAGACCACTGGAGGCGTGCAGCCCGGCTATCTGGCACCGCTCGGATAGGAGCACGGAATCGCCAGTAGGCATGGATCGGGGCCGGGTTCTCCCTGGCCTCCCCGGCTTCCTGTGCTGCATCGATTTGATTCTCATAGTTGGTCAAGTGAATGTCTCTGACACCGGGTACCTCTTTCTTTAAGAGATGCCCGAGTATTCGTGCTTGTCTCTTCGGATGTACTGTTGGGAGTTGGTGCATTTTGGACCCGCAATGTTGAATTCGGGACGCTCTCACTGAGTGGCCGAGACGTATTCTCGAGTTGCTCCGATGTGTGATCCAACACGTCCTGTGTTCCTTGGCCTAGCCCAGGCCGAGCCGTTGTGCCTGGAACATCATGTTTGTGAGCTGGCCACCGGAAGTCTCGTTTGTTCGTACTCCTCGGGGTCGACAAACGGGTGAGCTGCCCAACACTTCTTTGGTCACATGACCAATCGTCAATCAGAGGGGAAAGAGGGAAAAGAGGAGGCCATTTTCACTGATGGTGTTGTTTGTCGTAAGACTCGTCATCCTCGTAGTATTTCTGTGCGACCTCGCCTTTTCTTGCCAAGCCTGAGTTGGTACTCCAGTACCCGGTCTGCAACCCACGGAACCAGACAGTCATGCGGGCAAATTCCATATCGTGAACGGCGCTGTACGCGCTCGCGTCGACCTCCACCCAGTTTTGGAGGAGGCCTCCATTGACATTGGCAGGCTGGAAAAGAACGACGAGGCTGTAAACCAACGAGACCCTGGAAAGTGTCTTCTGATCTCGCTGAGGAGATCCTGGTATGTTGATGGACGGGAGATCATCACCGTCCGCTCTCCCAGGGTGAGAAAGATGGTGGAAGCCGTTTCGATGGTCCGTCCTGGGCGTAGTCTGGTGGTTTCTCTGGTTGGCTGGTCGGCTGTCGCCGGTCGAGATGTGAACGTCTCGAGCTTCGGCAGGACTCAAGCGTTCGGGAGGAGACCGGAAATCACAAGCTCCTCTGAGCTTGGAATATCGGTCATTGCAGCCCAGTTGGCCCGGCTGTTGACTGGCGCGGATGCAACTCAGCCGGTTCCTTGCGGAGGGGCAAATTGCTCAGTAAGACTAAGTAGTCCTGGAGGTCGATCGTGGAGCCAAACTCGTCGCACTGAGAAATTGCTCGAGGGCGCCGCCTTGCGGGAAAAGGGCGGTTGTTTCGAGACCCGTGCAGTGGAAGTCATATTGCCTAGGGCGTATCTCGACAAGCAATTGGCGAGAGATATTTCTGGGAAAGAATTCCTTGGCGGTCTGTCTGTTCAGGTGCAGTTCCTCTGCTCCAGTGATGGGCTTTCCTCTGCAAAGCAGTCTGGTCAGCATTATACTAAGACCCTCGTTCACGCCATCTCCATGGCGAATTTTGAGAGTAACGGCTATCAAGGTAGTGACCGGTGCATGTTTCCAAGGGTAGGTGTTAGGGTTTTATATGATGGATGATCGGTCATGACTTACTCACACAACGGTTTGAGGCACAGTTTGGTAGCCACGGCGTGGGCTTGAGTGGCCTTTGCGAAGTTCAAGGTACACTTCGTATCGTAAAGGCGCCGTAGAAAGGAGTCCGCCAGTCAGGAGCCCATCCAGGGTAGGCGTGTATGGATGAGGGGACGAGTAGACGGAAAGGAAGGAGAAACGGTTGCTTGACCAAGCAAGTGTGTTTGAGGATTTGGGAAGTCAAAAGGAAGAAGATGAAGTTGATGATTGGAAGGACTGCGTTTTTATAGTTTGAGAGATGATGAAGGAAGGAAGGAAAGAAGGAAGAATTGGGAGTTGGGGGCAGAGGGTTTAAATAATTTTTGGAGCATGGGGGCCAAAGGGCAAATTCTGCAGACGACGCCAGTACACATGGGATCGCGAGTTCCCGGCCAATCGTTTCACGATATTTAGGCTTCGAGAGAAGCACACGATGGGATGTTCAGGCCGGCGGATTCCATTGGCCGGGATCTGTACACCGCGGTCCCAACTCACGATGGGATCGCGGGTCAAAGGAGAACACCAATAGAATATGTGGGGCACAAAGTATACGATGGGATCGCGAGATTCTGCAATACTCTGGCTACACAAGTAATGGGATGCGGCAGTGAATCAAATGACGGCCGGTGATGGGATCACTACGTTCCGTGGTTTCCATGGACACAAGCTCACTGTGCATACATGGAGGAGGCAGACATGATGACGGTCACTTCTGGTCGCTTCCGAGCAGGTCACAAGAGGCAGCAGGGCATGTGTGGTTCCAGCCTAGATCTTAACAGGTGACAGCCCGAGCAGGTCATGGTCAGGGTAGGTCACAGCTCTGAGGAGGTCAAGACCGCCGGAACAGAAGACAGACCTTACAGTATGGCTAGAGATGTGGTGTCTGGGACCCTCAATTAGCAACCAGACACTGGGAATTCATTGGAGCAGTGTGTAATGGGTATCCTAAAACATGCGGCAGATTCCAAAGCAAAGCCACTTGGTCGAGGCTATGCACCAGCATTGATGAGCAGTGGTCTATGTTACCTAAGGCTAGACATCAAACAAAAAACCACTGAAACAACCTGTGAACCATTTGTGAAAAGCCCGTGGGGACAAACAGTCGGATGGCTTGCCTGTATGCTGAGCTGTAAAAAGGCTCGCTATCTTTGTCTTCGGCCTAGCTAGACCGCGAGGCGTTTTCAGGACGTCCAAACGCACAGAAGAGCAGAGTTGAACGAAATTGAGTCCTTGAAGTTTGAAAAAGGATGTCACATACTAGACACAGGTCTATGAGGAGAAACAAGGCTTAAGTAACCTCATCGGATGTGAGATCGTTCGGTCGGAGTGCCCCTGAAAAGATCCTCTCACAGCCTCGAGTGAAGTAGCAAACACAAAGCTCATTGAAAGGCCAGTACCAGAAAGCATCCAATCATCTCCTTCTTGGACCGAATGTGCAGAGTGTCATCCAGCGGAACGTTGATGGAATCTCTATGTCAAGTTTGAACAGTCTCGTAGCCATCATTGCTTTATGTTTCCAAGACTCTTGGGCAGGCACGGGTGAGAGCACTTTGCAGACGGAGAGCCTTACTTAGGTATGGCGGACTGAGGCAGAGACGCAGAAGAAGTCCTTGAGATACTGGTATGGCACGGATGATGGCGAGCGTAGCTCGGGCAGCATACGACGCGGCAATACATCGTTGGTAGTAAACACCTTTCCATGGACCTCTGTGCTGATGCAGGCTCGTGAATGAAAAATTTCAGCGAGGGAGGGATCTGCGGTTGATGGAGGTCCTACGATCTCTAATGTGGACCATTTGAACCTCCGGTCGGTCTTCACTGCCGTCACGAAAGCTAGAGTGCCATGAGAAATACTGTGCCACATGATGACCGCAAGCTCAATCATCATCCACAAACTCTGACAGTCGACAGTTAGACAAACGAGGCCAAGCTGCCAGGCTACTGGGCTGAGGATCGCTTCTTTTGAGGCATCGTTTTGTTTAGCAGAGGAGAGAGTGGGCAAGAGATTAGTTCTCAATTCATATCCATGTCAACGCACCAAGATATTAACGAAATTCAACAATGCAATGGGCTTTGGCTCCACCCAAGTCGAAAGGGCGCAATGCACCGCATCTGTGCTGTCACTGAAGATCAGTTGTGAATCTCGCCCAGTTCTTGCGGTCGGGAAATTCTGGAGACGAGAAACCGTGCCTTTTACCCATCCTCATTTGTACAAGACGAACCGCCGCCGTGTGGATAATGAGATCGTAATACCAGAGAATAAAACATCTACAGGGACAGATGGGAGCGCAGGATGTGTTTCAGGAACTTGAAGGACTACGAATTCGTTCGGGGAGACATGTGTGCCATCGACGAGGTGGACTACCCAGGCGGGATTTGGGAGTATTTCGCCCAAAGAGGCATCGCAGCCAAACTTGAAAGCTACACCGTACGAAGCCCCCGGGAACTCAAATGGAGGAAACGCCGTCATTACCTGCTATTGATTCGTAGTGTGTATCCCGAAAGTCACAAACTTTTCTGATTATCCCTCAGTGTAGCACAAACTCCTCCCTTGACCACTGCTCCATGGCTTCGCCGTCCATGCAGTCATGGATGTAGGCATTCCCAGCAAAACGGTACTCCTGGGTACGCCGTCCGTCGCTATTTTCAGAACTGTACCCTTCTGGGCGGAGCAAGACGGGGGTTGAGCATCCTTATGGCACGACCACAACATCGCCGCGGGCCATAGCCCCTGACCCGAGCCCCAGTGTCCCAGAATCTGTGATGAAGAAGCACCGCCCCATCATGTATTTGGCGAAGCTGTCCTGCAGTAACTGCCGAGCGACCTCAGGCTCCATCAAGTCCTCATCGATAGGCAGCTGGGGTAGCCGGGCCTTGATTGTTTCCGCGAAGATGCGGCAGCATTTTCTCACCCATGCCGTTTCTTTGCCCGTTAATTCAACGCCTGACCCGTCGGGGTCTGTCCTGGCTGGCTGCCCAAGGCTGAGTGTCAGGCAAAAGCGGCGTTTGTGCTCGCAACTGGCCGCGCGGCAACGGCGCTTGTCTTCGCTGTCGTCTCTCGACCCATGTTCAATACCAAAGCGCTGCAGGAGTAGCACCCTCCATTGTAGGAAAGCCATGCAGTAGTCCGCCGCTCGAGAGTACGTGCTGACGGCCATGCCGTGAATATCGATCGTTCCGATACGCACCCCGGCGATCAAAAGCTTGCTCCTCGTCGGCGGGGCCAGGTTTTCCTTGTAGAATCGAAAAGATGGAGGTTCTCTGCTGCCAGCTGAGAAGGAGAGAGGGAGGCTTGCCAGAGACCGTGCCATTGGGTCGTATGACCAGTCAGGCACCAATGAAGAAGGTTCGCGTTGCTGATTTGAGGGGGGAAATGGATGGATTCGCATATGACGTCCATATGCCCAGAATCCAGTAGAATTTGCACGACATCGATGTAGATTTGCCTGATGGAAAGTTGACAGTTCACTTCGAGCCTGTCGCGTATCTCCCGAGGAAGAATACCAAGTATACCGTATGCCCTGTCTTTGGGATCAAATGCCAGTTTTGTTCTGCTGAGTCGCAACACATGGAGAAAGTAGAAGAAAGGATCATCAGCGTATAACTCCCTCGCTTGTTGTATGTGTGATATGCTTGCGGGGCCATGATAAATTAAAATCTGCAAGGGACTTAGTCTATGCTGTGAGGTGATGAATCGAGTGGAGTCTCTTCGGCCTTGAGCAAGAGCTCTTGAGCCCGCTTGGAGTCATCCATCTCTACTCCTAGCCAGACGACTACCTGATCTGCGTTGCCATAGATTGCAGGTATCCTAGGCAATTGCTGGTTTTTCTCGCCGTTGTCCTGCTGGTTGATGCACACGGAATCCGCCCAGACCAAGACATCCTCTGTCTTATCTCTCAAGGTCTCTAAGGCAGCATGAAGATTGACTGGCACCTTCAACCACCCCTGACGTCGACCCTGTACGATGGATACATATCGACTAGACTCAGGGTCGCCCCACGCATAGGATATGGCCTTGTAAGGCGGGTGGTCATGAAAATGGAATGTGATGAGTTCGTAGTGATTCTTGCCCGATTTAGAGGGAAATATCTTGAGGAGCCTGATCCACGCGTTCTGATTTGGAATTGGAAGCGAATCCGTGATGGCTTGTTTTGAATCCATCGACTTGTACTTGAATAATTGGGATGCTTGACTCAGGTCTACCAGTGGTTCCAAGCTTGCGGAATCTGGCGGTTTATTTTGGCACACTTTGTACGGTGGGGTCCCTCTCCGCAGCTTTGGACGCAGTGGCAATCCAATGTTGAGAGGAGGCGATGGTCTCCTTGCTTCTTTACTCTTGGGAGCCCGGGGTACTTGCTGTCTCATTTTGACACTATAGAGACGCAAAAAAGCTAGGAGTAGCGAGAAGAAGATGTGACAGGTGAAGTATACATGCACTCCTGGCGCTATCGATTGATTCAAGGGAAGAGAGGGGTTACAGAAAGAGAAAGGCAGATTGCGGGGTCTACTCTCGGTGTAGGAGGTAGGGTTGAGGGCAGAAGATGTCCAATGGGGGTGGAGGGGGATCCATGAGCAGCTGGGTACCTAGGTGGCTTATGGTGTCTTCAGAGGGGATGCGCCAGCCATACCAGTGCCCGAGCCAGAAGACTTGGGCAAATATTCGGAGCAAACCGGTGCTGACTGGCTCAGTACCGTCAGCAGTGCAGGTGGTTCTGTGTCCCAAATGGTCAGGGCTGAACATGGTGCACGGCTGCCTAACGATCCTTCGATCAGTGTGGCCTGTGTAACCAGTCAGGGTATCAACCCAAGAAATGTGTGCAGGAGTTCTCGGTGATCCAAGGAACCATATGCTTACTCAATACTTGTGAGCCACACAGTGACAAGGCCATTGCTCGATTGGCAGTGAGATGCTCTTGATACTCCAGGGCAATTATCAAAAGTTGCCCTTGCTAGCAGGACCAGTTCTCGAGGCTGTTTGCACGACGTTGATAGGGTTAGGAGCAGCGGCAATTCTAAGCGCCGATAAGAAGATAGGCTTCCGCCAGCAGCCGCGTCAAAAGATCTTTGAGAGCTTGCCTGCGAAGCTTCTCAACCCAGCCGAGAGGGCCACGAGCAGGCAGTCAATCCCGATCGCCGCACCCCTCAATCCGCCGCCACAATGAGCAGGTCACTCTTCCGCTCCGCCCTGGAGCTGCGGCACTCCGCATCGCGCCTCCCACCGACCTTCCTGCTGCCCATCCGCGCGCGATGGATCAGCTCGACACAGCAGCACATCGAGACCGCCTCGACGACGGCGACGACGCCACAACCTAGCGGCGCACCCCTCGAGACATCGCGCGCCCAGCAGACCTCAGCCAGCATCCACGCCAGCAGCAGCAGCAGCAGCAGCCGCCGCGACAGAAAGCCAAGCTCTGCACCCCAACACTCCCAAGCCGCGCGCGCCGCCGACACAGCCGCCACCACAGCCGACGGGGCCAATCCCGCAGGAGGTCAAGGACATGCTGCCGCTTCTGCGGGCGCAGCCGGGCGGGCACTACATCACGCTGCACGTCCACGGGCGGCCGTACCTGGTGACGCCGGGCGACGAGGTGCGGCTGCCGTTCCTGATGCCGGGCGTGCGGCCCGGCGACGTGCTGCGGCTGAACCGCGCGTCGGTGCTGGGGTCGCGCGACCTGACGCTGCTCCCGAGCGAGGTCGGGTCGCGCAACCTCCAGAGCGGCGAGGTCGCCTACGTCGACGAGCGGCTGTACGAGTGCCGCGCCGTGGTCGTCGGCGTGGACAGCGAGCCGATGCGCCTCAAGGAGAAGACCAAGCGGCGGAACAGGAAGGTCAAGACTGTGAGGAGCAAGCATCGGTATACGGTCCTGCGCATCAGCGAGCTGAGGATCAAGGCGCCTGAGGAGATCGAGGAGTAAATTCGCGGGCGACGGGTTGATAGGAGAGGATCAGGCGTTGGGATACCCTGTGGGTGAGATCTGGTGGCATGAATGCCCCGTGCTAGGTCAACTTTTGAAAGCAGGCGGATTGAGCTTATCAATATGGCTCACATCAACTATCCGGCATCTGAAAAGCTACGACTGAGCGTACGAGCCATGGTGTAAGACAAGGGAGACCATGCCCCGACTGAGATCGTTCAGCGAGGAGGATCCCAGCAATCGCAAAATGTATCATATCAATCAAAAGCGTCGTGCCGAGTTTGGCATACCGAAACAGTCATCTCAACTCGAGCATGTCAACTGGAGACCAAGTTGATGTGGAGGCCTGTCCATTGCTTCAGTGACAGCCAAGGGCCTACAGCCCGACGCTCAGGACACGCTCACACGGAGCACAAATCCATGAACTCAGAAGTTCCCCTGATTCAGCAGGCGCTGAGCAGTATATTATAAATAGACGACGAGCCTGAACCCTCCGAAGGGACAAAGAAAAACACCGGAAATTTGTATAGTCGTGGTATCAAAAAAAGGAGACAAGAAACGCGTCAGACAGCCACTCGTGAGATATGCGCTGCTGCTTTTTGGGGGAATAATCGAAAAAAAAAAGAGACATGAAACAACCGCTGCCCGACTAACAAACTCTTCATCACTGTCTTCGTCCACCATAATCAACTCCTCAGTCCAATTTATTCTTTCCCTTTCTTTTATCATCAATCATCAATCACAGAGGCCACAAATTACCACACCCAAAACCCTTCGTGGATACAAGCTTTCCTGCCTCACTTGCCCTCCCGGGCACAACATTACACTGTCGTCTGAGGGCGGGCACACAGTCGCTACAGCGGCTTGGCCTTACCGCCTCTCCCCTTCGCTCTGTTTGGCTTCGATGGCCTTGCGCACGCTGGTCCAGTACGCCGATGGCCACGTCTTGATGGCTTCGCCGTCGGTGGGTAACCTGTCGCGGCAGCGCGTGACGACGCTTTGGATGATGCGCCCTAGCAGCTCCTCCGTGATTGGCAGACTGTCCGCGGCGCCCATGACGTCGCTGGCGTACTCGATCGGGTACAGGAAGCCGTCGTCCTCTCCCAGAAGCTGCGCGCACGACGGCCGCGCGTGCTGGTCCCGGTCGAGGCACTTCTTCATCGTGCGCAGCAGGCTCGGCGGCACCTTGACGCCGCCGATGCCCTTCTCGGGGAATTCGATCTTGTGGGACCAGTTGATGATGGCCTGACAGCGTGCCATCTGGTTCTGGATGTGCCCGAACGGCGAGTTGCCGTAGACCATCTGGTATAGGATGCACCCCAGACTCCACACATCGGATGGCTTGCCCAGCTTCATGAGCTTGGGGCCTCTGGGTCCGTGCCAGTACCTGCCACCGTTCGCAGAGGTGAATGCATAGTGGCTCGAGTCCATCAGGCTTTCGGGGCTCATGTAGCTGGGTGTGCCGACCTGCGTCTCGCGGTGCACGTTGACTGTTTCTTCGGTCTGAATGGCATTGGCGATTCCGAAATCGATCAGTTTTAGGCGGCCTTGGACCATCACGAAGTTTGCGGGCTTGAGGTCGCTGTGCACGATGTTGTGGGTATGCACGGCGGCGAGGCATTCGAGCATTTCTTTCCAGTAGTATCGGATGAATACGGGATCGAGTTTGGCCCCCTCTTGGTTTTGCCGGACTCTTAGAAGGGTGTTGAGGTCCAGTTCACCAATCTCCATGAGCTGGGTACCAGGTCAAGTTAGCGTATGCTCACCAGATGCGTTGAAGGAGAGGGGGTCACTCACGACACTGAGCACGTGCTTCTCCTCATTGAGCTCGAAATCATAGAGCTGGATGACACGTTCCACGTTCGTTAGCTTTTGCAGCAAGTTGATCTCGCCCTTGTAGCCCTTGAGCATAGTCTCGTCGGCGTTCTCAATGTTGACTCGCTTCAGGGCAAACATTTTGCCGTTCTCGGCCGTCACCCTGTACACCTTTGCGCTGCCGCCTCGGCCTATGCAGTCTACCCTTTGGTATGATCGACCATTGACTTTGAGAATAATGCTCCTCTTCTTGGCAGCTTCTTTGGTAGTGGCAGCGCCGCCTGTAGCCGTGGCTGCGTCCAGAACGCTCATCTTTGGTGGCGGAGGCGGTGCAGGTCGCTGCATCGGTATCACAACGTGTGGTGTCTTTTGGACATTTTGGCTGAGGGACGCCAGTATCGGACGCTCTGGCGAGACGGCTCGAGGGATTGCCCTGGAGCCAATCTCAACAAGACTAGGTGACCGAAGCAGTTTCTTGTCCTGGTCCTTGTCGGGATAGATATTGACGGACGGCCTCCGTCTCTCAAAGGCCGACGGGGCAGGCATTTCGTTCTCTTGGTCGTGTGTTGACGGTATCTCGAGCGGTTCTCGGGCGGCTTCCTCCCGGGCTGCCTCAATCACCTTGTGAGCCTCGCTGAGAGAGGCGGCCCTGAGATCTGCATGGGATTGTCTGCGGCTCCCTGCTCTCAACTCCTTGCTGCTAACGGGACTGCCAGACGCCGCGAAATCCCGGTACGCTGACTCGTAAAATGACGATGCTTGAGGTTCAGCGCCACTGCGGCCAATTTCAGGCGGCGGATAGTCGTCGTGCTCCTGGCCATACACCATCTCGCCTTCGTCGTTCTCCCTAGCCAGCCTGTCCTCTTCGCTCTCACGTCTCCTACCGCGGCGAGCAGGGCCGCTGAGGAAACTACCTGGGATCTTGCCAAGTCTCTTGACCCGCATGGATCCCTGAGCATTTTGCTCTTCTCTCGATTTGACGCTTGCGCTGCCGCCAAGTCTCGAGACGCTGCCAATGGCGGACTGCGGCCGAGGTGCAGTTTGGGGGTCTTCGGGACCTTCCTGGTCGCTGCGCATGGAGGAGCCGGTGCTCCTAGATGCAAAGCCAGAAGAATTGCCAGCTGACTGTCGTTTGTGTGAAGACCCGATGGCAATTTGTACTCGGCGGACGGGCTGCGCTGGAGTGTTGATGTCTGCCTCCTCGGCAGGTGCGGCAGCCCCGGCGCTGTGCATGCTCTCGTCCACATCGCCGGCGCGGCTGTCTGGTCTTCTTGTGGTCGAGGTGGACAGTGACCTCCTCAGTCGGCTGGTCTGCACAGGCGCGACATTGGGCGCGATACTGGGCGTGTTGCTAAGTCGAACGACTCGCTTGCGCGGTGGCGGGCTGCTATCCCTTGCTCGCGCAGGCGAGGCTTGTCTAGAAGGCGCAGTCCCTCCTGCCGCACTGCTGGTCCTGGTATGGCGCCGGGTCTCCCTGAGCGGTCGATCCGGTTCCGGGGCTGGCGCTGGTGCTGATTCCCTATCGTCCGCGGCTGACGAAGAGTTCCTGGTAAGATAGCTCCGCCTCCTGGTCATAACCCTGGGCTCCGGCTGTTGACTAAGTGCCTCATTGGTACGACGCGCGGTTGCGGCTGCCGAGGCATCTGTTGCGCCGCCGTCGTTCAGTAGAGCCTTAGTCAGAGCACTGAGCTTCATGGGCACTGGGATTTCATCGTCGGAGCTGTCGTGCATTGCATCATACTGCTGCTGTTGTGGTTGTGACTCAGCGCGGTTGGCGCTCAGAGGCGCCTCGCGAGCACTGTGGACAGCGGGTTGAGATTCGCTGCGACTGAATGCTGGGCGGGAAGTTGGTCTGCGCAAGGCCTGGCGCGCTGATGTTCTCCGGCCGAGGGAGGTGAAGTGGCTCCCAGGGCCCATGGGTGTTGGTGATGCTGCTGACATTGTTGCGACTCAATTGATGCGTGCCGTTCTGGTCTGATGCAATCCGGCCCCTGCTCGTCAGTCATAAGCTCCGGGACCAGAAACAGCTCCAGGATCCTTCAAGCAAAGTCGGTGTGGAACCCGGTGAGCCGATGTTTTGTTTTGTTTTGTTTGTTGTCGCACGCGCTGATTCGTGTTGTAGGCTGGGTATAGGTTAGAAAAGGATACTTTGACGTGTCTCAGAGGTCCATGATCATGCCGTGAGCGATCTGGCAGCCGGGTGAAGCAATGTGCGTTGAATATCGAGAGTCGGAGTGCATCTTGGGAGAGTGATGGAATTGGCATGCGAGTCGAGTTTTGGGTGGGCCCAGCGGATGGAGCCCCAATGTTATGGCAATGGCGCCCGGCCAATTGGGGTAGGCGCTGGCCGTTACCCCCGCAACGCCCGTCCACTTCAGGCAGTGACCTCCGTTTGCATGCTGGGATCAGCGCCCTTGTCCTTGTCAGCTCTCGGGTTCTTTCACAGACTTGTCTGCCAGGCTGCGTGCGTGCCTTGCCTTGTTCAACTGACTGGTGACTTCACAATCTGCAGCCAATTTATTAGATCCAGTGCTCGAGATTCCAGAATTCGAGATTGGCTTCTATGCGAAAAACACATGATTCTCAAAGCTCAAGCCAAGCCCAAGCCAGGTCCTGCTCGACTCATAACCAACAACGTCAACTTGAAATGCCCAGCTTTATTCACTTTATACTGACTATCTCAAACTGCCCGGATCATGAGTTACTTCTCACAAGTCCCTTTTGTCTTGTGGCCCTCTGGCAAGCATCCTGCACTTGTCCATATTCAATAGTACACCTGTACACCACGTCCCTTTCAATTATGTGCTGCCTACTATACAGATTCCCGTAGTGCAATTTTGTTCTTTGTCCAGCACTGCGTCGATTGCCGAAAGAACATGCGTCAGATGGTCGCATTCTTGACGCCTTGAAGATGCTGGAAGTGTGATGGGCAATTCTGGCCTAACAGTGCTTATTGGAAACACGATGCCGATAAGAAAGCAGTTTCTGGAAACTGCACAAGACTACACTTAGATGGCGATGCTCAAGTGGTACCATGGACTGGTGTAATTACAATGTCACATCGAGTGTCAACTCAGTCATGCTGCCTACCATTAGTTTGCCGGACCTGAAAAGCAGACGGCCATTCCGGTAAGTACCAGTCTTGACATGCTGAGGTTGCCGATGTCTCAAAGACTTGCGCACGTACGTAGAATCGAGGCAACGTAACGAGCCGACGTGAACAGTCCACTGAGCAACATAGCTGATCGTACGGCAATCGAGCGTGCTGTCTCGATGATCCAAAGACCAGCTCGTAGACCATCGCTCAGTGACAAGGTGGGTGGGTATCGAGAATGCCAGACATGTCCCGTTCATCAGACACGTTATTTTGATGTCCAGATATTCCGAAGAGGTCACGAAGCCGTATTTTGCCATTCATGATCTACTTTTGGGCGACCGGCCACCATTCCAACCCGAGACCTAAAAACCCATCAAATATCGTGGTATCATGATATCCCTAGGACCCTTGCTGTGGAATGCGTTGAACCGGTATAGTATGCTTGTAAGCATCTCCGAAAAATTGAGACCAAAGGTGAAGATTTGAATTCGGCGCGAGACGTCAGGGCATTTAGTCGAAGAGACCGAATCCCATGTCGTCGTCGGACTCCTCCTTCTCTGTGGCAAACTGTCAGCGCGTGTCGCGTGCCACGTGCTTGTTGGAGCAGACTTACCCTCAGCCTTGGCCTCCTCCTTGGGAGCCTCAGCGGCACCGCCAGCAGCGGCACCACCGGCGGCGGGAGCGGCGCCACCGGCACCACCAGAGGGCACGGAAGCGAGCTTGGCGCTACCCTCAGAGATGAGCTGTGTAACATTGTCCGTCAGCATACTTGTCCTGTGGAATAGGCTCAGGGCCTGGCGCTTGTCGCGTTCGTACCTCGTTGATGTCCTTGCCCTCGAGCTCAGACAGGAGCTTGCTCAGGCGGTCAGAGTCGGCCTCAATTCCAACAGAGTCGAGGACCTTCTTGACATCGTCGGCAGAGGGCTTCTCGTTGCCACCGAGGGTGAGGAGGAGGTAAGCTGCGAGGTGCTTCATTTTGATGGTTGTTTCTGCGGTCGATGCGGGCTTGTCAGAGATTTGCGCGATGCGATGGCGGCGTCGGCGTCTTGCTGGCGCGAGCTGCTCAGGCGGAGTGGGACTCACTGTTGGTATTCGTAGAAGAACAGGAGAGTTCAATCGATTTAACCGCGTGGCGGAGACTGGCTCGTCGAGTTCTGAGAAGACGGGTGGGTGGTGATGAGTCTTTCGGCGAGATGGGGTTGGTTCGGTCCAGATAGAAAAAGTTCACGGCGATTAGGAAGTAGGTAGGCAGATTTTGGGCGGGCAGGGGCAGTTTGGTGGGCAGTGGCCCGTGCACCTACCTCACTCGGCTCTGCCGTCCCTGCCACTCCTGCTTTCCAGATTGCGCCACCTGGCACCAGCAGCAAACCAGCTGTCCAACAGGCAACTCTCTGTCTTAAACCTTGATCGCGTCCGGAACCGGATCCATCTCAGCTTGCGCCCAATCAGCAAGAGCCCAGTTCGCAGTGGCACTCTTTTGGCTTGGCAAAGAGCAATCCCGTCATTCGAGCGCAGCGCAAGGCGGGAACGGCAAAAGGCCACCCCCCCATTGACCCCATCGACCCAAAAGCCATAAATACCCACGACGTCGACCTCGCCATCGTCCTGGCTCTCCTCCTCAACCTGCACTCTTTGTCTACTCGCCCTGCCCGCCCTTTCCCGCCCTTCCTGGCTCACCAGTCGTCGACTCAGCTCTTCTCCCATCTGCTGCGCTGTCAGCACTGCTCGGCGTTTCCCCAGGCCGTCAGTCCCCTAATCCCCAGGCGGACAAAACGATAAGGGTGGTCGCGAGACCGCAAAAAGTCTGTTGGTTGTCACTCTCCAGCGGCGAAACCCCCGACTCAGCCCGCCAGCACACTCGTGCAGATGAGTAAACACCGATCGATGGCATGAAGCTATAGAGCCAAATTGTCTATTTTGAGGGTGGGATCAACGTTGGGAACGGGCCAGAGCCCAGGAAATCATTCAACATGCCGGTTAGTCACTGATTTGGTCTTGTCTTCCCCAAACCTGCCAGGTGTCGTATACCCAGGGCCCAACTCAGTACCCAACGTCCCTATGCCCGGCTGACCCACGCCGACCACTGTAGATCGGTGACCTCCTCGCCTCCATTGAGGGGAAGCCCTCCGTGCCCTCGTCGAAAGCACCCGCAAGACCTGGAAACGGGATTCCAGCCAAGAGGAAGGCCGACGAAGATGCCAGGACTTCTGAACAGAAACAACCGCGGCTAGCATCCAATACAAACGGGTCTACCAGGCCGACCGCCGATGCAACCAAGGCGCCACGCCCAGTTGAACGATCCTCATCGGGCTACACTGGCTCTTCAAGACCATCTACTGCCGCCGCTATCAATAACAACAAACCCCGGCCACTGACAGAGAAGTCAGCATCGGCTGCATCCAAGAAACCGTCCTCGACGACAAGCGCAAAACCCTCACCCACCACCCCCACCTTTCCGGCCGTCAGCCGAACTGCAACACCAACAAGCTCATCACTCTCAAGACCTGCACCAGCGTCCAGACCCACAGGTCAAGATGTTCCCGCGTCGTCCACTACCAAGCCGCCTAAGAAGGGGTCCTATGCTGAGATCAAGGCTCGGGCAGCAGCCCAGGCACAGAAGCTGCAGACAATCGGAAAGATCCAGCACAGAGCCGTTGAGAAGCAGTCGGCCAAGAAAGAGCAAGACCCAGAGGATGCAAGGCTTGCCAAGAAGGGTGGTAAGCCTGGTTCAAAACCAGCTGCCGGCCTGCCGTCCAAGAATGGGACAAATTCAAATGGCAACGGACTTCCAGACCGTGGTGTAAAGGTGGTAGGTCAAAAGGGAGTGGCGGGAAAGGCTGGTGCAAAAGGCGCAGCCTTGTTAGAGGAACGAAAACCGAAGAAGGCGGCCCTGGCGACCACTGGGTATGCCGGATCTGCTCGGCCTCCACCGAGCAAAGCCATACCGGGCGCCGCGAAGTCAGGTAATGGCCGTGACCGTGCACGCCCACCCAACCCACTAGGAATGTTCAGTCGACCACGCCAGAAGGATGACGAGTACGACGAAGATATGGACGACTTCATCGACGACGACGAGGACGAGCCAGAGGACGACGGCTACGGCAGGCAGTACAGATATGCCGATGAAGACGACGACTCCGACATGGAGGCCGGCTACTCTGACGTGGAGGACGAAGAGGCGGCGGCCGCCCGCCAAGCCCGACTCGAGGACCAGCGTGAGGAGGCCATCCTGGAACAACGTCGGCGCGAGAAAGAGGCTCGCAGGAGAGCAGCGGCTGGGCGTTAACGCGTGCCTCGCGCTGCACACAGGCGTCGGTACTCCTGGAGACAGGTTATCTGCACACCTGGCTATGTCCTGTGGGCCTCAACCTGCATGGCCAACACAGGCTAATCAACAATTTCACTTTTACATATGTCTCATTCTTCAATTCCCCCTGGGGAAAGTCACAACACGGCGTTTGAGAAAAGGTGGTAGAGACCACGAGATCATACATCTCCCTTTCCTGGAGCGTGGGGTAAAACGGTGTTTGGGAATACCACGACGGCAAGGGCATGGCAGCATAGCGGCAGGCGTTCTTTTGATTTTGGTTTTGGTGTTCATACAAGCCTGTTGACATGGTGTTGGTGCATTTTTCTCCCACTGGTTCTATGATACCGAAGTGCAAGGCAAGGATGGGGAATCCTCAGGAGGTTAGAGGATGGCTAGGAGCTAGGAGAGGAAGGGAGGGCCAACCGAGCTACCGTAGCTCGTGTAGATTGAATGGCTGCTCCAGGATGTCTTTGATTCTGTAGATGCTGAACCTAATTGGTCTTGACAAAGACAAGGACAAGTATTTTCGCTGCTCCCCAACGCCGTGTCCTGCAACCGACTTCTTGTGACTTGAACCACTATGCCTCCCTGCCCGGTTTTCTTCCACGTGACAGATTTCTCTGACTTGTCTGTCTCCTTGGATGCTGGGTTACTCACAACAAACAGGAGCTGACTGCCGTGATGCTGGGATAAACGTAGAAAACTGTTGGAAACATGCCCATGACTGCTCCCATGAGAAGCGAGAATCACATGCTTACATGGCCAAATAGCCAGATCACGAGTCAAGACTCCAGGCACTGCTCCAGGGGCGCTGTGGGCTAGAAGTTGACCCCCCAGGTCGTCTATCTATCCATCTGACCCAAAATCAGGAACCGCCATTATGACGGCTGGCTCCTGCCAGATTGTTTTAGTGTCGACGGTCCGCACCGTGTGAGATGAGATGTCAGATGCGGGGCGCCCCGCACGTCGTGTGCCCGGCGGAACACCCGACATGGCGCAGCTCTCCCCTCTCACTGTCTGTTGTGTTGCGCAGATAGATGCCCAGAAATATGCGTCATTCGGTGCCCGTCCTCCATTCTACCCTGCTCGATCTCATAGTTGATACTCGTTCGTTCTCTCCTCGGGCTTCTGGGGTCGATTCTTATCGGGAATGCCAGCACAAGTTGTCTCTTCATATCGGGGCTGGTCAGGACACCTCCGGGAGCTCGTCGCTCCTACGAGAGGCCGTCTACGGGTCGTGAATCGAGCCCTTTGAGGGCGACTCACGGACTCAATGTCACCCATGAGAAAAATGCAACCTATCCTTGGGACAAGGTATCATTTCCAGACGCCCATGGTATGGACGGGCTGTCCCAGTTCGTCCGATGTCCCTGGCCCTGCGTTCCCAGAGTGGGCATATGCCGCCCAAGTTTAATGACCGTCCAGCCGGGGGGATGCCAGCAGCTCCAGGATCGAACCTTAGCCGTGAGATTGGAGGACTGCAATGTCATATACTTGCCTTCCTAGCCAGCGGAGATGAAGAAGAGGGAAATTCGTTCTTCCTCATAGCAGAAACCCACCCAAGACGAGTCACATCGCGCTGTGATTGGCCCCTCTCGACTGTCCAAAATTAACCTACTGTAAGCATTCTTCAAACTTCAAGTCTGGCTTCGTCGCGTATGCTGTCTAGGTCAAGCGGGCCGATGGCCATGGTGCAAGTCGGTCTCCTGAGGATGTCGCTCCAGAATGCCCAGCAAACAGTTCAAGATGCCCCTCAGCAGTAGGAGCCTTGGAGAAGCTTGGGGGTCGGAGGGAGATGCTCCGAAATGGAATGGTTCTTCATCAGCAAAACCCACTGATCGCGTCAGGAAAAACCCAGTGTCTTTCCCACAGTCACGACGGCGGGGAGTCAAGCCTTGGTACGCAATACCGCAGACATTGCATTGCGTCTTGCTGCTAGCTTGGAAATGATCAATACCAAGGATACTAGGTATGCAGCATGTACAGCCTGGATGGAGTCCCACCCCTTCGGTCCCGGTGTGAGCTCACCACTCGTCAACGATCCTAGCAGCGGCACTGTAACCCATCTATAAAGACGGCTCCGTCCTCGCGTTAGGTTGTGTAGACCATGTCCCACCACCATCATGTTGTGTGCCAGGCCATAGGCAAGTCGTTGATTGGACCAGCCCCTGCCGTCGGTTAAAATCAGCAGCCCGCCATGCTTCACACCTCGTGGCAGCGATATGCTGCCCTGGCTGCACTCTCGGCCGTGTCGCTCGTAGGGGCGCAGGCACCCAACGCCACAACCTCGGCCGCGGGAGGCGCTGTCACGTTCCCTCCGCCGAGTGGGGTGTCGACCACGTATACGCTCACCAGCTACAACGTGTTATCCACCTCCACCTACCTGACCCAGACCGACTTCAGCAATGAGCGCCTTGCTTTCCTGTGGGATCAGGTCGGGCCCGTGGCCACAGGGCCCGTCACCACGACGGTGACGCCAACTCCTGAGCCGACTGCATACCCATCACCGGGCACATTCCACCCGCTCGTCCCAGCTTATGAGCCTGATTTCAACAATTTTACCCTGCCCAGGGACTTTGTGTGGGGTGTAGCTTCTTCGTCGTACCAGATCGAGGTAACGTCACGTCACTCACAGACTTACCTGAATCACCCTACTGACCTGTGAACACTGCAGGGCGCCACAGATGCTGAAGGGAAGGGGCCATCCATATGGGACCTGCTGTCCCACCGCGTGCCTAACCTCATTGCAGACAACAGCACAGGCGACGTGGTGGCCTCTCACTACTACCTGTACAAGCAGGACATCGCCCGCCTCAAGGCACTCGGCATCCCAGCCTTCAGCCCGAGCATTAGCTGGCCGCGCATCTTTCCATTTGGCAAGGGGCCCATCAATGAGGCGGGTGTGGCTCACTACGACGACGTGGTGAAGACAGCCGTCGAGGCCGGCTTGACACTCGCCATCACCCTGTTCCACTGGGACACGCCGCTGGCCCTCTTCAATGAGTATGGGGCCTGGAACGACAGGCAGTCCATCGACGACTACTTCAACTACGCTACATTCATCATCGCGCGGTATGATGAGTACGTGACGGAGTGGTTCACCATCAACGAGCCGCAGTACTGCAACTGGCAGTTCTCGACGTACCCGGCGGGCGAGTACTACCCCATCTACAACAACATCTCGTCCGGCGCCCAGTCGCGCTTCCTGTGCGGCCACCACACCCTGCTCGCGCACGCCAAGGTCTACAGGTGGTACAAGGACGTGTTCGGCGGCACCAAGAAGATGACGTTCAAGAACTCGGGCAACTACTTCGAGGCCAATTCGTCCTCGCCCGCCGACCTCGACGCCGCGCAGCGCCAGTACGACTACTCGCTCGGCTGGTTCAACCACCCGGTCTGGAACGGCGGCCAGTACCCGGACAATCTGCGCAACACCCTCGGCGACCTCCTGCCCGAGTTCACCCCGGAGGAGAGCGAACTGGTGTCCGGGTCGTGCGACTTCTTCGCCATCGACCCTTACACCTCCTACTACGCCGCCGCCATCGACGACGTCGACGCCTGCACCTCCAACAGCTCGCACCCGAGCTACCCGGAGTGCGCGGGCTCGCAGCCCATCGCGCCGGGCGGGTTCGCCGTGGGCCCCGCCGCCGACTCGGGCGTCAGCTGGCTGTGGAGCGTACCGCAGGGCGTGCGCCGGTTCCTGAGCAAGATCACCAAGGAGCTCTTCCCCAGCGTCCCCGAGATTGTTGTTACCGAGTTCGGGTTCGCGGAGCCGGGCGAGGGAAACCTCGACTCGCTGTCCGCCATCCAGTGGGACCTGCGCCGCGCGGACTACTACCAGGGCTACTTAGACAATATCCTCGCCGCGAGGGTATATGACGGCGTCAACGTCACCGGCGCGTGGGGCTGGGCTATTTTTGACAACTATGAGTGGTTCTCCGGGAGCAGTGTGCGCTTCGGGCTGCAGGTGAGTCCATCCCTCTCTGTCGCTTTTCCGTGTCTTGATGATTAGGTATCTGACCGTGATTTAGTATGTCAATTACACATCGCTGGAGCGCACCCCCAAGGCGTCTGTGTTCCAGTTCCTGAACTGGTTCAACAGCAAGGGCCGGGGTTTCGCTGGTGACGGCACTGGGAACTCGACTGTCGATGCCCGGGCGCTCTTCTAAGCCCAGACGAACTATGAGCCACATGTTACAAGCAAATAGAATACAATATGGTATTTAACTCTTCGCCAATCTCCGTGTCTGCACGTGTGCCCCAGCAGCTACGGTCTAGAAAAGACAGCTACCTGGCCAGTCTCTCGACCTGATCGTGATTTGTTTTGAGGCTTACTGGATTTGTGGAGTAAGGGTATTTCCACAGGCATTGCGACTTCCTCGTCAGGCAGCCGCACTTCGCCCCACCCATAAAACTAACTAACGCCCTCGTCAAAACCCCGTCATGTTCTGCGAGACTCTGCATTTGGTGCTTCTGGAGAGATCAGGGGTATCCAGCGTAGGGTGACAAGTAACGGGCCCCTAGACAGCGTTTGCTTCTTCCTCCTCTTTGCTCAAAGAAAAATTACCCTAGCGACAATAGGGCACACAGCACAGCATGGAGACAGATCCCAGATATGTGACCGTCGCACCACCGAAACATATTGACAAGTCCCGTGTTGACAACGTCCTGGACAAAGACCATCAGAAAGCCTTCACCGCAGCACTGTCCAACATCCTACGAACAAAAGTGGCAGAGACCACACTAGCTCAGATCGTCGATGGGCTTCCCCTCAAGAACGTTGCTTTCAGCCTGCGCGGTCACAGGTACACAAGTGACGACCCGGTTGCAGAGCATACCGAGCTATGTCCTGATGCGATAGAGAAGACCAGGGCTTTCCGCGAGGAATTTGACCCAGCTCTGATGACGGTGCGAACCGATGTATGTCGTTGTATCAAACCCTCTCCTGCTGTACCAGTTACTGAGCCCTGACCGATTGATAGGTATTGGAGCGTTACGAGGCTGTTCTTGTCGGCTCCCGAGCATCCAGACCTGTATTGATCGAGCTTGTCGCTGTTGCTGTTCATGAAATAACGGTCGAAGTTTTCAAGCTCGACTCTCACGGTCCCCACGAGAAGGACACACACCCCATGTCCCGTGAAGGACCCTTACGCAGAGGCTGAGGCTGACGTTCGCCGTCGCTTTCAACCCTGGCCAACAAGTCTCGCAGTCACTTCATACACGGATGTAGAGCAGTGCCCGGATGGCGTTGCTGATCTTGCCGGCTACTGGGCGGAGAGCCTTATTTTTGGCGGAGTGGTGCCTTTTTGGAAGAAGTGAAAGCGGCACAGGGATGAGCCTGACACCATGCACCCCTCGGGTGTCACAAAACAACAAAAAGGCGAACGTCAGCTAATGAGAAATTTGCGTGCCAAAATCCCAGCACGATGGAGTATGGTTTCATTCGCACAGAAAAGATGTCACGAGACGGATATACGCCCTCACGGACGACCAGACAGCGACACTGCTCCGCTTCTTGACGCGTGAGGCAGGAGACCCAGATCATCGCGATGTAGACTCCGAATGCCCTCTTCCTATATTGGCAGACAGTAACAACCGTCGGCGTGTGGACCCTGAAATCGCTATACCCGAGCACAACGTGTTTAGGGACCGGTGGGAACGGAAGCTGGCATATAGGAGCTACGCACAATACGAACAGAGCAGCAGCTGTGCTAAGAACTCATTGGACTACCCGGAGATGGTGTCTGATTGGAACAAGCGACTATAACTCGAGCAGATGAGGGAAGGCCACCGAGAGTTCTAGACGAAATTATTTCATAGAAGCCTGCACAGCACAAGTGTTCCGCAAATATGTTAGACCTTCAGGGTGTTTGTACGGATCACACTAGGCAATCGGAGCTGGATCTTTTGTCATCAGACATGCTTCCAGGCCACGTAGCCGCGGAAGCAGTACGCTAGGAAATGGAATCCATGTGCGAGAAGCTATGTTAGGCCTTAAAAATCAACAGGAAAAGGATGGGCTCGTGTGAATGAAGTCATGCAGGTTGCTGTGATATCCATTCTTTGTGGGGGCTACCTGGGTAGTCGTAAATTTAAGCAGTCAAGACACGATGCCAACAAACAACCGCTCCACTTTCGCTTTTCCTTGAAGTGACTGTGTTATCAGCTGGCTCTGATCCAGTTACCCTATGCTAGCAGGACGTATTGGGTAATTTGAAGCGCTTGTAAAGGCCGCGCGGTCATTTTGCGACATAAACATGACAGCAGGCAAAGTTTGGGCTGATAAAGAGGAGCTTGGAACCGAAATAGTCGAAACCGAAAGGCTCGAATTGCTTCGTGAAGGTAGACAGCGATGGTACGACGGCAACATGAAGGCTTCGTGGGGAAAGAATGCAAGTCAGCAAACGCCGAATCTGTCCAGGAGCAATGGAAGCCACTCACGGTCATCGAGGCAAATCCCTCCCTCATATTTGGGCTCGGTTCTGCCACCCCAGGCTTCGCAAAAGGGCTCCATGCTTGGGTCTTGCGGCAAGCAGGCGGCTTTGTAGTCTGGAAGTTTGCATATCTAATCCAGCATCCTGACGTGGCTCCAATACTTTGCGCGGCCGAAATCAAACCCATTGATAGTCTCAATTTCTCGCAAAAGACGGTTTTGCGGTTTCTTCGGCCTTGAACCTTGCATGCTGGGATGTATCAGACTGCTCTTGGTGATCGTCCCATTCTCTGGCTGCGGTCCGCAGGCTATCAACATCTGTGGGACCCAAGACAGGGAGGGTGTGCCTGCGGTCACGGATTCTAAGTTTTCTAAAGCGGTCGGCAACGTCCGCGTCTAGGAATTGGTGTGGTGCTCTGAGCGCTCTGTTGACTTGTATCTCGCTCATAATGTGGTTCCAGCTCGCCCTTTGCTCGCAGCCGCAGCACCACGTATACGCGTTGACTCGTGAGATTCGGTGCAAGATGCGTGAATTTTCTTGTGTTACTGCGCGATAGCCGAGGAATCTGACTTCGCTGCAGTATTCGCAACGCCATGTCCAGTCCCCTCTGCGGCCTCTGTAGGCTACGAAAATCGCGGACTCGTTTGCAGGCGGACGTGCAGGGATACTACCAGCAGAAACTGACGCTTGAGCCATTGATTGATGATATAGGGCGTACTTTTAAAGTGTTTTGTGGCCAAACGAGTGGCAAGACATTGGGCATGTCGATGTGCACAGCTGATGTTGAATCACTTGGTCTGACATCCTCGCCGCGGCCGACATTGTTCCTCGGCAAGGAGCAGTCGCCGCTTCCCCAAATTCTGACGACAATGAGGTACTCACAAGCACCGATTAGGCGGCTGGGAAAACTGCCAGTAGCCGTGGCTTCCATGTCTGAGTGAATGCGCTGCCCACATCCGCGGCCAGCCTGCTGGATCCCAGGTGGTGGTTCTCCAGTGTGTGGCAGGCACCTCGCTGCACCTCTACCTACCCAGGTAGGTACGAGGCCCCACTTGAAGGGAATTCCCATAGCGACCAGTCACAATTGAAAATTTGCAAGGCCAACGGTTTGCGAGACCGCCGACGGTCTGAGCGAGCAAGTCCACAGTTCAATCAAGAGGCCAAATCTCCTTGGCAGTCCCAAGACAATCGGATCAAACACTCTCTTCGCCCAGTATGTGAATCGAGAAAAGAAAAATACAAAGGTGAGTCTGATCGATAGAAGACAACTCTTGTAGTCGCCACGAATCAGGCTCAAACCTCGGAGGCATATCACTGCCCGAGCTCAACCTTGTAGGCGACGAGACTCGGCCGACGGGCAAGGGCACAACTTCCGCCGGATAATTACGACCCAACCCACAAAGCTACGCATCGCATGTATAAACATTTTCCCAAAGTTTGAGGAATTTTGCACCAGGGATCCTCGTAGGAGGTTACAGCACCATCAGCCGCACAGGCGACGGAGAGAGGAAGCAGCGAGCGTGCAACTCCACAGCGGACGATTTGCGCGGCGGATGGTTGCAGCGAGCACAAGTCAGAAGAGGACCAGGTGATCAGGAGGTATATGCTTTCGGAACAAACAGGACAGTGTTGCACATCTACCCAGCAATTCGGCTCCGAATGGGCGATCCCGAAGTGCACCCGCGCGAATGGGCGGTGGGTCAAACCACCCAGCACAACCTCTCTACCAGGGGGGTTACGCGACGGTTTCGCAGCACAGATGGGACAACGAGGGGCCGCAATAGACTTCAACCGGGCGCCTGGAAACACGCCTAATCTCGGGCCAGTCAGAGATGCAGAGTGACGTCGAAGTCGCCGTTGTCCAGTGTGCCAACATCGGGAGACTTTGGGGAGCCGGCTGGATTAGTCTCGACCCAAGTGAAGCAAAAACAGGTTTTCCTTTGACTTCGTCTCGCAACATTGGCAGCGTCGACAACCGAGACTCTGAATTATAGTCCAGGTGCGTGTGGCGAATAGATGACTTTTCTGATGCCAAGAGTCTTTGTTTGGGTACCACCAACGGCAACCAAAAGAAGCATAAATTAAACTTTGGGGTGAGCGAGATATCCAGGCATGTTTCATGCCAATGTAACCCGCACGAAAAGGTAATCCCAGTATTTAACCGGGTCAGGGTTCATCTTTGTGGCATTATGTGTATTAAGTATTTAACTACGTTGCATGAGGAATTACTACACTGAAGCTCTCACCACCACATGCTGTGTCCTAGGCCACGAACTTGCGAGCTACCTTCCTCTTCCTCAAGGTCTTGGCATCAGAACTACCAGGATCTTCCCGCTTGACGAATGGTATGCCGAAGAAGCCTGGTGGAGGAGCAGTCGGTGGCGGCGCGCCGAAGCCTGGTGGTGGTGCAGTAGTCGGTGGTGGCGCACCAAAGCCTGGTGGAGGGGCTTGTTGAGGCGGCGGTGGTGCCCCCAGACCTCCAAGTTCGAACCCGATCAAGGCTGGGTCGACATCCGGACCAGGATCTTGCTTCTGTGGAGCCGCTGGCGCTGGCCTTGGCGCAATCGCCGGTGCAGTCGCCGGTGCAGTCGCTGGTGGAGGAGCAAATCCACCGCCTGTGCCTGCTCCTGCTCCTGCTCCTGCTCCTGCTCCTGCTCCTGCTCCTGCTCCTGCTCCTGCTCCTGCTCCAAGCCCTCCCATGTTCAACCGAATGACATCAAATTGCTGGTCTCGTACCCAGGTCAGGCTTGTAGTCGTCGGATCGCCCTTGACGTGGCACTGAGAATTGACCTTGTCGAACACAGCGTTCGTGCATGTTGCCGTCTGGGAACACAGCTCCGCACAGGACTCAGTGCTCGCGGCACTCGTGACGGAGGCACTATCGCCTCGGAAGTCGGTATTCTCACAGATCAAGAATTGGGCTCCGGTAACTGTGTTGAGGGCTTGATCCCCATTTGGACACTGAGCGAGAGCAGCGCCCGAAGCGCCGGTCCCGGGATTGGCGGGAGGAGGCGCGCCCTGTCCAGCTCCGGTCCTAGAGGTGCTGCTCACAATTGCGCTGAACTGGGTGTCTTGGACCCATGTGAGGGCGCCGGCTTGGTTGGATTTGAAGTGACAGATTGCGTTTTCATTGTCGTACACGGCGCGGACACATTGCCCGCCTTGGGCGTCGCACATTTGTATGCATGCTTGGACAGAGCCAACGCCCTGGAGGACTTGATCGGATGGGCCGCGAAAGTCCGTGCTTGCACAGACAGAGTACGATTTCCCGCTAGAGGCGGTAGATGTTCTGACCTGGGTGGGACAAGAAGTGATGGGCGCCTGAGATCGAGCAACTCCGGCGAAGGCGACGAAGGCGGCGAGAGCCGTCTGGAAGCTGTGAAATCGGGCCATTGTTGGAGCAGTATGTTTTCCAATAAAAGGAGAGTTGATAATACTGCTGTGGAACGGAGCTGAACTTATCAGGATGGAAGGTCGAGGGCAAGAGAGTTTTAATAGTCCTGCGAGAGCCCACATAGTTCCGGGCAGCAGACCATCGCAAACCTCGCTTGGGCCGCTGGATGGGCGCTGCAACACATCGCGAAGTCAAATTTGATGTCCGTTGTCGATCTTGGCGATAGGCTCGACCATCTCATGGTGTTGTGGCTCAGATGGGAAACAAACTTCGGGATGTTGCACTTCTCCCGAAGAAACACCATTCATCCGATATTCTGATTGCGTCCCGCTTCTGTTTATCGAGCCCAATTCAACGGGAAAGCACACCACTTGTTTCGATGGGTTACTTATGGACTTGGCCCCGAGCTTGTAAAGCGGTCCAGATCGGAATCCGCATTGTGGTGCTGGCAAAATGTGCTCGGGCTGGAAGTGGTCCACCGCGCGCTCTCGCCCCTTGGCCATGCCAAGCCATATCCACGAGTTTTAGTGATGGAATTATAGTATTGCGATTGGTGAAGCCTCTCCACCACTCCAAAGTATCGCGGAATGCTCGGAGTCACATTTGTAGAATGTTTTGAGGCAGTCGCACTCGCTG
Organism: Diaporthe citri; assembly: GCF_014595645.1. Taxonomy (NCBI): domain Eukaryota; kingdom Fungi; phylum Ascomycota; class Sordariomycetes; order Diaporthales; family Diaporthaceae; genus Diaporthe; species Diaporthe citri. The sequence continues at coordinate 5,006,970 of NW_025064849.1, forward strand.
GTGTTGGTTCCGGTGAGGCCTGACTCAACAAAACTTCGGTCTCTGGAGCCGAGAACCCGAAAGTCTTGTTTCACAGCCCGAGACCGAGAGGATCCAAGTAGCCATGCCATACTCAAGGCTGTGTGGTACGGTGGACTTAACAAGGTCGGTCGGAAACGGGATTCCGGCAGCCAACGTATAGATAGGACTTGGGAAGCGGCTCGCAGCCGACAAATCACATTTTCCACCTCACGTGTTTGTATTTTCCACCTCTTGCCTCCCCTCCACAATCTATAGCATTTTATATCCGGTATTGAATTCTGCGAAAACGTCTCTGGTTTTGTGTCCTGTCTCGGGTTCGGTATGGAAACGTAGGCGACGGAGGAAGTATGTCAGGCCTTGTTCACGAGGGAGGCGCGTTGAGTGTCCCTGTGAAGTCAAGACAAGATCGTCAGCAGGCCTTGATTCAATCATTCTATTTTCATGACGACGGGGGCCAAATCTGCTGTCCATTGAGATACTGAACCACGTCTGCACTTGTTCCAACCTCGTGGGCAGTGGCTCCAAGGGCTGTCCTGCTTCTTGCTAGCACAAGTGTCAAAGGCAATACCTAGGTAATCAACCGAAATGGACACAGAGCAGACAATGGACCGCACAATTCACACATCAGCCTTCCCAAGATTGCTGTGCGCGGACGAGCTTTAATGGAACCTATGTCCCTATCCTGGCGCGGGAAGTGTGCGTTACATAGCCAAATAATTTGAGAGGTTGTAGGAAGCGACGAGCCGTGGGATTGAGCCAAAGGTCTGTACATTATTTCCCCTATTGAGTTGTAGAATCTTCATCGAAGTGGTTTTCTCGTAGCATAGGACAGGAGTAGTCGCTCTTCGTAGCTCGCTCATTTAGAGGTAGATCCGATTGTGTCTCCGACTGCGAAGTCGATCTCGTGACAGGCAGATGGGATATGGGAAGTGATTGTACACGGGTCGAATAAGCTTGAGGTACGTGTAGACAATTCGTAGTCAGGTGGAACCGGGGACTCTGGTTTGGAAACCGAGGACGTGTTTGGTGGACGAATTCTCAAGAGTGTTATCGGAAATTGACGAGGACATCGCAAGCCATCTCGGAGACCACGACGCGAGGCTGTATCAACGAAATGAATTTGATGATGATGCATCGTCCTGATGGGGATGAGTTGATGCTCCCAGTGACAAAAACCACTTCGAGGCTTGTGTCTCAGAGCGTTCCAACACTTCAGAGTCAGCGCTTCCTCAATGAATACTGGCATAGTTCGGAGAAACAACCTTGGAAGCTTGGAGGTGGCCTGTCAACCAGCTGATGGTTGGAATTGGTGATGCGAGCACCTTCCTCGCTACTGGGCATGCTTTGAGCTGGAAGAGAAGGAGCAGTCACCGTCGCGAGCACGCGCAAGCTGCAACAACATGGGGCAGGAACGTTCACGTCCACATTCCCTGTCTCCGAACTGTGAGATCAAGGCCTGGTGCCCTTTGGAACTGTCTCGAGAGTGTTCTACGGCCTGCCTGAAAGAACTCAGGAATCTGTCTCTTGTTTCCCCACAAGACGAGAAATCACGTATTCACTTCATCGCTGCCAGAGTCTCCCGACACCCAGATGTCCACGCACTATTCTCTCCCGTGCTTCCGGCTGGCTGACGGCGCCAGTTCGCGGTGGTGTCCTCAAGATACCATTCTCCGGTCTATTGACTTATGGATTGAGCTCTCTGTGTTCGATGGCCGTCAGACTCAACGAGTGCCTCCCCATCTCGCAGGTCAAACAGCCCATCACTCAACGGCCAGCATGCCCACCATGTGATGACTGCCATGTATCTTAACGACGCTCGATACCAATGGACAAGAAATTACTTCTGCGTCTCTCACCTGCCACAGCACGTCCTCGTCCTCGCCTTCGACCGCAACCCCTCTGCCGCCGTGCCCTGCCCACAGCTCCATCGTCGACCACCACCACCCACGCTCCCCCGAACCACCCGAGTCCCCTGAACCGCCCGAATCCCTCCTCGAGCTCCGTCTGCACCCTTCGACCCTTCGAACATTGACACATGTCAGACACGAACATCACATCAGGCCATAGACGCGTATCTCTGCGACTAGTTCGATCTCGTGCTCCCGCCTGGGCTGACAAGTCCCCTCTGGTCTGGCAAACAATCAAGCCTGGACCCACAGCCCCGTCCGAGCTTCGAGGCTGCACCGGCCTAGTTGGCCGCTGGCTCGTGGATGGCCTCACCTCCATACCCGATTCAGCCTCGACGACCCGCACGCACACTCGACGTCGTCGTCACTGCACAACAACACGCCCCTCCACGCGTCAACAGCACCTTTCACGCGTCGAGTGAGGGAGGGCCTGGCTCCCTTTGACTGTCCGACTACTTAAGACCTCGCCCCCCGACCTGAGATCCTGAACTTTCCTTCCCTTCTCTCTTCTTTCCACCCACCCTCCTCCGCTTCTCTTCAAACCGCCATTCATCAGCTTCTCACAATGTCGCCATCAACACCCGTCAAACACTCATGCGTCGGCTCTCTTGAGTCCCAGGTTCATGTCCTGGCTTCCTCTATGTCTCGTCACCAGACCTTTTCTTCTTTCCGCCCATCCTTATCCCCCCATATACCAGCATCCCTTATGAAAACACCAAAAACAATTCAAAACAGAAAACAATCACCAAAAAATAACCACACTCGTTTTTTCTTTGCTCGTCCATCTTCCTCCGAATCTACGACTTCGCCACATATGCGCCCACAGATGGCCAACAACGCTATTTCTACTCCCACACGCTCTTTTCTGTCTTCTGCATCTGCTAATCATCTCCCAGTCACTCCTTCACCAATCGCGCCCGACGCGCCCCTTCGTCGTCAGGGACCGTCTCACCCTCGTTTTGCTGCTTTCGTCACCCAAGATTGGGTCCGACCTCCAGTCATTCTTTCACCGTTGACTTCTCGTCTTCAGTTTGCTGCGTTGTATCGCCGCATGGCGGCTTCCCCTCGTTCACCTTGCACTTCTGCTTCTTCCGTCCCCAGTTCTCCTCACGCCGATTTGGCTCCCTACTCTCCTTTAGTGTTTTCAGGATCTTCGCGATCCACTCCCCTCGCTAACCAACTTCCAGACGATCTTTGCTCTGACCGTTCGGAGCTCATCGACTTCGACGAGTTTGTTGAACGGCACACTACGAAGCAGGCGGCTGTTGGCGGTTGGGTTTTCGCCTCTCACTCTCCTTTTTCATGTGAATCAGCCGTTGTGAGCCCTTTGGCTTCATCGGTCACTGATTCCTGGTCCTCTCGTTCTACCAGCATCGCAACGGTGAGTTCGGGATCTCCCCTCGCTTACAGACTCCCAGTTCTCCAACGCGATCACACCCTTCTCGGAGCGCTCGTTGGCAAGCGCGTCTGGAGGTTTTCTTCAGCCGACAAGGAAGCCTACCTCAACGCCCTCCACAGGGACGACCCCCACAATCTTTTGCAGACCCCCGACAACGTCGCAAGGACCGCATCCCTCCACAAGTGGATTGCCGACATCCCAACTCTCGACGCTCCTTGTCCCGTCCAGCCTCACCCAAGTCCCTCTCTTTCTCCCTCCCTCTTCAGCCCTCTGCTTTCTTCCCCATCTCTCGCCGCACAGGCTTCCACTCGTTTGCCCTCTTCGCCCATGTCGCCATCGCCATCGCCATCGCACTCCTCGGATTCACTCGCTTTTCTTGATCGCTCTTCGTCAGACTCCTCGGACTCACTCGCTTTTCTTTCTCGCTCGTCGTCGGCGGCTTCGCCCTCTCCTCGCCGGTCATCGGCGGCTTCGCCCTCTCCTCGCCGGTCATCGGCGGCTTCCATTCGTTCAGAACAAACTTCTTCTCCTGTCGTTAAGTCCCCCAACCCCCCCACCTTGACTGACGCTCTTGCGAAGCTCAAGGCTCTTGTTGAGGCCGGTCCTCCGTCTCCTGTCGCTCTTTCGCCATCCCCCGTCGCTCTTTCGCCATCCCCCGTCTCTCGTTCTCCTCCCACCTTGAATGACGCTCTTGCGACGCTCAAGGCACTCGTCGAGGCTGGCCCTCCTTCTCCTGTCACTCGTTCCCCTTCACCCTCTCCCACCCCATCTCCATCTCCATCTCCAGTTGTTGCCTCAAGTAACGCTCATTTAGTTTCTCCCACCGCTCCCTATCCTTCTCCCGTTGCTGCTACGGTTGACACTCTTTTAGATCCTCCTTCACCTCCCGCTCGTTCACTCAAGCGCAAGCTTCCTCAAGATGCTTCGCCACCTCCTCGCCCCACCCGCCCGGCTGTCATTCGCTTTGAGCCCCCTACCCCAGTCTTTCATTTTGCCCCGACTCTTCCAGAGTCTCTACCTTCTTTCCCCGTTGTTCTTCCGGCTATGCCGGGAGCATTCCCTACTGACATCCCCACTAACCTTCATTTAGAGCCTACCCCAGTCACTCGTTCATCGACCTCGTCCTCGGTCTCTTGGAAGGCCGTGGCAGGTATCGCCGCCGGGGCTTTTGCTCTCGGCCTGGCTGTCTCTCGTTATCTGTTTTAAGCTGCTAACATTTCTATAGACTTGGCAACATTGGTTTTGGTTTGGAATCTCTTCTTCTCTCTAGGCGTCACACTCTTTCGGCATTGGGCTTATTTTTCTTTCTCTCTTCTGTCCCTCGCTCGTTTCCCTTCCCCTTTCCCCCTTCCCGCTTCAGCTTCTTCTCTGCTTCTTCTGGTTTTTGGCTATTGGTCTCCTGTACTTGGTTCAGCCCCTTCACTTCTTGGGCTCTGCTTCTTCTGGTTTCTTCGCTTGGTCTCCTGTATCTGCTTTGTGTCACATTGTTGGCGCCACATTCATTTCGCATTTCGTGCAAATTTCACTCGTTTGGCTAACAACGAACAGAAGCCTACTTCAGACGACAAATCGACGGTGACGACCGGGAACGGTGGTCAGGTAAGTACTCCCCTCCCCCGGTGATTGCTAACCGTGTTTCTAGGTGGCAGTGGCCAAAATTCAGGGCTGTCTGTCTCAACCAATATAATTATCCCAGGTAGGTCTCATCTCATTTCGCAACAAGTCTGTTGCCTTTAGTTCTTGCTTTCTGTTGTCTCCAAGTAGACCAACTGTGCTGTGCTCACAGCTTGTGTCGCAATGGCTCTGGCTTCAAGTGAAATCTATGTATTTGACGTTTGAACTTTTCCCACGGGGAAAATGCAAGTAGAAGTTCTATGAGAAAGCGAAACACCCAGCGGGCTTCACAAGTGTTATGTACAAGGAGACTAGGTTCTGCCACAAGCAACAGCCAGTTGCTTAATTGTGGGTGAACCTTAGAGGGTCAGATTTGTGCTAGCCTTGATGTCTCTTGAACTGGAACCGACGGCGAATGTGTAGTCTCCGCTGGCAACAGCCCATTTCCCAGCGGCAGTGTCGTAGTAGCTTACGTCCCGTCTCCTCAAGCTGAATGTGACGGGAGCGCTCTGGCCTGGCTTGACGTTTACCTTCTCGAAGCCGCAGAGGACCCGGACAGGCTGTCCGGCCTCTTCCGGGAAAGTCACGTACAACTGAGCGACCTCAGCACCCTCGACGGCACCCGTGTTGCTCACACTCGTGGTGACCTGGATGACATCGTCCCACAGATCCGTCTGCCCACCCAGCCCCAATACGCCAGTGGCGTACTTGGAGGTCAAGGCTGACGCGTTGGTGGTCTTGACATCGACTTTTCCGTGGTCGAAGGTGGTGTAACTCAGTCCGTATCCGAACTCGTACCGTGGCGTGATGTTCTTGGCATCGAACCAGCGGTAATCGACGTACACGCCCTCGGTGAAGTCGCACGCGTAGTCCGTCGAGGTGCAGATCCCGTTCGCATAGTCCGATTCGTTCTTTGCAATGGAGTAAGTCAGCTTCCCGGAGGGGTTCACGTCGCCGTAGAGGACGTCAGCAATTGCATTGACGCTCTCCTGGCCGAGGAGTCCGCCGTAGACAATTGCGGTGATATTCTCATGCTCGACCCAGGCATCAATAAGCCGCGGCCCAACGGTGTTGATCACAACTACCGTGTTGTTGCAGTTTTCCGCAACCGTGGTGACGAGGGTGTCCTGCTTCGTGTCGTATAGCTCTGTGCGGTCGGCTCCCTCGCCCGAGTCGGCGTTGATGAAGACCAGGCACACGGCCGAGTTCGCGGCGTAGTCTGGGATGGACTGATCCATGCCCGTTCCGCCGCCGATGCCCGCGATGCCTCCACCGCCTGGCATTGTCGTGCTGCTGTTTCCACCATCACCACCACCACCAGGGAATGAGCCAGTGTCGTTGCCGCTCCCGAACCCACCGCCATCACCCATCCCACCGCCGTCAAAGCCTCCCGTGGAAGTGGATGTGTAAGTGTTGTTCAGAATCCACCAGATCATGCCCCCGTTCTGGGACTGGCGGAGCGTGAGCGCCATCTGCGGCGTGATCAGGTATGGGAATGATGCCTGGCCAGATCCACCCGCCGTCGCCAGATGGCCCTGGTAGGTATCATCAGTGCCCCGCGAAATAGAATGGCAGGACGATGCGGATGGCCATGTCGTCGAGGCGGGCCTGGGTCATGCTTCCGTTGGCGCGGTTCATGGCGCACATGACGGCCGTCATGCCCGCCTTGACCCCGTCGGCGAAGGGCCAGAGGTAGACCTCCTGCGCGGTCTTCTCGTCGACGTTGGACGAGTACCGCTCGCCTGTCATGCGGTTCGTCTCCTGCTCGTTGAAGAGGAAGTGACGCCCCGCCGTGATCACACCCGCCGAGTTCATGCCCGTCACGGCCTGGCCCATGGCTATCCCGCTCAGGTACGCGTCGAAGGAGAAGCCCTCTGCGTTGCGGCCACCTTCGGGGACGCGTCCTGCCGGGCTTGCTACGGGGCCGTCGACGAGGCTGTAGCCCATCTGCGAGACGGTTTTCATGGTTAGTTTCATCTCCTCGGCTGTGGTCACGGCATGTGGGAATTGTTGTTCCCTCTGAGTAGTGCTTACCCCATAGAACTCCTCTCCGATGGCCTTGAACTGCTCTGCTATAAGCTGGCGGTCCCACGTCATGGTCAGTGCGGCTGGGGCAGAGAATCCCGAGACATAGAACTGCTTGTTTCACGCCGGAGCCCCCGTCGGCTGAGGTGTAGGCCGTCCATGTCACGTTTGAGTCGGAGATGTCGGTGCCGGTGATGATGGAGACATTTTGAGCATTGGTGAGGGTCGAGACGAAGGCAACGGCCTTCTCGTAGGCTTCTGCCGTGATTCCGAGGTCGACTGGTACAGTGAGAAGAGGTATAGTCAGTATTGGAGTTGTTCTCACGGATGTGATGATATGCACTCACGATCTCCGTTCGCCAGCAAGGCTGCGACGTCAGATGAGGATGAGTTGGTGGATGCTGCCAGTCCACCAGAAACGAGTGAAAGAGCACTGAGCCCGTTGGAGACCTTCATGGTGACTGAAGCCCCCAAGTTGAAAAGAATGTGTGCGCGAAGGAATGTCCTAACAGCGAGTGATGCCAAGACACATCTCGAGAACTTACAAGCTGGGCAGACCCATACTTATATTCATCTGATAACTTCGTCCCAACCTTGACGTGATGGAGCCTCCACAATGAGCCATGGTACAGCATCCCAGTACTGAATTACGGTCCTGGGATGCAGGCCGGTGGAGTTGGATGTCACCATGTGAAGGGAATAAAAAGCCTCGTCAACCAGTGGGGCCTCTCTTCTGCTGTGGCATGGCCTTCGGGCCCGGCATGAGGACCACTGGATAGGCTTGGCCTTTTCCTTGAAGGTTATCACAACGGACCGCGCCAAGTGGACTAGGCTTACGACGCAGGAGAAAGAGGCTGAATAAGTAACGCACCGACAGAACCCCCGCGGGACCAATCAGGATCACCACTGTGGGCCCATGAAGGCTGATTTCCCTGCCTGAATTATCTTTCAGTGCTCCTGTGGACGTTTATGCGGCTGCTGGACCCCGGTCCGGGAGTTTTTTTTAGGAACATGCCGGGGTGCCATGCCCGGGGACTGGCAATCTAGAATGGGTGCCGTTGTTGAAACATAGCGGTATCTTTGGAACTGTTACGTTATCAAAGGAATATCACCCCGAGGTCCACGCACTTTTTAAGGTTATTGAAACATTCTGCGCATGGACGTACGGGATATCCCGGCAGTCACACACACGGGGCCGCACTGCTCTGGTTCGAGGGGCGCGATAGTTATGGCAAACCCAGCTGGTGCAGTCCAAAGCCCTACTGACTGCTTCACTCATGAAAAGAGATCGATCAATGCCGGATACCGGCATCCTATCTGCTGGGGGCTTGCGCGTTTGTCTAGGTTCAGGCGTTATTAAGGTTGGCATAGGCTGTGGTTTGATATAAACTTAGGTATATTTGTTCTTGGGTTGCAATGAAATGCCTGTGTGGCATTCCGTGTTTGCCTTGCCGTGAACATAGTTAATGGTTAAGCATGTATCATTAACTTATCTCTTCTGCAACGTACACTTCCGTGTATTCATTTGGGGTTGCAAATATTGAATATTAACTGAGTATATGAGACCAGAGATATGCCATATGCGAATACATTGTGGGAGTTGTTCAAGCGTTTCCACAGCACATCACTGTAGCACTGCGGGCTTGCAAATTCACATATTGGCTCCCACCTGGATAATCAGGTCCGGGCGTTTAAAACCCGGGCAGGGATGAGTCTATAATTGCTTAAAATCGCTTTGAACCATTTAAATGGAGATTGTGATCTCCGATAACTGTGGGTATTTGGAAATTCCCGGTGCTCACAGCTAAGTACCCACCTCCACTCAAAGGTCTGGCCCAGCCCGCCTTTATCAGATCGGCGGCTTTTTTGCCACGGAGTAATCTGAGATCTCGAAATAGCCAAATAGTCCAAGAAAGAAATCACTAGCGTCTGCCACGCGGATGCTGGCCGACCTAGGTATGCGCAGGCGGCTCTCGACAGCTCCTTCTTGGTCGTGAGCGCGCCGCATGTCCACTTCTCAGATCGCTGAGGCCCGCCTCAATGATAGGATCTGCTGATTCTGTATAACAACTGACCCGTGACACCGATACTAGACATTTATCCCCACAGCCATTGCTCATGGAGTCTACGCTGATTCATATCACGCTTTAGACGCCACTATAGAAATGGGACAGAACCTTCGATGTGTTGTATAGCTTGCGTTTCAAGTACTGAAGAAATACATTCAGGAAGCTAGTGAAGCTTTTCCAGGGAGAAACATGGGATTGACCGATCGCAAAGATATTGTGGCGCTATTTGACTTCCTCTCTTTGAGTAGAGATGTCATCACCACGACCAGCAAGATTTCTCACGCGAGGACTAATTGAGTGAAAACTGTCCAAGTCAGCGATTCAGAAATGGCGTGTACGCTCACATTTGGGACCCACGCATATTACTTCAGTAATTCCAATGTGTCAAAAGTTGTTGGTTGGGCTGCAAGTGTCGATTCTGTTCCACCTGCACCACATAGAGTGCCACGTGCCTAGGTAGGCAGATCCGGGAAATATGGACCAGAAACTTGTCTACATTTCGTCCAGATTCTGGCAAAAGGTCACGATGGAAATAAGGCTCAACAAATTCTTTATGGATTTTTTCACTTTGACCGTCCGGTATGGGTGAAAGCAACTGTACAGGATTGCGTGTAAGCAGGGCGGAGGTCGGTGGAGCAGAGGGACCGGATTTAAACGTTGACACGCATAAATCCTCCATGCTGATGATCTGTCTAATCTTTCCATTCTTACCCGTTCTTTTGATTCACGCATTGGTTGCTCAATGTGGGAATTGGTTATCCAGACGCCTTTACACATCTCTTCAATGTCCTCATCCCTTGAACAGCGCTTCTTATCGTCCCAACGAGGTCGTTCACTCTTCTTGTGTGGGTGCGGCAGTCGGGAAGGTGGCTCTCTGGGTGGACAACAGGCGATCGTAGCGAGCTGAATTCTTCCCTACGTCTCCTTCGCCATTGATGAGTAGCTAGAATTCCACCATTCGAGTCGGCATCAAGGTTTTTGTGTACAGGAAGAAATGAATCCCATTCAAGTTGCCGATTTATCAGACGAACTGTATTTTGCAAGCTGCGAGATGAAACTCTATTGATTGAGAGCAAGTAAATACGAGAGGAATATCAGCATGTAAACGATATAACGCTGCTGCTTAAATTTTCATCTGACACGTTCCTTCACCGGTGTATATTTGCATCTAATTTCACCACTGTGCCCCCCTGATTGTTTCCCCTGGAGCCTCCAGCATCCTGGTACTTTGAAAGAAAGAACTATCCCTCGAATTCTTGGATGAATATATTTGTTCGTCGAAAAGCATTGTCTTAATCCGATAATAACTAAACAACATAGTGCTTCAAGAGTGGCTTACATTGACAGACAATTTGATCCACAGTATATGCTCAACGACCCTTTGCACATGCTGATTGTATATACGAGTCACAACTCACTGTAATTGATCTTGCAGACTCCGGTGTTCCGGCCATCCCTGATTCAGGCGATCCAGGTAACGGTTTGTTGCACAAAAACAGCACCCAGTAGGCACAAACAACTTGGTGAGTATCCCTTGGCCGACAGCTGTGATGTGCTACACGTACCAAAGACCACTGCAGACCGTGTTCATGACCCGCCAGACAGCCATGCCTTCAAGACAACCTCGTATTTTATACCCGGTCCCCGGGGAAGGGCTGCTCAAAGCGGCAATTCACCTAGAAGCGTGGTGAATTCGAAGATGCGGTGTAACGTGTCATGTTCGGCAGGAGGCATTGAGCGAGAGTCGCGAATGATGGTAGCATTGTCAATACAACTGGGCAAAATCACACGCACGGCCGGTTTGGGAGTGTTGAGGCTTTTTGATCGTCAATTTGCCGTCTCGGCCCCGGGGTTTCAAGGATTGCTTTCCGAGCCCAGAGGAGCTAACTTCCAACCGGGACACATACATTCCACAAGTGTTGGTTGTGGTATGGAACACAGCGCGCGCTCTTTAGTGGGTCCTTCTGCCTGTGGACGAATGATACACTATCACCGAGTCGCACAGCAGGGCTTTGATAAGCAGAACCTCTTCAGGAAGCTTCTACCGACCTCACATGGCCCACTTGTGTCTTCACAACCACGGAACCATTGGACCACAGCACGGCATACGAACAGGGCTCTGGAACCATTTCCACAACTTCTCAACGTCGCATACATAACAAGTCTTGGCGCTAAGGGGTATCTTACAAATGACCAATACAGCGGGTGCGGAGAGAACAGCTGTTCCGAGATGACAACATAAATAAAGACTCAGCGACCAATCTGACGAGTCCAAAATCGCAATATCGCCACTTTGAGTTTCGACATACATAGACTAAACCATCCTCAATACCACAACCCAGAACGCGATCAAGATGGGTTCCTTCGGCAAAATATACTCCTATCCGGGCAACTTTCGGGTGCAGCGTGTAAGTTCCTGCAAAGCACATGCTGCACTCTTGTTACAATACCCGCAAGACTCATCTCTGACATCTTCCAGGCTCAAGTCATCGCCGCCCTGAATGGCCTTGAGATCGAGGTTCCCGAGTTCCAGTTTGGCCAGGCAAACAAGACACCCGAGTTCCTAGCCAAGTTTCCCCTCGGCAAGGTGCCCGCGTTCGAGGGCGCAGATGGCTTCACCTTGTCCGAGGGCGCGGCGATCGCCACATACCTTGCCGGCAGCGGGCCCCGGGCCGAGCAGCTCCTCGGCTCCGACGTTAAGACCAAGGCCAAGATCGCCGAGTGGACGCTCTACACCGACTCGGAGCTCGTCAACAACGCCACACCACCTCTGATCATGATGCTCAAGTTCCTGCCCTTCGACGAGACGCGGTACAACTTTTCCGCCGCCGCGTTCGAGCGCGCGCTGCAGAAGGTCGAGGCCGCGGTCAAGGGCGGCAAGAAGTACCTGGTCGGGGAGCAGCTGACGCTGGCTGACCTGATGGTCGCGGCCGCGCTGTTCTTTGCAAGCGGCTTCCTGCTGGATGCCGAGATGAGGAAGACTGCGCCGGCAACGATCGAGTACCTCAAGGGGATTGCGGCGACGGCAGAGTTTGCCAAGGTGTTTGGGGAGTACAAGCCTTGTGAGAACCGGGTCAAGGGTGGTGCGTAAGAATCTGCGACGCCGGCCATTCGAGAAGAGTTTGTAATATTGTAGCAAGTCAAACACTTCCACACGCATCTCACAGCCAGGCAAAGGCCATGGTTGAAGCTCACTCCGATTTGATGTTGCATTCGTTAGCGTGATTCGATGTAAACTGACGATTGTATCTTTCCGTTCCGAAACATGAGCAGGGCACTCGGTATCCAGGACGTTGCGCCCGCGCACTTCTGTGTGCATTGAAAAACGAGTGTCGAGAATGCTCAGGTAATTATTAGTCCATTATCTATCTCCGCTAGAATCAGACTGCCGCATCCCCACTAGGGTAAACATGACACGAGGCTGGACTTTTATTCTCAAGTCACATCTGTATCATTTCCTTTTCAAATGAACGACTGGCGGAATGTCGAATAGAAGCGTCGTGTTTCCAATCCTGTGTAGTCCAGAATATTCTCAGCCTGTTCCTTGTAGTCAAAGGGAGAAATATGTCTAGCCACACATATTCGAAAATCAGGCCTAGCGATTGTCCTCCGGAAATCCTATGTAGGAATCATATTGATGAAATGAGAATACTAGAAGCACATACTGCGTTGCTACACCACGTCGCAACTGATGTTACGGCCCTCATTGAGTGGCTTTGACAGATACATACTTGAGTATGTCTAAGAACTGGCAATCGCGAAAGACTTCTGATGGGTCTTTGAGAATCTCGAAATATGATTCCTCACACATACTGTGATGATCTCAATGCAGCAGCTTTCGTGCCCGACTTGAGCGCAACCGTTTTGTGACAGGTCTGAGGAAGACCCGCAGGTTCTGATGGATAGATGTCGATCTCGCATGTTGGTCCAACTGTCACTGCGAATGCTCCATACCGAATGGATTTATTACATGTCAGATCTTGGACATATGCACGTTGGTTCGGACACTCACTACATCTGGCCTTGTGCGCCCAATATAGTGGGCCTCACCCAAGTTCTTCATGCGTCTCTGCCTCAGTGAGTCTGTGCAGCTAATATTTCCTCGTTAAATCCGCGCAGAGCCCAGCGTCCGCACCATCTCGACATTCTTTTCTCTTCCTGCTTGAGCTCACATCGCTGTGGTCTCACCAGTCCCAGGTCCGGATCACATTGCCAATATGAGCGACTCCTTCATGCTCCGGTCTGACTATGCCGAGATGGCGAAGGCGGTGCATTCAGCTTGTGCGGCCATATCCACTGTGTTCCTGTCCATTCGGCTATGGGCTCGGAAAACTCAAGCAAAGGGCCTGTGGTGGGACGATTACCTTCGTATGTACACATCATCCGGATGAAACTCCTATCAGAAATACGCACTGTACAATGCAATACTTACGCTGGAAAACCGGCAGTTATTGCAGCATGGGTATTCCAGTTGTGCGGAAACGGAGTGGCGGCTGCTTCGCCGGCATACGGGTATAACGTCCGCGACGGCACATCTCACGGCTGGACACTCGCTTTCGTATCCTTGACCTTCTTCTACCCGGCAATAGCGCTGGGCAAGACGGCTTTCACTGCGACACTCCTCCGTGTCTCGAGTGGCAGAACCACCGCGCTGCTTTGGTCTATCATTGCGGTCGCTTGCGCTTTCGGAATCACGATCACAGTCACGAGCTGGCTCACCCCGTGCGGAAGACAAATCGACCATGTCATACCGACCATCTGCGTGTCGGCGGACACTCTTATATGGATCCACGTGGGAAACGCCATCGCCACCATTTGCACGGATGTTGTCCTGGCATATGTGCCCTGGAGAATTGTCAACAAAATATACATTCCACAGAACGAGAAATGGGCCGTTGCTACGTCAATGAGTCTCGTGGGTCTTTCTGCTGTGGTATGTATCGTGAGGTGAGTATTATTCTATGTTCTCTTCTTTTATTCCATTCGCTGGTTCCGAGATGACAGCCTGATCGCTATCATGCAGGACGGTCGTCAGTAGCCTCGGAATGGAGTTGGAGCGACAGGGCAAGGATTGGACTTGTAAGTGCCATTCAACAGCCTTCATCCTAATGTGTGTATAGCTGACCTCCTCCAGATGGCTCAGTGGCGTGCTATGCATTAATGCAGGCCGAGATCACCATCTATATAGCGGCACAAACAATGCCGTTGATCCGGGTTATGCTTCAGGGGAGATCAAGTAGCCCAGCATCAGCCCGATCAAGACCTGCCATCGGCCCGAACAGTCCTTCAGACAAAGGCAAGTCGCCAGGAACTGGAATCGATAACACACAAGAAGCTCGCGCCAGCGTCGAACTTGTACAGTTACCGAGTGGGAGGATCGTAGCCGCCACCTCCGAAGAAGGCAAAGCCTTCAAGTCGTCCGAGGCCGAAAGGCCGGTCAGTCAGCCGAGGGCAGCACATGAGCCAGGGAGTACCACGGAGGCGAATCCAAGAGCAAGTGAGGTGACTGTCGACGATGAGGTTCACAGGATCTGGGCCGAGATGGGCCTGTCAAGGAGGGCTTGGTCGCAGTCACCTTCACCTCAGCCGGAAAGAGTTCGGGACCTTTAAAACATAGCCAATGCTGCTTCATCTTCTTAATCCGAATTCGGGGCAGAGGTCGATTGTGTGGATTGGCTGTTGGACCAAGGCCTCAGCAGCCATGAACATCGACGCGGATTACTTAGTTCTCCGTCAGATGGGTCTCGCTTCGTCTGCGGCAAGATCATGGTTAGCCTGGGGTGAAAGGATAATGTAGACAGATGATGACTTTCCTGCTGTCGACCTCGCTGCGAGTGCCGAGCCAAGAATCATTGTCAATGGTTTTTCTTTCATCTAATGCACTGGATATGAGCCTAGCGGGATTTCTGCTTTTGCATTGAAGGTTTCGTCAGTCCTCTTATCTCAAATGGCTTGTTCAACTTTCATGTACTAACTGGATTTTCCAGACAACTAGATCAATAGATGCTATACACTTTCGGATGCTTGCATTTTCACCTCATGGATTGATAAAAACGCTGCCCACCCAGTGCCTACACGACTGCGCAACTCATGTCTAATATTGGCCCAGAAGGGTCCGTCACTTCAATGTACTTTTATTACTGCTCGCTTGACAGTATCCATTTTTGCGCATCAATCCGCTCATGTCTCGATCAGCAACCCTGTGCAGGCAATCTGTCCAAAAGTACTGCGTGATTTGGGGATCCAGGTACCTACTAGTAGGTGAGCTTCACTGAAGTTGGCTAGTCCTAGAATAACTGTGCGTGTATTACATTACTTCCGAGGACGTTCTCCGAACCATCTTGCGCTGCAGGGGCGCCTCGCTAAGAAATATATCTATGACTGCATTGTGGGAACATGCATGCTTGTGCCCACTCATATGCTTGTCGTCGGCCACCCAGATCTGCATGATTTGGACTGCCAAAGGACGACTGCAGTGATCGAAACACAGGAAAGGACAGTTTTACAAGGGGACTGCGGACCGGTCGGATCCTGCCTCGGCACAGAGCCGATAGGTACTTTTGGGATATACGTTTTAATGGGCTGACCGAGGTGACTCCTGCATGCCCTAGTCTTCAACTGGAAAAGAAGGCCTTCGGGGAGAGCAAGGGTGCAAGTCGCGCCCCACGTACTGAATATGGTCACATCTCAACTTGCACCACAGCATGTAGGTTGGTGGCGCAGCAGCTCATACCGAATCAATTCTTCCGGGCCGAGTGGTGCTCGTGTCTATAAAAGTGTCTCACGCGTTGAAGAGGATCTGCGAAGCGGGGGCATGTAGAGTCTGACCTCCTTCTTTCTCGACGCGTTCCTAGACTCGGCAGCGCATTTGAACCATCCAGTACCTGGACCTACCAAGATGGTCATGCCTGTCTCGCCGGGCGAATGCGGCAAGCGATTGCTTCCCGTCATTATCGACCAGCTCGCTCACGAAGATCCCGACCGGCCGTGGGGGTCCGTCCCGCGGGATGACTATGATCTCTCGCAGGGCTACGCAGACATATCCTACGCCGCTCTCGCTAATGCGATCAATAAGTTGGCATGGATGGTGGAGAAGTCCATTGGGCGTTCGGATTCTTCTTTTGAGACTATCGCATATCTGGGAACCCCTGATGTGCGATATCACATGGTCGGTGACATCCGCCTTGTTGATCTTCCGGACACACTCTGTGAGGGTGCCAAATAATTCGACGCTGACGAATGGATATACAGATGCAAATGGCAGTATGCAAGACTGGCCACAAAGTGCTTTACTCATCTCAACTCAACAGCCTCGCCGTCCACCTGTCGCTCATGGAAAAGACCGATTGCAAGTATATGTTCTCGGCAATTGGAGTCAACGTCTCAGACATACTAAAAGATCGGCCCATGGACGCATTTATCGTCCCCGAACTCGACAACCTCATAGATTTAGAAGACAAGGTTCCTCATTATCCGTATACCAAAACCTTCGAGGAGGCAGCCCACGATCCTTGTACGTGACCGGGAGATTCGGGCATCCATTATTTGCATGGAACAACACTGACCTGGTTTATCAAGACATGATTCTTCATACCAGTGGCTCAACAGGAGACCCCAAGCCTATCGTGTTAGTCATGGTGCATGCTCTATCGACGTACGCGTTAAATTGATTGCCAACACCACTTACAGGTACACCCATGCTATGATTTCGACCCAAGATGCTCAAGAGCTGCTCCCGGATGTCTGCGGCAGGAAACGTCTCCAGGCACTTCAAAAACCAGGGAAAGGCGTTCGATTCATAATGGTCACTTTGCCCTTTCACGCCCTATCTGCTGGTTTCGCCATGATAATGACAGTATTTGGAGGAGGCGTTTTTGTGCCAGGTAAGTTGCGTCCATTGCATGAGTTTGTCCGCGAATTGTTTCACGGCTGATGACCCGTCGAATGTCAGGCTTCGCACACCGTGCTGTCCGCCCCGAGGAGATATGCGATATTCTTGACTACGCGAATGTGACACGGGCTCTTTTCACGCCATGGATGATGGATCAAATCGCCAGGCAGCCCAACGCTCAGTCGTATATCGAGCCCTTCGACTCAGCTATGTATTGTGGAGCCAACATCTCGGACACTACCGCGCGTATCTGGGCCCAGTGGACTACCTTCCAATCAGCCTGGGGCGCAACGGAAACGCTTGCACCGCCTCAACTTGTCGGTGACAATGAAGACCATGAATACGTCTTTTTCGACCCGATCTATTCAGGCATCCATTTTCGTGACGTTGAGACTACGTACACGGTAGATGATGGTACCGAAATCCCACTGTACGAAATGGTTTTTACAGTCTACCCTAAGATGGCCCACGTGGCGAGCTGGCACGCAAACTCTGGAGTAGACATCGAGGCGATTGCATCGAGCGAGGGGATCGCATCGGAGGTGGCGAATAGGACGTATCCTGAGCTGAGGATAGGTGACATCTGGACTCCGCATCCAGACCCAGCCAAGTCCCAGTATGCCTGGAGATTCGTTGGAAGAGCAGACGATATCATCACATTCACCTCTGGTGTAAACTACCACCCCGGACCGATGGAGAAATCGATCAAGAGCGAGGATGCTGTTACGGAGGTCCTGATTCTGGGGAGGGGTCACCGCCAACCGGTACTCTTGGTCGAGCTTCATGCGAAGGAGGGCGAATTCGATGCCGAGGAGGAGAAACGCAAGCTTTGGGCGACCCGCATTGAAGGCGCAAACTCTTCTGTTCCGGTCCACGGGAGGGTCGCATACTCGCACATTCTGGTGCTGCCGGCTGGCAGCCTCATCCGCACATTGAAGGGAAATGTCATGCGGAGACAGACAGAGAGCAAGTTTTCCGACCTCATCGACGAGGTGTACGAGAAGTCTGGGGATGAGTGGCAGGATAATCGAGAGCGGTACGCCTCGATCTCCAAGAGTGTAAGTCTTGAGGTCTCGGTCGAGGAGCAAGGCTCAGCCAGCTGAGTTTGTTTGACCAGGGACATTTTTCGGCGTACACTGAGCCACTCGAGGTGCAAGGACTTAATACACCATGGAAAGCGCGGTAGTGAGGCGTACTCGGGCAAATGGTTGGTGGGGGATGATTCGCCGGGAAAATCACAATCAGAAGCATCATGGTAGAGTCCATGAAACCCTCCAAAGGGCCCCACGACACCCAAACCTTGTTCGGCGAAGGCGGAAGTGCGCTACGAGTCTCACAAAAGCATGTAGTATTTCGTTACCACAAAATAAGGACATATGGGATTGAGATGTTTTAATTACCTGGTCATCCAACAGCATATATGCTTTGAATGCACTCGCACATCCTCGAACCCCTGAATTTGAGGGATCCAACGAAAAGCACTAACCCTTTTCCTTCAATGCACCAACGTAGACAAAGCAACCAACATGTACGGGACCCCTCGGGCCGCAAAACATGCTAATTGCTGACGGGCTTGGGCGGCGTATGCAAAGCACCAACGTACCTTCATTCCCACCGCTCCTTGCCATCCGGGACGCCTACAAACTACCAAGGCCAGCAAATCGAGCCGACCTTTCCCCAACGTCAGCATGTCATCACTCAGGCAAGCCCGCATACCATTGTTCTACCGCGTCTTCTTCACGTGGATCGACCCCGCCATCAGCATCCCCTCGATATGGGCTCACTTCGCGGCCCCGGACTTCATCCTGGACACCTACATCCCCAAGTCCATGTCGGTGCGCAACCCGGACCACGACATGCTCTTCTTCCACCTCGCGGGTAGCTTCACGACCATTGCCGTCATGAGCGCGGTCCTGCTGCGCTACACGAGTGACCTGGGCGTGTGGAAGATCGTCCAATTTGGCATCATCCTGTATGACTTTGAGATCTGTTACTCGACATGGCATTTCATGGGGAAGCAGGGCCGCCTGGACCCGACCTTGTGGAGGTCTGGGGACTGGGGCAACTTGACATTCATGGCTGTCATCCTCGCTGTGAGGCTGGCCTTCCTCACGGGGGTTGGGCTGAAGAGCACGAGCATAGTTGCGAAAGGGAAGAAGAGGGCCTGAATCTTCTTCAGAGCCTGCGATCCAGGGAACTCGGCGGCTCGCTCAAGGGGGTTCATCATCCCCTTTGCGTCTCGTGGCCGTAATCAGCTGCGTTGAGTGCATTCCGGATGTGCTTCGGTGTGATGGGGAATGATGCCCACAGGGTTTGGATGGTGACCGGCCGTCTTTTCGTACAGCCTTCTCCCAGCCGCTCCTTTCTTTCCAAAAGGCTTGCTTCGGAATTCGAGACTCCCGTTCTCTAGAAAAAGCCATTTCTATGCCCGGCGGCGTTTGAGGACGCATTACTACCTATGTGTAATTCTTTAGAGATGGCGGCGGCGAAAGATGCAAGTGGACTTGAGATTGCAGTTTTGGCAGAGTTCATACGCTCCTTGCATAAATGGTAATCATCTGGTGCGTTATTAGGGTATTAATTCGAGATGAGCGTAGTCATTCCCTCCTTGACGTGGTATTTGACGATTTCTGTCGAGCTCATCTGCATAGGCCGTGGCCTTCAGACGCCTGAAGCTCGATCGGATGGTTGTTCGCGTCCATCTCACTCCTATGCCCGTGGCCGTCCATCTCCGGGACCTGCTGATGGCCGCCGCCCGGTAGCTCCCGTGGTTTATACTCTGAACCAGTCAGTTCCGTTGACTGACCCTGCACCGGTATGCCGTCCCTGTATGGAGGACTTTTCGGGCCGTCTGGGCCCTGCGCCGCGGCTTTCCTCCTCCGCTTGCCTATTATGTACGCCGCGACGATGCAGGAAATGAAGATGATGCACCCGATGGCCACGCCCACGCCAATTCCCGCACTTGCGCCGACGCTGAGGCCGCCGCCAGGGCTCGCGGGCTCGGAGGTCGAGGTGGGAAGGTTGGAAGTGCCGGTGCCGGTCTGCCCGTTGATGCTCCTCGTATCGGTGGTTGTCAAACTCGTGGTGCTCCACTCCGGGTCCCCGTCTGATCTTCGGACCACAGGGCCGTTGGCCTCGATATAATATCCCTCGGTCCCCTGGACCATGAACGTCGTCGTCGTCGAGCTGGTGTTGACGGAGTCCGGTAAGCCAGATGCGGAGGTAAACTTGTAAAACATCACCGAGACGTAAGTGTCGCTCGTGTACGTTGACGCGCACGCGAATGGGTCGGTGGCACGATTTACGCCGGTGCGACAGGTAAAACCACTTCATATAAAATCAGCATACTCTCTTCGCCAACTTCCCAGGTGCTCCGTGGCACTTTAATCAGCCTTTCTCGGTTCACAAGCAGGAATCACTAACAGTGGACAACATGTTGCCTGTGTACTACTTGTTCCTACGCCAGCCTCACATGCGTAATAGTATCCCGAAGGGCATATGCCTGGAGAGTAATAGTATTTCTGGAATGGCGTAAAGCTTGCAGGCACGCATTGTGTCGTGTCTGGTTGACCATGTTGCATCCATTGATTATCGTTGTTTGCAGCCAGATACGAGGATTGACAATCCAAGCCGGTAGCCGTGAATGTCGCGGTCAAGGGACCAAGGTTCGTCATTTTGAGAGCGGTGTGACAAAGGACATGCGTCGGAAAGGTGCGTGATCCCCCGACTGAATGAGGAACCAAGAGGTGGAGGAAAGATTACCATGCTTGTTATCTATGGGCGAAAAAAGGTCCATGAAGAGGGTTACACCGCGGATTCAGCTCCAGGTTCCGACTCCTTATGGGGGCCAGAGCGTCTTCACAGCCCCATGAGATTTCGCAATATCTCTGCCTAAAGCAGGTAGTGAGATTAGACCGGTTTCAGATGGAGCCGCAACCTTGGGCCTGTCGACCAGCCAGCCAGCCAGCCAGCCAGCCAGCCAGCCAGCGTGAGTCTTCCAGTGTCAGGCTGTCTGGCTCTTTGCTGCCGCCTGTCAAGTGTAGCACGGTTCTTGTTCTGAGAATAAGGAAACGTCACAAGGTCCTGCGGTATTAACGATGCAGTAGTGCTTATATGGTGGGCCATAACAATGGGTACTGTCACTATAGGCCCCCCCTTGCATTGCTAGAATCTCCCATTGCCTCAATCTTTCAAAACGTTCCAGGGCTATTCACCGATACCACAGCGATCCAACAGAACCGATTTTTGAGGACAGCTACTGGTCCGTCCTGATGCCCAAGGTCAAGAAAGAAGCAACCGAGTTTAACGGTTGCTTAACACTCTCCACTGTCAGCCTTGCATCTGCTTTCCTGAAAAGCTCCACCCAGTCCCTCAGCCTCCTTTCTCCGCCTCCGTATAGCGTGAACATGATCATGTCCCGTGTTCTTAGTAGCTGCTCAATGTGATTGAAGATCTCGCCTGCTCGATCAGGGAGCATGCGCTCGCAAACCAAGAGCTTGGTTCCGTGAGTTTCCATTGCAGGGAGCAGGTTCCTAAGAATCTTGATGCAGTCATCATCCTGCCAGTCGTGCAAGACTCGACTGAGCAGGTACGCCTTTGGTAGTGTTCGTTGAGGGGGTTGAGGCTGAAAGAAATCGTGCGCCTGGAACCTGATTCGATCCTGTGCTTCGTGCTGGGCGATCAAGGTTTGAGCGGGCTCAGCGTTCGTTGGTAGGTCTTGGATGACGAAGTCAAGATCGGGGAATTTCTTCACCAGGTTGACCTCGACAAGGCCGCTCCCTCCGCCTACGTCGATGACCGTGCCCGTACCAAAAGACCCCCATTCGAATCCGTGGACATATGGACTCAACGTGGGCCCCATGGAATACAACAGAGTGGTTTCCATGGCTGCGCTGAAGAGCTTCATGCCCTGGCCTTCCGGGTAGTCCTCCTCCAGCATCTGCCACATGTTCCGATGGCGAGAATCGGCAAGCTCACAAGGCACAATACCAGATTCCGTTCTGGACAGCTTGAGGGCCTCGGGGACCTTGTCTACCCCTTTGATGAATAGCGGAGATAACCTCATCTTGATGTAAGGAGAGAAGTCCACCAAAGCTGTGGAAAGATTGGTATGGGCGACGAAACCCTCTCTGGGCTCGTAGAACATGCCGAGTAAGAACGCAAACTGGAGATGTCGGTACAAGAGCGACTCGTTGACTCCGAGCGTGGCTGCCAGCTCTTCCACGCGTATGTCTGCGCGCAAGGGCACCGCCTGGGGCACGCCGAGGGCATCCAGTGTCCGCATCACCTCGAGCTTGCACACCTCTGGCCCGGTGAGAGCGCTCATGGCGTCTACCGGACCGTATGCAAGGCTCAGCATTGCTTGACTTGCGTTCATGAGAAGCGATCTCGTCTTGAGGATTTCCGGGATACCAGCTGCGTCGTGCCAGTCCTTGCGGCCTCCGACTTCGAGGGAGGGCTGTTGCAGGCCATGATCATCGAGCTGCTGCTGAAGCTGGGTTGCGGCTTGCAGGATAGCGTTTGCTTGCTCGACCAGAGAGGGAGTGGGCAAGGTAGTCATTGTGTTTAGAACGTCGTCGAAAAGTTTGGGACTGTGATCAAATGTAGTTCGTCAGAGACGGGTGGAACGAAAGAGGAAACCCCTCAATTTAAATCTCTGTCTTTAATAGAAGACCGGTCAAACATCCCTCCTGCTCCTAGTACGGCATGCTTATGGCAAGTCGGCGACCAGCACGAGAATAAAGAGCTAATCACATTGAAGCAGCTATGCTGTGGAACATGCATGAACTCCTGCATGGTGGCTGCAGATAGAAAGCCGGGATCATCGATTCAGAAGGCTTTCTGTTGGACAGGTTCCACACTTCAAATCAAGCAAACCAATCCCCAGGGACTGAGTACGACGGGCTTCCGGCACGTGTAAGCAACTTGCATTTCTCAATCTGATTCTGGATTCTGTGGTGTTCTCGTCGTACTATGATCAGACTGGGACGTATAAATACAGATTTCACCAAGGTCATATTTAAGTTGAGTTATATGGTATCGAACCCAAAAGGGACTTGTATGTGGACGATCCTCATTACCCTAGCGTGTGATATCCTGCTGTACGTATTCCTCGAACACTGATCAAATACTATCTGCCCTTCAAGCAGGCAAAGGCTCACCATCAGGCAGACTGGCCATCCACTCCACAGCTCTCACAACCTGGTCCTCGAACGACACGTAGCTTTTGCCCAGCAGCTCCTCCTGTGTTCTCGCACCATCGAAATTGACTGGCAGAGTCTTGACCTTGCCGGCGAAGCTCAAGTGCTTGGCGAGCTCGGGCGACCTCCGCTTCAGGATCTCCTCGGCGTCCTCTTGACGCGGCCCCGCCGGCGCGTCAACAGCCAGGACCCAGATCTCGAGGTTCTTCTTGGACGGCAGCGGCACGCTGAGGCCCCTGACGTGGCCCAGGGCGACGTCGTCGACGTAGACGAACTCGCTGCGGAAGGGCGTGGGGTCGTCCACGGGGAGGTCCAGGATCGGGTTGAGGACTCCGCGCAGGTCCGCCATGACCCAGGCCAGCGTGAGGTTGGCGGTGCCCAGGGCCTCCGCCTTGTTCGTGATGAACAGGCCGGGCCCCACGACCCACCCGGGACACAGCACCACCATCTGGAAGTGCGAGTCGCGGTGCGCCGCGGCGTAGTCCCTCACTAGGTTTCCACTGGCGATCTTGGAGTCGGTGTAGCGATGAAACACCGGGGAGGTGGCGTCGTCTGGCCTCTCAGTCGGTGTCGGGTAGTACGTGTCTCCGGACATGAACGGCAGGCCAGTTTCGTAGTCGGGGTGGTCCCAACGCATATGCTCCGGCTTCATGAGCGAGGCGACAGAGCCGGTGATCACCACCCTCTTTACGAGCGGCTCGCTCTCGGCGGCGTTGAGGATGGCTTTTGTGCCATCCAGTGCCGGTGTGCGCATGTCCATCGGGCGTGGGGGAATAGGAGGAATGGGCGATGCCACGTGGATGATGTGGTGGCAGCCCTTCACAACCTCGAGGAACGCGTCCGGCTTGGAGATATCCGGTATGATGCTCCATTGGATCTTATCGGAGAACCGCTTGATCGAGGGGTGGGCTGATGTTTTGTCGATAGCGTCTTGCCTGCGGACAACTGCGCGCACGTTATACCCGGCCTCGCAAAGGGCTACGAGTACGGCACTTCCCACGAAGCCATTGCCACCCGTTAGGAGGACGGTTTCAGCCTGAGCCATCTTGGTCTTTCAGTGTGTATTCCCTGGTGTTAGAGGATTGTTATCGGTGCTCGGAATACTCGGCAGAAGGTGAACGGGGAGAAGACAATGAAATTGTCCCACAGGCCACAGGCTCCTTATATGTTCACAGGCCCGTACTAGTATGAGACTGAGAGGGGTTAAATCCTGAACTCGAATGGCACAGCTGGTACTATTCGTGTAAGCTGACATTGAAGCGATGGATCCTTGGTGTAGGCGGTTCAACTTGAAGGCCGGAGCTACTGACCTTGGCGTGCTTCTAGCAACCATGTGGTTGGGGATTTTAGCTTTACACGAACCTTGTTGGCATGGTTTGATGTGCCTCGATACACGTGTAAGCACTAGGTACCTAGGGACACTTCAGATTACAACATTAAGGGTCGTGAGCAAGTTTTAGGTGTGTTGTCCGGTAGGTAAGCGCCTGCAGAGGAATGCACCCGGAACCGGCTGCAGTAACGGGCCTAAAGTATCTTCACATCGCCTCTTGTACGGAGATCTTCCTTCGGGATGATTTATGAAGAAAAACATTTCGAACCACTAATTTTTGTTTCTATGGAGAAGATTGTTCTCTGCTTGTAAACCAGATGGCTACTCCACATATTAGGTTCGTCGTCAGCTTCTCCCGCCTTTCCTTACTTCCAATGGGTCAGGATGTCATCATCTGCTGGCGTGCCTTCCTATAAGATACCCTGCGCAGCACTGAGGTACAGACGCGATATCTGAAGCCTGGCAGGATAGCCAGGCCGCGATTTATTTGCCTTAAGGGCAGCCGTTTCCGGGGAGGAACTCTTGCTGGCCTGTCAAATGTTAGTTCTGAGTTGTGGACTGCAGCCATTGCCAATAACCAAACATCCCCATCCCAATACCTTCTCAACGCTCTTGAATGTACTAGAACAAGACTTCAATACTCAAGTACAACAACTTGCCTGAATCCTGACATCCATGTTGCATTGCTGGCGCAGCAGGTGCAGCAATGACGATATGTATTGTGCTTCCAGGGCGCACTTACTTGAATTGGTCGCCATCCTTAATTCTTTCCTGAAGACGACTAAAACCCGTCCTGAAGGAAGCACCTACTGTCAGAGGCTATCACCTGTTCGACGTCAATACATCGTCATAATTTGCAGAACCCAGACTCAAAGTGCCTATGCCACAATCTATCCGTGGTAACAACTATCGTACAGCATTGATCCTGATCACGATAGTGGCCCAGAGACAAAGGAAGCTGCCCTCATTCAGTCAATGGAGTTTGAGTCGGTCCTGCCTCGCATGAACATATAAGCTGATCCAAAGATAAATCAACAGAGGCGCAGAGCAGCACCATGGAAATCAGTTCCCTATTCTCTCTCTAGCCTACGCGCATATCTCAACCAGGAAGCAAGTTATCGTATGGATACTATTGCCACTCAACTACAGTGCAGACTATCACCTCGTTGGCTGGGGTCAGAATACAAAATACGTGCACCGTCTGTTCCATTTTCCAGCATGTGTGCCTTCCCAACGCTTTAGAAGACTTGGCTCAGGGGTAAGAACGCACAGATGAGCGATTGTTAGTACGTCAGTGGGAACGAACAAAGTGAAGTGCTCCTGCTATTTGATAACCACTGGCACCTACCTAGTTGAACATGATCGAACTGGGTGGAATAACATTTCTTGAGGACCTGCACGTAAACAGACGACTTGTCTCCTGAATTCTCTCCTCCAACTTGACAACATCTTCAACAACAACTTTCTTCGTCTCCCTCCAGCCCCTGATCCTCTGGCTAGCTACCCACATACCCTCATGCTGTGAAGCACCCCTTTTTCATATTGCCAGTTCCCGCCACTGCTCACGCACTTGGTGATGGATTTCAGTCTTTCTGTCGTTCACACAGACCTCTGACATCCATACGAGCACTCTCCGTTCCATCCATTTCCTCACCAGCCTTCCCCTCGTTCACCCAGATCTCTGACATCCGGACCAGTTAACAGGCACTCGCCATTCCATCCATTTTTCCACCCACGTCTCCTGATCCATCAACCATCTCAGCGACATGTCTGAGGCAGTCATTCGGACATATTCAGAGGTTGCTAATGGCGTCTAGGCTCTATACCCCACGGTGCGTGTTCTCCCTGTAAAAAAACATCATTATGACTGCCATAGCGTTGATTTTTTTGCGTTGCTTTTTTTTGCGTTGTTTTCTTAGCCCTTTGTTTTTTTTCCCCAGCGGGCAAGTTGATTACATGTAAAGAACAGTCTTAGAGAACAGCATAAGTCGTCGGCCTAGCTGACGCGCACAAGAACTGGCCATTACCGTGTCGGTGCACTCTAGTTCCACCTCGGTAGCATCACATCTCAACACCTGTGGTCAACCACGATCCAGACATTGACCCCCGACTTTCACATCCACACGTTGCCTTCGATTACGGTCCACACGAGTTTCGACCTCGTAACTGGCCTGTAGACGATCGAATCGATTCTCGAAACAACATTCCTTCTCGAAATCGCAGCCGGCGCCACCCTTTGACTGATCTAAACGTTTATAAGACAGGAAACCCAGGCACAGTTTGGCTCAAGCTTTCAGAGCTGTCTTTCTTCCTAGCAGCGACTTGGCTTGATCTGAGTCGCATTGTTCAGACAAACAGGGGACGGAACAATTAACGGAGGTGGGAGATACTGGGCAGGTTTCTTGTTTGGGGTGGAGGTTATTCATGGGCTGTGGCCTTCTTGTATGGCTGGAACATTTGAATGCGTGGGAGAGTGACGACGAATTCGTCAGGAGATATTCAACGCTTGTAGGACTTTGATAAAAACAAAGAATGAACGTACTTACACACGTCATCTCCGAGATCTGAGTTCACTTGAAAACAATAGGATCCGGTAGAGCTGGTGTCGCTATCTGCATCAGCAGGCTCAGAACTTGATCTCAGTCTTCTCTCAAAATGAGAGCCCTCATCATTGACCAGAATTGTAAAGAACAGTTGAGCACACGATATAAACATGCCCTTCTACGCCTCCTAAACCGCCTTACTCTCAATGAGAGCAGTGGTTCAGAGAAAGCGTGGGCATATGGCGTCTGCTTTTTGCTTTGCTTTTTGAGAGGGAAGAAGATTTTGCGCAATCGGATTTTTTTTCTTTTTGGAAGGCCCTCCTTATATAGATAAGAGTGCCTAGGTACACGAGATGGTGTGCACCTTGAGTCACTTAGCGACGGACTAAGAGTATGACCAGGCTGTCCAAATCAAAGTCAAAAGCTCACTAAGCACTTACCTAGGTCCTAAATACCTAGGTAGTTATCAACCGGACATTGAAATTTAAAGCCGTGTAACGAGACTTCATTTGCTAGATTTGGCACCATCTACCGAATCCATGGCTGGTCTCAACGACGTTTCCAAAACTAGTCACCGCGCAGATGCAGCCACCTATGCGGATGCCGCATACCAGTATTGCATCGCATCGCATCGCGACGTCGTGGCTGCCTCTGGCTAACCCCAGCCATCTCTAGCACGCACGAAGGCGCCCAGCTCACCATTGCGGTGCTGTCGGCTAGGTACCTCTTAGGATCTACGAGGTTGCTAGTGCGGCGCGGCTGACATAGTTAATCACAAAAGCGACAGCGTGGGCCGCATCACAGGCATTACAATTTGAGAGCTCATGGAGCTTCCTTGTACATGTAGTGGAACTAAGGCCCCTGGTTCAGAAAGTCGGACGGTTAGTATTCATTACTTCCGAAAGTGGAGAAGACTTTGGCCAGAGCGGTGAGAGGTGCGCGCCTTTAGTTGACAGATATCATGGCGGTAGTGATGTCGGTAGCATTTGGCGGTTGTGTTCCCCTAATAGCCCAATAACATGAGAGAAGCGTATCATTCCTAACCCCGACTGCTCGGATTTTAAGGTTTTCGGAAAAATCGCATAAGTCTTATGATTTGGGATGTTCGCTAGGACATGATAAGGTGCCCTTCAGACTGGATATCGCCTGCCTGGTACAGATAGACACCGCCTTGACGAATATATTCACTAGCCCCGGCATTACGAGGAATATGGCTAGAAGATCATCTGCAGGATCTTGACACAATGTTGGGCAACGAGAATTTGCTGCGATATTGCGATTAAAACCAGAAACTCCGTCCCATTTGCTTGAAAAAAGCCATCCACGGCTCTAGTCGTCATATGGGGAAACAATCCGATATTGTGGCTGACGTGTCTGCCGGAAATGCCAGTAGTCTAGTCACGAAGTCAGCCACCAAAAACATGTGAATGGGTGATACGTCGGGCGGCCGCCCCGACACAGGATGCCACGGCCCAGCAGCACGACTCACTTCTTGCCAGCGTCGGTTGCACAGCAGCAGAAGAAGAGGGCGAGGGGCCAGCAGATGATTGCCAGGAAAACGGCCATGACGAATCCGATCGTGGGTCCTGCGATAGACACAGGTAGAAAGGTTAGAATCACACGCGGACTGAACTCCCCTCCGGCATGCAGGTCTGGCGCTCACCGATGAATTTGAAGTGGCATGCGTTGTTCACTCCCGGCCCGCACTGAATGCAGACCACCGGTAGGGGTAAGCAATCCATTGCTCTTGTTCCTGGTGCCTCGGAGGCGCGCCACAGTGATATTTGAGAGTGAGATGTAGTGAAAAGAGCCCCGAAATCAACAAGAATGCCGAGAAGTCAACAAATTTTATGTGACGTCAACCGCGCCCTGAGCACAGCCCCGAGAAGCCCGGATGATGATCTTCAGGCCAAGCGAAGCCCCCCACAGCTTGTTACTCAAAGGGTTAGGACTACCCCTTTTTTCCTGCTTCACTCAACCTTCCGTGTTTGCCGCACTTGGACTTGACATTGTCGATGGAGGCATCACATCTGAAGAGGCCGAGCTGGTTCGAGAGATCCCACTGCGCCTGGGGAATGAAAATGAGGCCGAGTGCGATGGTCACGAGGTGAACATTCGGGATGTTGGCCGTAGCACACACAGTGCCCATGGTCACGATCACGGGGGCATCTCCATTGTCAAGATGGACTTGGGACCGTTGACAAATATGGACCCGAAAAGCGACACATTTTTGGGCTTCGGCAAGATGCCAACGAGTAAGTATATATTCGGCATGGGCTTTCTGTATCGCAGTATGTACCGACTCGGATGATACTACCTGTCCTCAAAATGGCATCGCACGCTGTATCTTCAAAGCAGCAATTAATCCAACCCAGGACGGACAGTTGGGAATATCCCCCTACCATCACCCAGACGCGACCCCCGAACAAGAAACCTGACAGGACGAGCCCTTACTTGCTGTAGCAGCTGCTGGTCCTCTTCTTCTGCAGCTTCCTCCTACCGCTCCGTTGGGATTCGAAGGACGACCGGACGCTGGCGGCTGTACCGGCAGGCTCCTCGGCGGCTTGCTGCTCAGGTTGTCCAAAGGTGCCAGCTGGGAGGACCTCGAAGTTCGAGTTCACCTTCCTCGTGCTGGTGTTGACGTACCTACAGTTCGTGTCTGTCAGCCCCTGCTCGCTCAAAATCAAGGGGAAGGTCATTGCTCACGAATCACTCGGGCCGAAAGTAGGGCTGGGCTGCGCGGCGGAGGAATTACCGCCGATGGTTTTCGGCTGCTGATCGGAAGTGAATGACTGGGGCCGAGGCTGCTGGATGTAAGCGGCGCTCCGGCTGCTATTCGGAGGGTACCGCAGCGCCGTGGCCGGTGCCGGCTGCGACGCAGCGTCGTGCTGCTGTTGATCGTGGATGGTGCTCCGGTCCTCAGACGACGAGTGCCGAGCGTGTCCCCGCTGCGAGGAGCGCCGGGAGCGCCTGCGGCCGAAGGTCAGCTCCTCGCCGGAGGCTTGAGTGAGATCGCTGCTGGAGAAGACCGGGTGGTGCTCGAGCGGGGGCGGCCGGGAGTGGGGTGCGAACTCCTTGAGCTCCTCGATGCTGGTCACGAAGGACTCCCCTGATGAGATGCTTGAGGGCCGCGATGTTTGGTGCCGTGGTTCGTGGCTTCGAGGTGCGGTGGTCGGTTGGCGTGTTGGCTGTGTGCTGCTGACTCCACCCGGCCCAGATGTTGCTGCTTCTGCTGGGCTACGATCCGAGTTGCTGTGAAGACTGGACTTTCGCTGCGGGATCGATTGTTGGCTGGGCATACCCCGTACAGGAGCGGTTGGTGTGGCACCTTGTGGGTAGAACCGTTGAGGTTTCCTCGCCTGGGCATTGATGCGGAACTCTATGGCTTCTTGTCCACCAAGCTGCTTCTTTTGCTGCTCATCCCATGACTCGGACGAGGTCATCTTCTTGAGAGACCTCTGTATACGGCCCAAAGGTCCTAAGTGTCCAGATTGGCCACCAATGCCCTCCTGCGTGGGACTCCTGCCCTCCCCATGATCCGTATGATTGATCGATTGCCGATGGTTTGCGCCGGAGCCATTCAATAGAAAACCCTCTTCCGGAAGCGGCAGACTCTCAAGCTTCCTTCCTGTCTGTGTCGAGGGTTTGACAATTTCCCTCCTGGTAATCCTGCCAGCCCGGACAGATCCCCTACCGGACCCCCTGCTAGAACTCGCATCATCAACATTCAAAGCCGGAGTTTTAATCTTTCTCTTCGAGGTCCACTTCCTGCCTGGCGGCCGGGACGCCAAGGACGCCATCCTCGCGACCCAGACGCCGTCCACCTCGACTCCGGACTCGAGGGCCTTGACGCCAAACGGGATCTCGCTCCCCAGTCGGGACCTGCGGTTGTTGGTGGAGAGCCCGGACCTGCGCATCTGCGCCGTGCGTACCTGCTTCTCGGCATCGAGCTCCTCGATCTTCTTCATGTGGCGGTTCATCCACCACAGCTTCATCAGACCGACCAGGAATACGAAGGCGATGCCCATGGCCAGGACGAAGGTCATTTGCTGCCATAGCTCCCAGGAGACGAAGAACGTTCCGTTTGCCATGGCGTGGTATCGGGTAGTTCACCCGAGTAGGTAGATGTGAGAGCTCACAAGTGCGAGGGCTGTGGAAGCAACTGACAAGCACGTGGGTGTGGGTATTTGTGTGTCACGGCACTCAGCCGGAACACTGATGGCGGGAAAACGAGAGCTTTTCTGTTCGTCCACAAGAGGTCATGGGCTGTTTGGTTGTTGGTATGACCCGTCCGAGATCGCAATAAGACAGTTGGACCATGCAAGCTGTTGTGGCCCCAGGGCCTGCAGATACGACGGGCGAATAGGAGGGGGGAAGCCCGGCCTGGCCAACACAAGCTGAGCTGTTGGACGCAGGAAAAGGAAGCAGAATAGATGTATCCCAAATTGAGGGCGGTCGGAGCAAACGGCAGACTCGAAAAGAAGAAGACCAGTGCAGCTGCAGAAGCAGAACCAGCCCTGGGCTGGCGTGTGAGACAATGACGCGGATACGCGCAGGATGGCGGGAACCCAAGTGGAAGGAGAAGTGATCGTGGGTAGGGCGCCCATCGTTCCCAGTCGAGCGTAGTCTGAGCTGAGCGATGGGCGCCCATCGTTCCCAGTCGAGCGTAGTCTGAGCTGAGCGATGGGCGCCCTTGATTGTGCCCTTGCTGCTGCTGAAAGATTCACTTTGGCTCCGTCGAAGTGAAGTTGCATTCTTGATTCATCGTCTTCGTCTAGGGGTCACCTGCCAGATCGGTGCTGCTGGGCTAGCGTGGGACAGCGATCGATGCTGCGACCGCCAGCCAATCAAGTCGAAACGGACTGGAGAAAGAAGCAAGTGGTGATGTGCTGACAGCTCGGGTCTCGGCAGTGCTTTTTGCGAATGCAACCCTGTCCTTCACATCCCCTAGAGGGGATGACCCCTCTCAGCTCTTCGTCCTCGACTGTATTTTGTTGGCTGAACCACCTGTTCGCTGGTTGCACACTCAGAACACACAACGGGTTATATTGTTTTCCCCGCTTACCTACAGCAACGAGAACCTGTGCGTTTCCAACTTCAACCGGCAGGACATTTACCAGCAGTTCGAACAATTCAAAACGATCCCTCTATCCTGTTACATGCAATGCAGCTGGGCTCATATGCCTACGAGCCCCGGGTATCTTCTCTATTCGCTCCAGGCTGAGAGCATTCGTTGTGGTGGCAATCACCAAATGGCAGCCATACGGCCCACAGCTCACGAGTCTCAGCATCTCATTGGCCGACGGACTCTCACCATCAATCCGGGTGTTGTTTCGGGCGTGCTGGTGGGTGTGTAGCTGCAGCGTCGCTCTCGCGGAGCCTAACCATCGACAAACGCCTCGTTTCGAGCCTGCTGATGGGTCTTGTCTGGGTGATTCGCAATCAGGCGCTGGAGCATTCAACGGTCAGCCAACAGATTCCCCCACGAGTTCCGTCCGTCCGAGAAAACGCCAAGGCAATCAGCTGAATACATACCACCAAGTTCCGCAACAAACATGCGATCGTCACCTTGCCCACGGAGGGAACATAGATGGACGCCTTCTCCTTGACAGCTGGACCGTCGAAGTTACGGAAGGACGAGAAGTTGATGCACACGGCACCATCCCGGATCAAGTCGATCGGCAGCTTGTAGCTCTCAACAGGCACTCCCCCGATCACCACGTCGCTGATGGGAAGTGTATTCTTCACATCCCAGCCCTCCTTGTCCTCGACCTGATGGCGGTGGCTCTTGATGCCCTGGCCGCGCGTGAACAGCTGCACCCCGGTGATGTCGACCGAGTATACCTGCGCGCCATCATTTGCTAGCAGCGCAGCGAGTGGCCGGCCATTGACCTCCGAGCGGTTGATCACCGTGATGGTCTTGCCATACAACCTGTTGCCTTCGGCGAGGATCGGGTTGTAGATGTGCAGGTGTTCCAGGATCTTGAGGACGGCGAGCGGCGTGCAGGGAAGGATGGACTTCTTCAGATTCGTCGGGGGGTCCAGGTACCGCACGTTGTGGTACATGTTACTCAGGTGCTTGAAGCAGAGGCCCTCCACATCCTTCTCGAGTGCCACGGACTCTTTGATATAATTGTCCTTGGCAACGTTGTCGGGCCATATCGGGTAGTAGACCAGGATGCCGTTGACCTTGTCGTCCTCATTGGCGGTGCGGACCTCCTGCTCCAGGGCTTCTTTGTCGATGCGTCGCAGGTCGAAGGTGAAACCGCTGTTGTGATCGAGTCAGCAGCTGTGCGACCCCCTGGTGGACAGCCACCTGGCCGTCTGCTCCGGAGACGAGTCCCAGTTCGGAGAAGATGGCCGTCAAGAGCAGCACTCACTTTTCCTCACAAGTCTTTTGTGAGTATTCCGCATACTTCACTGCCGCTTCATCGTCGTTGGCCAGGAAGGCAACAAGGCGGGGCTTGCCGTTGCCAATAGATGCGAGGGTCTCCTGGACCTCTTGGAGCAGCTTCTTTGCTATGGTGTCTGCAAGAATGACCTTGCAGGTCTTTGGTGGTGCCGCCATGCTCTGGGGACAGGAGTGGGTCAGTAGTTGAGAGCAACAGAGAGTGGCTGTCGATGTCATCGTGAAGTGATTGGAGGGTGGAATGGCCACGGCCATGGCTGCCCGTGGGAGACGTGGTTCATATACGGGTTGATATGGTATGACACATGCCATGCTGGGTACAGGGCAATGCACTTGCCTCCACCAGTGTCGAATTTGAGACGGGTGAAGTGGATTCACTTACACAACCCGGAGCGGAGCGGGACGCGGGTGACGAGGCCTGGCTGGGAGTTATATGTACTCGATCGGAGAGCAGCACAGATGCTTTCGGGTCCCTCGTCGTGGACTCGGCCGGTGGCTGAACTGACCACCTTCGCAAGGAGAGTGACAAATTGGTTAAGTGGTCGGCTGGATCAGGGGGAGGCGCATGCGTAGTCAGCCAGTTGACCACACCAGAACAATCGAGGACGATGGGGAAGAAGATCCGTGCCTGGAGCCATGCTGGCGCCAAAAACTCCACGAGGCCAAATTCTTCACCATGACTCTGCACTGACGGGGCCCTAGAGGGGCTGGCCCCTTATCGTTTCTCCGATAACAGGAGCCATAGCAGAAATTGCAGGCCCTGAGCACTGCCCCTCTTACCTGAACGAGTATGGCGACGGCCCGGCAGCGCAAACGACAGGGGGTGCGCCGTGGAGGGCAGCCCACCGCCTGCGGTATTGGGCTTCTGCCCCTCCCAGCTGCCTGCAGAAAGTCGCCATCCCACTTCCCCAGCCGGCAGTATTTTCCGCATCGGCCGAACAGCTTAGAAGTCACCAGTGCAACCCGGTGACCGATCCGACCGCTTGCCTTGGCTGTTGATAGCTGGCCATCGTATGTGTCCCAAACAGCTTCTGCATCGCGCACGGTCATCCGAGGGGTCCTTCCTTAGCAGCTCTTGCAGGGCGACAAGACGAGATTCACCATGTCGACCTACCTGGAGGAGCTCGCCGTGCGCTTCGTCGAGCGCGATGGCCTCTCGCTTGAGGACCAGCAGAAGATCGCTGCCGATGCGGCTGACTGTGAGTTCGAGCACCCGCGCGAAGAGCACCCCATCCACCACTGTTACCGCGAAATATGAATTGACCGTTGTATTAGATGTCCTGGACCCCGCAAAGCATGGCTATCCTCGGGATCAAACTGTGCTCACCTTGGTCAAGTCAATACATCGCTGGATCTCCTCTGGAGACGGCGAGCAGCCCTCAGAGTTCGCAGAAAGGAACAGGGAGAAGAATGCGAGAGGTACGTTGAGCTCTCTCTACTTTGACCCGACTTTTCCCACGCGTCATGGATACTGACCAATTCACAGGTCTGAAATACTTGGTCATGACCTTGACTGCTCTGCCCAAAGAATTCTTGCAGTCAACTTACAGTAAGCATGCTCTACCGTGAATTTCCAGCTGCAATTATAGGTCCTGAGCAGATCATACAGTCAAAATGCTCGCGAGTTTCTTCGGCTCCATTTTCCAGCAGCAGGATCCAGCGGGCCTTGCAGCAGCAACGGATGCTCTGCTTGTCTTAACCACCATGAACAACTTCCCGCCCTCAGCTGCGGACGATATTCTTGCAAGTCTTGGGAAAATGGATCCCGATAATTACACAAAACAGCTCGCGAAGACTCGACTGCAAGTCCTCCAGATCATTCGAACCTTGCTCGTGAACGACAAGAGCGCGCGAGTTCTCCAGAAACGCTATGAAGGTGGCGCATTCTTGTTGCCTATTTTGGCCCTCGCCAAGAGAGAAAGAGATCCCGTCAACCTACTAGAGTGGTTCCAGACGTTAGAGAGAGTGTTGAAGAAAATCACAACTTCTCCCGAGGTTTCACTCGCCGCCTTCGAATCGATCTCCCCATTCTTCCCTATCTCCATTCGTAAATCCACGGCTGGTGGACCAGAGGTAACAGAGGACGAGTTGAAGGAGGCTCTGAGGGCTTGTTTTGCGGCCAATGGACTTTTGGCAGAGCATACATTTTCATTTTTGCTGGAGAAGCTCGACGACGGCGGAAGTCTGACCGCATCAGCCAAGGTGAGAGTTGCCCGCCAATTGCATGTTCCTGCCCTATTCTCTCCTTGCTTTGATTTTCCAGCCTACACCCTGTCAAGAGAAAGTAAACTGACGGAAGTAGCTCGATATCCTCCGAACGATCAAGGCCTGTATGGTTGGCTACGAGCCCGTTGAAACCAGTGTCGTGCCTTATATCACGAAACTGTGGTCTTCCCTCAAGTACGAGGTCCGAAACGGAGAGGTACCGGAGGCAATCCAGGAAACCCTCTCCATTTTTGAGTGCCTGACGAGCCGACTCGCCAAGTCCGACAATGCCGAGCCAGCTCTGACCGAATTCCTGTCGCAAACCTGGAAAGACACTGCCGAGGACCTGGAGAACCCGACGTACACCGAGCAGGCTGGTTCAATCCTGATCAGTGTAGCGGGCGGTAGCGTGCTCGCCTTTTGCCGCACGAACCCGCGTCTTCTCGACGCTGTCAGGCAGAATATCGGCCAGCCAAAGTCGCCAGCTCATTCCAAGAACCTTCTTGTGCTTCTCAACAATCTGGTTCGAACTCAAAGGCAGCTGGCAGCCAAGGTGAACGAGTGGTCCGAGCATGATAAGCGGGCATTCAATGCCGACGGTTTTGAGATCCCGGTGGCCGTTATTGACGACATTTATTTCAAGCTTTTCCGGGAAAATACCGTCGACAATCCCAGCAAAGATCAAGTCGAAATCACCAAGGAAGCAATCAACGGCCTTTCTCTGGCGGTTGATGTGCAGCGACTTAGGGCTGACTTCACGACGACGGCAGCTTACGAGCAAGACACATTGAAGGAGATCTGCACAGCTCTATCTTACCGCGCCACAAACTCGTTTAACGTCTCGCCAACAGCGTCTGCAGAGCTATATAACATCGACGTTTCTGCTGTTGCGGCCCTCAAGACAGTGGTCAAGGTGTTTCCAGAGGGGTATGCCAGGGTCCTCTCCAACCTGGTCAGCGAGGTTGAGAAACGAACCTGGAAAGGCACGGCATCAGATCGCACGTTCGACGATCTGCACAGCGTGTGCCAGCGCGTAGCATACATTGGCTGCGCTGACATACCCAAATCCGAGACGCCGATCATCAACTTCGCGTCGTTTGCAGGCACGATGCTTAACATTCTGAGTGTTCTGTTCAATGCCGAAGCGAACATCAAATTCTGTGCGGTTGCCGCTGACGCTCTAGCCACGGGGATGGCATACTTTATAAAGGCAGTCGAGGACAAGGGCCTTAAGCAGACTGAGGCTGTCACAAGAGACTGGAAGTTCAGCGACCTCGAGCCCATGCTACACGCTGAGGTACCGGACTTTCCGAAACTGCGTTACAAGCAGGCCAATCTCTACGACCCCATTCCGTCAACGAAGGTTATCAAGGCTGCTAAGCATTCTGTTTTCACGAGCTTTCAACTCGTGGGAGTGTACGTCGTGTCTGAGCTGTATCAACACGCTACCACTGTATCGATGTCCGCAGACAGTAACATACCACAGCTACGGCTCAGCGACGCACTTCGTTCCGCTGACAACATTGATGGAGACAACCCGCGTGCAAGTGGCAACCTTGCCGCGTATCTCGGCGAGCTGGGACGGGCTGCTTGCCTCGTCCTGCGAGAGCTCGACAGTATTGCGCAAGTATCTTTGGACCTGGACAATGTAGTTGCTGGTTGCTTCAATACTGGACTGCGTTGGCAGAGCAACACGACGCCCTTGGCATTGTTCAGTGATTCGGAGCTTTACGCGCTATCTGGAGGCATCGTCCAGGCGATGCACTCTTCGACCGTGATGATGCTGGTAAGTGAAAATGATTCTGGATATTCAAACCGATCCGCCTCATGACGTGCGATTTCCTGACATTGCCTTACTGCCAGACGGACTTTAATTTCCACAACCTTCTCACCGGTAACCTCGATCTCCCGACTCGAACCAGCCCCCGGATAGAGGCTATCCAGGATTATATTGCCTTCCTACTCGCCAACAAGTTCAATACTCGAGCCGGTGGACCCCGTCAGATAGAAGTCCAAGCAATTTGGACCACGGTTCTTAAGAGGATTGAGCAAGGTTTCAAGCAGCCCGAATTCTTGGAATTGAGAGAGGTATGCCGTTTCGCAGCCATCCTCGCAGGAGCTTTTGCCCACCGCGACCTCCCTGCGGCAGCGCTCTCCTCGACTGTTAGCCACGCAGCAGCCAAAGCGGGCATGGAGATGGGGCCGTACGTCGCGCGCATCCTGTCACAGCTCTTTTCGACCTCAAAGAAGGGCCTGCTCGACCCGGCGAACCACACCATTCAGAAGCCGCTATACCTGCAGTGGACCTACCAGCAGTGCGTCCAGCCGGTCCTGAACCTGGCGTATCCGCTGTCCCGCGAGGACGCTAGCGTTGTCTATTCGATATATGTGCTCCACGCCGTCAAAAGCCTGGCCCTGGGCCACTACGCCGACGACGCGCCGACGGTCGTCCGCATCGTCCTCGCCGCCATGCAGAAGGCCACCAACAGCTACGACATCGAGGCTGCGTGCGGCATCGCACTCCAGATCCTTGCCGGCGAACCCGCCCTGTTCCGGTCGCACGTAGCCTCGCTCGTCAAGGCGGCGAAGAGCGTGTACGGCCGTGTACTGCCTGTCCCGGTTGTCTACGACCGGGCGCTGACGGCGCATGACGACAAGGAGTGGCCTGTCGACAAGGAAGAGTACGCGCAGGGCGGTCGGTTCAAGTACGCGGGCGACAGGGAGAAGATCCGCAGGATGGCCCTGAGGACCCTCGAGGTGCTCCCGTCGCAGCTAGATGAGAATGACCTGCGAGCGTATGCCGATGAGGTGCGGGTACATCTGTCTGTTGCTCTGGGCGACCGGGTGAGGGACGTCCGTCGCGCTGCTGAGGCTGCGCAGTCCGCTTGGTCCAAGATCTCCACTTGAGCCAGATGGAGCTGGCGTGCTTTTGGTCTGGGACCTCGACTGGGGCCAAATGAGCCAGTCGATTTTTCCGATTAGGGTCGGATTATTCTAGGTGATAGGGCCTGAATGCGGCTCGGTGGTTTGCATTGGATGTTAGAGTAGATACCCCCTGAGCTACGTACGGCAACGTACAGCACACGAATGTCCGAGATAACGGAAATCTTGGGACAAACAATTTCTCTTTCATGATCACAGTGATACTGTCAGTGTTAAGTGTCATCTTTGAATGAAGTTAGTGGACCTTCAGCCTGCCGGGTGACTTGTGGACTACCGTGCCTTTAGTGAGTGGTCTATTAAGTCCCACTGTTGACGTGGCCAACGTCTAGAGGTCTGAATCTTCAGAGTGTGCCCTGAAGCGTGTCCGTGAGGAACTGGGTGCTGTTCTCGCCGCGTGGGAGGGCAGGCCCTGGTATCCCAAGTTACCTTGCAAGCCGGATGACCTATAACTCGTAAAGTTCCCATTCTCGGGCAAGCATTCTTGGTCGTCGCTGCAGAGCATTGACGGGTCTGGTGCTAAGCTTCAGCACCCCCTGAGCCGTGGAATAGGAGGGCGGCAGAAGTCACACCTTCTCCTGGTGGGTAGAGCCCAGTTCGAGGAAAAGAGGATCACGGCGCAGGATCAGACTCGGCGCACTGTAATGCCCAGTACATCATCTATTATCAATGACACTGTCCCATTAAGCGATCCGACGCAGCTAAATGTGATAACTTTACAGATCCTGTGGAAGATCGCCAGACTTTTTCACGCCCAAGCGCCCCCCTCGAATCCCTTCCTCGCTCTACGCCTTCCTCCTCTTGCCTCCCTTCTTGGCGCTCGACCCCGTAGCCTCAGCCGTGTCGTCGGGCGACGCCCCGGCAGCAGCCAAAATGGCGCTCAACTCCTCTTCGCTGTACTGAGGGGGCGCTGACTGAGTGGCCGGGGCGTTGGCCCTCTTGGGGTCCAGGGTGCCGATGACGGGGACCGTGGAGGCGAGCATGGTCTGGAAGGGGGTCGCGACGAAGCGGCCGGCGGCGTCGAACCACTCGGTGAAGGAGCGGGACAGGTTGATGGTGGTTGGGCTGCCGGTCTTGGGCGCGATGGTGATGGTCAGGTTGTAGATGGGGACGTTCTTCTTGGTGTGCGTTGCGATCGTGACCTGTTCGTTCCGGGAGTTCTGTCAGCCATGCTGTCCTCTGCTTTCCTCGCTCCATTTTCAGCAGGGGTAGACACATACCGTCTCTCCTTTCGGCGCGGTGCCCACGTATACGATGCCCTTCTCCTTGAGCCATATCCACAGTGTGAGGGCCGTGTTGAGCAGCGAGTAGACGGCGACCGCGCCGGCTGTGTAGTACTTTGTGCTCTCGAAACCGAGCTTGTAGTCCCAGAGGAAACAGGCCGCTGCCACGAAGAATGCAGAGTATCCCAGGCCGAGTCGCACGTCAGTAAGGGTGTGCGACTGCTTCAGGCCCAGGCTGTTGAGGTAGTTGGGGAGCGCATCGTCCGAGGTGTTCTTCAAGTCTGCGAGGTTGTAGAGCGTGATCTTTTCGGCGGAGACTGCCATTTTGTGTTCTGGCTGCTGGTGCTGGTACTTCTGCTGCCACGAGCTGGCTTTCCGTTTGTGAGTACGAGACAAAATGTCTTGGAGTGAGATCCAAGTGGACAGGTGGTGTTGGACTCGGGGATGGTGGTGATCTACAAAGGTGTCCTTCTTGGGGGAGCTCGAACAGGGGTGTCAGGCAAGAGGTCCAAGCTTTGGCAGTAAGCTTCCTTCCCCAATTTGGCCGGGGGGGTTTCCATCAGAGCCGCAACCCGCAACCACACCCGCCCGGTTCCTCCAAAGCTTCTAGCAGTAGGCACAGCTCCAGGTTCGACACTCTGCAGCTCAACCACCGACATATACCACAATCAGAAGTTGTCGCCATGGCTCAGGTACCGGTGCAGACGATCCATAGGGATCCCCAGCTCTTGTAAGACACCTTGAATCGGAGACGACCTCCAAGTTTCGTGCCGCCTGGCTGACATCGCTCGCAGTTACTGGATTCTGTTTCCCATTACGGTGGTCATGGTATGATGCCCCTTCTCGTCTCCCACCCGGTAAACTACCCAAGCATCAACTAACCAAGCCTGCCCTCTCCAGGTCCTGACCGGCATCCTACGACACTACGCGACCGTCCTGCTAGCGACGACCCCCAAGGCCCAGGAGCTCAGGGCGATCAGAGAGCAGCGCTCGCTGGGGCACGGCATCCAGGTCCGGTCCAACTTCCACGTGCTGTCGCGGCGGTCCTTCAACGTCCGGCGCGATGCGCTGACCGCCGCGTACGAGTCCGGCGCCTATCTCAAGGCCCCCGAGAACAAGGGCCAGGCGCCGCCCAACCCGATGACCGACCCCAACGCCATGGAGGGCATGATGGGCGCCATGAAGGGCCAGATGGCCATGATTATCCCCAACACCATGATCATGAGCTGGATTAACGCCTTCTTCTCGGGATATGTCATCAGTACGTCAAGACTTCGGGGTTTTAGCATTGGTATTTTTATGCGAAGGGCCTGCTGACGATAATGACCACGCAGTGAAATTGCCGTTCCCCTTGACCATCAAGTTCAAGAGCATGCTTCAGGCTGGCGTGGCCACCAAGGACATGGACCCCAGGTGGATGTCTAGTATTTCATGGTACTTCTTGTGTATCTTTGGACTGCAGCCCGTCTTCAACTTCATCCTCGGTAGTGACAACGGTACGTGCCCTCTCCAAATCACATATGCCTTGCTCTCCTAGCTGACCGTCCTCTTTCCTTAGCCGCGAACCAGATGGCCCAACAGATGGGCCAGATGGGTCCCCAACAGGGCCAGCAGATGTTCGGCCCCGGTGTCGACCCGAACAAGCAGTTCCTCGGCGAGGCGGAAAACCTAGCTGTCATCGAGCACTACTCTGTCCTCGACAGTGTGGAGGACCGGCTTCTTGAGAGTATCAAGGTGTAGACGGAGCCGCTTGGGGTGCGATCGTAGCAGGATGGATGGGTGAGTGCTGGGGTATCTAGATGTGTAGATATATATGCCGTTCGAAATGCCGGCAGAATGACCACAAACCAAAACCAAAACAGTCTTCTCAGAACTCCCACCAGAGCGTGCATCCCAGACCCGGGTTCTTCATGCTCCCCTTGATGACATATGGCGGCTTCCTCTGCTCTTCGGGCTGGTCCTCGCCGGGTGCGACGGTGGGCTTGGTGGGCGTCTGGTCGTGCCACTCCTCGCCGATGACAGCAAGGCGGACCGTCTCGTGGACGTCCCACCACATTGGGCCCGTCTCGTCGTTGTTCCAGACCCAGAGCTGCTCGTTGTGGTCGAACTGGCACCCGTCCGGCAGCTCCTCAGCCTCGACGAAGATGTCGCTGAAGAACTCCGTGCGCACTGTATGGATATGCATCTGTCAGTCGCAGCTGTCCGTGAGCAGTCAGGGAGACGGCTGCGTGGAAAGGCCTACCGTGGATGCCTTCTGGTGTGCACTTGGAGATCTTGGCCATGATGACCTCGCCTTTGAAGGGGCGGAAGACAACGAGGCGGAACTCGGCTAACGGAGGGTTGTCAGTTGATTGGCATTGTAATTTTTCCGTTCCTCTGAGGGGTGACAACAGTACCGTTCACGTTGGCGTTTCCTGTCCCCTGCCGGACCAAGCCTTCTGATGCCCACAAGAGGTCGTATAGGCAGATACAGAGGCCGATCTTTTGGATCACCTGTTGTGTTGTGACAGTCAGCATGTGTGTCGCCAAATCCAAACTGAGCATGAGACCTGCCTTGTTGGCGTATTTGGCATTAATGTTGTCCTCAATAGCATCGCTGCTTTTCTTGTGGAAGTCTTCGGGTGTGATCTGGACCAGGTCCGCAATTTTTGTCTTGAAAGCAAATCAGACTGCCATGTTCTTAAATTCTGCGTTGGAGACTTGTTATTTACCAGGATGAACATTGTGATCTAGTTGAGGAGGCAGTCCTTCTCCTTGGGCCCAAGGTGAGGCGTATCAGTGAGTCTGCTGTAGCTGGACTGGATCACACACAGGCTTGTGAGTTCAACCCTTGAATGATTGCAAGGTGAGGGTTAGTGTGATTTAGCTGGGGTCGGCGACGAGTCACAGGGCCATGTTAGCACCATGAAAATTCACCACTGAGACGCAGATCTTCCAGTGGACAAAGAACATCAGGATTTCGGACACAACATCTGGGTAGGTGACTGCAAAGTAAAATTGGCTGGAATCTGTCCCCGTCTCACACACTCCTAGTTAGAGGT
Source organism: Diaporthe citri (assembly GCF_014595645.1). Lineage (NCBI taxonomy): Eukaryota > Fungi > Ascomycota > Sordariomycetes > Diaporthales > Diaporthaceae > Diaporthe > Diaporthe citri. The sequence goes on from NW_025064849.1 coordinate 5,049,787, forward strand.
TGGAAATACAGTACTCTTCCTAGGCTTCTTGTCTTTCGGCGGTCCATGCACGGATCAGAAAGTGCCCCCACACCTGATCGGCGCTAACAAGGGGGCCTTGTCTGTCCAAATGCACCTGTGCATCTGTGAGCCGAGCTGCCTGGGCTGAAATCCAATCTCCAAGCCATCAACAATCCAAATCTGAACTCTTTCCCACCGCCCACCGCCCACCAAACGCCATCAGGCCTCAACGACACAGCTTCCCTAGCATCCATCTGATCTCGTCTGCCATCATCACGACAAGTGTTATTCCCCGGGAGGCTGTATCCAAGACACCTCACGAAGCCATACAATCTGAGGTTTCTTTTCTTTGTTTCGCAGGTTCTGCTTTCGTCAGGCATCGCTGGCTTCCTCCAGACCCATCCCAAGCCCCGTCCATCACCGTCTAGCAGAGACCATTTTGGGCCTCCAATCGGCAAGACTTGTGCTTCTTAATTGTCCGTTTCCCAAGTGACCGACCGTTTGACGAGACAACACCGACGAGACCAAACAAGACGGCGAGCCATCATGGCCTATAATTACGGTCCTCCTCCGCCCGCTCCTCCCCCTGCCCCTCCCGCGGCTGGTGGCTATCCGCAATATCCTCCGTATCAAAGCCAAGGTGGCCGTGGTGGGCATTCAGGAAGAGGAGGCAGGGGCAATCACCACTCCCAGGCAGGTGGTAGACCCGACTACCAGGCTCCCAGCCCATACGGATACAACCCGCAACAACCTCCTCAACACCAACCACAGCCATACGGTCCGCAACACCCAGGGCAATACCCTGCCCAGCATCCGCAGACAGGTCCTAGCGGATATCCCCAAGCCCCTCAGCAGCCACCGCAGCAGTGGCCGGACCAGGGACACCAGCATCATGCCCCTGGTCCTAACGCTTTGCCGCCTCAGAATTACCATCCCAACTACGCCCAGCACCTCTATCATCAACAGCAGCAGCAGCAGCAGGCCTATGGTCAGCAGCAGCCACCACAGCAGCAGCAGCAGCAGCAGCCGGCATATGGAGCCCCTCCGCCACAACCGTACGGCCAGCCGTATGCTGCCCCGCAACCGCCAAGTGGTCCTCCTCAGCAGTGGGGTGCTCCAGCTCCCGCGCCGTCGCACTCCCCCCCGAACCAGCCCCATCACCAGCAATACGGAGGTGGCCGTGGCCGTGGAGGACATCACAACTCGTCTAAAGCGCAGCCAATGGGGCCACCCATCCGGATGGGCTTTGACAATGGACCTCCTCGGGACCCCAATGCTCCAGTGAACACTGGGTACCCGCCGCAGCCCTACGGACCCCCTCAGGGCCAAAGCCCATATCCTCCTGCGCCTTATCAAGGCTATCCTCCCCCGCCTGCTGCGCCCCCTGTTACTGGTCCCCCACACCAACACGGCGGTGGATTTCAACAGAATGGCCGCCATCATGGTCGAGGAGGGTTCAATAACCACAGCAACAACTTCAGACAGCGCCCCGGGTTCAATGATAACAAGGGCCGTCATCACCATCACAATAATAACAACAAGAAGTCAGGTGGTCCTCCTTCAGCTCCGCAGGCGCACCATCAGAAGCCTGATGCCGCTTCGGCTGGGAAAAAGAAGAAGCGCAAGACCAATACTCTCGGTCTCACGCCGGGTGACGAGTCCGAGGACGACCTTGACGAAGAGGCCAAGCTCAGCGAGCTAATCGGCAGCGAGGTTCCCCAGTATGTTTCTTTGTATTTGCTAGTGAATGACCTTCATACTAACGGACCCGCCCAGACTCTCAGATATCACCGCGTGGATCGAAGAACGCAAGCGCAACTTTCCTACACAGAATCGCGTCAAGGCCAAGTTGGCCACAGGCAGCACGAGCAAGAACGGAGATGCCAAGGACGAGCGTGCGTTAGCTCTCGAGAAGGAACAGGCCAAGGCCGACAAGCTCCGTCGTGAGCTGGAGAGAGTCGAGTCCAGCCTGAAGAGGAAGCGCGAGCAGCAAGACGCTGGCGACGACATGCGCGGAGTTGCTGCTAGTACCTCCAAGTCACCCTCGATTAAGTCCGAGGACGACAAGCCTGAGGTGGCATCTGTCAAGCAGGATCCCAATGCTAACCTTCCCCCGCCTCCTAAGAAGGCCGACCCCACCAAGCACTGCAAGTACTATTCAACGGGAGGCACATGTGGCAAGAAGGGCAAGTGTCGCTTTGTCCATGATCCAGCCGTAAGAGAAGCTGCGTTGAAAGAGCGGGAGATGAACGGGGGACGGATGACGCTTCAGCAGCGGCTGACGCTCAATGACAAGGATCAAGAGGATCTGACAATTATCAAGACCCTCGCCTACCTCAAGGAGAAGGGCTTGATGGAGGCCAAGTCAGCCTCGAACGGCACGGCTGCGGACGATAAAACCCCGACCCCAAGCACCAAATCCTCATTGCCTCCTCCTCCAGCCAATGGCCTGCCGCCTCAGCCACCACCAAGCGTTGTGTCGACGCCGGCAGTCCGTTACCAGGGTTGGAATCTCAGCGGATTTGGCAACACTGGTGTCAAGAGTGACCATTAGCATGCGCTTACTCCTCGACCCAATTTCAGCCCAGCCGTACGCCGGAGACGCAAACATTATAGGTGTTAGTAGCGCTCCATGCTGTGAGGTTCGACCACCAGCAGCCTAAGTTCAAGGTTCAAATTTGTGCGATCCTTGGCTTATTTTTTCTTCATTTTCTGTTAGTTGGCAACGGCGCTCGGGAATGTCAGGCGGTCAGATAAAAGCATGGCGGGCGGGATAGACAAGTAATCCAGACCCTCACGGCTTGCTTTACCCCTTTTTTTCTTAATGGGTCTACGCTTGTCTAATACACGCATTTTTGTACCCTAGGGCATATCATTCTCGCAGCACGGAGTTAAGAGTGTTTTCTCTCAGTTATTGGATTGTATTATTTTGTGGTGTCCCGGGGTAGAATCAACTTTGCGTTGTCACATCTATCTCCATCGAAGCTGAATGCCCAGGAAAGCAGCAAAGCTGACATCGTGTCTCGAGGAGCTGAGGAGCAACAAGGGTTACTCCCACCCTCCTCGAAGCTCGGAAAGACGAACGCGTGTCACCTGGCCCAACATCGACCTGATTGAAGTTGCGAAAGGACATGCCGAAATGATGTGATCGAGCTGTTGCAAGACTAGTACAGCCTGGCCCTTCGTTTCCAATCAACATTTGGGGCTATTATTCGTGAAGAGGCTAGTTGTCTCGTGCGTCAAACGGTCTATGGGGACGCTCTCTCCCCTCGCGCATCCGGGGAGAGCAATGGAGGACTTGACAATTCAAGCCTTTGAAACGGGATCCGCCCCGGTTCTACCAATTCTGTCCTGAAAATACAAGTTGACTCTACCTGCGGAAGACACCTTTTGATGGGCAAGTCGGCCATTGGCAAGTTCTCAGGGCAACGGCCATTAGTGAAAACTCCAGGGCTGGCTGAGTTCCTAAACCTTTTTCTTGGAGACAACGCCGTTCAGGTCATTCTCTAGCAATTGGTCCTTGTAACCCCCGCCCTCTGCGCTTGCCTCTGATCCTATCCATCTCCCTCAGGTCGTTGATGACGTCCACCTCCGTGTTCATGAATGTGCCCGCGAGGGGTGGGCCGTCCTGCGTGACCTCAACGCCTTTCATGGCTCTGTCCATCAGGAAGATATTGTTCATTTCTGATACGTAGTACCGCGTTACATTACCCACTGTTACGATATCCACAATTTCAATATCGAGGAGTACTGTTTGTCCCGCCTGCCATATCTCTCGGGGCATGATGCCGGCAGATAATGCAGTCTGGTAGTAGGTCATATGTATCTGTATGCCCAATCGACACGATGTTTTGGGCTTTTCGGCAGACTTGTCTTGGTCTATGTAGAGGGGAACGCCCTAAGAGTAGGGATCATCGCCTCGGGTTGGAGTATGGCCTTGCACGCGTTAGACATGTGCCTTTTCTTTTCAGAAAGAGAGAAGGGAACGGACCTTTCCTTTCCTTTGAGGTACGAGCGAGATAACTGTGCGTGCGGTAAAGTTAGAGTAATCATACTATATACCAGAGCCTGCAGGTAGTATAAGAATCAAGCCTGCGCCTCACTGCCCACACAATTGCACGTATCAGAGCTCTATTCTCTACGGTATTTCTCAGGTATTTGAATTTGCCGTGTGCCACGTAGAATATATATACCCGTGTCGCATCTGATGTTATGTCTTGGACCTGGCACTGGGACTGGGCTCTCAGCCCTGGAGAGCATCCGCCAGTAGCCCAGATGGGATTGCATGGCCAGACAGCTCAGGAACGGCTGGCGTCCGCACACGACATAACAATCCGGTTGCCTAGTGAATTGATTAGCTTCAGGTGAGTATTAACATATATTAGGAGGAATGGAGTAGGTGTCGAGTACCAACATTGAATGTCCACGGGGGCGCTGGACCGCTAGCACCATCGCTGTCCGTTGTAATTCACCATATACACATACCATTTAAAAGATCTGGCATCAAGCCCAGCTCTCCTGTCTTTTCTTCAACCTCCTTCAAAAACATCGCCACCATCATCTCTTCAGTGCCATCAAGTTCCGACAGTCAAAATGCAGTCCATACAGATCTTCATGGCCGCCATCCTTATGGCTATCTTGAGCCTCGTCGGCGCCAGTGCCACCATCAACGCCAGTGCCACCATCGCCGACAATACCGCCGCCTCTACCTTGACCCTCACCGGCGGTAGTGCCAGCACTACGGCCTCGACCACCACCTCGATCACCGCCTCCACCACAGCCAGCATCATCGTCAATCCCACCCCCAACCCAAAAGACACCAGGAACTGCAGCCCATGCTACTGCGATGGTGAGACATGGGACCAACTGGGAACTTGGGAGACGATCAGCTGGGCCTTGCAAAACAGCGGAATCGTCAGGGTCGTTTATATCCCTGGAGGCTATCACGTGAGTTTCGCGCCTCAGCACCCGTAGGTGCATGTTTAACGAGTCTGTTACAGGTGAACGAGAACATCAGGGTTGGCGACCACTGCTTCGTCTACGAGATTGGTGTTGATGTGGGCAACTCAGGCGACATGAGCCCAGCGAGGATTACCGACCTACTCGCCGCAGCCCGTGGGGATTGTAGTCATGGTGGCCGCTGGAGCCTGAACTTCGTAGCTGGAGACGGTGATATCATAGGTCGTGGCTGGCTGAAGGCTGACCCGCAGAAGAACAAAGACTGTTCGTAAGCTCATGGCGGCTGATGGAGAGCACGGAGTCTTTTGGGACAGAAGGAACATTTCTTACGGGTCCCGTAGGAGTCAGTCAGATATTCCACAGCACTAGGTACTCAGGTGCCACGGCTCACAAATAGACAATCACTTCATGACTTGATCTGAAGCAACAACCTGCACAAATGTATACCAAGACCAACCTCTTCTCAATCTCTTACACTGTATTCAGTGGAGCCATCCATAGTCATGAGACACTTCGATGAACTATTAATATTCAACAAATTCGGACCCACATACCACACGTTATACTGTAAATGTGCTGGCTCCCGGTTACTGTGCTGTACCAGGTGGATATAGTATTCGTCCGCCTGCACACAGGCTATGACTTCAACTCAGCCGTGCATTAAGCCACAGCCTTGCCTTGAGCCACAGCCTTCAATGTTAGGCCCATTTGGACTTGATACTTGTCAGTCTTCGTCTCTTCTTGTCGATGTTTCCTCTGATCCTCTCATCCGGTCTGGTTAGGTATTGTGTCATGTGCCCAATACTCAGTGATTGGCAAGTCATGCTTTCTACAGAGAACCAGTGAAGTTTTGAGATAGGGGACTTGCCTGGATACCGCTTAGCAGAATATGGGCATCGCACAATGTATGACAATGGTATAAGACCAAGTTCTCACTCAACTTTTCCTTTGCGCATAACATAATGAGACACATCAGGTGATCCCAGTCAAAGCCGTCCTGTGGGTAGACAACGCTTGATTAACTACCTAGTCTATCTGGTTCTCGAATCATGTGCGACCTCAGGAGCTATGTGTTCCGTTTTCCAATGCTCGGAAAAATGCGGTCATGACTACACACCAATCGAGGCGTATGTCTCAGCCGTTGCCTTCGTGAGCTCGATACCTCGCTGGCCGAACCCTGCGACGAGGTCTTCGAACTTCTCGGCGGGAACCCACGGCCTATATGTGTACAACAGACCTGATGTGTGGTCATAGGTGCAGAAATCCTCGTGAGGGACGCGAGCGCAAAGACAAGTGCGGCTGGGACTCAGAGGTGGAATTCCGGCGGCGTACCTGTATTTGACCCATCCCAGGCTCGGAAAGTCGTTGCTGCAGGCTTCACGCAGCCTTCCTAGAAACTCCATGAGATTGCTACCGGCCTCACTACTAAAGCCGCGTACAGTGATGACCAGTAATGCCAAGCACCTGGGCAGAACCAGTGACGGGTCAACTCTGCTGCCGGTGCTGGTCAATGTCTCATGGGACACGAAGAGTCTGAAAGATATGGCCGCCGCAAAGAGGGTAGGGAGTGAGGAAAGGTCGAGTACTCCGTCGTCTCCCAGCAGTTTGCTGTTGTCAGGCACGGAGAGGAGATCCAGGCTAAGGTACTCGAGGTGCTGCAGCTTCGCAATGCTGCGCGTCAAAGATATTTGTGCCGTGCCCGGCGAAAGGCTGTCTCCTTCGAGCATCCTAGGGTTGTCTCGCAGGAAATTCGATGATATATCCAGCGACTTCAAGGAAGGGAAAGAATCGCATACGATGGCGATATCAAAGAAGCGGCAGGAACTATCGATGAGTTTCAGGGCCGTCAGACTCTGCAACGTTCCCTTAAAGCCTGTTTAGATACGTCAGCAAATTGCTTGCTGAACGTCACGAGCGTGGGTTGAACACGTGTCTGGGAAGCAATGAGAGCGGTGACATACCATTGGTCGCCCACTGTCGACCGGGCAAGCTGTCGAACCAAGTCGTGTCGTCCCTGAGCCAGACCATCGTCTTCAGATTGGACAGACCATTCAATTTCTGAGACCAAAGCTTGTGGAACTGTCCGGGAAGTCCCTCCACCAGCCCTTGATACTGTCCCTCGATCGTCAAGGTGTGTAGAGCTTGTGGTAGTCGAAATGACGAGTTCTGGGCCGTCACCACAGGACTGTTCGCCATGGCACTGGCGATCCCGAACTCAGGTAACTGCCCATCATCAAGACCACGGACAGCCCATCTTGGAGTGTTCAGTGTGACTTCCTTGACACTCGGAGCTTTCTCGAGAACCTTGAGATACAGGTTGCTCCGCAGCTCATTCTCTTGTCGACTTGTCATCCCGAGCGATCCGTGACGCCGGACCAAGTCGAAATCGGAATCAATTGTTCCCAGAAGTTGAAGGTCAAGCATCTCATGGTGCTTTTTACATCGGAGGAATGCGGTGGATAATACAAGTGTCTTTATGTATCCGCCGACCCCGTGGTTCTCAGTCAAAGTGCGATAGAGGAGGATGAGCTCGGTCGACCGCCAAATGATAATGTTGCGGAATATCGCGGGCCGAACCACAGCTTCCAGCATCTTCGAGACCAAGCACAAGTTGAGTAAATCGCTCATTCCCTTCTTGTAAGCAGCCCGGCAATTGGCGTCAGCGTGGTCGAGGGTATTGTCGGGCGCTAGGAATCTTGCAACCTCCTCGAGAAGCTCGTATGGCATAGTGTCGAACCGCGGCTCGACAACGGGGAAGTCCATCTGCAGGGTTATAGTCGGATCAGCCGCCATTCTGTCAGTAGCTGCCTGGTTCGTGCAGTGATCCAAGTCATGAAGACCCGATGTTGGTCGATGACTGATCTGAGGAATGGCACGGATCCTGAGAGAGGACGAGTCAACTGTAACACCGCGCGTCGACATGCGGTTTGTGAGGAAACGGAAACATACCGTGTTGATTTCGCTCGAGTGGAATGGGCAATGCCAGCTCCAACGAGGTCGAATCTTGAACCGCAGGGCAGAGGCTTGCTGAAAAGCTTACGCCCACTACGATGCCTCGAGACGTGGAGCTTGATGAATGAGAAGCTGGGCCACTGCTGCAGTATTCTGCAGGTGGGGAAACAAAAAGTGAATCCAAATCAGTTGACGGATTTCTGTAGACCCAGGGCCTACAATATCAGGATGGATACCTCCCGCGCGGCTGCCTATCACACAAGATGTGCCACTAATAACCCCGGGACGCCGGCGACAACCCCGAAGCTGGGTACCCCGGGGGTGAAGCTTTGTGACCTCGATATCCTCAGATGAGGCTAAATATTAGGTCCACATACAGATGTCAAGCTGCACGTTCTGGTGGTTGAAGAACCATGACAAGGGACTATTGCCATAGGACACAGTGAATAAAGTTTGACCCTCCTTCACATCAGCCTGACATATACTGATTGTTAATTATATGAGGATTCCAGAGTTGGACATCTATGTAGTCTTTGATCAGAGGTAGAGACTTCACAAGGCAATAAACATACTCCCGATAATGAAGATCTGTTTTCAGCTTCTACGAGAATCGTTGAGGTGAAGGTGATTTTCAGGTGATGAGAAAGCCAGTCTGCTGACATGGTTACAGGAAGTGAAAGGTTGTCTTAGATAAGGAGGCCAGCCCATTGCAAAAGCTTGGCCCCCTATGTTTCACCTATCAAAGGTCATTATACTGGTAGGAGCTGTCTTGGATAGGTTGTGAACCAATCAAATGTGTGCGGTAATATCATTATAAGGGATGCTGTATTTCACTTTTACTGATTGATTGATGCTTCGCCTGGGACAAAGTCCCTAGGTTTGAGGGCACATGAGAGGAGAGAATGGCTTCGGACTCAGATAATAACTTGGCAGTGGTCTCTGGCGAAGACTTGGAGGCAGCCCAAGAAGGAAAACCAACCCATCCACCATCCGACTAGGGCGAAGAGGAGGCCCAGTCTATCAAGTTAAAAGACTCAGACAAGGATAAGGAAAAGCAGGACCCTCAAGCGAAGTTAAAACACAAGCTCGCCGCGCTTAAATGAAGTGGTTTTTGTAAACCAAAATATATTCATCTCATTCAAGAATGGTGTGGTCTCTGTCCTCAGTCTTGTCAATGGTCCTAAAATCTAAAGAGAGGTCATTAACGCTAATACATCAACTTTGCCTTCGCTATACAAAGCCTCGGCTTAATTAAGGATGCGCTAAACATATCATTTCAGGTAAAGGTAAGTGCTTAACCACGAGGATTAAACATCCCAGGTCTAGCCTATTCATATGCCAGACGCTATCTCAGGGACTAATACCTAAAGGAGCTGACTAAGGCTTAAACTTGCAGAAGCCAGCAATATTGAATAGAGCAATGTTTGCGTTTTTCACTGACTTGCTGCAGCGAGCTGGCTACAAGGAAAGTAGCCGTCAGGCTCAAGCATCTGCAACTACCATTCAAGTTTGCCAAGAGAAAATCTGCAGTCTCTCTCATACGAATTTCTGATAATGACTGAGACTAACCACCACCAGGGAGCATGCGTTTGAAGGTTGATTCTCCGTAATCAGAGTCGGTGAAATTATGCATGATTATCCAAATGCGAAGCATACGGAAGCCTGGCTGCACAGCAATGCAAGAGACCACATCTCATATCTGAGCAGTAGGACTGCCTAGGTATGCCGCAGATTAGTGCAATATTTGTGAAGTGGTTCAACGATCCTTGAGTATCGTAGCATCTCCAGCACGAATGTTTGGTTGAGGCTGTTTTGCCCTCGTGCGATGGCTGATGCCACGAGCAAGCCAGGGGCTGGGCAATTGTTTCAAGAAAATAGGATGGACGGTGACGAGAAGTGGTTTTCCAATTGCGTTCAATGTTTGGTAATTATACGAGACCCTGGCCATTCACTGCCAGTGCATGATCCTCGATTTTAGCCGGATGATCCTCACTGGCATCATTCAGGCATGATGTAGGAAACAATGTTCTGGGAATGTAAACATCATCGGGCCAGTGAACGAACGATTTATTGCTGGGTGGGTAGCTCCTCAGCGACCGGAGCGGATCTATATCCGAGGCAAACAAGCACAAGCCTTTCCCATCTAATTTGAGCCGCCCTCCTGTTTCAGCAGCCGGTATTTGGACGCACCCCTGAGCACTTATGGAGCTTGGTACCCAGTCAGCCAGTTAAGCCGCACGACGGCCCACCCCTTGACGGCCCCGCATGCCCTATGCGTCCGGTTAAATCAGTGATCTCCGCTGTACGGTAATTTATCCGACGCCCTGTTGCTGGGACACGCCTGGCAGTGTTGCACGCGACCATCTGGCTGCCACTGCAGTAAATGAAAGTGCCTGGGCGAGTTTCTCCGTAAGTCACCCACCCTCTGACGCGGCTGCTCTGCCAATAGTGACCCGGAGCGGCCGGGGCAAGATCCACTCGCAGCCCCCTTCGGACCAAGGCTCTGGATCAAAGCGACGTTCTGCGTCCGGGGTCTAACTTTAAATTGATGGAGGGTGATGGGTATTATTCATGGGCCGGACGTTCACCGCAGATGCTGGGTAGAATATAAGAGGCATTGTTTCCCTGCAATCTTTGGCCGTGATCGACAACTAATTCTCCAGCTCTCATCAACACAAAGCATCCAACACACTCATTTACCATTCAAGATGCTCGTCAAATCATTCCTCGCCCTTGTGGCCGCCACGGGCGCCATCGCTGCGCCTGCTGTTGACGGCGCATCCTCGTTCCAGCAGCTCGTGGACCGCTCAACCCCTACCGGCACCGGCACGAACAACGGCTTTTTCTACTCCTTCTACAACTCCGGCGCCGACAGCACCGTGACATACAACAACAAGGCCGCTGGCGAGTTCAGCGTGGACTGGTCAAACTGCGACAACTTCGTCGCAGGCAAGGGCTGGCAAACCGGCAGTGACCGGTCCATCAAGTACAGCGGCACATGGAACGCCGCCAAGGTCAACAGCTACGTCTCCGTCTACGGCTGGACGACGAGCCCCCTCGTCGAGTACTACATCGTCGAGAGCTTCGGCGACTACAACCCCAGCTCGGGAGGTGAGTTTGAAAATACGATTTGCGACATGCTACAACGCGGGCAGTAAACTAACAAATACGGAACAGCCTCCAAGATCTCCTCGGTCACAACCGACGGCGACACATACGACATCTACAAGACCCAGCGCGTCAACCAGCCCAGCATCCAGGGCACCGCCACCTTCGACCAGTACTGGTCCGTCCGCCGCAACCACCGCGTCGGCGGCACCGTCACCGTCAAGAACCACTTCGACGCATGGGCGAAGGCCGGCCTGACCCTGGGCTCGCACGACTACCAGATCCTCGCCGTCGAGGGCTACAAGAGCAGCGGATCCGCTGACATCACCGTCTCCGCCGCCTAAAGTGCTGCACGTCACTTGGCAGAAGGGGGGAATCAGGACAGATGTCCTTGATCACCGGCATTAAAGTGATCTGTTCACTTTTCATGTACCTACTTAGCCCTCACTTAGGATGTATATAAATCCTTGCAAAGCGAATTGAAATTGTTTCTTCCAGAGAATGAAAAACCTCGGATGACTGTAAACATGTGCTTGAATGGCAGCTGCTAGCGGGCCGCTGATCGTCCAGGGGGGACCCTCCACTCCACAGGGATCTCAAACGGCAGCGTACAACTTAATCAGCCATTCTTACCATGGAACGATTCCCTATAGCATAGGGTCATATAGGATGACTTTTGGTGGCATATCAGGCTAATCCGTGCAGCAATACATGGCAAACCCGTATACGCAGTCGAACCATGATCTCTTTCATTTGTCGGTATCTGCGTAAGGCTTAGCAACCCCTCCATTCCCCAGTAGGCAAGCTGTAGTGTAACTGGAGTCTCACCCAGCCACAGTCGGGATGAACACTGCTCCTGCGATTTCTGGTACTGGCCCTTCATCCTCTGAAATACCCGGAGCATGCCGAGGAGAGGTATTAGGTCAGCCCAGAGCACACCATGCTTTGTTCACCAGAGCGAGAACGATAGCCTGATCCCCACATGTCCGGCTGTTGGGGACGCACATGAATGACCAAGGAAAGTAAGCTCTCGGCGCGCATACATAAGAAGCGTGATGTTTTATCGATGTAAGTGCCTATATGATGATCATGACATTGACAAGAGCTGCCTGCAAGTCATCATGTTATCTGCTATTGCCGCTCAGCTGAAGACCTGCTTGGGTGGTGTAGCATGTGGTAAAGTCCAGGTTCCTGGTCCGATCGAGTACGGAAAGATTATATTCAAGTATATACACACAGTTGTTGGCCATAATACAGGCACGCTAGAGCTCTACATTACCGGACTCTCCCATAAATGTCGTTCCTCCCCGGCGATCACACCGCCGGCTGATATCGACGATCTTTTTGCAGCCCTTGTGTCCTATACGTAGAACTTATTAGTAACGCTCTCTAGATTGGCTCGTTTCGGATTAAAGGTGGTGCGGTAAAGCCTTTTTTCCCTTCCCGCACGTCCTAGAAATGCTGATTGGGAGACAAAGCGAGACATCAACCCACCGAGCGAGCATACTTGTCCAGATCGACCTCGCTCACGAGGGTGGTGAAGAGATCCTTCATCCGCCGCTGATACCACCAGCCGACGAACGACACAAAAGTCATGAAGGCGATGGCGGTGATACCACAGGGCTCCCAGTATATCTGAGCGTCGTCGATCATCTCTTTGGTGTTGACGGAGATCATCGCGGTGACATCAGGCCTGTACGGGTCAAGCCAGTCGTACGCGGAGACCTGGCAGATATTGGCCGTGTACACACCAAGCAGCTGCATCAAGGTCCCGCCCAAGGCAGCTACACCGGCAATCACACCGAAGAAGATGTAGAGGGAATACCAGAGACATGTCCATACGGAGCGGACATCTCTGAAGTCTCGAGACTTCATCCGTCGCCAGATCGTGCGAGGGCTCTTCGGCTCCTTTGGATCCAGGAAGTGATCCGTGTTCGTTGGGTCGTAAAATCCATGATTGTCCAGCCAGCCTGCACGCCAAAAGAAATCCAATGGCCCGTTATTGTTCGCGGACGTATTGGGCTGCTTCATCCTGCCCGGGGCCCCAGCATATGCCCAAATCCAAAGGAGGACCTGTGCGAACTGCGCACAGGCGTAGACGGTGAAGGTCAATGATCTGCAGGAAAGGCCCACCGCCGGTGTGAAAAACGCCGTGAGGAAGGCCAGGACAAAAGGGACCCCGAGCAGGAAAGCCGCCATAAAAAGGACCAGGAACCAGTCGACTGGGGACAGCGTCGTCTTGTCGCGGAGATCCTCCAGATCCTGCATGTTGTCCTCCTGCTCGTCCTGTCCAACGCGGTCCAGGACAGCATTACTGGGACGGCCATATGTGTCGAGCAGTGTACGAATCCAACACAGCTTATTGTAGCCCCTGTGCCACTGCCAGGCAACTTTGTAGCAGCTTGGATACGCCAGGCCGAAGTTGAGCCCCAGGAACTTCACCTGGTCAAGCTCATCCTGGCGCTGGGTTGCGAAGACGCCCTCGAGGATGTTGGGATTGTTGCCGGCAAGTAGCAGGCCCGATATGATGGCAATGTGAGGGATCGTCATGTACCACTGGCCGAACGCGAGGGCCAGGGCAATGTCCTCGTTCCCGAGTTCTTGGACGCTCTGGACGAGGGCAAACACAAACCCGCCCAGGAAGAAGACCACCGGCGCGCCTACCATCGAGCCGAAGGAGTATTGGCAGTTGACCATGGTCCGAAGACGTGTCTTGGTCTTGCGGATCTGCTTCTCAATCTTGGGGGTTCGCATATGCGGTTTCTCGTTCACGAAGTGTGTGTAGTTTGTGCACCGGCGGTCGAAGCAGAAGTCGTGGCAATGGCTGCGTTTGGCGTACTGCCGTGGTGAAAGGTGCCTCTCGGTATCTTCGTCGTTGTATAGCCGGATCGGATAGAGCAGCTCCTCCATATGACGCCACGGTGAGGCTTTCAGGTGAGCAGTAGACCTTCGCTGTATGACTGCATTTTCAGGATGTGCGGTGCGCATGTCTGGGCTGTTGATGCCGAGGTTTGTTGAAGCTGGAATACCGGCAACGGATCGTCTTGAGGTACTATTAGCTCTCGTGGTGCTGTCACAGGATGATGTTCCCAGTTGATCAGCATGGGCAGAAGAAGTTCGTTGCTGTATCTCCGCGATGTCCCCTTCTGATCCCTTGCCGCTGGACAGCCGATGGAGAGGGACTCCGAGGTCGGGAGTATCGGGCTTTTCTAGAGGCTGCTGCTGCACCGCGTAGCTGTCAAGTGTGGCGCTCCTCGTACGACTCAGACTGCGACCTGAATTAGGACTTGTTCCTTGGATAACGATATTGCTGGGAGACGGCCGACGTTCTTGAGCTGGGGCGACTGAGTAAGGGTCGTCTTCAAGAGCCAGGTCAAGATTTCCGATGAGAACCAGCATCAACAGCCGACAACGCATGTCCAATGTCAAATTCCTGCTCTTCATCTTCTCTCGCACAAAGTCAACCACGCGGCTATCCAGCATAGCCTCGTACAACCCACTCAAGATCATCGGCGCCGACAGACCCCAACATATTGACAGCCAGAGGATCGTATCGAGCGCCACGATAATCATCGCACCAATCGCGCCGAAGGATGCGGGAATGTAGCTCTTGATCCCTGCAAGGTCTGCAACAAAGAACTCGCGGAAGACGTGGATCTTTCGGCGACGTGGTACCGAGAGACAAAAGACGACGGCCGGCAGGAGGAAGCCGGACAAAGGTTGAAGCCAGCCATTCAGGTTGCTGCCGCTACTGAGTGCCCACCCGGGGCAAGTTTCGGCGAACCACGAGTATGGTACGTTAATCTCTGGGGCGCCGTTGGGTTTATCTGGATCGTACTGGGCGGTGCATGGGAATTGGTTCTCGTCTCGGGCTCTGAGAAGCTCGGTTATGTTCAGGTCGGTGATGGGAGGGTTGTCAACGGACACCAGGTGGTCGTTCTCGTCGACGGCCAGGGACTCGATCACGGCCTGGATGCAACACCAGGTGAAGTTCTGTCCACCAATGGAGGTTTTCCACTTCTTTGGTGTATGCGCTTTGTTGTCAATAACGGCAGAAAAGAAGTCTTCGACAGTCTTGTTGGGCGACTGGGCCAGGATGGTAGTGGCCAGGCAGCCGAGGATGACAACAACCCCCAGCACTGCTCGAGACAACATAGTAGTGCCAGGGGCCCCTGGCACACAGGCCACGGAGAAGTCCTGGATAATTGGAAGAGCTGCTTCGATTGTAGGTAAACTAAGACGAATGAACGCCATGCAAAGGTGTGACAGGTTTCACGCCCGTTTTTAAAGGAGGTCGTGTGTTATGACTCGCCCACTTGGCTGCCTACATGCGGCTGAAAAAGGCCATTATCGGTCAGTGGAATGAGGGCTGCACTGCACACTGGTTGCTGATACCGTTGCCCGCCTCAGATGGGAAGGCAGGTACCGGAGGGTCACATGCATCTCCAAGCGCGCGAAGTGCAGTGGCTGCGGGCCCTCTCCATTCCCTCCCGGAATTCATGTTAAGCTTGTCCCGCATCCAGCGGTCAAATGTTTACCAGTCGGGGGCGGAGCTCTCGTAACTTGTCATCTACACTGTCGGCTGTGCGCCTGCAAGCTGTCGATCCAGCTCACCAACCAACTGGCACACCTGCCAAATGGCGTTAGCACGGAGTGGAAGTGAGGCGGCAGAACGCCACCACGCGTCGGTGAGCCTGATAAATGATCTCTTGGCCAAAGTTCTTGACTGGTGTTTCTTATAACATTATTGCACAACATCTCGTAGGCCTGACCATTACGAGAGGTTCTACCTGGGCCGGCCTAACCACTTCTGTGATGATGTGTGTGTTGATGGGAGTCCTCGTTCGATCACTTATTCTACCTACTATGAGGTGGTGGACTCACCGGAGATAATGGTCAAACTGGATCCTCACATGAATTGAACCAACTATTCTGATACATGATCCAGAAACCGGACCTCTACTATATGCATGTCGCATCTATGCGTAGATGCAAATTGGGCCCTGTCACCACAGCCCCGCTCAGCTGAATCACCGCGCCCAGAGTCCCGAGGAGTCTAGTTGTAAATCCTGATTCAACTACTTTCGAGGGGCCTTGAGAACCTTTTTCGAATAAGATTTCCTACTTCCGACGTCGTAGCCCAGCAGAATGGCAGGTTACAGATACAAGCCTCTGCCTAGGATTCCCGGCGCAAAGTCGATCAGACTCGCAACATTACAGCCTGGAGTCGGCGATGACGATGTAGCCATCGATCTGCACGTCGAGAGCTTCATGATACACAGCCCACCCAGGTACGAAGCTCTATCCTACGTTTGGGGCTCCACGGAGGCGCCTCAATTTATCTACATTGGGGATTCCGACAGGGCCACGCTCCAGGTCACAAGGAACCTCAAGACGGCCCTGCAGCATCTCCGGCACCCCGATCAGGAACGCGTCATGTGGGTCGACGCCCTGTGCATCAATCAGTCCGATGACGTTGAGAAAGGCGCAGAAGTGGCTAGGATGGGCGAGCTGTTCGCCTGCGCGGCACACGTCGTGGTCTGGCTTGGCCCGGAAGCCAACGGAAGTGGCCTGGCGATGGAGCGACTTGAGCACATTGGCTCGCAAGTCGATGTTGACTGGGGCGGCATGCATCGAATCATGCCTACTGAAAAACTCGAGCATGCCGACCGCAGCATCGCTGATGCAAACTCTGATCTTCCTATGGATGCCGAGCAGTCAGCTGCTGTAGTCAGCCTCCTCAACAGAGGCTGGTTCGACAGGCTTTGGATCCGGCAAGAGATTCTAGTGGCTTAAGACAAGGCCTTCGTGTGTTGTGGGCCGCACCAAATGCCTTGGTCTGTTTTTAGGAAAGCCCTCCGTTTGTTCTACTCGAGGCGGTCCGAACCGGACAGTGTGGTCTACCTCTTGCAGAAACGCCTCAGGGTCATCGGAGGCTTCGTTTTCCAATTGCGACGGACCGATGTCCTGTCAACACGAAACATATTCGACAACGCTATTTGTTCTGACCCCAGGGATCGTATATACGGCATCAAGTCCCTACTTTTGGAGGACCAACAGAGGTTGTGCGGACAACCGGATTATACCAGGCCAACTGTCGACTTATACTCGGAGTTTACGCGCAACTTTATCATGGGGAACCCCAACGGGCTCACAATCCTGCGCCATTGCGAACTGTCTCAAATTCCAAACCGCTGGTCAGGACCGTCTTGGGTGCCTGACTGGTCAACCAGAGCAAGCTTTCACTGGGGCAAAGACACATTCGCCTCCTCGCAGATACAGGGGTTCTCCGCGTTCCCAGAGATCGGGACACTGCGAGTCCTCGGTGTATCACGAACAGTGGTGACGGAGATACAGTCAGCACCCAAGTTTTGTTACCGCGACTGGAGCGAAGGCGTTGAGTTCCTGAGACGCGTTACTCCGCCGCAGAGCGCGACGGCGAAATATCCGCCTGGGGGATCTCTATTGCGCGCTATTGCCAGGACTGTGCTCTGCGGCGCTATCTCGGAATTTGTGCATGTCCAAGACGGCAACTATCCCACCTCGCAAATTGCAGAAGCAGAAGTGAATAGATTCGTGTCAGGAGGCGACCTCGTTGAGGACGATTACAAGATGGGAAGTGATGCGCAGAGATTCTTGAAGAGAATGGATTGGGGCTCAGGTGGCAACAATTTTATTCTTGGCACAGGTGGATACGTAGGTGTCGCGCTTCCCTCGACCATGCTCGCGCTGAGCCTCTCGTTGGAAGTCTTCCTGACCACATAGGCTTCAGCATGATCGAGGGCACTGCCAGGCTTGGGTGGTCGCGGCGGTTTAGGGATCTGCGTTCTGGGGGGATATTCTAGGAGGACCCGCGTCTTGAAAGTCTCGGGGTCGATCTCGATGAATTTCGGCGGCGACTGGCTGTGGAGCCTGAGGCAATGTTGACCCTGTCACCCGAGGTGCTGCAAGAACGCACAACGGACTTGCAGTATGTCGATTTGATTTAGCCTCCTGGTCTAAAAATTAGGCAGAATAGTAGTTACTCGGGCTTCTAATTCAGCACAGGCCGTACACACGCCTCAGTAAGCAATTACGCGAAGTATTTCATTGAAAGTCTATTGCCGCAAACATGGATCATTGAAAATGACGATGTTACCTGTATAGGCAAGAATAGAACATGCACTGATTCCGGTGAGTGTGCACGGATTTAAGCACCAGGCTTTGTCTCTTAAAATTGATCTATAAACATGTTCTTCCGACACCCGCAAAATTTCCTGTTGTTAGTATCACTCTCGAGGCTATTCATCTAGCCATAGAAAAAGTGTCTGCCACAGCGACAATAAACACTGGAGCACCCTCCCCTGGCCTTCTCCACGAACATCCTGCAGCGAGGACAGCGCTTCCAACCTTTCCTCCTAGCCATGACGATTAGCTTGCGGTCGTTGGCAACCACCGTCATCCTGTCCTTGCCAGCATCACATTTTCCATCTTTGCTCTGGTGTGTGTGCCAACCTTTACGGCATCGACAACATGTTACCCGCTGGCATTGCGGGCAAGTGCCTTTGGTCTTGGTCCGGTCTCCCATCGGGATGAAGCTGCCACATAGCTTTCGGTAACAGTACAGCTTGTCTCTGGGCCGTGTCTCGAACTCTTCCAGCTTTTCCAAGTACGTGTTCCAGTCGCTCTTGTTGATAAACACTTCTGCCTCCTTCCGTACGGACTCGGAAACTCGAAGTGGGTTGAAGTCTCGACTTTCAGCAAATGCGGGGGCTTCTTGCTCCTCAGGCAGGACGATCACCATGCGTGAACCCGGCTCGTAGCCCGGCTCAAATTCTGGCTTCGGATGAGGTTTCTTCTCAAGGATTGCCTTGAAATATTTCAGCGGGATCTGTTCCTCAGTGCAACATTGAAACCTGTGGAACGTGTTATTGGCGGTGGCGAACTTGAAGGTTCTTGCCAGGCACCTCTTACACCACCGATGCCCGCATGGGAGCTCTTGGAGGGACAAGTCCGGATATGAGATGGTATCCAGCCCGCAGGGCAGACATATGTCTGTGCGCTCCGCCTCGTTCACTGGTACACGATCCATCCTTCTCTGGCTGATATTCGCTATGATTGTCGACCTAGATGGGACCTTGGTCTGGTACTCCACCTCAGGTTTGACGACTGAGACCGGCTCCACATTTCTGACGACGTGCTTCTTCTTTATCTTCCTAACGAGTTCTTCGTCACTGTCACTCTCATGGCTGCTGCGTTCTTCGCTGCTTTGTTCATCGTCGTCCTCGTGTCTAACATGTGCGGCGAGCGCTTCCGCGCTGAAATAAGCACCAAAAACAGGCTCCTCTTCTTTTTTTGAGGCCATCCTTGCTTGAATATTCAGGTTTTGTTTAATAGTAAACTTTACTTTCGAGTATTGGTGAATATGCTCAAGTGTCTCGTGCGCTGTGGTGGGATGGAGGGATCGTGTATAGAGCCATGTAACTCCACGGGCCTGGCCGTTTGTCTGGTCCTGCCGATCTTATATAATGGCGGAAATTCCTTGTGGAATCCACTTGACAAGTGGTTGATTAATCCAGAAATAGCACCCGAAGTACAAGGCATTCTTTTTGAAGAACAAAGCATCGCCAGTGACTCCACACGTGTGACTCTTTATGGCCGGCAGTTTTTCCTCCTCGATTTAACAAAGAGGTTTTCAAAGAAGCTGCGTGGGACCTCTTTGCTGTAATTGTTTCCTATAATGATAGCTGTTGTTACTGTGGCGGGTGCAACCAATGCTTCACTCCACAGTTCGATATCCTCAACCACCCTCCACAGGAGGTACCAGAGTCAGCATAGGCCTGGCCTTGCCCTCTGTGTACCATAACGGTTTCAGACTACATAATGAGAGTACCTAGGCTCAGGCAACGGTGGTACTGCTCGGTTGAGAGTGATTACACGCTCTTGATTGAAAATATATAGGGGCATGTACATTCATGCCCACCATACTTCCCTCACTTGACATCCATATCTTGCCCTCACTCACGGACCTTATACAATCATCGACTCGCTCTCTTTAAATCTTAACTCTATGCCATCTTCTTGGCCAAGAACCCCTCCTGCCAGACGACCCGTCTCCACCCTGATCAATCTGTCCACTCTGATCGATCTGTCATCTAGACGCACAAACTGAGCATTGGAAACATTCTCAGACGATTGATGCGGAATTGGTCCGTTCGGATGATCTTTGGACGCCCGCATGCGTCGGGAAGAACAAAACAGGCGATCGATGACGAAACTGAAGGCGTCTAAAATCTCGGCAGCGGCGGGCTTAAGGTTGGGAGCGCAGCAACAAATGATTCCTATCGGAAGTTCCAAGGTTTGGAGAAGAATCGAGAGCCACAAGTAGTCGGTTACATCCGATTGCGAGATTCCGGTAAGATCAACAATACAAGCGATCCCAAGGAATGATATGACAGTTGCGCTTTGACACGGTCAATACGGGTTCCTCTGCAAGGGTGTTGGGAGGAGAACAGGTGAGTAGGCGACTTACATCAGGCCGAGACACAACAGACCGGACAAGACGATCTTCGTTCGGCAATCTGCCCGCAAGTGCCAAATCATCGGCATAGGAAGAGCCACAATCGCAAGGTCGAAAAGGACATGTAGAACGCCGACCGAGACGCAGTAAGGTTGGTACGGCAAGCAAGTCCCCGTCTCTGAGCTATTCCAAGACCTGCTTATGGGTGTGCAGCTGAAGATCAGAGAGAAGAAGCCCGAGACCCAGAACATAGTGATCATGGCGATCAAAATGTAGCATACCCACTTAAAAATGATGGACACTCCGAATATCCGCATGTAGAAGAAGATGATGGAAAGTTGAACGACAATCACTGTACTGAACCAGAGAACCGAGTTGGCAAACATGATCTAACGGTCTTGTTAGGGCTTCACGTGCCACAGACCGGAGAACCCATAAGCTCACCTTGAAGTAAGTGACAACAGCATTCGGATCAATCTCCATGACAGTCACGATTGAAAGACCTGCCCCTCCTTTGAAGACCGCAGCCATGTTGATCGCTTGGAACGCCCATGTCAAGATCTGGCGCCAGGCTCATTAGCTCTTGGGGCCCTGAGAGACCAGCAAGAATTGGCCGGCAAGGAAGACTGACGAGTGCACCAAGGCAAAGCCAGTCATCAAACAGCATAGCCTGCTCCCGTAGTCGTCTGGCGCGAAATCTTAAAGCCACACATGTGGTAGCCAGTGTGACCCCAATCAGTGGTGCAACAACAATGGCTAGCTGGTGACTGTTTGTCACCTGGAACGTTGTCATGGTGTCGACTGGGACAGTATCAAGGCGCAACGAAAGCAAAAGCAAGTCCAACGTCTGTCGATATGGATAGGCGGCCGAGAAAGACAGTAATTATGGTACAGGCTTATCTGCAGATTCTCCTGAACCCCATCGGAAGATTTCGTTCAAACAGTTTTCTTTCAAACAATAATATATCAAATTTGAGCAGGGAGAGCCATTTCTTAACGTGCAATGGAGAAGCCACCTTTCTGTGTGAATCAGGTCACCTAGCGGATGAGTGTGCTGCATTTTATACGATGCATGGAGGACCGGAAAGGGCCTCGTTCTCACGTCACTCCGGCCCCTATGTGGCGGCTGGAGTATGCAGGTCAGCCAGGATAGGGAGAAAGCTGGTGCCTGTGACTGGACCTTCTGCTGCAGGGCTGCTGCAGGGTTGAATCCCTCGAACTAACCTTTTCTGTAGCGAAGCTTGAGACACGCTGGGATTGGGTGCGTGAAATGCCATTTTGCCTTGTACGCGTGGGGCCCCAAGACTACCCATGTGTAGCTCCTCCACTCCTCACGAAAAGCTATCTCACCCTGCATGGTACAAACGTATGGTAAACTCAACGGAACAATTTTCTTCAAAGCAAAGGATAGGCGTCTTATGTGGGAACTACTGAATTATTCGACTCAAAACGAGCAGGTAAACACTGCGTGCTCATGGATTTTGTCCTTGTTGACACTATGAACCGACCACCCCTCATTGCCCGTAAAAAATCACCGACCAAAGCCACAGCCCATACATGTATCCTCCGCCATTATTACCATTAACCCCCCTTGGAGGGCTCCGTCAGCTCGACAATCTCGCCGTCTCAGATAGCACACCCTCTGTCCTCTTGCCTTCACTCCCGGTGTCTCCTGCGGAACCGTAAATACACCACCGTACAGATTCCAACCCTCCGCCTTGACCCTTTCCACGATCTCATCGAGCCCCTGCAAGATCAGATGAACATGAGCCGCACCCACGTCCCAGCTCCTTGGGTTGAGCCTGCGGCTCCTCTGCCCCTCAGCAATGTCGGCCGGCAGCTCATACTCGATTATTTCGAGCGTGGAGATGTGAGCGGGCTCGCTGCTTCCACCGGCGTGAGGAGTCTGTGGGACTCCGAGCCAGGTTGCGTGCATGGTTGTGCCCGCCGAGGCGCCTGTGATTATGTTGGTTGGATCGCCGGGGATAACGCCGCCAGGAACAGTTTGCTCCCAAAATATGGGGAGACCGATGATGTCCCCCCAGAATCGAAGACTGTCTGACACTGCGCACGATGCAGTGTGAGTACTCCATCTCGACAGGCACCTCGGGCTTCAGTACGATTCATTGAAGGAGGGCCTAAGTCTGCTGCCTCATTCTAGACTCTAACGATCGGCAGAATATTTTGGTTCTCATTCTTACTAGAGCGGACAGTAATTCCTGTGTGGCCGTAGCCAAGGATCTTGAATGGCGGAGTGGTGGGCATAATTTCGGAGCGCAAAGCTGGCAGACTTCGCGGGTGTGCGACGATTCTGCGTTCACCAATCTCAAGGAGAATAATTGAAAAGAAAGAGAGATCTTGCCGATTCTATTTCGCGAACTTTTCATGAGGCCGGAAGGATCGGACCCACTTCACTGGCGAGCATGTTGGCTGGCAGCCAACAGCAATGCTTGCCAGAACGGATTGGTTGGTAGGTAGTCTAGAACCTTAATGCAGGCTGCGGCACAGCAGGCGCCTTAGTTCTTGCCTGAGTATCCGGAAGCCCAGCTATGACCTATTTTGCCGCCAGTCTCCACAAAGTTTAGGTCCTAACGGGGGGATGTGGTCTCTCAGTAAACATTAAACGCTTGCCCTTTCGAAGTAATGGACAAAGGAAAGGCATTTTTGGAAGCAACTTGGCACAACTGTCTAACTAATAAGCGTTGGTTCATCTTGGAATCACGCGCTAGGTAGAAAGGTGATTTGTCGATCGTGAAGTGCATCCGGGGGCTGAGCCGGGAATTCCGGTTGCCGCCGGCGACAAATCAACATTCCATACTATGCCATAAACGGGTGAACTGAGCCAGAACTGTTCGTATACCGCTCTGACTTTCTCGTGTGTTTGATTTCCAGCTTCGTAGACGGATTGCAGCATATCGGATCTCTCGACAGACGAGTACAAGTTGTTTCAGACAGCTCCAGGCAGCCATCGACCACGCTGTGCCACAGCTGAAGCTGACCGAGTGAGGCACCCCACCTGCCGTCACCAACAGGCTGCCAAACTGGATCCATCTCAACTCCACCAAGACTTGCTTCGATCAAAATGAGCCGCCGCTTTCTCAAAAACCTCTTTCCGTCGAAGTCCACGCCCCGGGATATACCAGATCCTATGGTATCACCCTCACTGGTCACCAAGCTTACCCAGAAGCAGCTGGAGGAGTACACGCCCAAGTCTCAGCCATACTACAGCTTCTCCGGCTCAAAATGGCAGCGTGGCAGGCCGCCAACAGCCCAGGAGGCGCCGGGCGCGGATGAGAAGGCGAGGATCTCGAACCTCCGCCTTTTAACGTGGAACATCGACTTCATGGCGCCGTTTCCCCAAGCCCGCATGGCCTCGGCTCTCGCATACCTACAGACTGTGGCAGAGGACATCCCCGCATCCACGGCGGTGGTCATCTGCCTTCAGGAGCTACGGCAAGACATGCCTATCAACTTCGACCGGCTGGAGAAGAGCTTTGACCCGCAGATTGCGGATGACCTGCGCCAGATCGCTTCGGCGGCCTGGATCCAAGAGAGATTCCTCGTCACCGATCTGACAACGGATCATTGGCGGTGCGGATACAACAGTGTCACGCTCGTGGACAGGCGTCTCGGTATCGCGGCAGTATCCCGGATGCCATTTGTGAGCGAGTACAAGCGGGAAGCTCTGCTTGTCGACATTGCAGTGACGCCCTCGGGAGGGCAGACCGAGGGACAAACGGGGAGCAGTCGGTCGATTCTGCGGCTGTGTAACGTTCACCTGGACTCCATGGCGGGGAAGCCACCTATGCGCCCAATCCAATGGAAGGCCTGTGCGAAATATTTGCAAGACGAATCGGATGGGGTCGTGAGTGGCATCCTCGCGGGGGATTGCAACGCGAACCAGGACTATGACTTGACTCAGCCTGAGGTGAATGGATTTAAGGATGCCTACCTCGAGATGGGAGGCAAAGACAGTGATCCGGAGGGACATACCTGGGGCCCCCAGAGCAGGAGTTCGAGATTTCCACATAAAAGAATGGACAAGGTCTGTTTCTGGCAGCCAAGTGGGAGCGATGGGGACCAGAAGCTTCTGGAGCTGAAGAGCCTGGAGAAGATTGGTGTCGGAGTCAAGATCGGAGATGAATCTATCAGCGCGAAGCTTGCTGAGGAAGGAAGGCTGGATTTTGTCACTGATCATTATGGGTTGATGGCAGATTTCGAGGTGGGAGAAGATTACGCTCTGGGGGTGCAAGCCTGAGGCTGAGGTGTTCAGTTCTCAAGGCTAATTTATAGCACATTACCCGCCTATAGTAGGCCATCTTATGGCAGGTTGTAGCAACATGGTTTTATGTTGCCTAAAATGTAAAGGAGAAAGCCTTTCTTCAGTGTCAAGCGACCATTACCTAATCATTCAATTCCATCTCTTCTGTGCCGGTTTATACTTAGAATAGTAGGCACGCTTAGCTCTGAAATCTGCTGTCTTTTTATGAAAAAAAAAGAAGGAAAAAAAAAAAAGAAACTGAGATAAACCAGCTCGCATGTGGCCATACTATGTTCACGGACACAGTGGTCCTAGGCACATTATTTTAGACGAGGGAGAAATATATGATTGGCTGAATTTCCTTCCCAACAATGTTTATTATCCATCAAACCAAAGTCTGTAAGAATTTGAGCACGACATCCGCAGTCTACGTCCACGACACCCTAGCCAACTCAACATAGCCTTTTGCATCAACAGTGGGTCGAGCTCCCGCAAAGGCTACTGATAAGAAACTCGAGGGTTTTAGTGTCGTCTTTGTATCTGCCGCGTATGAGATTCCGTGTTGACTCGTACTCTCAATAGCTCCAGGGCATTACTCGAGGGAAGCTGAGCGTCTAATGCTAGGAGATATCTAGTCAGACTACATTGTAAATTTTCTGTAGTCATTTGAGAGGATCTAGAAAGTGCCAATACGCATCTGCCCAAAGCTTAGCCGAAAGCGTGAATCACCACACCGTCAGATGAATACACGGCCTCATCCTCGCTCTCGAACTCGTCAAACACGGGCTCGTCACTGTAAATAGCCTCGGCTTCTGTGTCTGTGAGTGGAACGTCGTTCGTGCCACTCTCTCGATCGAAAAGCGCACCGTCTGTGAAGTCCTTTGCCTCTCTGATTATCCTCCGACGCCGCGAGTACTGGAACTTTCCCACCCTGCATGAGAAGTCACACTCCTCCTGGATCTCCAACTCCACCGCCGATGAGGCTTTGTTTCCAATTGACAAGCCGGCTCCAGCCTCGGGTCCCAAAACGGCGAGATTGGCGTCCAGGTCAGCGGAGAACATGGTCTCCCGGGTTCTCGCATGGCTCATAGAGAGTTTCTTGCATGTCGCGACGCCGATGATCATGTACAATGACTTGGCATATAAGCCTTTTCTGACGTATTGAGATACCTCGGGGATTTGCAGTGCTTCGTTGATATACTCGCCGGCGGCGCCCCGTTTGACGACCTCTGCGCGGATATCTAGGGCATTAATAGTAGCCTCACAAGTATCTGAGAACTTTCCCTCAACACCTCCACCGGTGTTTAGCTGGTAGGAGAGCCTTTAACCGTCCTCCAAGATCCTCGGACAGCTCAGCTTTGATAAGTTGTTGAACGGCGACCGTCTGGTCCAATTTTCCATCGACCGGAAAAGGACTGATCCCCTTTTCATAGTTGAGAGTAGATTCCAGATCGTCGGGCTGGGTGAGAATGCTTCCAAGCACCATGAGAGTGTTGTGTTTCTGCGGGTAGCGATGCACGAACCACTTCATGTCGCCCGCGATGTGACCGGACGATATGGCCATCTTTGTACCTAGATAGGCAAGGCTCGAACACAAAATGTCCAGGAATTATCAAGGTATAAATCGGGTGCGTCTCTTGAGCGACTTTGACCTTCTCTCTCGGGCGAGAGAGGTCGGGAGGAAGAGAGCTTTGAACAAGATCTTTTGCACTAAACCTTTCTGACCGAAAGTGCGGGGTCCTTGAATTGCCTGTTCGAAAAGCCACACAAGCATGAAGGAGCTGAAAAATGCAAGTCAGCTGGTAAAGACGATTCGGAGTGGCTTGCATAGCCCCCATACATCTCATGCCTGCTGACGAGGTGATGGCGGCTTTGCTGCCAGCCTCTGGGCACTCCCACCTCGAATCTCCTGTGATCATTTGCCTCCGAGCTTCTTGACCCATCGCATTCCACTGTCACTGTGCGCTTTGTGTGCTTCCGAATATCCCGCCCTCTGATCGTCCATCTACCTGATTCTTTGCCCCATCAAGGTCTTGACTCATTCAGCCTTCAGATATCTCCCGCCGAAGTTCAACTTGAGGAAAGTGACAGAAAGCTTCCGCCGCCGAGGCACATTACAGCTTGATCAAAGCTCCGCGACAAAGAATCCAAGGTGTAGCCTTGACGTGCTTATTGACAATTCCGATATGATCAACCGTCCAGGCGTCCACGCTGTTGTCGCTGACCTACAGTTCTACGAAATCCCCAGACATCGGGCCAAGATTGAACAATCTGAAGAATACGAATCTTTCCCCGACGACGTGAATCCCTCTCTCAGGGACCAGCTCAACGAGTCGAGTGGCCCAGGTCCGTCTACAGGTTTACATCTACGCGACCAGAATCCTCTCCGTCACCTTGCATGGTCAAATGGTGTCAAGAGCGAATCGTCCATGACAAACTATCATCACACGGTGGGAAACTGGTTTGGTCGCCATACTGCCAGGAACACACCTGCCAAGCTCCGCGGGAGAAAGGTACAGGCTTTTGCGATATCCCTCGAAACCCAGGAAAGAGGTATTGCCCCACACACGGGAGATGTAGAGGGCGCGATTGCACGAGGGAAGCTGTCCGAGGAGAAGAAAGTCCGTACCCCTACCGCTGCCCTGAGCACCCACGTGGAGGGCGTAGAGGCAGAAATGGCGGCAGAGAGGGCAAAGGCGGTAGTGGCAGGGGTACTCCTACGTCTCAATCCAGCACCAGGCCCGGGCCATCAAGTCTGTCTTTCATGGAGTCCATGTGCTCAGGAGGATTGTGCGTTTATAAAGGCCAGAGTGACAGCGACGGGGATGATAGAGATCCCAGATGGGGCCAAGACCAAACACCTTCAACCGGAATTTTCCAGGTTATCCGAGCCTCCTGCAGCTACGAGGCCCAATCAAGAAAGGAACTCAGCTTTTCACGCGGCGAACTCTTCTACGTCACCGACATGAAAGAAGGCATTGAATGGTATGAAGGATATAGTCACACTCTGCCCGAAGCCCGAGGTTTTGTGCCTGTCTCGTACTTCGAAGTCTTGATACAAGGGAAAGTCACGGGAGACGGGCAGCGTTTTGAGGTCCTTGAGCTATATCGGGCCATCATCACCAGGAATTTCGACTCGGCCCACCGATTGCTGAATGAACATCCACAATTGGCTAACGATACCCATCAGAACCTCACACCCCTACAGTTCGCTGCAGGTATGGCTCCAGTTGACTTCGTGCTGCTCTTGATCGTCAACGGTGCAAACGTAGACTTGGTGTCCAAATCTCGAAAGCTACCCATGGATTGGGCACTCGGCCGCCCAGCCTTAGACAGTGCCATCACTCTGAGGGCATTCGGAGCCAGCTCGTGGGATTATCGATATCTCCAGCGGACCGACTCTTCAAACTTATCTCAGGAAGACATGGATCCTAGGTTGGCCAAATGGCCTCCTACAAATACATTGGAGCCTAAAAACGGGGTCTTCCAAGAAGATCTGTATCTACTGACAGCTGATGGACAAGGGTTCGACTTTGTGGAAATGCTCCTCTGGGCCTCGAGCAGGGGCAAACTAAATGTCGTGGAATATGTTCTCCAGTTGTGCAAGGTATCGCCGTCAATCGGTAGTTTGCTAGAATTTGACGACCACAAAGGCTGGACGGCATTGCATCATGCAGCTAGGGTGGGTCAGGTTGCGGTAGTGAAGAAACTCATTCAAAGGAGAGATCATACTGAAGCCAGGACCGCCGTTCACAGATGGACTCCACTGCTACTGGCGGAAGCATATGGTCAACAAAGCTCAGCGAAGGCACTGCTGGAGTGCAATGCGGATAGTTCTGCGAAGACACGTGCAGGAGAAACTGCAGTTCAGCTCGCGAAGGAAGACGGGCATCACGAGGCCCCGAACGTCCCACTGCAATGCCATCGTCAGGAGTCAGCAATCCCTGACGATTTCGGGAGTGTGCTGTCTAATGGTTCAGAAGGCGAACAGCCTGGTGGGAAAACATCCAACTCAGGCCCGGTGGATAACCGTCCCGTGCTGAGAGAGAGCCAAGACACTAGGGGAGAAAATGAGGTTCTCTCTCAGCGATCTGGATCACCAAAGGAGGCCCAGGAAAGCGCAGACTCCGAGAAAGACCCTCCATCAAGTTGCATGGATGTCTACGGAGCAATTGATGGATACAATTTCTCATTATCAGATGCAGGGCAAGTGTGCTATGTACCCGGACGATGAGAAACATCCCGACAGTCGCTGATATTTGTCTACGTAGCTCCCCGATTGGACGCTCTAAGGCACTCGACAGGCTTATATTGACCTTGCAGTCACCAGACAATTTCCAATTCAAGGAAGAGGATGAAAGAGTCAAGATTGCCATCCTAGATACCGGGATTGACCTTACGCACCGTGACTGGCAGCAAGCGAGAATAGTGAGATTCGACGAGGACGGAAAGCCTATTCACCAACAGAACGAGCCTTCTCAATGGACCAGAATCAAGGACTTCAAGAATTTCTGCAACCCCGAGAGGCCTGAGACCGCGAGGGATGTGATGGACCTCGATGGACATGGAACTCAAGTTGCCGGTATCATACTTCGATTGGCCCCCAGAGCAGAGATTTACGTCGCCCGAGTGTGCGAGGGGGACAGGAACAGAGGCATTTCGGCTAGAGGGCCCGAGACAACCGAAATCCTCAGAGGTATACGACCGAAAGCGATTGCTGATGCAGTAGACTGGGCTATTGAGCAACGCGTGCATCTCATCAACATGTCCTGCGGTTTCTTGT
The DNA here is from genome assembly GCF_014595645.1 of Diaporthe citri. NCBI lineage: Eukaryota > Fungi > Ascomycota > Sordariomycetes > Diaporthales > Diaporthaceae > Diaporthe > Diaporthe citri. The sequence goes on from NW_025064849.1 coordinate 5,079,349, forward strand.
CCTCTCACCAGGATGTGGAAGACGCGCTGGAAAGAGCCAAAAACGCCAAGATTGTCACTTTCGCAGCCATGTGCAATGCTGGCAATAATTTGCAGCGTGTTGCAGCGTGGCCGGCGAGAAAGCCGTCGCTGACGATCGGGATTCACTCGTGCAGGGATGACCTTGGGATGGACCGGTCGAGCTTCACGCCCCCAGCAGTCCGAAACTCGGACAATTTCATGGCCGTGGGCGAAGGCATCATCACGCACTGGCCCGAGTCTAAAGGGGGCGAATTCCGGATCGCTGGGGGAACATCCTTTGCCACTCCGGTGGCCACAGCGATGGCAGCTTTAGTTCTCGCCTTTGTGTTTCAGAGAAAATGTAAGAAGCAGCGGGAGGATGTGGAATTGAAATTCGGCGGGAAGAATCTGATTCTCAAGACCGAAAACATGGCTGCATTGCTACATCAAATGAGCAAGAAGGCGGGCGACTACCGATACATCCACCCGTCGCTGTTATGGGAGGATTTTAACCCCCGGGTGAAGGGTGTCGAAAATACGCCTGATGAGAGAATAAAACATGCGTGGGAAGTTATAAGGCGTGCTTTGGACTATTAAGCCCCGTTCGACCAGAGATACGGGATGGGTTAGCGACTTTTCTAATCTTTTTTAAGCATTTGCTATAAAGTTAGGCGGTAAGATTGCAATAGAGGACAATTTCTTCATATATACGCTGCCTCCTAGGTGAGTCACATGAAGTAATTGCCCCCCCTGCACCTTTTTTCGTATCACTCAATTCTCGTCCCGCTTGTGCTACAATACATAGTAAATGAAGTAAAAGAGTCTCTAGGACGTAGCGAAAAAAAGGCCATAAAAAAACAGAAGTCCGGGGAGTGAGAGAAAAAGACGATGATTAAAACGAGAGGTAGGGGGGGGGGGATGAAAGCAGAAAGAAGGAAGGGCGTGGGAAAAGAATAACTCATAATCCTTTGTCACTTCATCATCAGTATCAACATTGCGACTTCCGCAGTCGTCTGCACGTAAATGTCGCCAAGACGCCGTTGTTAGTAAGCGCAGGCAGCAGCCGTGGAAATATCTACTTGAAGCCGCGCATCACGTATCATCTGATGTACGTGTCGATCCTGAAATCTGCAGACTCAAACATTTGTGACAGGACAATGAATCCTGTGCAGAGCCCGCCATCTGTTCATGGCTCGCCAATCCTTCGCCTTACCCCCGCTCTGCGGCGTCAAATCTACTCCCACTTCCACAGCGCCCTGTGGCGCATGCCGTACGCTTTCGACCTGCATGGTCTGAGCAGCAGGAGAGCCCTCGGGATCCGCGCCCTACAACTCTCGTGCCGCACAATCTACGACGAAGTTTCTGAAGTGCTTTACTCTACCAACTACTTTGAGACCAAGTACGAGGACGCGAGGTCTCTCCGACGAATACGAAACTTGAGCGATGCGTCCCTTGCCTCGCTGACGCATCTCAAGATCGTTCTCAACGAAGTGCCTTGCAGTTGGTTAACATGTATGCAAGGAATCTCAGAGGCAGGGCACATGGGTTGGCATGATCAGGCACTGCGGCCTTCGGATCACTCAGCGAACAACCTGCTTGGGGACTGGAGCTCAACGGCTGCTTACATCCGGTCTCGCGTCAACCCGGGAAAGCTCAACATGTCTCTGGTATGCGACTTCGACCCGCGAGATCCCAGGACTTCATCTGCCGCCAGGCTTACAGTAGCGCCACTCATCAACCTGGCGCCGCTGAAAGACTGCCATGTCAGGCTCTGCAGAACACCTCATGGCGGGCTGGAGCAGATTGCTCGAAATTCGGTCCTTCGAGCTTGTGGGATTATCAACGATGACGAGCCAACTTACAATTTGAGGAATATGACTGCAGGCTCAGGTTCCATGTTGTTGCGCCTTCCTAGAGAGATACGCTTCCGTATTCTCGAGTACACTGACCTCATAACACCTTGGAAAGAGGTCAGGTGGAGTCGGCAACATACAGGATATCAACCCAGTCTCGTGAGTTGTTATTGGCAAGACTGTCCAGCTGAGCTGCACCATGGATGCCAGTTTCGAAAGTGCTGGATTGGCTCCTTGCCTCCCGAGTATGTACATCTAGACCCCCGGCCCCCGGTCGGATGTTTCTGCCGTATTCGCCACGCAGCGTTCTCGTTCAACTGTCGGTGCTGGAGCCCACCGACTGACCTCTTCCTCGTCTGCCACGCCTTGCGCAAAGATGCACAGGTGGTCTTTTTCTCTGGAAATCGCTTCGTTGTCCATGATTACAATCCCTGCGCCCCTTGGAATGAGTATGGCTTGGGATCCTACCCGAACGAGCGACTTGCTGTGAGCGAGTTTTTGACGGATGTTGTACCGGTCACCGGTCTCGCAGAGATAGGCTCGCTAGAGGTGACCTTTCCGCCGTACAACCATGACGCGTGGCCACAAGACGGGTGTCGTGCATTGAGCGACTGGGGTGAGACGGTCGGCCTCATCAAGCAGAAGATGAATTTGGACGGCCTTACCCTGCGGCTAACCATGTATCACGCAAAAGACCTTGGTGCGATAGGCGAGCTCCAGGATATGACCGAGCCCCAGGCCCGTGAGATCCAGCGAGCGTACACTCGAATACTGGGCCCGCTAGCCGGGCTGGGCGAAGAAGGCCTGAAAGGCTTCTATGCTTGCATTACACTCCCTGAGAAATGGACATTGTGGGCTATGGACGGGCGAGGCTATTGGGGCCGCATACTCAAAAAAGAACAAATACTGAAAGAACGCGCCGAGATTCTGGTCATGGGCAGTCGATATGACGAGCAGCCTGGGGACGAGTTCTATTGTAGTGGAGAGCCTGTGAAAAGTGTTTGGCGCCAGAAATATATACCTCGGTATTGAAATAAAACTCTTCAAGTTATGTATTATGATGACTGTAGACTGTTCAGATGTGACTTGTTCTGATTCCTCCTGGCTCAACATTTTTGCCCCTTTGAGAGCTAGAAGAAGCCTCCGTGGTATAGATCCCGCAAATCATTGGAAAGTGGACAATTGTTCAACTAGTCACAGTCTGCCACGCACTACCCATTTCACGACTGCTTCGGCCTGTTCACTTTAGTCTTTTTAAACAGAAACAGAAACGTCAATACAAGACCGCCCACAATTCTTATAATCTTTCCCAAGAACCCATCAAAATCAAAGTCCTACCAAAGGTTAGCCTTTGTGACTCCTGAAGTCATGACTGACACACTGGTGCAAACGATTCGTCTTACAGGAACCCAAGTCCCACCACTTTTCGCCACCCACGTGAAGGCACGCCCGACCATTTTTTCTTCGTATCGACTGAGCGCAGATTTGACCTGCTCGGAAGAGACGGGACCACCTAGCTTGGCAGAATCGTTTAGACTCCGCAACTCGGGCAAGATATCGGCGCAGTCAAGCAACGCCTGGTTGCCTCCCATCCCTCTGTACAGACGTCAGTGGCGAGAAATCATTGCTCGGCTGCTTAAGGACCTATACAAACCTGGTTGGTTGCATTGCATGCATGGCGTCTCCCAGCAGCCAGACTCTTGGGTGGCCTATGTTCGGATTTTCTGGACTCTTCTTTCTCAATTTCTCCCGCCACTGCTTCGATGGCTTTGTGCTGGCGCGGAATGGAATGCAAGCGACGTTATCCGGCTCGTTGGTTCCTGTCCCCGCGGACAGCATCGTGTGGCTGTATGGTATCAGCTCTGAATTTTCACCGCTAGACCTAACTAGAACCATTCTTACAACTCAGGCGCCCAGTCTTTGACAAGCCCCAGTATGAATTTCATCTTGTCTGGGATATCGGATAGATTCTCGTATGGGACAAGGCTGCGGCTCAACCCCATGCCCCAGAAAAAAGATCCATTTTCCAGGTCGTAGCGGGTCCCATTGGCGTTTTCGGGTGCCTGGTTCGCGGCAGCCGGGAGATACACTGCAAGGACAGTCAGCTTTTCGTGCACTTGACTGGCGTGCTAAAAGATAGGACATGCGAGAGTAGTAAAGCCTCAAATTCTTTGTGAAGACTATGACTGGTCCGTCCTGAAGCTGCGCTGGGAGTTTCTTGATGACACTGCTTGTCAAATCGCCCTTGTGCAGGAGCCCGACTTCTGTGTCGATTTCCACAAGGTTCCTGAGTCCAAGCTGATGGTTTATCTGAAGAAGAGGTGAGCCAATCCACACTGATTCGACCGACTAATTACGGGTTCACTCACTTTGGAACCACTGCCATCAGCACCAACGAGAACATCGCAGTTGTCTACAGAGCCGTCGGAAAAGTGCACCTCAACATGCTCATTGCCTTTTTTATCAGCAACAATTTCATAACTGACGAGCTTCTTGCCAAATCGCACACGTCCAAGCGCGATGATGGGATCAAGCAGGGTGTTCCGTAGCACGACACGGTTGATGGCGGCTGATTTTGAATAGCTGGGGAACTGGGACATGTCCAGTATCGTCTCGAAGCGGGAGTTGACGATAGAAGGTGCCGTGTTTACCTCGCCCGAAGTCTGGCCAAGCTTGGAGAGGACGGCGGCGCGGTGGTCGTCGGCCAGGCACGCCTCAAACCCAGTATATGCGGGCCCGCCGAGGCGGATCTGATACCCTTCCCGTTTGGAATCAGCGGCGTCACGCTCGTAAACAATGACGTCCACGCCATTGTTCACCAGGCCGTTGGCCAGCAGGGAGCCTGCGAGACCTCCGCCAACAATTATGACTTTGAAGCGTGCCATGGTCGACTTATCTCAGGGTGGGTCCAAGCCCGTCTGGTGGAGTAGAGTTTAAAGGCCAGTTGTCTGAATTGATTTGGACGGTGTTGCTTCTGTGAAATGCAGAGACAATTGGTCATGTGTTCCACATATTGAGGAGCCGCTAATTTGTCTTTATGATCTAAACAGAAGTTGGGCTCCCTGATCTAGCATTCTGTCGATGACTCATTCGTGCAAGCAAGGCGCTATCCCGAACAAATATCACGGGGTCCGGGGAAACTTTGCACCCACCCCACATCGGAGTTGCTTCCCGGGAAGTTGCCAAGGATGGCATACAGCAAGTGAAATTGGAGAACCAACACTGAGGGGCCGACGTGGCGTTCGGCCCCGCAGTTTCGAGCAAGGCTATTGTTTTGTCAACCACGAGCGTTCCCAAGCCACTGGCGTAAACGTTAAACAGGCCAGACGTTAGGACGCTCGGAAAACTCAGTGCAACCGAGCCCGACCAAGCACAGACATATATCGTGCCGGCAGAGAGGACAGACTCATAAAGGCGTCCTGTAGACCCAAATACGGCTTTTCACACCTGTAATTTGACTTCCAATCCTATTTTCGACATGTCTGCCTCTATCGAGTGGTTTGGTAAGTCTAGATTAGACATGCAGAGCACTTCTAGCCGGCCTAGATGAACTCGAGAGGAATGCTAACACCTAATCCGCTAAACATCAGGTGCGACAACGTACCGGCTCAAAACCAACGGACTGGTCATTTGGCTTGACACCTGGCTGGAGAGACCGTCGGTCCTGCCCAAATACCTAGATGTGGATGATGTCGACGAGGCGGACTACATATTTATTTCACACGCCCACTTTGACCAGTATGCCTCGACCCAGTCCACCTACTCTCACTCCTTTCGGTGCCGGGGGCACCAGCTAACAGTGAAGATCAATGACAGCCTGCCAGGTTCTGATCGCATCGCCAAGAAGACAGGCGCCATCGTGATCGCCAACGGCGAAGCCATCAACCTCCTCCGAGGCGCGGGCGTTCCGGATGCGCAGCTCATGCCGGTCGCTGGTGGTGAGAGGATCCCGCTGTTCCGCAAGACTGACCGCGAGAAAGCCTCAGCAGGGGCAATTGACGTCGCACCCGGTCCGCCGGGTGCCCCCCCACGGCCTCACGATGGCTTTGCCGCCATGGCAGTACACGTGTGGCCCGCGTTGCACTGCTTCATGCCCGGCCCACCCGGACAGCTTCCAGATGTGATTGATACGCGGACCAGGTATACCGGAGGAGCCGGCCCTTACACCTGCACGCTTGACATCACCAATGGGATGAAGCATGCTCTCTTGCGGCTTGGCGATCTCGTTCCAAAGGATATGAGAGACGCGGGGATCCAGTCAATGATCGACTACACGAGCGACAGGAAACGGCATGTGTTCTCCGAGTTTGATGGTGGGCAGCTCTCCTACAATTTCCTCATCGGCCCAGGGAAAACACTCTTTTGGAATGGCCATCTGGGAGGCTACGAGGGAGTGCTCAAGGCCATGGAGCCCAAGCCGGATGTCGCCATTCTCGCCGTCGCGGGACGGGCGAACCTGGACGGACGACCGTACGACGGCTCGGCAGCAGAGTTCATCAAGACGCAGCTTGACTGGATTGGGCAGCCGGAAACGGTCATCTGGAGCCTCTACGACCAATCGTGAGTCCATCTGGTCACAACGTAGAAAGCGCGTGCTGAAAGTCAACATTCTAACACCATGATAGGCCAGTCAAACCTTACCGTGTAGATACGGCTGGCGTCACCGAGTTGGTGCACAACGAAACAAAATCCAGAGTCAAAGACCTTGAGCCTGCGGTTGCGGCTAGTATTTTTTGAAAAAGAAAATTCGCAAGAGATATCAACTCAGCTTGGTGTGACAGTGGTGAAGCAATGCTTAATCGGTTATACAACAAGGGCAGAAGGGAAAAGGGAAAAGGGAAAGGAAAGGAAGCGGGGCGAGGGGCGGGGGGTATGCTCCGGTTTCAATTATTGACCTTTAGTCAAGCTTGGTCTAGGCCCATGGTGGCCTAAGTCATTTTTCAAGTTGACTATGGCTTTGCATTCATGGAGACCGTTGAATCAATCCTGAAAGATCTTGAATCTCACTCTGCTAAGTCGAGTACCGTCTTGCCTGCTAATGTCAGAAGTATTCTCTGCGAAGACTTTCCTAATTCCAGAGAACACGTAGAACCATTACCTGCTCAGGATCTTGCCTGGGAGCACGAGTTGTCCAAACGCGCCCGTCAATCAGGTTGTTGCACTTGGGCCAGGACGTGTCCCAGTTCCAACGAGGCTCGGCCTCACAAAAGCGCCTGTGAACGGGGCCCGGGCGTGGCCGAAGCCATGGCTTTCTCTTTTGGACCTATGCTTGTGCTAGCAAAATCATTTCGTGCTGGGGTACTAGCAGGCGGTTGTCTCACAGGAGGTTATCCCATGAGAGATTATCGCATAGGAGGTTATCCTACAGGAAGTCGACCTACGGAAGGTTCTCCTCTCAGGGGTTATCCTACAGCTGATTAACTGTGACCAATCGATGAATGCTCTCCACCATTCATTAGCAGTTATGAGTCAAATAATTGTCTCTCTCCCTCCCTCTCTCTCCCTCCCTGTTTTTTTTTACTGGGGGGGGGGGGAGGGGTTGTTTTGACGATACTAGTAGTAATATGAGTCGAAGTCCTCCTGCCCGAGCTCTGCTTGATCCACCACGTTGGTTGCTGTCTTCTTAATCAAGTTAGTATTTGCCCTTTGAACCGAATTTAATTCACAGTGTGCTGAACTTGCCATCATTTGGAGAGTGTATATATCCCTCTCACTACCGAAAAGGGGCTCGTGTGGTACTTCAGGGTGTTGATCTTGGCTATCAACTCTCCATCCACATCTGGCCGCTAGGTTTCTGAGAATCGAGGTCCGGAGTCGCAAAAACACCCGTGGCATGGACCAGGACATGGTCGCAGCCAATGTCAGGTTGTCTCGGCCTGTATTTTGTTCAGAAAAGTTACCTATTGACATCTGATAAGGGACTTACTGTGGGCTCACCTCAGGCACTGGCCGAAGCCACTCAACATCCAAAAAAGAACTCGAAGGCAGACTAAAGCCAGTGATGCCATCCAGGAGCACCGAAAGCTTGGGAGAGACTGCGAAACTCATATTGGGAACAAGTAAATTGGTCCTAAAATAAGGAGCTTCTAGCCTGTCAAGGAATTGAAGCCCTACGCCGTACGTCTCACGAGTCTCCCATGCCATTCAAGCAGTAATCTCCATAATTCTCTCTCTATCGAACCCTGGGTACCTATTTCAATGTTCTCTTGGGATGTTGGAATTGGCATTCTGTACGATTTGAGAAGTTCAGCCATCACTAAGAGCATTAATTGATTGGAACATTCACGAGAGAATGAGGGGGACCCTTGCCATACAGTTGCTTCATCAACCCGTTGATCGTTCGCTGACCTCTACACACATACATACTCAACAGTCCTATCAAGATCGTCCGCAGCAGTCAGCCGATCTCAACTGCAGTTCTCTCTGTGACCTGGCAACCTCAACGCTCTTGTTGACGGCCTGCTTGCTGGGCGGCACATCCAAGGCTGGGTTCTTCTCGAAGAAGTTCACAGGCTTCAGTCCAACCCGGAAGACCTCCACCGGCATCACCGGCCAGTCCTCCGGCCGCGGGACGTGAGTGAACCCGAACGTGCACCAGACCACACCCTCGCCAGCCTTGATATCGCCCTTCCGCGACGCCCACGTGCGCAGGCCGGTGCCACCCACGCTTTGCCATGGGAAATCACCTGCTGGGTACAGCTCATCCTCATCCTGCTTAGTGAAGTAGAAGTGGTGGTCTGCAAACTCGGCCCTCATGCCGTGCAGCGACCCCGGTTCGGCCAGCTGCAGCTGGGTCGGGGGGATCATGACCTTGTACCCGGGGGGCTTGTGCGATGCCCCATTCTTCCGAGTGGGGTTGATCATCTTGACTGCGCGGTTGAGATTCGCGTCGAGGTCTAGGTGCGACTCCTTCTCCACGGGCGTGGACTCAACGCCGAAGGCCACGCCGTAAGGGTTCGTCGCAGCGTTCCAGCCCAGGCGTTTGACGTCCTCGTACACTATTGCGCCTTCACTGTAGGAGTCGATCGCTGGGTCGAGACGCAGACAGAAAATGTGCTGATGGATGGGAGCCATGACGCCTGGGGACACCATGATGCCGTAGCTAATCCCGTCCTGGTCTGCGTTCTGATCGGCTGGCACAAGTGACATGATGCCTGTGGCCCGGACTTCATAGTGGATGTTGGCGGCTGTGTCAAAGACCCACTGGAGGATGTACTCGTAGTTGGATATGGTCATGATCTAAAAGCCCAGTCAGTCTCTCAAACCCGGTGGCTGTGGTATCTCACGAGCTCACAGTCTGGATGACAAGTTCACGGTTACGAGTCACCTCCGCCCGCCCTGTGCGGTAGTTCGTGTGCTTCCATCCAATGCCATTGTCCACTTCATGCATGCAGATTGCATTCTTGAGTGCCATCGGTTTTCCCTCGTGGTCATTCATCCACCGGTCGAAGTACCTGATAGCACCAAGACAGTCGCACCCCAGCTCCAAGTTGTTTGCTGTGCACCCTGCGCCGCCCTCGCCGAGGTCATACGCGCTCTTGCGATGATACGGGACCCGTGGGTCGCCGTATGGCACAGTCATCTCCGCAAGAGAGAGTCGGTAGAACACCGGCCTGCCGTCGTAGGTGACATCCCGGAGGACGACGCCCTCGCGCCAGTTGAAGTCGAGGTGGAATCGCCACTTCTGCCACTCGACCACCTCGTCCTCCGATACGCGGAAGCTGACGCCCTCGGGCTGGCTGATGTTGATAGGCTTGAGGTCGTCGCGCAGTTTCGGCTGAAGCTCCGAGGCATACTCCGCGTCGGGGTTCGGCTGCCACGGCCTATTCTCGGCTGCCTCGTTGTCGACAAATATCTCGTCCGGCTTCATGGGTAGTCTGTCGATACGTGTGACCTTCATGGTTAGGTCGTCCACTACTGCTGAGAAGTCCAGGGGATGGGCGAAATGGTTGCCGGATGGGTGTTCTCGCGCCTTGGGATCCACCGGCTTCAAAAACATCCAGACCTGGTACTGGCGCCTCTCGGGCGTCGCAGACTCTGTCCCATAAGGCCATGGCTCAGGCTGGACAACAGTACCCTCTGGGAGCTTAAGCCTGGCGATCTCAGCCTGTACGAGAGGGTCGCTCATGACGATGTCCTCCAGGCGGTGCATGTCGATGTTGGTGGCTGGTGGGTAGCACGCTGTGCCCATGTTGCGAGCCTTGACGGTCTCGCCGCTCGATAGCTCGACTATGTCCTCGAAGACGGTCGCCTCCCCCTTGATCTGGTAGGACACATATGTGCGCCGCGCCGGGGCTGGGCCTCTCCCTTGAATGAAGGCAACACATTCTGCCTTGGGCGGCTCTTTGAGGCCGACGACCCGTATGAGAAGTTCCTTTCCGGGATGCTTGGCATGAATCGAGTCGCTGGTGGATTGAATCTCGTCTGGTTGCAGACTCAGGAATGGGTGGCGGGCGGCCATTCTTGGCTTAAGGATGACTGTTGAATGTCTTCGCCGTCTGGTGCAGGGAGAGAAGAAGGTTGAGTCTCTCGGCAGACCCAGTACTAGTCACTGACCGAACTGAAGACCACACGAAATCGGACGACGGAACGCTGAAACGAGCACCGCGTATGGGATCCTGCTGTTTGTATATGTCTTCCAGATCGCTGGACCCAGAAATCTGAACACTGAAGTTGTCACGAAAGAGATAAGGCCTTTGAGGACCATGTTTTGGAGACGGGCATGACTCGGATTCTTCGACGTGAATTAGCGCTGGTTAGCCTGTCATGATTGACCGGGATGCTGTTCAAATCAAAGAGCCGCCTTCTCCGCACAAGTTCGTATAGTTCGTTTTCAAGTGGGACCCGCCTCCCGAGACATGAACCGCTTTGCCAAATGAGGAAACAAAAGTGAGAGGTTGATAGAGGGCATATATCATGGGATGACGAGTCTAAACATCTTATAAGTCCGAGGATGTTGTAAGATCAAGATAGTTGCGGATTTATAGAGCTTGTAATACGACCCTGGGAAGATCAGGGCTGCACGCCCAAGTGTCACTGAGTGTCCTCCTCTAATCAGGGCCGAAATGCCCCATGAGGGACTCAGAGGGGAGTTTCCTGAACCGATCCAACACTCATGGCATTATTTGATGCATGTGGGAATGCAAACCATCCGCTTACTTCGTAATCCATGACTGAGTTCTTTCGAAATCAAAGGACTGTTGAAATAGAGAAGCTATATCTAGTCAAGGCGGATGTGAATCCTGTGGTTTTCTTGATGAACAGCCACTGAGGCTGTAAATTTCACACATAAAATAACCTCTTATAGGATAACATTCTATGGGATACTTTCTTATGGGATAATTTCCTATGGGATAGCCTCGTCTAGGATAACCTCCTATAGGATAATCTCTTATTGAATAACCTCTTATGGGATAGCCTCCTAGGGACAACCTACTAGATAAACACTTGTGCATTGACTTTGTCATATTACAGTAACGTACTTCCTTACATTGCAAGCTCAACTTTTTTGTTCACACCAGAGGCGCCACTTCCAAATCGTTAACCAGTGACACGGCCAATTCGCAAGTACATCCCCTCTCACCCGCAAGAACAACACCAGAACAGTGGAGTCAAAGGTCGTCAAATACAAATCATCTAAAAAGGTCCACAATAGCCTCTACCACTATGTCAGTACGCTCCCTTCATGCCTCTTTAGTCATGGACGAACCCCCAATCCGGACCAAATCTGCATTTGACAATATTTCTTTCTCGAAACCATGCATCACCTGGTCCAGCAATGCGGCAGACAGCTCCGCCCGACCAACATTAGCGACGGAGCTTGTGACGTAGTTGCTGGCCCGAACCATGCTCGCCTGCAGGGTCCTCCATACGTTTATGTAGGACAGCACCATCCCGGGGCGGACTATTTGGACTTCAACTTCCTTGTGGTCTCGGCCGAAATCTTGCACCATTTTCTCTGTTTGGCCCTGTTGATGAATAAGATACGTTAGTGCTCCAAGCCTCGCCCTGAAGAGGTCTGTAATCGCCTTGACGGGTATGTTCGACTTACGCGCATGGTACGGTATTCGCCCATTATGAAAGGTTTTGTAGTGAAATCCTGCGAGATCCCATGTCCGCTTAAATAGACAAACTTGACAGGCTTCGGTGCGGCAGAGTTCGCCTCTCTCAGCGCCTCAAGTCCTGCCATAGTACAGTCCTGACACACGTGCTTGACCTCGGCAAAGTCGTAGGTGTTGGACCGGCCCAGTGTGATTCCCACTGTCCTGTGTATTTTGCTACGTCAGCTGCGTGACCGGTTTCTCGAGGTAGATGTGACATACCAAATACAGGCATCTGCTCCAGCTAGCGCCGCCTTGACCGAATCTGCATAATGAGCGTAGTCGCGGACGACAAGGCTTTCGAACTTGGACGCATCAGAAGTATCAGCATCGAGCTGTACTGGTCGCCGAGCCAGTGCGACAAGAGAGGTGATCTCGGGCACCCTTAGGCTCTGTCTGATGATTTCCGTAGCCACCAGGCCGGTTCCGCCTACAACAACAAGCTTCATTCTGTATTTCAGGATTGACCTCGGTTCCTAGTCGCGTCGGTTCTTTGAGATGGGTGTTGCCGTTGTACTCCTCTTTCTGAATCATGGAATCCTCTTCTTATTTCTTCTCTCTTTTAGAGGAGTGAGACGGGATTCGGAGTGAAGTCCAAACCCACATCCCGTCTTTGTCAGATCTTGTGGGCTTATCACCCAGTCGGCCGCACATGAACTTGCCCGCACGTAAGAGCCAAGATTGCCACGGTGAACACTGGTCCGAGAAAGGAAAATGCAAATTGCAGGTTAAGTGACTGAGGAGCCGAGTGACGCTACATTCAAATACCGTGCTTTCTCTTCGTCCAATGTCGCCTAACATCAGTGGATTGCAAGATAGTTATCCTTAATTTCTGCCGCGTATCAAGACAGAAACGGGACAGCAGAGGTGCCTGATGCCCCTGTGCAAGTCGTGGAACTAGTTGATATGCTTCGCGCCACATCCTTAGGTTCGTTGGGGCAGGCAGCAACATTCCTGCGACGTCCTTCTCAAATTGACCTGAGTGCTCGAGCTCCAATCTATGATGATCTCCAGCAACCGGGATGATGTGCCCAGGATGGACTGAGGTTGCGTCCGGTACATTCAATCCGAAAGACTGAGGCAAATCAACGCAAACTACCGCTGCGTCGGCCCCATCCAATGAATTTGAAGATGCGAGGCAGTTACGAGGACGACGAGGAGGCTCAACTGTCTAATGGTGGCCCTGATGGCTTTGCACCATTCTCACAACAAAACAGCTCATGATCACAGTACCAATTCTCACCATCAGGAGCTCAGTGCAGGCTATCGGCAAGGTAACGGCTAAGCCAAACTTCCTCACTGTTTGCATACACGGGAGTCTGCTAGCATTATTCTGGGTGGTCACGCTCAACACGTGACCATGGGAGGTATTATTTGATCCAGGCCTTTGGTTCTTGATTCCGTGGGCTGCCCTTCCCTGTGTTGAGCTCATTTTCAACATATCCATTGGCTAGGCATTGTGCACGCATCTCATAAATGGGGGGGGGGGGGGAGGCGGACGAGTTCTCTATTCTTACTACCATTTCTGGTATAATCTTCTTTCTTCTTGGTAATCTTCTTGGTATTGTTGCATATCAAGTTCACTGAGCCAAAGACGAGCAGTTTCAAGTCGTGTTGATCATGCGGGCCGGCGCGCACTTCGCCATTTCTTTCGTAATGGCCATCTTTCAGAGCGCACATTCAATGCACGAGGAATAATACCCCCATCCCATTTAGATCGAATAGGCCAAAATCTAATATGTGGTTTCAGTTTCGGGATCTGTAAGGCTTGAGAAATGGTTGTTCGTACGAGGGTCTTCCCAGATTCCTCTTCAACGCCACAACTGGTACGACATTTTGTGGCGTAGAAGGATGTCAGGACACGGTGATGCTATAACCCCACGGAGACCCGACCTCTTCCAAAAGGAGCAAAAGGAGGCTTTCACCGATAGCCATCTTGGCGATAGCTTCACTCAGAGCGGCTCCATACCTTGTGAAGTACCCAGCTAGCATGCGTCGTAATGGCGTTATGAGTTGCCCACTCGGTAGCAGACTTGGGCCATGTGAGTATTGGGCTCGGCTGAGCGCGTGCACTCTGTTCAACGCGTGCACACTAGACACGGCGGCCACTGTGATGCGATGGATCACGTGGAGCAGCAAGGTCCGCATCTCAGGCGAAGCGGAGATCAACTTCCTGAGTTTACTAACTTTGCGCTATGTCGTCTTTCACCTGGACGGGACGAATCATCCAGTCACCGTATTTTTCGTCTGTTGCCAGCGGCTTGGCGTCTTGGTTCTCCAGGACGGAACAAAGACGAACATCCTCAGCACTCAGACTTTATGCGCCACATTCTGTGCGCTGCTGCAGTTTGGTTTCGACTTTCCCTTCATCCCAATCGGAATATAGGCACAAAGAAATCACCACTGCGGCCGGATTAGCTCGGGATGCCTTCCATCCACCCCTGGAGAATCACGACTGCTCTTTCCACGAGTGACCCGTTGCGACCTTATTTTTGATCCCATCCACTTCTTACTATCCTCGAGATTTGAATTGCGTAGTTGGTAAAGTAATGACAGAGATAACAGAGATAGGTTACTTGAGTGCGGGCGGGTGATGGTGGATTATATCGTACTATATAATGCTCGACCCAAGACGGGCTATCTTATGAGACTTCCTATTTCTGGAGGCCATCCCGCTGAGAATTATCCAACACGACATTGTGCCACTGGAGGCTATCCCACTGGAGGTTATCCCACTAGGGGTCATCCCACTGGATGGGTATCGAGAGGAGACCGGCATGTGGCCGGTTTCCACGGCCACCAAGCACGGTGAATGTCGTCAGCCTAAGTAGTCAGCTAGAACCACGACCTCAGCCACGGCGGGCCTGAGCGCGCAGTACCCAATCAATGATGACTGATTGCGGTCCGGTGGCGAGGGGCAGCAAACGGCAGAACACATAGAAGATCTTTTTGTGAACCACGGTAATGGTCCTGTGTTTTGACCAGCACGAACAGCCTTGTGACCTCGTTCCCATGTGCTTGGACCGACCAGATGGTGCCCTGAACATCATAGGATCCGCCACGTTGTAGCTCAAACGGGGCAAGATAGAGTCGTCCGCGCAAGGACGGCTTCTTTGGGGCTTGGAACCGACGTTCTTCTGCGAGTGGTTCGCACGGACTGGGCCCCACGCCGTCGGCCGGGGTCGTCGCTCACCCACGCGGCATGTAGCGCACGTTGTGCCCCAGCTGGGCACACGAGAACCAGCGGGGCAGGTATGACTTGATAAGGCTTCCTGAGTTCGAGAGCGTTCAGTTGGATGGCGCCTTGCATCTGCCACGGGACAGGAGATGTGATGTCAGTGGTGGCACTCGGATGGCTCGCCTGCCTTCTTTGGAGGCCGTGCGGAGGGTTTCCACAGTCATGGCTACTTGTTCAACCTTCTGGTGTTGAACAAAAGCGACGCCGCTAATGCGGCACAATTACACACACCTATACTTCCACATCTGGGGAATTCCGTTGCAGAGTTGACTTGTCTAGACTTGACTTTTACCCTATAAGAACGTGTGCTATGTGGTCTGTGCAGCCCGGGCCGCACGTCAGCGTGTCAAGGTCTTGGGTCAGCCCAGTGATGAACTATGAGTAAAGTACTCTGGTGAAGACGGAAGACGTCGATGGCTGAGTGCCAAGGCATGCTAAATCTAAGTCTGATGGCTTGAGAGGCAGGATCTAGTTTCCACACATACCACTTGGAACATGAGCGACCATTGGACGGTTGTGGAAATACCCAGCACCGGCCTGTCCATCAAATTTTCATGGAATTTGGGTCCTCAGAATTTGTGAAGAGCCGCTTCGCAACTCGATACTACTGCTCACGCTCACTACACATGCCCAGAAGCTCTCCATCCCATGTTTTCATTGGAGCGGGCTGAGGCTAGAGAACTTTCAGGGGAGAGAGTGGGTGACGATCAATCTAACACAAGCAATTCGGGGCCTTGGGACCCTAACGGCTTGGCTAGACTGAGACTAATGCTGTGACCACGGTAAAGACAACAGTGATTCGAGAAGGCTGTCCGGTCGCACCCAAGCTGGACCCTACTAGCCACCCGGGACTTGCCCCTAGCTGCAGCTGCAGGGAACGGAGATGCTTAATCAGACATGGTCATCACAGGGGCACGCCAATGGAAGGATGCACTCTGGCGAGGATAGCTGCCTCGTCATGCAGTTCCACCTCCCGTCTAAAAACGCCTCTCGTTCCATGTGGGATGGAGTGGCATTGTGGCATTCACTGGGCGGTTCTAGGCGTGCCTGGGAAAACCAGACCTCCGGACTCATTGACGTTTGACAGGAAGTCAGTCTCGGGAAAGTAGAACCTTGATACGTGGGATCAGAGAGCTGGCCCTGCACGCCCCTGCAGGAATGCTACGCGGGCCATCACGTCTTGCCCTGCAAGTTGCTTTTTTTCCCTGAGGCCCCCAAGACTTCTCCGCTTCATTGTCAGGGTAAATAGGATAAATTCAATGTTTTCGACGAGAGAGAAGAAGCCCCCGCGATGTTTCACCATGAATTTCTCCTTAAGTCAACCTTATTCGCCGTGAAATAAACTCCCGTCTAATGTCTGACAGCACGCGTGTGTCGCGTGTAATTGGGGAACCCAACGCGAAGTGTGCCCCTTCGTGCAGGCCAGCCTTCGATCCCGACGGCGTGCCGCGCACGGGTTGCCTCTAGTAGAACTGATCTTAGCCCCTTTCCCGTCTGTACTGATGTTAGCATCTGATAATCCGTTGGGGGCATAGCCTGAAACATTTCTACTTGACCGAACTGTGGTAACACACTGTTCCTGTGTGGTTCGTCCTCATCAATGGACGCTAGGTCCAAATCCGTACCAACACCGGGGATCATGCCGGACCAGTCGTCTGGGTAGCCGATACTACCTTGAACTACCACACGGAGCCCTTCCAGCTATTAAACCTAGCCCTTTCACTTCCCATATCCTCGGGAGCCTTCCACATGAGACCATGAGGCGTTCTTCGCTTCTTCGCACACCTTATCCCCACGGTGGCACAAGGTGCCTATGCGAAGGTTGGAAATGAAGACGGGAAACTTGATCCTTATCCTCCTCCACCTCCTGATCGCAGGCGTGGCGGCACAGTCATCACTTGCCGCAGCAGTTACAGAAATCCCTAGCTGCGCTGTGAGTTGGATCTCTCTCTTCTGAGGTGCTGCAATTCCTGTTCATGCTGACATAGTATCTATCTAGCTGACCTGCCTAATCACGGCCACGTCGAATTCGCCATGCAAACTGACCGATTTGCACTGCACATGCTCGAACGCGAAGCTCAATGCTGAGGCGCAAGAATGCGGTCTTGTCAAATGCTCCACCAAGGACGGATTGAGTGAGCAAAACACAGCCTTTTGTTACATTTCGTATAGTATCCTGTACTGACACGCCGAATTATCTAGGAGCGAAGAACATCACGGAGACACTATGCGACAATAAAGCCCCCCGAGACGAAAGCCTTGTCCCCGTCTTCTCAGGCTTTCTTGCTCTTGCCGGTATTGCCGTCTTTCTGAGATTAATTGCCAGATACGTAACACTGTGTTACTTCTGGTGGGATGATCTCTTCATCTTCCTGGCCTTTGTAAGCGCCGCGCCCCTTTCCCACTCCTCAGCCCCCCCACAATATATATACAGACGAAACCAGGAAAAAGCAAAGCATGCTGATCTTTTCCACCCCAAACAGTCGGGCTGCGCCGCCTTCGCAGCAACAAACATCCGGGCCGCGGCCCTCGGGATGGGCACCGACGTGTGGGACGTGCCCTTCGACCACATAACGTGGCTCCTTCTCATCTTCTGGGTCAACATGGGCCTGTACGCCGTGACGCGGGGGCTCATCCGCGCCTCCATCATCTTCTTCTACCTGCGCATCTTCCCGCGCACCTCAAACTACACGACCTACCGCCTGGTCCACTGGACAAACGTCCTCAACGCCGTGCACATCACGAGCTTCACCCTCGCCGTAATACTGCAGTGTCAGCCCACGCGCTTCTTCTGGTACCAGTGGGACAAGCAAGGGCCCGTGCAGGGGAAGTGCGGCAACGCGAACGCGCTGGCGTGGGCGGCGGCCGCGGCTGGGATTGCGCTGGACCTGTGGCTCATTGCGCTGCCTTGGCCTGCGATCTGGAAGCTTAACCTGAGCTGGAGGAGGAAGATGTTTGCGGGGATCATGCTGACTGTTGGTCTTGCGTGAGTGCACCCGTGAGAGGTGGACTTGAGATTCCGTTGAATACGTGTCAGCTGACGACTTTGGCCATAGGTTCTTCATCATCAGCCTTGTGAGGCTCAAGACGATCAACAATTTCACAACAACCATAAACCCTAGCAGTGAGTGGCTAATTTCCACCTTGGCTTCTAGAGAGCGACACCCGCTAACTGGATATATATAGGGGACTTTGTCGAAGTAGGCATCTGGTCCGGGATCGAGATCGACATAGGCGTAGTCTGCACCTGCCTGCCATCCATCCGCATCCTGATCGTCCGCTACGCGCCGCGCTGCATGGGCATGGGCAGCAGCGCAGACGAGTCGGGCCACCCGAGCAGGCCGTCGGCGCAGGGCGAGCGCAGGCAGAGGAGGCTCCGGAAGCGCAGCTACGCCAACTTCGACGTCGAGGGCGGGGACGGCGGCGGCGGCAGCAGCGGGCGCAGCGGGCGCAGCGGGAAGTCGACGCTCACTGCCGTTGCGTCGACGCCCGCGGGGAGCACGTTCATGGAGGGCAAGAAGAGCCCCTGGGACCAGAGCGAGTTCCGGCTTGCCACGTTTAAGAGGCATAGCACCGAGATGGTGGATGATGTTATGGTGGCGTCTAAGGACTGAGGATGGCTGTGCGTTCGGGAGAGTTCCAGCGCTCTGCTCTGTGTGTTAATTTAATACCAATATTGAACCTCTACCCGGCGATCCATCACAATACGTTTTCATGACGGAGGGCTACCCGAAGGCGTCTCGAATGCTGCTTATAAGTGCAGACTCTTCCAGGGCGGCATGAGGATGCCAAGCGCGCTCGAGTTCCACCCCTTCCTGTACTGAAATCACCAATTGAAGAATGCGCTTGGATATTGTTGGTTCACATTTTACTCTTTTCTTTCATTGCAATTCTATGCGGAGGTATCTACCATCAGGGTGCGCCAATCCAATCCCAATTGCAAACATCTTAGACCACGACAACCTTGTTGGTGGTGGACTTCTCCTTCTCGTCGTCCCAGATGTTGATGTCCCACTTGGGGTTGTCTGTACAAATGACAGTCAGTATGTTGTGTCACCATCTCGGGGAAGACTGTGTTCAACTTACAGGTGGCTGGGACGTTGAAGCGCTGGTACTCCTTGGTGCCAATCTCGTTGATGGCCTTGACGTCGTCGTCGTTGAGCTTGATCTCCTGGAAGTTGGCGGCGATGCGGCTGGGGGTGACGGACTTGGGGATGACGCTGTGGCCGCCGACCTGGGACCAGGCGAGGACGACCTGGGCGCCGGTGGCGTTGTGCTTCTTGGCGATGGCCTCGACGGCCGGGTGGGTGATGAGCAGGGGCAGGCCGAAGCTGTTGTTGCCAAAGGCCGAGTAGGCGGTGATGTGGATGCCCTTCTCCTTGGCGTAGGGGATCAGGGTGTCGTTCTGGTTCAGGCGCGGGTGGCGCTCGACCTGGTTGACCGAGGGGACCACGCCGGTGGCCTTGGAGACCTGCTCGAGGTGCTCGACGGTGAAGTTGGAGACGCCGATGTTCCTGACCTTGCTCTTGGGGAGGGCGATCAGGGCCTTCCACGTGTCGACCAGGGAGACGCCGTTGTCGAGGGCGACCTCGCCCGACTTCTCCTTGTGCTTGGGGAAGAGCACCTCGCCGATGGCGCCCTCCAGGGGGAAGGCGACGGGCCAGTGGATCAGGTAGAGGTCGAGGTAGTCGAGCTGCAGCTCGGCGAGCGTGTCGTCGAGGGCCTTCTCGACGTGCTCGGGGCGGTGGGCGTTGTTCCACAGCTTGGAGGTGATGAAGAGGTCCTCACGCTTGATGCCAAAGTCCTTGATGCCCTTGTGCAGACCCTCGGCCACCTCCTTCTGGTTCTCGTAGATCTTGGCCAGGTCGAGGTGGCGGTAGCCGGCCTTCAGGGCCTCGTAGATACCGACCGACACCTCACCGGGCTTGGACTGCCATGTGCCATAGCCGAGAGTGCTGTTGCGCGCGAAGATGGTGTGTCAGTGAGGAGCACTTCACAGACATGGGCCTTCTGGTCCATGTGAGACAGGTGGCGTCGTCGATCAGGGGACTGGTCTTGATTGGAGGGGTACAACTCACGGGATCTCATCGCCGGACAGAAGCTTGGCCTTGGTACCGAAAGACATGATGGAGGACTGGAATCTGACGTGTTTGTTTTGGTATCGGAGAGGTGAGGAGGGCAGACTTGTTGTGAACCGGTGTAGGATGGGACGAGAATCAGGAGATTCGGGAAAAATGGCCCCTCTGTTTGCTTTCGCTCAAGAAGGGAAACAATTTTATAACTCAAGGAGGGGCACGCATGACGGCATGGCCCTGGTCCCATAATTCTGCTGCCCCTCCCCCTCCATCTCTCCATCAAGGTCCCGACCCACATGAGCAATGTCGAAATCGCACCGATGGTGGAGCGCAAAGTCTTCCCAGTCCTCAGACCTCGCTGCTGAGTCAATTCCTGCGCTGTGTGTGATTGGCGAGCGTAATGAATTTGGCGACGTTAGCGCCTGGGGGACCCTCAATCGGGCGAGTTCAGCCCGAGCTTCCCTGGCATTTCTTCCGCCAGAACAGGGAATTTGGCGGCGCTTGGCAGGCTTCGACGGCATGCGCAGAGACCTCCATGCTATGCCAGCAACGGCCTAGTTTCAGTACATATTTACCTGGATCCTCCAGTTCGTGACTGGAACGAAAAGGCCACGTCGAATTTGGGACGCTTAATTCTGTGCTGCTCCGTCGTCTCGGCGACCTGGAGTGCTCGGCTCGGCTACCGGAAGGCAGAACAAGTCACGAGGTGAGCACAATTGTAGATCTTGGCAGACCTCCGACCTCACCTCCGACCACTTCCGCTATACTCCACCACCTTCCGACCGGCTCCATCTCCCGGCTCTCTTTACGAAGATCACCAGGTGTCCAAGGCTGGGAAACACTCAAAGTTTGAAGGCTCTCTGGCATCAATGATGCTACTTCATCCCTTACGAAGAGGCATCCATACCACCATTGCGGAGCTGCCGATGATCGTGCTGTACAGACTACTATGGTGCACTCTGTTAACATATGCATCGAAGATCGCGTGATAGATATTGCATTTCGTCATCATATTTTGAATCTATGTCACTCCTTTCTATTCTCAATTTACCTTCCAGAGCATGTGCACGTGTCCTGTTTCAATTGCTTGGATTGCATTTTGGAATTCAAGTAACTGAAAGCATTGCCCAAAGCCCAAATCAAGTTACTTGGTGTTCAGGAAAAAGCTAGAACAAGGAATTCTTCCCCCCCCCCCCCCCACCAGAAGCTCAATCTGGTTGGAAGTCGATATTTTCAAACTTGTAAAGGTCGGTGTTAAGACTATGTAAAGAGTCGGGTAGCGAAGATCTCGCCCAAGAAATGAAATATATCAACGCCTGTTCAATGACTTGTTGAAAGCCAGGGCTGCGCGAGACAGACAGGCAGCGACGGGGTGTTAGATGATTCCCGTTGCCGAGACCAAAGTATAGTTAACAGAACGCCTAGCGAATGGTCCCAAGTTCAGTCTCCTGTTCATTTTCCACGTTGCTCAACTCCTCTTCAGTCAGGTATGCAACCCCGATCCTCTCGTAAAATTGATGAAAACCGTTCTTCCGAATTGACGAAAGAATGATGGCGTAGTGTTGACGAGACCTGCTATTGCCGTCCTTGTTGCTTCCAATGACAACGCATTTGAGAGGGTGGTCCAGCTCCCGACTCGGCTCATCTTGCAACAGCAACTTCGGCCTCTCACCCTTCAGTCTGAGCACTGGTGCCTGGAAATCGATGGGATGTTGGGCCCTGAACGTGCTTGAGTTGCCCTCATCGGGCACCTTGAACGGCGAGATGACCTTGCGGTTCCATTCGACACCTCCCAAAGGGGCGTTCATGTATCTTATCTCTCCTCCAAAAGCCATCCATGACCATGAGGGGACTTGGACCGATTGACCAAATTTGATTCGCTCCAAGGTGGGACGTCCATGTTGGCGGTGC
This sequence comes from Diaporthe citri, assembly GCF_014595645.1. NCBI lineage: Eukaryota > Fungi > Ascomycota > Sordariomycetes > Diaporthales > Diaporthaceae > Diaporthe > Diaporthe citri. The sequence continues at coordinate 5,101,525 of NW_025064849.1, forward strand.
CAAAGCAGGTCTCTGTGAAAGTTTGATTGGAAAATGCCAAAACCACCGGTCGACTTGAGGGCAGCCATCAATCTCTGTTCAAGGCCTGCGATAGCGACGGGCCTGTCTTCTTGGTTCGAGAGACCGAGTGAAGAGTATCGCTCGTATAGGCCTTGATAATGCTGAATCTGCCGGCCATGTTTGAAGGCCTCGACAGAATGCGGGAAGTTTGAGTCTCCAAGGAAGGCTGCTTTGCGGCTGCACAGGCTGTTAGTTCTGAATCACCGCGCCATTTGTCTGAAAATGGACATTCGAACGTTGTGATATACCACTTACTTCTCTGCTTTTGTGAAAGTCTCGCATTTGATGCCTTTCCCGCATTCCCAGTACGTCTGCGTCCCAGTAAAGTGTATTGTCCGGCATGAAAGAGCACGCTCCTGCAAGACCCACCCTCTCTTGTTCAATTCGCCCTGCTCTACGTCATGATCAAAGTCATCAATGACCTGGCAGACATGGAATTGTGCTCCATCGCTGGCAGTCATGGTTGAGAAGTCTCTCTGCTGCCGTTTCTTGAGAAACCCATCGAACCTGTGCTCCGCACAGCTGGCCGCGATGGTCAAGTAGGCGGAGCTGAAGACCTTCTCCATGAGTAGTGATTCTTTTTCCCAGTCCTTTTTGTGCTCTCTGTCATCCCCTTTTCCAGTCTTCTGAAGAATGCACAAGGAGTCAATCCAAAGGTATGGTATCCTGAGTTTCCGGGTGACTGTGATAGCGTCCTGGAACGTCTTGGGAAGAGCGCCGTCTTTGATTCCGTTACCGTCCTGGAGGATATGCAAATTATCCCATGTCGTTGCCGCAAAGTCGACTGTTGCGGGCGGCTTGTGGTCTGGCGAGCCCCATCGATGGGACAAGGCGGCGTACTGGACGGGTTTCTGAGGCTCGAAGTTAGTCACGAGTCTGACCATCCTGCAATCCGTATCGCCAACAGACAACAGTCTGGTAGGATTGAAACTTTTCTCATCTCTGCAATGATCAGTCTGGTCGCAATGACCAATCCACTCAGATATCACCTTGATGTGCGTGGTGCTCCCTGCGGCCAGTCGGTATGGAAAGCCCGGTTGGATCCCGTTCGATCTCAGTAGCTTGGACTCTGCTAGTTAATCAGCACGCGAAATCATCATCAATTTCTCCCATAGATACCACATGGTTTCGAGACGGTCCACGTACCGGAGGTGGTACACAGAGAAAATATCGGGCCCCATTGGTTTTCACCAGACACTATAGACAGGCCAGACCCAGATCTAACCAACCTAACAGTCTCTTGACTTCGAACTGCAAGGTGCACCATCTTTTCATAGACCAAACTGCAAAGATCACAGAACTGAGATCTCTTCTTCAAACTGGCCAGGTCATCGGAAAATCCGCCGTTGGGTGACAGTATTCTGAGCTCTTGGCAGCGTTGGCAAAGCTTCGAGTTGCGATGCTCCTTGTCTTTCCTCTCTGGACTCTGGAGCACTACCTTTCGAGCAGTCTTTTCATCGGCATCGTACTTCCAATTGTTGTCGAGCTGAAAAGTCAGAAATCCCCAGATATCTATAACGCGGTGGAAGACGAGCGTCAAGTGCCTTTTTAACTTACAGGCTACGGATAAAGAAACGCAAAAAATGTCAGAAGTAAGACTGCTTTCTCGGAATTCAACGAGTATTTCACTAGTTGACTTACAGTCTGTCTCAAAGATATGATTATTAGTAGATTGGGGCTTGTGGAGAATGAATGCCAACTCACAAACTACATCACGATGACAGAATTGGTAGTTAGCATAGCTTGTGGCGGATGTAATGAGGAATCGAGCATTACCATCTACGGAAACAGATTAGAAATCCGGATATCCTCTCAGCTCATGAAGCAGCGTTACGTACGTACTAAACTCAACAGTTAGATCAGCAGCAAGTAATTAAACAAAAGAAATACTGGTTTGGTAGTAAGGGAATTAGAAATGCGTGGAAAAACGTACTCTCTGAATTTCAAACCGCCTTATGCGTCAGTGAACACGTATTAGTCTTCTTACTCAAGAGGAAAAAGGCATGTGAATATACCTCGCTTATCTGATTCATGGCATGTATTCGTTAATGAACAATCATAATTATAGCTGTGAAGGGATAAAACATCCAGACTCACAGCTGATGCTCCAACCCTCCCTCTTGGAACTCTAAGTCTGGCATGTCCAGTAGAAGATAGAGTATCTGTAAGTCTCGGTATTCCGCGCTGCTCTGCTTGCGCCATGCCGTCCCAATTGATCCACGCCAGGGATCGCGGACCATGGGCAAGAGCAGACTTCACAATCTTTTCCATTTCCTCCAACATCTCGCGGGCATCAGCCCGTTGAGTATGAAGCATCTGGTTTAAATCGAATGTAGGCGCTCGAACAGATATTGCCACCGGCTCAGGCGGTGTCATTGGTTCTTTCTCGCTTGCTGAAAAAGGTCGAGTAGCCTTGGCAGGTTGAATCCCGATATTCACAACCAGCAACCTCTTCTCGATGAGATCGATCAAGCGACCAACGGCTGTCGACGTGATAGGTGCGCATCTGGGATCCTTTTTAATGTTCTCGGTCCACCCTTGGACTTCGGGCTTGAGGGACACGTCTGGGTTGAGCCGGTACAATGTGTATGGTTGGGCCCGTTTGACATCGTTGTGGAACGCTTCGAGCCCGTCGCTTCCGTACAGTATCCAGATGAGAAATTCAAGGTACAGACATCCGATGGACCAAATGTCATATCGCCGAGACCTGGCCTTGTCGCTTTGCACTGTAACCTCTGGCGGTGTGTAAGTCTGCGTGCCAGCTTGGGTGGTGGTCCTCTCCCCACGGAGATCTGTCGCCTTTTCGTGAATCCTTGCATGCCCTGCGTCCGCGATCACGAGCTTGATATCTGTCGGTAAATCTCCTGCTTTGGGGACGACGCTGCAGAAGCAGAGTATGTTCTCTGGCTTGAGATCGCCATGCCGGCAGGAACCACCTGGTTGGTTGGGCGGGTTATGAAGCTTCTCGATGGCTCCTGAGAGACCAAGAAGTTGTTCAAAGAACCATTTAATGTAATCGACACAGAAGGTCTGACTGAAGTTGAGCGATGCAGTGCTCAGGCTCGGCTGTTCTTTCCAGAAGTTGCGCAGGTTGCCGCCCTTCGCCCAAGGAAAAACGAAGAAGTGTCTAGTTCCTTGCGTATACCTCGCAATTGTTTGGATGAAATGCGGGTGGTCCTGTTTGCCAAAGTGGAGCAGTACCGATGCCTCGTTCTCAACAAGCTTCTTAAAGTTATTCCAATCGAGAGATTTGGCTGACGTCAACTCCTTCACAGCAACGTGAGGGTTTCCATCCTCGTCAACCACGGCTCCCTCCAATGCAACAGACTATTAGCATCCATTTCCGCTGCAAGTTGCGGCAGGGTCTGTCTCTTACGATTTGGCCATTGGATCGGAAGTCCAAGTGATTTCGATGTATCACGAACTCCGTGACAGCGCTGAAGTTTGTGTCCTCTGTACGAAACTCTCTGATAAAGGGCATTCTGCAATGATAGTCGAATGCGCAAGCGAAGCTTTTCGGCCCGAAGATTGGCACAAAGAACTGCCACTGTTGGTCTTCGATAGAATCAAAGGCCGTCTCGTCGTCATCAGATTTGCCAGGCATGACCACAAGCTTGTTGCTGCTACGCGACCGTAGATTCCAATTTCCACTTCGCTTGATTGGAAAGAAGCTGTCTCCAAAGTCTGCATCGCAGAAGGACTCGAGCCACCCCAAGCGATTGACATGGACAAGAAGGGCCCAGAGACGCTTTGACTTGGTGACGAATGCCCGTAGCTTGTCATTGTCCCCTGAACTAGTGCGGAGTGAGTTCTGGCCCTTATCAGACCCAAGGATGTCCTCGATTGCATCGAAAGGCAACCAAGCCTGGGACATCCCCTCCTTATCATACGTCATGTCGACTCTCCTCTCCGCCAGCAGCTTTTTCAGTGACTTCTCTTGCGCCATACTGTCGGTATTAGAACGGCTGATCGATAGTGGAAAAGACTCTACTCTTCGCCGGAGTGAGCTCTTGAAAGTGGATTGACTGTCCAGCTGGCTGAGTTGGTTGGGATCTGGCTTTTCTTCGATTGATGGTTGGGTATTCACAGGATCTCTCCTTCGAGAGAGCTTTCGGCAACTTGATGTAGTTCGACCTGGGGACGTCGACCACTGAATACACCCCAGAAGGTGGCAGCATTGCGAAGCACTCATGATCACGCTGCAGGAGGCTCGGTGAGGACGAGGCCGGCACGGCCATCCGAGCAGCCTATCACGCCCTTAAGTCTGAGAGGACAGGTATGTGACTTCACATGCCGAACTGCCAGTTCTCGCATGGCAGAATGCGAAGCCAATTGTATAGCTTCAGATACCGACCCCTCCGCGCAGGATGCCAACCAGCTCAAGTGGCTGCATGGTGCAGCCTGCCGGTCAGCCGACGGCACCTCTCATTGCACACACCCAGGACGAGTGTGCGGTTGACCATGCACAATGCAGCCACCACGAATGCCGTCCTAGAGTGATCAGTCTGCTAACACGTCTTGGCGCCTGGTGTGAGGGCCTATCTCTCTTACTGTCGGGTATTCTCGCTCTAACTAGTGGGGCAAGGGTCCGAGCCTCGTTGTTCTTCCACACCTATCTTCATCAGGCTCTGGCTTTGCGGCTCTTTCCAGGTGATTATCGGGATGACGACCGATTCCAGAAACCCCGCTTTTCTCGTATCACTCTTTCTGCGAGCAAAACTTGGTCAACAAGGCTTCCGTGCTGGCCAAATCGCAAAACCAAGCGATGAATCCCACAGAGTGTGTGGGGGATTCGTGATTTCTCGGAGCTGAAGACGACTATATCACCTATGTTGATTGGAACTAGAAGAAGGACTTTCCCGGTTCTCAGTAAATTCCCCATTGACCCAGTGCAACCGGTACATACCACCTAGGGTGTGTGGTATCCTGACAAATCTCATTTTAGACCGCCGACTGTCTTCAAAAAAAGGAACCAACAAGCATAGGACCAGTACGGATGATCAGATGGCCACCGAGGATTCTCTATACAGACAACTATTCAACTCTCGCCTTTCAGATGATCTAAGCCGTCGAAAATACATTCCGAACAGCGAGTTGCGTAAGATTGTAGCAACGGACAACATCATAACTGAGCTCCATGAGCACCAGAAAAGATGGTCGTTAAAGCGAATTCGACAGAACTCGACAAATCTTGCCACCAGGATCCTGGAGTCTGGACAGAAGTTGTTTGTGATTTTGGTGAATCTGACGTTGTCCTGGGGCGTCAAGAACCTCCTCGACGCTGGCCTGACAGACGAAGACCTGCCACTGTCCAAACGCGGTAACCACTTGTATTCGTCCGTGGATCCTGCGCGAAGCTTCAAGTGGCCTTCCGAATGGGGGCTGGAAAAACTGGACGACTTCGTCGAAAAGCAGTGGCTAGTTCTGGCGCCAGTCTTTTGTACTGGAGGAGCGCACAGGACGCTTGCTCCAGAATGCCCGCTTCCTTTTGTGACAGTGGTTGAGGCACAAAATGGCCAGCGTAATGTTGTGTATAAGGTTTTGGTTGATTCAAGTCACCACGAAGGGTTCGAGGTGAGCACCATTCACTTGATCTTGTTTTTGCCGGTTGAGGATTCAACTAACCCTAAGAAAGGTCGAAGCACCTAGCCTCGTGGTTGCGCTCAAGGAATTCAAGTTCAAAGAAGACTTCGAAAAAGAGCGAAATAATCTCAACAGGATTCGTGGGCTGAGTTTGAATAAGCATATCATACAGAACTTTGAGACATTCTCCCAGGGGAACAAGACTTACATCATGTTTCCCTGGGCTGAGGGAGGAGACCTCGACAACTTCTGGAAGGATGAGGACACGAAGATTCGATCGCCTCAGCTGGCCCTCTGGTGTCTGCAACAGATGCTTGGTCTTGCGGAAGCGCTTGAGTTTCTCCACAACCAGATTGGAGAGCGGGCTAACTTCCGTCACGGTGACTTGAAACCTGGCAATATCCTGCACTTCCTCACCGGAGGGCCGTATGGTATCCTGAAGATCGCCGACTTTGGCATATCTCGCATCCACGACGTCGCAACCTTGCAGAGGCAGGGAATAGCGACAACCACCCGAGCAACAACACCTTCCTATGAGGCGCCGGAAGCCATATACACTGACAGACCACGTTCCCGCAAGTTCGATATTTGGTCTCTTGGGTGCATATTCCTGGAGTTTACCATCTGGTTTGTGCGTGACTGGGAGGCTGTTGAGAACTTCGGCAGTGCCCGGAAGCCCACATCGGTGGGGCATGACAAGGCTCACTTTTATCAGATGAAAGCCACCAAGGCCAAAGACAGCACTGAGGTCCACCCTGCAGTAGTCGATAACATCGCTAGTCTGAGAAGTGTGGCCCAAAGCGACAAGGATACAGCATTCGTGGAAGTGCTTGAAATTATCGAGTTGAACCTACTCAGAATTGAAGTGGAGGACCGGGTTGATGCAAAGGAGCTGTGCGAGCTGCTTTCAGGGGTTCTCAAGCGAGCACAGGGAGATCAGGATTAGCTCGTCAAAGGCTCCGAAGCCTAACACTCTCTTTCCCACTAGTGGAAGAACTCCCTCAGTTTGGAGGATCATCTCGGTTCACGTTCTGGCAATTTGGCTCACTCTCATTACCTTTTCTTGGACTTCAAAACCTGAGCGCAGCTGTTGCTGGTGGTCTTGGTCTAATTTTGGCCGCGTCCTTGTTCTTTCCGTCGTTCCGTATGTCACAAGTCAGATTTCATTGTCTCTTTTCTTATCGGATTCTCCTATCCACACCTGGGCGTCCTGTGCGAACCAAAGTTGCGAAGGCAGACTCGCCGCACAACGTAAATCCTGGCCAAAACAATGACTACACTGGGTCAGGCGGACCAGCAAAAGCTGCTGTCACCCACGAAGAGAGCGATATTCTCATCGCGGTGAAAATTAAGAAAAGAAATAATGCAAGCGGATATACATGCAACCGTGTGTCTCCTTGAATAACAGCTGCGGGATTTTAGAGAGCCAGTGCGTGCGACGCTATGCAAAATGGAAGGATATGCGTAAAAGCAAGTACTTTCAATGGAATCGATTTTCTAAGACTTTGTGTTCGATGTTGCTGATTTGAAGTTTATCTACATCACTTGGATGTCCATCACGTTGCTGGCACTCGTAACATCAACGGTAGACTAATGGATTATGTAGAACCTCGGAAGCTATGGCCGCAGTATTGCGATTGCTCCGTGCCAGAAGGCTCAATCGAAGGAAAATGTTTTCTCTTGCATTCCTCAACCAGCACATCTATATCTGATACCTAAAATCGTGTGCACGGTCTGTATACTTCTCTGTGAGTACACCACCTGCGCCGACTGCGGCTTTATCTTTACCGGCCTGACGCCTGAGATAAATCCACCGAACCACCCACCATCCGAGCCATGCAAATGCCAGGCATCCCAAGGACCACGCATGGCCCAGAGTAAAAGCAGGGGCTGCATTGGTCTGGTATATCTGCCCTGAAACGACGCCGCCGATGTTGGTCAAGGTCAACAGGATGCCCAAGCTGGCAGCCCGTTTCCCATCGGGAGCGCAATTACCGGATAACCACGCACTATGTTGAACCAATCAAGCTGTCAGCTACTTGTTTCTGTTTTCTGCTTTGGCGGTGACTGGAAGCTTCAAGGGAAGTTCATACATGTTACCTCCGGTACACAGAAAACAAGCCGTGGCGATGAGATAAGTGGCAAAGTATTGCACCGCGGGTGACACTTTACAGAGGAGGATCGCGTAGCCGGCAATTCCAAAAGGTGCGCAGATGATGAGCGGGAGGAAACGCTTGTTGTACTTGTCTGAGAGTACCGCGCCTATAGCATAGACGAGCGCTCCCCAGAGGTTGACGGGAATGACTAGATACTGGGCTTGTACCAGTGAGTAGCGGAAGCCTTCTCTGATGATGATGGGGAGGAATGTGCCAAAGCCTGGAAAAAAGCGGTCAGCCCTCATGTAATGCCTTGTGTGCATCCGTGGTCAAATCGTTCAGGACTAAGCCATTCAACTCACCGTATAGAATAGTTACCACGGCGATCTGTATCACTCCATGCACCCAACTCTTCACGTCCTTGGCAGCTTCCATGATGTCTTCTTTGCCGTAGTGGCCCGATCCTCCACTATAAGCCTCCATTTCCTCGGCACGCGTCCTCATGAGCAGCTTGTCCTCTGCATTCAAGAAATACGCTGTCTCAAAGTTCTTCGGTACGACGAAGACGCAGCATGCAGCCCATGCGACTGTGATTATGCCTTCGATGATGTAAAGCCTGAAGAAGTCTGCGATTCAGTCTCGAACTGGAACATAGCTGGCTCTCTCCTTTTGAAATGGCAGAGGGGACAAACCATCGCCACCCCGGCATATTAGCCACGCCATTCATGCTCAGCATGGCCCAGGCCAGCAGACCTCCGAAAGCCCCTGAAAGAGCTGACGCGACTGCGAAAACCGTCAGACATTGTCAATCACAGATTTATTTCTTGCACATTTCGGACGAGAGCTTACTGAAGAGGAATGAGATGCGGACCGCTAACTCCTCGCGCTTGTACCAGTTGCAAAGGAACAAGGTCATGGCAGGGAAAAGACAGCCCTCGAAGAATCCCAACAAGATACGGCATACCACAAGGGAGCCAAATGAATGAACAAATCCCGTACAGAGGCATACTATACCCCAGCAAAACGTAATAGTGGGAATGACTCGATTGAACTGGAGCCGCTTGACCAAGATCGATGTAGGGAATTCCGCGAGGATGTAGAAGATGTAGAATACAGAAACTGCGGTCTAGTGCGATGTCAACAAACGTGATCCCAGCACAGTGAAACCGCCCCAGGTACACATACATTTAATTCAGACCCCTTAAGGCCAATGTCCGCCGACATGCCCTGGGTCGCTGCAAATCCGATGTTACCGCGGTCGAGATAGCTGATGAGCATCAACAACATCATGACAGGCGCGATAAAACAGTCAAGCTTGCGGACAAGTGCTTTCTCGCTTCTCCGCCGTTCCTGTTCCGTTCTTCCATCCTGAGGGGTATACTCGTCATGGACGGTTTCCGGGGCTTCAAGGCCTGCAATGGCTTTTTCATCTGCGACTGTTTCAGCCATGTCTTCTCAGCTGCGGCGACTGCACCTGTGGGAACGTTGAAGGTTCACGAGGTCTCACAAGGAGAAGAAGAGAAGCCCCATTGTCCGACGTCATAAAGATTAGGAGACCAAATGCGTCCACGACAGTATGTTACGATTGCCGACGGCTTGGGTCGCCTGGGCATAGCTGACTGTGTACATTAGTATTGGAGATCTTTGGGGATCACGGTGGTACAAGGCGTCTCCTCACCAATGGGCATCCGAGTCTCAAGCATCGGATACCGACTGGTGCTGGACTACCCCGCTTGCTATCGTCCAAGACAAGTATCTATTTTGCTATCCAGGCACATGAATCTCTGACGGGGGCTTAGGGGCTGGTCACACGGGAGTAAGTTGGAGGATGGGGACAAAGCACAAATGCTCGGCGGGGGAACAATTTGCCGGCCTCAATGTAGTGTCGGGATGCACATCAGTTTCAATTACCATTTGTGTCAATTGAGTGCGATTTCATATATATATATATATATATAAGTCTGCAGGTTCAAAGGAGGAAAAACTGAAAAGGAAAAGAAATGAATAACAAGGCAGATAAGAAGACTGGCGAGAGTGAGAGTATAGCATAGATAATTCTGGTCCTCCCAAAGGAAGTAGCAAAAGCCAATGTCGGCTACAAGCACATCGCACCTCTCACAACTCGGGAAGCAGCCATAAAGCGAGCCAGCCCTAGATAAGTGATGGTTAGCAGAGTTAGTAAAGCCGAGGGACTGTTACGCCAGGAAATGCGAAAAATGCAGACTGGTATCAGTCTTGGGGCTAAACTGTAAAGGCCATCAAATTTAAAGTGCCTGGCAAAATTGTATGTTTATTGCTATCATTGTTCATGTGTCAGACACTCCGGCCACTTGTACGGCAACCCTAAAGACGAGGAGCCCGCTGAGCATCCTCCTCCTCACCCGGGTGCTCGGCTGCACAGTGGAAATCCTCCCATCCAGTGCAATCTCGACTGGGTTAACACTCGCCAGGTATGCAAGCAGGACGTCCGCCTGCAAGTCAAGCGTGATGTAATCCGTAGTCGCCTCGAAGAAGTTATCACCTCCGCCAGCCAGATAATCCAGCGTGGCTACCTGATAACTCCCAGCCAAGTCGATAGGCGCATCCTTAACCGTCACGTTCGCAAGCCTGCTCCCAACCTGACCCGCGGGGTCGTACACGATCCGGAGGCCACTGCTAATCTGCAAGAAGCTCGTCACCGCCCGGCCGCTGGCCTGGTTGACATGCGACACGGTGCCCTCCAGCACGTCCCAGACCTGCTGGCCGGAGAGCGTGAGCTCGACGATCGCGTTGCCGAACGGGAAGGACGTCAGGATCTCGCCCCGCGTGATAGGGCCAACGTCGATGGAAGCCCGGACCCCGCCCGCGTTGATGATGGCAAGGTCGGCCTCTGGCCGGTACGCGACGATGGCGTCCGCCATGAGGTCGCCGAGCGTGCACTCCTCGGCCTGGCACGTCTCCTGCACCAGCTCGACGGCCGACTCGCCGACGACCTCGTTGGCGAACTCCTGGAACGGCTCGCGCCACGCGTCAACCTGCGCCTGCAGGGCCGGGTCCTGCCTCGTCTGGTTCGTCAGGTGGATCGGCGCGCCGCGGTACTCGAGGACGCGCCCGGCCGTGTCGTACACCAGGTCGATGTACCCGAGGTACTCGCCCCAGCGGTAGGCGGTCACGATGAAGACCTCCTCGCCGGCCGTGTTGTTCGCTATCGTTGGGTAGGACCCCTGGCTGCCGGTGATGTTGCCCAGTGGGGTGTGGGAGTGCCCGCCGATGATGAGGGAGAGGCCGGTGGTCTGCTCTGCAAGCTTGATGTCCTCAGTGTAGCCAATGTGTGTCAGAGCAACGATCCTGTTGATGTCTGTCGTGGCCTTGATCTCGTCAACGGCGGCTTGCACAGCGACAACCGGGTCGGTGAATGTCGTGCCATTTCCGGGGTTGCTGAGGCGGCTTGTCTCGGGGGTGATGACTCCGATCACAGCCATGTCATATTGCTCGAAGATGACATATGGCTTTACGGAGCTGTTCAGAGTTGGGTTGGTGCTCTTGAGATTTGCCGCCAGGATGGGAAACGTGATGTTGTTGATGAAAGCGGCCAGCTCATCGTCGCCACCGTCAAACTCGTGGTTGCCCAAGGTCATTGCGTTCACTCCAAGTTGGTTGAGGGTGTCTGCGGTCCTCCAGCCCTTGTAGAAGTTGTAGAATAGCGTGCCTTGGAATTCGTCTCCCGCGTTCAGGAACAGGCTGTTCTCCTTAGACGGCCGGGTCGAGTTCAGAACCGTCTTGACACGTGAGTAACCGCCAAAGCAGCCCCTTTCCGGCCGTGTGCAGTCAGTCCCTGACGATGAGAATTGGTCGAGGTGGGCGTGGACATCGTTGATGTGGTAAATCGAAATTTCGAAGTTACCATAGCCGCTCCTCTTCTGGTGCAAGTCATGGCGCCGGCTGATGAGAACATCCTCTGCAAAGGCCGCAGGGACAAGCAACAGAGCAGACAGGAGCTTTCTGATTGAAGACATCGTCACCAGAGCCTCGTCACAGTGCGTTGTGTAGGACGGAAGACACGGAAAGGTTACATTGACTTCGATGGGTTCTGCATGGCATTTTTATTCCAATATCCTCATTTGTTCCAATTTCCTCACAGCTGAGTCAAACGCAGGGGCCATGTCTAATTCGACTAATGATCATCGAGCTTGGCGCCTGGGCATTGGTACACCTTCTGCAAGGGGATCAGCGCCCGGAGATTATGGGCGAGCTTGATAAAACACGTGTCGAACCATGCGTGCTGGCAGGCTGACAGGGTTGGCCAAGAGATATCGTGCAAGCGACTTGGCAGATTGTAAGCTTTTGCCACAAAGTATCCGTTGTGGCTACACGGGGAGTCATGGCCAAAAGTCACCCAAGATCGCATGCATAGATGAGATGAATGGTCTAGTCCAACAGACTTTCTCTTGGGCTGGTCTATCTCGATCGCTACTGGACTTCGGCCGGTGGCTAACTAGAGGCCCTTGATGGTTATAGGCGTTCGGGTTTAGATTGACATAGCGCCCGTGTTACTCTTCTATGAAAGTTTCTTCGAGGGGGGGGGGGTGGCAGATCAAGGCAACTTTATGTCGAAACTAGAAAAGTGCCCGCCTGATAGTATGGAACCCTGTGGTGCCACGAAATCGACGTCTGTCGTCGACGACCTGTCGCCCCCTTCCATAATGTCTTTCAAAATTACTTCGCAGAGCTTTCCACCACTATCATGTTTCTACAGCCAGAACATAGGCCCCAATAGAATGTATTCACATACTATGGGCACGACAAGTAATCCTCGGCCATTAAATCAACCACAGCGGAGGTCGAGGCCGCCCTCGCCAGCTACTGCAAAGTCTCAGCGGAACGAGCGTTCTCAAAATTCTTATCGACACCACCCTGAAGGCCGACTTCGAGTAACAAGTTTCCGGTCAGACTTTGCTGACGAGGACATGCTGATTGAAATGATTGGAGCACCTGCTGTTAATCTCGAAGGCAACGTGGCTGTTTTACCCACAGCCACCAAACTTCTTACCCGTTTCGAGGGAATTGGCGCCAAAATAACGTCTTGACGGTATTGCCGGCGATTCAATGGATCCTGAAGAGCGCGTTGCTCTGGCTACGGCTTACTTGGACGCCCTAGAGGTTGCCGCAGAGGACATCTGGAAGGGCTCCGCGTCTTAAGAGGCCACGTCTTTGGGAACTAAGGTTCAAGCTTATGTAAGGAAGAGAATGAGCATGCAATGAACTTTCAGGGTGATAAGGGCATCTTCAAGCTTCCTTCCTGAATCTTAGCACCAAATAATATCCCGGGAAAACATGAGGTGGGTGACAAAATTGCCTTACGATGGAGCCTATGTAGTACATTAGACGTAGTCTAGAGCTGTCGATCTGCCAACTAGTCAGATAATACTTAAACTTAAATTCTGTAGTTTGAAGCCAGTGATGCAAGGACTTTTGGGAGGTATAATCTCGGAGTTACTTGAGTGGTTTCTTCGGACCACAAAGCCGGACCCGCCACCACTGGAAGGTCTTGGAGCGAAGAACGTTAGACATCGCGATTTTGGAGGCATTTGAATAGATATGGACAATTGAGGGCGCCGTAGTCTCGACATAATTACTCAGTTCCCAATCAATTACTTGTACCCTGGTCCATGAGGCTAGGAGTGTGAACAATAAATGATGTCACCAACAAGAGGCTATCTATAGACTATTCTCCGACACAACATACACAGGTAATTTCCGATCAGGTTGTCTCACTGTAGGTTATCCTACTGCAGGCTATCCCATTATAGGTTACCCCATGTTCGGGTGTTCTACGTGAGATTATCCTAAAAGCAGGCGAGTTCGCTGTGACTGAATAATCACTCTACAGCTGTTTACAAGCATTAGTGGAGTAATAATCATGGCTCGTTAGTACAAAGTATGACGGAGTGTTATTTCACACGATCAACGATAGGAAATCTCGCACAATCATGACCAAGGGTTGCATTCACAATCTTTTGAGTTCTTTTGGCTATTTATCCCCACATATCTGCCCAAATCCCTAGTTATGAACCGTAGCATGGAGCCCAGGCAGGATCTGCAGGTCCTCAGGCTTGTGCACATACTTGCCATCCTCGGTGATCTTGGCGCCAGGCGTCTTCCGCTGCTGCTGCGTCTGGCGGATCTTGACCCACTCCTCGGTGGTGAGGTGCTTGCCCAGCTCGGTGAAGACGTTGGACGTCTTGCCCAGGCGGGCCAGCAGCGGGCTGTCCTGCAGCGGGTCGAGGACGACGTGGTTGTTGGGGCGGGCAAAGTACAGGACCCCCAGGCGGTCGATCGACGCCTGGTCCTGGGGCGGGGCGTGCACGCGGTGGATGGACGACTTGATGAGGCCGCCCGTCAGCGCCGTCAGGGCGTCGCACGTGTTGATGGTGATGGTGCCGTCCACGGGCTTGACCCACTTCCACTGGCCCGCGTTGTTGAGGATCTGCAGGCCGCACACGGGCTGCCGGAACAGCAGCGTGATGCTGCCCAGGTCCGTGTGCCCTGGTGAGTAGAGCTCGCCCACCTTCTTGTTGTCCTCCTGCGAGCGGGCCGCATAGTGCATGTACCGCAGGTGGTCTTCTCCCTTGACGTCGTACTGGTGCTCCCGGACCAGCTGGTCTTCGTCGGGAAGCTCGAGGAAGAGTGCGAAGAGCTTGAGTAGCTTCACTACCACTTCCTCGTGGCATTTCTGCATTGAAAGTATTAGAAGCAGGTTGACGATAAGTCATATGCACATCTGCTGAGAGACTTACTCGCGAGAATGCCTCGATCTCTTTAATGTTATCCTCGAGAACCGGTGGCTGTTGCCGCTTGTGAAATCCGTCAAACTTGGGAATGTTGTAGACTTGGACGTTGTCCTTGATCCCATTGCCAAGGCTAATGACATGTGGTTAGAGTTGTGTTGAGCCAGGGGTGCCTGAAGATCTCACATTCTGTGACCGGCAGGACGATATCCATTATATTCACCGCGGACGAGATCGTCACTGTTGTGGTACTTCAACTTTTCCTCCAGTGGAAGATTGTAGAACTCTCTTCCAAGAGCAAATTGCCTGTCAACCTCTTCTTGGCTGATGTTGAAGTTCTTCACGTAGAAGAAGCCTAGAGAACTTTTAGTTGATAATTCTCTTGTACCTGGAAGCTTGGTCCCATCTTCATGCTTACCAACTTTGGTGACGGCATACTCGAGCTCCTTGACGAGCTCTTCCTTGCCGCCGGGCGCATCGAACTTGCTCAGGTCGATAGTCACCAGCTCCGCCCAATCAACTGGTTATGGTCAGCATTGCCAAGTAGGCGATGATGTGGACGTATAGTTGATCTCGCTGGGGTTTACTCACGGTCCTCCTTGGTCACTGGGACCTGCTCGTACCTCTCAATAATTCTTCCAGGCATCTTGTGTAATCCAAATCAAAAACAGTCTTCGGTATGTGTCTTTGAAGGCAGGGCAACTTCAGGACGTACAATTGTCAAGTCACGGAGATGTAAGGAGACTGATGTCTTTGCAGGGAGACGCCAGTTACGAGGCAACAAGAAGAGAAGTCCAAGGTGCGTTCAAGTTGCCGCCGCGACGACATCGGACATTTAATGCGGCATCTTCTGCCAACGAAGCACGCCATACGAGCTTATCACACCTTTCTTACAAATGCATTTCTATTCAAAACGTGGCTGGCTCCGTCCAAGTGCATCCACCTTCTGCCCTACCCGCATCCGCCGCCAATGATGACCAACATAAATCCATATCAGCGCCCATTCATCATCACAGGCTGCATATGCAACAGACTCGATTGGGAGTCCTGCCCGCGGGGTTCCCTCAGATGCGTCCTCCTCCACAGCCGGACAAAGTGAAGGAGTGCGGAGATGTGAGCACGCAATAGCTTCGTGGAGCACATCATCTTGCCGCCACTAGGCGGAGTGTGGAATCCGACCACCGACCAGAAACTTGACGATAATCTCTCTCTAGGAATGCGATATGCCAGATACATTGGGGAAGGGCCACCCGAAGGGCCACCCAGCCGAAAGTCTAAGCCTGTAGAATATGATTTGGTTGGAGACTATTCTATAGAAGGTTCTCTCGCAGCAAAGGATCCCGTGGTAGGTTATCCCGTAGAAGGATATCCTGTAGGAGGTTGAGCCATTAGAAGTTATCCAATAGAGGTAAACGAAGTGACACAAACGCGACTTCGGAAGTCGTGGTGTGTGTCTCTCGGATATCGCGTTGCTCATGTTGCATCCATCCCCAAGGATCCGGGGCTGTCCACGCCTCAGTATTGACGAATGGGCACATCCTCGGCAGCACGCCATTCAGGCCCTGCCAAGCACCACTTTAGCTCCAGATTGATTGTGACGATGCGTATGGATTTATGGGCTTTTGCTGTAGTTGTGAGCTATAGTGGAAGAATGTATAGCCCCGGTGAACGGATGCCGTCGCCTTGACGTTGCTGATCTCTCCGGCTGCAGCATTGCCTGTATCTATGGTGGAAGCATGTGGGCCGATCACGCTTGAGCTGCAGGCTTATGGCTCGTGCGTGAGATTTTGATGACCTTGTCCCTGCGTAAAATTGTAATGTGTTCTTCTAGTTGTTACTGCCGTGCCATTCTCTGAGACTGGCCGTCTACCCAAGGTTGCTGTCAAGTTTCTAGACAATGTCGACCCCAGAGGAGACGAAGGCCACAAGCTCACAACGGTCCAGGTCATCATTGATTGGTGTGTTCAAAGAAGTATTCAACTGGTACCCGTCTGAGTACCCAGTGGAAGAGAAAAAGTGAGTCTCGATGAAAGATCATGCTGGAACAAAACAAAATATTCAAACTCGGACAGACTTCTCCTCAAGCTCGACATTTCCATCCTCGTGTTTGCCTGCTTGTGCTGTAAGTCTTCATCAAAAAGCTCCGAGAGAATACTTGATACTGACTGCTCATCCATAGTCTTTGTCAAATATCTAGGTAAAGTCCCAGAAGTCAGTTGATACCACCCCGTCAGAACTAACACCCAAAAGACCAAACAAACATCAGCAATGCCTACGTGAGCGGGCTGAAAGAGGACTTCAACCTCAACGGAAATGAACTCAATTACTTCAACGTCTGCTACACAACAGCATATGTGGTATTCCAGGTACCCGGCATGCTGCTCATGTCGCGGCCGAAGCTGGCCCGGTGGCTGCTCCCGACGCTCGAGATCCTCTGGGGCATCATAACCTTCGCCCAGAGCCGCGTGACAAACGTCCACCAGCTGTACGCGCTGCGGTTCCTGGTCGGCATGTTCGAGGCCCCCGTCTTCGCAGGGACGCACTTCATCCTCGGGTCCTGGTACAGCGGGCCCGAGCTGTTCCGGCGCGCGGGCACCTGGTTCATCTGCAACCCGCTCGGGTCCATGATCAGCGGGTACCTGCAGGCCGCGGCGTACAAGAACCTCTCTGGCGTCGGGGGCATGGCGGGGTGGAGGTGGCTGTTTATCATTGACGGCATCTTCACGATCCCCGTTGCGCTGCTGGGCTATGTCGTCTTCCCCGGGATCCCGGACTCGCCGAGGCCGTTCTACCTCACCGAGGACGACACGAGGCTTGCCAAGAGCCGCCTGGAGAAGTTCCGGATCCGAAGGCCTGGGAAGCTGAACCTGGACACATTCAAGCGGACGCTGAGCCGCTGGCACATCTGGATATTCGTGTTCTGCTACATGTGAGGAGCTCTTAACCATGCCATCTCCAGCCTCTGGGAGACGCCAGATCACTGACAGGGTGACTCCAGCTGCATGATCATATCATCATACCCTTCGCAGTACATGAACCTGTGGTTGAAAGCCGAGGGCTACAGCACGGTGAAAGTCAACGAACTGCCCACCGGGACGTATGCCATCACCGCCGTTGCGTCCTGGCTCGGCGCGACTCTGGCAGCTATCTACCCGTCCTGGGCCATCTACAGCATTGAGACCACATGCGTTCTCTTTTCTACCATATGCATGATCGTCTGGAATATCCCGAAGCCTTTGAAGTGAGCCCCTATAATTCGCGCTCGAACGCTCGGCTTGTCCACCGCTGACCCTGGGACTAGATTCTTTGCTTGGTACTTATTCGGCGTGTCCGGCTGTGCCAGTCCGATCCTATACTCCACCGTCAACTCCATCGTGAGGGATGATTCCGAGGAACGAGCCATCATCATGGTCAGTGTTATCCAGGGTCCAGCCTCGATCCCCTCTTTTTCTAGAAAAGTGATGCCTGACCGGGCATATGTAGGGATCTATGATGACCTTTGGCTACTCCTTCCAAATCTGGGTTCCTCTGCTCATATTCCCCACCGCGGGGCCATACGGCGCACCGAGATGGCAGCACGGCTGGCCGGTGACCTTTGTGTTCTACTTCCTGCTGTGGGCTGGTTTCATCACGGCCTTGCTGCTCCACAGACAGGGGTGAGTTGTAACATCTGCATCGAACGTGAACTAGACGTGACTGATCTTGTCAATAGGGAGAAAAAGCGTCAGCAGAGGGACCTAGCCACTTCCCTGAGCGGCACTGAGGATACGAGTAGGGAGGTGGTATCTGTTGAAACACCAGTAAATAACAAAGAGTAAACGGCTAGCCTTTTTCTAGATGGGAGTATGGCGATGGATGATAAACAGGTCTGGATGATTCCTTTATTTCAACCAAGCCACGCGAAGATCCAGCAACGGTAGTGGTGTTCAAGATAATAAGTAGTGTATCTAAATTGTCGCACGCTGAATACTTTCTATGGAAATCTCAGCACGTGAAGTGCAATGCTGTTCTCCTTGGCCGCAGGTGCAGAGTTCGAGGCTAGCGTCAATGAAGATTTGGCCTGGAATCTCTGGTGTCGTAGCCGCCGTATGGGACTGCTAATTGGTAGGATTTTGTACGTAATGAAGTGCCGTGATGTTGCAGAGCCTTCGATTCTGTCCAAGCCATGTACCCGTGTCTATGTCGCTCGTGACAGTAAATGTCCCGTCTCGGGTATCACCGCAGGACCCATCCACCCTGGCCTCTGCCTGCCTTCGGGGGTGGCACGAATATCAACTCGAGTCGGTGCCTCCTCAGTGACCTCCAGTCAGGGAAAGGCATGTCCTTTTGAGTCCCTTAACGCCCCCAACGCCTGTAATTCTCTCGACCGGCTTCTCTGCTCAAGTCTAAGCCCACTAAACCGCCTCAAACCAATAAAATTGCATTGACGCAACCGTCGTTCTCGGGGTTGTTAGTGACCTGTGCATACCTTCCCCAAACCACCTTACCCGTCGTAGTGGTGATTCCGAGCTCAGACACGTTAATTTCCTGCAGATATCTGTTAGTACAGCGGTGGACAATGAAGTGAAGATTCAGCAGAGCCTTACCAGAACGGTGCCCTTGCTCAGAACGCCAAGTTGTGTGTACAACGGATTTTGGGGGTTCTTCTTAACGGAAATAATGGGTAGCTGAACACTGCAGATCCTAGTCAGCCAAAAGGCACTGAAGCAGCTTTGGGATGGATGAGGTTGTTTCCGGTGAGGCGGTGATTTCTTGGAGCTGCTTACGTTACACCAAGTTCGGGATGCCTAGTACTTGTTAATCACTTGTTACGGGTCCTAAAAAGATGCATTCTGTAATATGGGGACTGTAAAAGAGGAATCGTGCTACTTACGTGACGTTGGCCTTCTTGTACCGCAGACCCATAGGACGGATGAAGCGCTCGTACCTGCTATGTGTTAATAACTTGCTGCGGGTCCTAAAGTGCTGGAGCATTCACAAGCACAAGGGTCTGGGGGCCATGGTAGGAGATGAGTTGTACTGACTTGACAGGCCTTCGGGTGAAGTCAGGCCCAACAAAGGTGGGCTTGGTGACCATCCGCTTCCAGCCCTTCTTCTGCGTCTTCTTGCCGGTGTTGATGACCTTGAACATCTCCTCCTCGGAGATACCGCGGACCTTTGGCAGGGGCACAGCGAAGCGCGCGGCCTTCTCGGACCGCTTGTTCTTGATGGAGGAGCTGAGGGCCTTGGCCGAGGTGGGGTTGTTGCGGTCGAGCAGGTAGGCGGGCACGGGGTTGGAGGGGTCGTTCTCCGGGGCGGCGGACTTGACGTTGCGCTCCTCGTGGGCCTTGATCTGCTTGCGCATCTGGATCTTCTCCTTGTGGCGCTTCTCGGCGTACATCTTTGCGCGCAAGCCGCGCAGGTTCTGGGCCTTCTCGGAGGCGTCGTGGCCCTCGCGGGCGGCTCGCTTCCGGGTCCGCTCCTCATGGTCGAGGCGGCGACCATGGAGCTTGGTGTGGCGTTCCATATACTCATTCTGAGGCTGTAGTTGCGACCGTGGTCAGCGTCTGTCTCGCTGCTAACACATCCTCTCCTGGACCGCCTGGGTGGGCGAGACAGGCATCCTTACCATGGCGTTGTCCGGCGCCCTCGGAAGGGACTTGTAGTACTGGAGAAGGTTTGACTTTTCGAGTTTGGAGGAGCGGTCGGCGGACAACCAAGCTTCGCAACGTCCTGTGATGCGATGGAGCGATGGGCGAGAGGCGGAGAGGCAAGGTAAGGTCGAGGTGAATCGCAGTCGCAACCAAGTGCTGTCGTTGCCCTGAAAATGCACCCTGGCAAAAAAGCTGCAGAATTGGAGAGGCGAGTCGCTTATCGGGCAGGTCAAATTCCTTATCGTGGCGCTAATGTTTTTTCGGCGGCAGGCTAATCCTCTCCTGACTCGCCTACCTTGGCAGGCATCTTCACAACCCACCTGGGCTCGTGCACGTCTCCACCGGCATTGGCGTCTCGGTTTCCAGGCCATGTGTTGAAGATGTTGATCTCCACATCATTTGCATCTCAAATCAGCCTATAGCGAATGCCGCTGAGACGACTTGTCTTTGAGTGCCTCTCATACTTTTGTGCCTCTCATACTTTTGTGCCTCTCATACTTTTGTGCCTCTCATACTTTTGTGCCTCTCATACTTTTCGACCAGGTTTGCAGACAATTAAAACTTCACTAATTTCCTCCAGGCGAGACATATCATTACTTTGGCTCGATTGCCAATTCCCATCTGCGAGCGATGCTACAGTTATATCGGGGAGCATGCCGCCAAATGGTTGGTGAACACCCAGGTTTCTTCTTCATTCCCATGTTTCCAGGGCAATCCAATATCGGAGAAAAGTCTTGGTTCTGAATTTGTCGTTTATGATATCATCACAGGTCTTCGTGCCCAGTTGTGTTGTATTTAACTCAGTTTGTGTCGGTCACTGGCACGAAATGAGAAGTAAATGGGATATGATAGGCCCTCGGGTGAAGTTTGAAATAGTGACTTGATGTCTCAAATCGGATGCTGCTTGAAAGACGTCATATCTCTTGACGTCCGTTCTGGGCTCTCATGTCCAATCCCGTGGCTGACAGAGATTCGACATGTTATCCTCACCCCAATAAGCTGCGATGACCTGGAAGAGGAGGGTCACAGCGTTGCCCTGAAGCATTGTTTTGTACTATCCGCTCTGCTGCAACAGTACCTACCTAATACATAATTACACCTCAGGCCGGCCTCGGTGGGGGAGGCATGGCCAGTAACTCTTTAATCGTCATTCTTCCCTCCACTTCCTCGTCGCTCCAGTCCCTGCCTATAACATTTGAGGAAAGACGTTGTTCCAGCTCCACCATCGTGGGCCGGTCTCCAGGCTTGTGTGCCATGCACCAAGCCACCGTGTCGATAATTAATGGGTCGTATCCTGCCATGACCGGATCGGTCACAAGAGGAGCAACATAAGTAGGTATTCTTTTTTTGTTGCCGTTGGCTATTGTCACGTCTGTCCACACGCAATCAGGCGGGACTTGTGCCTGTTGTTGGGTGAGCTGCGTAGATGGGTCAGCTGAACTCAATTCCGAGTCAAACAAAAGTTGTGTCCTTTCTTTTTTTTTGGCCCAAGTCATTCCCTGCGATCCAATTCTCGCGACTTGGATCAAAACGACCAAGGGCCAAGACTGGGTCAGTGGATAGGTGTAGGGAGCCTAAGCACGGGCTTGAGGGTTGCTCACAAGGATAGTCATCAATCTCCCAATTTGCCACACTTTGTTTGAAGAATCAGCTACCGATGGACATGTTCTGCAATATTTATCTTGACAGGCGTAGATATGGCTTTGCTTACGGTTTGTCCACCAATCAAACTTTCCAGCCGTATCTTCCTGGGCCAGAGACGCGTCATCATAGACGTTATTCCAGCCGGGAGCAAACTGCTCCGGAGTATTACACTTTGAAACTTTTGTTAGCAATGCGGATCATGATCTAGCGGCAACATACAACATACAGTCGGATTACCGGATACCCTGAACATGGCATGAGCCTTCAAGCTCCTACGGTACCCCGGAGTCCTAAGAGCATTGACATCGCCTAGATCGCCGATCTTGAAGATTGGGCTTTGATCGTGCGGGTGATCTCCTGCGGCGAGTGTCGAGCGGTCTTCGCCGACCATGACGTTACGATCATTTATGTCGAAGTCTATGAGACCGTTTCCTGTGCTCACGGGCTGGCCTCCGCTCAAAGGTACAAATTCCTCCTGTGTCGGAACCACTTGTGTTGTCGGGTCAATGCCCTGGTCCCATCGGCCCGGGTAAGCCAAACCAACACAAGCTCTGAAGAGGCAATAGAACACTCTCCAAACCTCTGAACTTTTGAGGTAAACGTTGGCGTAAGACAACCTACGAGCAACTCCCTGTGTACAAGTGTTGGTGCTCGTTAGCATTCTCTGAATTGTTTAAACGGCCCAGACGGTTCGTTTTGCTTTCTAGGGGTGGGAGGATTTCCCTTTCGAATAGACCTTTCATATTTCCAAAGACAAAAGGAGGTCAGGAAATTACATTGAAATTTCCGTGCTCCATGTATTCCATCACATATAGCAATCCATCAACCCCGCCTAAGAGGGTTGTTATGAATGCAGTGGATGGCACGTCCTGAGCCAGGCACCGATTCATATATGCTTCTGATATACGATCCATACGGAAATCGGGAACGCCAGGCGGATATTTACGCTACATACAAAATGATTAGCATTTACAACAATGAAAAGTCCATTGTAGCCAAATTATTAGGAGGCTGGTTTGTTTCATCGATCATAACTAGCGTTCAAAACTTCCAAGGGGCCGATGAGTGAATAGATGATAATGATGGAGCTATGTGAGTAGAGTACGCCTGACCACCTGCCATTCTTCTGGAAGTCAGGGGCGAGGGGAGCTTGGACCGTGTGGAATCTCACCTGGATGATATGTCTCGCTCCCACCATTTGCCTCATAGCCCAAAGTTCGATAGCCATCGAAAAGACATCGCTGCCCCATTTAAATACAGCCTTACTCCCGTCGTTTACGGATTCAAATAGTACGGCTAAGCCTTGCGACCCGGCACCGAGTATCTTGACCATTCTCCACCCGAGTGACTCTATATTTGTTCTCATATTCTGCGGCACTGTGCGACCTGCGCCATCATCTGTTCTCTTAACCTGACTGAAAGGTAGGTATTGACGGGCGGGGATCGGTAGCGCCGGGTCCACAATACCAGCATCGGGCTGAAAGGCTGGATTGAACGGAGTGGGAAATTGCATATAGACCGGCTGACGAGCAGCATCGTTCCAACGTCTGACTTCACCGCGCCTGAAAAAGTCGAAGTAGTCTATCCCGCGTTGCAGGTAGAAACGTGTTTCCCTTGAAATCCCCTGTCCTTCTTCAGCCATCTTGAAATTTGGGTGGAAAGCTCCAGCACTGAAAGGATGCGAAAATTGTGAAAATGTTAACTGCAGTTGCGGCGAAGCCTTGCTCGGCCCAAGGGTCACAGCATGGTCCTATAAGCAAGCATTAAACATAAGGCCGTACAGTCTACAAACCGCAGCGACAACAAAGAAACAGCAAACAGCAACATTCAATCCAGCCTGTACGAGTGGATTTCCTTTTCCGTTTGCGGGGAAAGTACAAGGTCCCTCGAGAACTCTTTGTCGTGTTCGTTAAGCATTGTGGCATCGGCAAGTACGTGATTGGAGTAGTAAGCACCAGAATTCGATATTACACTCAAATGATTCCATATGGATTTTGGGAAGAAGCCGAGATAATCATCTGAATCATGTTATTTCGGGGTAGCCCATGAGTCAAAGTATTCATCAAATCGCTTATTGGCAGAGTATTGACTAGCATGAGCATTTCATTCCTATCATATCCACAACGATTCGTCCCAAGTACGGATGGAAGAAGAAGAGGTCCCTCATGGCATTTAAACTATCCGACCACAGGCAGGGTTTAATGTCAATTCCAGTTGATTGTATACAAGCTCAACTCTGCGCGAACCCACCGTACAAGAGCTGGCAGTGATGCCGGACACATATTCTTTGTGTGTACATCTCAACACATGAACCACTCCTCATCTCATTTTTCCCTCAAAGCGCTTCCCCATCTCCTCCATAATAGCATCGGGATCCTTCTCAACCTCATTCCAAGCATCATCCACGACCTTTCGTACTGACTCGTGCCTGCAGGTGACTCTCACAGGGAACGGATTGGGCCTCACGATGAAATAGTCCGCCACATCCATGGTGTCCACTGCGATCTCGCCGCCCGCCTCGTCCAGCTGCCTCCTAAACTCAAATGCCCACAGCAGCCTTGAAACCATGAGAAACAGCGAGCCGCGCGCAATCGGCTCGCCCATGCATACGCGGCGGCCAAACCCGAATCCCACCGGCGCGGGGAGGCCCGGGTCCTCGAGCCAGCGCTCCGGGTGGAAGAGATGGGGGTCTTTGTATATGCTCTCATCCATGTGGATAGACCAATTGTTCGGGATAACAATAGAGCCCGCGGGGATCCTGTAACCGTTATAAACATCCTCGCGCATGCTGGCGTGCGCCACCCCGCCGATGATGATAGGCCGCCAGCGTAGCGTCTCCTCGACGACGGCGCGCACGTAGGGCAGGTCCTCCTCGTCCGCCGGCGACGGCAGGCGCCCGCGGCCCACGACGCGGTCGATCTCGTCCCGCGCGATGCGCATCTTGTCCTGGTTCTCGACCGCCGCCATGGCGAACATCTCGAGCGTCTGCGTCGTCGTGTCCAGCGCCGCGTTGTTGAGGATCCCGGCGTCGTACGCGAGCGACTCCGGGTTCAGCCGCGCGGCGGTCTTGGCTCCCGCCAGCGCCTTGGTCCAGTTCCACGCGCGGCTGGCGCGGCCCCTCGCGTTGCCGCGCATGTGGTGCTCCCGCTCGAAGCGGTACCACTCCTCCGCCGTGCGCTTCCACGGCGCGAGCCACGAGGGGAGGTAGTTGAGGGCGGGGAACATGTCGCAGGGCCACACGCCCGGCCTCATGGCGCGCGCGAAGTGGTCCTCGATGACCTGGGCGTCGGCCATCACCGGCTCCTCGCCCGTCTCGACCCGGAAGCCGTACAGCAGCGTGTACGACATGGACGCCGTGAAGCGGTGCAGCGCCATCACGAGGGCGCAGTAGGCGTCGAAGAGCGGCCGCTGGTCGTGGACGTGCCGCACGTACGCGCGGGCGGCGCGGCGGGCCTCCTGGCTGCCCTCGACGAAGCTGAGCAGCTGCCGCAGCGAGGCGATGCTCTCCATGTCCGCGAGGGGCGTGACGGCTTGGGTCGCACGACGCGTGAACAGCTGGCCCAGGTTGCGCCTGTGGGCGCGGTACTTGTCGTCGTAGCGGCGGACGAGCATGTGGTCGCCCTTGTAGAGCAGCTCCGAGGCCATTGGCAGGCGCGGGCGGTCAGAGTAGTTTGTGCTCCGCTTGTTGAGGAGCTCGTGGGCGGTGGCTTGGTCGCCCAGGACGATAATGGTGTCCTTGCCTGCGAGGAGACGGAAGATGGGGCCGTACTGTTGCTTCCAGGCGTGGAACTGCTTGAAGGAGTGGGTTTTGGGCATCGATAGGATGTTTCCTAGGATTGGGAGGGCAGGAGGGCCCGGTGGAAGAGGCAGACGAGTAAGCCAAAGATACAAGGCTCGGCAAAACACGGACAGAGCAATGCCCAGGAGGACAAACCAGCGTGGCTCCATGTTCGCGGTGTGCCCTCGTGGACCCGAATAGTGAGATCTATGTAAAAGATGTTGAGTTCAGAGGAGTAATGTTTTCGCAAGTGAATTGTTACTGTTCACTAATTGCGGGTATCTCTTTTCTCGTAAGATACGGGGCCTGGTGTTGGAAGTCTATTAGGTCCAAAGTTGCGGCAGAGGTGATAAGAATATCTCTTCGTATCTTCTTTCCTGTCCTCTTCTCTTCAACAGGGCGGCGTTCTTAATTAGGCGTGAGCTTCTAATTGGGTTCGCAATGAAACTGATGATTGTCTTTGACCCGGGTCACTTGGCGTGCTTCAAAAATGGCGAACCGAGGCGGAAGCGATATACATATTGCTGATTTCGCCTTCACAAGAATCAAGTGCTGACGACACTTCAGGCAAACAAACATTTGGACTGCATCCGTTTTCCCCGACGGCGGCAGTTGCGTCTTCTCGATTTCCAGAAACACGGCACATCTTCTCGAATAGACTGGACGAACATGGGCAGGGCGGGGTGATGGGACGCGCCCTTTGCATGACGCGTAGCATTTTCATGCCGTTTCCCGCTTCCAGGCGGGTATCACTGCGCTATAATATTATATCAGACCATCCGCAGCAAGTTCGCCATCAGGATAGGTGATAAGTGTGGCGAGTTTCCGTGTCGTTCCATGGCAGTGACGGTGCCGGGAGGGCGATCGCAGACGATAGCTTTATGCCAATGCATGTCCGCTCCCATAGTTTACACGTAAGCGATGCTAGATCGGCACAGGTGTGGTAAAGTAATGATCAGTCATCTCAACCTACCTATGCGGTTCTAGGTGTGATCGTTGAAGTGATCGTCGACTCCTGGCTTCTCCACCATGGCGGCCAATACATGAATACATGTTCTTCCGCCCTCCGTTTCAGCAACTTCGAGGACTACCCATTCACATCTATGCGATTGAGCATGACTCGTGAGAATCGTAAGGGTTGGCTGTTAGGCACAGACATTCAGAAATTGTCGGACTATTGAGTCCGAGATGGACTTCGCGATCCAATTGTTACGCCGACGTCTATGCTGGCGCTATCTCAATGATGAATCACCCGCATGATGCAGTCATCAAGTCGTGCCTAAGCGCGAGCATCGGATTGGTCACAGTAACACACCATTGTTGGATCGACAGGGAAAAGAGATGCTGTGAGAGGGTTCAAAATTCTGACAAGCGTTCCATCTACAATTTCGTCTAGATCATGTGCAAGTAGCTACATGTGTACCCAAACCCAACGTCGCCGCCGAGGCGACCATACATGTACAAATCACTCCACGACTATCTCTTCTCGCCAATCGCCATCGCACTCCTCATCCGAGTGCATCGAATCTATGCACACCAGCTCCGGCGAACCAGCACCGCTGGCCCTTGGTGGATGATGTCGTAGAAGTCCCTCGGGTATACGCGAGTCTCCTCGTCCCGGTTCTTCTGGACCAACGTGGATCGCTCGGCCTCGACAAGCTTGACGAAGTCCGTCACATGGTATGGCTCGACGCTCAGCAGCAGCTGACGCCCCTGCTTCTCATATGTCCCTGAGTAGCATTGATCCTCCTCCTCTTCTTCGTCGTCCGACAGCGGGGAGGCGCTGCACTCCGGGCGCGGGGGCGCGGGGAGCTCGTGCCGCGAGAATGTCACCCTGTCAGACTTGCGGTTGAACCAGCCGGTCTTGGCGGCAACCTGCGGGTTTCGCGGGTCGGCCTTCTCCTCCCAGCAGCCGCCCTCTGTGCAGGTCCTGTTGTATACGACGCATGTGAAAGAGGCCTCGGTGTGGCTCTCGAGGAGGTGGTCCCTCATCTCTCCGCAGACGTGCGCCATGACTGGGGTTGGCCGGGGGAGGGAGACGGTGGCCTCTGGGACGCGGAGGACTTTGTTGGCCTCGACTTCGAAGTGGTAGTCGCGTTCTGAATGGTCGAGTGTGAAGTCGTAGATAGTGCGGCGGATCTCGAGAGTGAATCGCGAGAGAGATCCCAGTGGTGATGCAGAGGTAGACGCCATTGTGTCTAAGTTTGATGGACCCGGTATTCTTTGAATAGAAAAATTGCTTGATGCAAATAATTAACGTTCTGTGACTTGCAAAGTCTTGTTTGATGTGCAAAGCAATGAGGATGATAATGAAACTGATCTGTCCCGGTGTTGTGTCACCAAGGGATGCCCTCAACATATAGAAACACCATGTTCGGATCCACCGTCCCCTCGGGAGCACCGACTTGCCTGTCACGCCTCTCACTGCAAGCTGGAAACACCAAACAAACGGCGGGTCCGACGCCCGGATGAAACATTATATAAGCTCTACGATCAAGCAAAACGGCAACCCCTGCTGGCAGACAGCATCGCGGATGAAACATTCTGGATAGAATTGCCACATCAAAGCTGTCTCCGCCACTTAGCCACTCGTTGTGCCCGACCTCTGTCGTTAAGCTCCAATGTCTTTCGTCCAAAATTAGAACTGCCGGGTCTATTGTTGGACGAAGGCGCCTTAGTGAAGGGCCATGTCCAAAGAACTGCGAGGGGCCGGCCAGCCTTCTGCAAGGCAATCCTCTGAAGCATTTAGTGTCTTGTGCTCAGAACATCTGTTACGGTCTGCGCGGGCAATGGGTTGGTTGAGACGGCTTGGGAGAGATAACTAGAAGCCGGGTGCGGTTCCCCAAAATTGATACTATACGGCCCTCCGCAAGGCTATAGGGATAGCATCAATTTTGCCCGGCTTCTAGAAAGCCAGCTGGGGGGGTTGTGATTATATTGCTAGCCGGGGGGCTTAGAGGAATCGCACCAGGGATAAGCGTAGCTGGGAGTAAACCTAAGGCAATTGCAAGGGACGGCTCATGGTTGCTATGGAGCCCTAAAAGCTATTTTAATTCCTAGGGAGGACCCCCTGGACCCCCCTTTACTGCGCTTAGCTATGGGCGCTAAAGGGCAAAGGGCTGCAAATGGGTAAATAAGGCGTAAAGGGCTAAAGGGCAGCGAATGGGTAAATAGAGCATTAAAGGGCGAATAGAGCGCTAAAGGGCGAATAGAGCGCCAAAGGGCAAATAAAGCGCCAGAGGGCGAATAGAGCGCCAAAGGGCGAATAGGGCGCAAAGGGCAAATGGGCGAATTAAGCGAATAAAAGGCTAAAGGGCTAAAGGGCTGTAAATGGGCGAATAGGGCGCAAAGGGCCAAAGGGCCAAAGGGCGAATGGGCGAATGGGCGAATGGGCGAATAGAGCGCCAAAGGGCCAGAGGGCGCACAGCCCCCTTGCCCCATAGGTATAAAGCGATACATTAATTAACCAATCCCCGCATGAGAAACATTTTGCAGATTTACCATAATGAACTTAACCACAGCCGGGAGCGCCCCTCGCAAGCTCGGGTCACTCCCAGCTACGCTTAATAATTTGCGCATGATAGCTAGAGATGTCCATATTCCCAAGGATATTTACTTGATGACTTTAGCCTCGTTTTCGTTTATGTGTAAATCCCGGATTCCACTACGTAGCTGGGATCTTCGCTCAGAGCGTCTGCTTCCGTTCTCGAGGATTCTTCCCCTGTGATTAGATTAAGCAATGCTGACTGGCAATACTGGTGTCTCCGGCGCTGAACGACCCAAACTAAGTGGCGTGGTGTTGATTCTCAAAAAGACTTCAGGAATTCGGCTGAGTCTTGTCAGCCGTAAACTCAATACCCTCAGGGAGGGTACGAAGTAAACAACTCCATTTGTGACCTACCCACTCCGATCATGGGCAACTTGATTAATAGGGTTGAACTGATGGGATGCATAAATGATTTGAGATATCACATTTCATCTTGTAGAGACTCATACAGTTCTGGGTAAAATTACATAGATTTAGTAATTGCGTCTTTCCCAGTTCTTGCTAAGTCCGGACCGCATCATCCACTGCTGAACGTATGATCACACAAACAAAAGACTTTGGCGGATAGGGCTACTTATTTCGGCATGCCAGCTATGACAGGGACTGGCTCATGCCTGACTTCAAGCCAATTCCTTCACATAGCCTGCCCTTGTTATACCAAGTCAACCTTGGCCCCAGAAGCTCCGCCGTAACCCACCGAGCTGTCTGGGTGTGGGTGCTGTCCGTCTCAGGGTCGCCAAATGGCTTGTCAATTCTGTCCTTCCTCAGCCGATCGCCGATGTGAAGCCTGTCCAGCTCGTCCTCGATGGAACCCGCCGCCTGCCCCGTTTGCCCAACGTTTCCATGACCCTCAGGCCTACTCCTCGGGAAGCTTGTCCTGCCTTCAGCCAGAGCCTGGAAGATGACGAGCTGGTCCTGCAGGAACTCGTCCACAACACCTCCGGTGCTGATCTCCTCGGCGAGCGACTTGGTGACAGCCCTAGCCACCTCGTCGCTGATCTTCGCCGTCGTCTTACCCTTGCGCCTTCCATTGTAGAGTAGATCCCGTCCCCGCCGCAGTGTCACTGACTTGGCCACCAGGAGGACATAGATGCGCGACTCGTGCTTGCTCTCCTCGGGCGCGCGGAAATCGTACTCCACCCCGGGGAATGTCTTCTCCAGACGCTCTCGCAGGGCGGCCTGGAGCTCCGCGTGCATGGTGCTTGGTGTGATGATGGTCACGTCGATAGTCTTGATGTCGAAACCTCCTGGCCGCGACCCCAGCTCTAGCCCATCCCTGAGCTTCAGCGTCTCCCCGAGCGAGACGGGTTGTACCCTGAACCACAGTGTCCCTCTCGATGCCGGGCCAAAGCTCCACCCCCTGCCATCAAGCCGCCTATCCACGCGGGCACCGAACCAATCCTCGAGCGTCGGCAGCAGCACCTGGTCCAGGTACTCGTAGCTGAGCGAGAAGGAGACGTTGGTGCCGCCGGAGATGGTCAGCTCAACCGGCTCGCCGCTCTCGTTCCCCGCGAACAGGAGGAACGGGAACACGGCCTGGAAGACCAGCAGCGCGCTTGCAGCAGCAGACTCGGCGCGGATCGTGATATTTCTCTCCCACAGCTCGCCGGGCCCGCGGGTTGGCCGGAACTCCAGCGTCTTGCTGCCGACTTGGAGGCCCTTGACGTCAGCACCTGTTGCCTTGGCGAGCCAGGCGATGGATGTGAAGTGTTGTGACTTAAGGCCTGGTGGGCGGGACTGTCAGCTCTGAAGCGGATCATGATACGCAGGAAGCTGTTTGGGGTTCCATTTGTGCAATTACCTCCGCCTCGTGGCCCTGGGCGGTTGCCCCTCACATCTGTGATCTTGACTGGCTTGCATGCGACCGAGGCGAGCGCGATTGCGATTCTCACTAACTGGCCACCGCCCTCGCCGGTACGGCCATCGAGGTGGATGGCGTCGTCTGGAGCCATGTTCATGCGTGGTAAATGTCCAATTGCGACTGGTGTTGATTCAGGGGCCAGGTTGAGGTTGCTCCAGCTGTCTTGCGGGGTGCTCAAGCCTTCAGTCGTCGAAAGTGTATTTCAAAGGTGAATTGTGTAGATCAATAATGTGTCTTGAACCTCAAAAAGTTCTTGTTCCCAGGACATGCGATGGCCTTTCTTCAGGCAGGCCAAACTCACTGGAGAGGTTCATTGAGGGAGGCTAAGCCATGCTGAGTCACCCGGCGACAGTTCTGCGGCCACAAACATAGTGGGACGGCACTGCCCCATTCCTTCGTCTATTTTTGATTCCAGAATTTTAAAGTGAATTGTTTCAATCTTGGGCCAGTGCAATGGACAATTCACAAAAGTTTGACACTGATCGATGTGCCGGACACCGGACGCCGGCCACTTTTATCACTAGCGGGCCAACCTGATCGACGAGCATCCAGTATGCGGCTGCCTGTTTCCGTTTTCTGAGAATTTGTCGGTACAAATACGTCTTTCAAATACATGTTCCTGCCGAATAAGAATTTTTCAGTCCTTAGTAATACATGAACTCTCGGCAGCATTCCAAGGGTTTATCTGTCAGGCCAGGAAGCAATGGTCAACCCAGACGCTGTGTGGACTATCTTTTACCTTTGGCTGTGTGCCAATGTGAGCTGCTGCCAGAGCCTCGATTGGGTATTTTATCTGTTTCCATGACATTGATTCAGACGGATCATTGGATAGTAAAGGCTCTATTCCAAAGACATGAAATTTCGAGTTCCCACTGGATATCCAATCAAAAGTCTAGACTGATGGCCCTAGATTTGCGATTTTCAGCCGCCTAGGGTTCCGCATCTCTATATGCGGCAGGAGATCACTGTCGCCCCCATAATGGAAATTCGGCAGTTGCCTATAGCGCTATATATTAAAGCTAATGTTGCCTGTTTGCTGTTCAAGAACCAATACCACATAGCATTGGGAAGAGACAACACATTCATTTACCAGTAATGCAAAATGGCAGATCAGCCGTATGCCTACGACACAACACGCCCGCACCTGATGCGGCTCTTCAAGCTCGACCTGAACGGGGCCGACGAGCCGCTGTCTGGCAAGCTGCTGTCCATCACCAACATCGACTTCGGATATGCTAACATTTACGCCACGCCTCTGGTATCAGTCCTTCAGCGAGGACCTGTACTATACTTTTGACGAGCTCAGTGACGGCAAGGGCTACGACGCCCTGTCCTATTGCTAGGGAGACCCAAGGGAGCCTCGCCCGCTGTACGTCTCATCCATCAGCAATAAGAAATCAAGCGATGGAAGGGCCGTGACGAATTACGAGCCACATCGGGATGGCATGCTGCTCATCCAGAAGAACCTGCACGCCTTCCTGCAGGCTGCGGCGCCGTCGGTACAACCGCTTCATATGGATCGATGCGATCTGTATCAACCAGGGGTGCCTGGAGGACAAGGACAATCAGATCACACTCATGCGGTACGTATACGAGGCGGCCGAACTTGTATACGTCTGGCTGGGTGAGGCTGCTGCCGCGGAAGAGAGCACCGTTCTGGCCATGCCGACACTGAATTCGGATCTACGCGCTCTGCCTGAGGGCCACAAGCTCGACCCAACAAATCCAGACAGCTTCGAAGTAATTGGTATCCCAGCCCCCTCTCAGGAAGTCTGGCGGCCGCTGTCCACGATCATTGCCCGGCCCTGGTGGTCGCGGCTGTGGACACTCCAAGAGGTCGTGGTCGCCCCGAACGAGCCGTCATTTGACAAGAAAGTCGACCACAAGCCACCCAACGCAACAATAATATGCGGTGAAAGCCAGGCACAATGGAACACCTTTGAGGACCTGATCTCCGTCATCCAAGCCAATGGTCTCGAGGAATGGCTCCTCGCCATGAATGGGCCTCCGTCCGACGATGGGGTTGACCACCGCCACGCCTTCGCCAGCCTGGAGGAGATCCGCACCTGCAGGCGAGGCAACGCCGGCTGGGCCATCTCCCTCTCAGCCCTCCTCCTCGCCACCCGCCGGCGCCGCGCCACCCTCCCCGCCGACATGGTGATCGGCCAGTCGGCGCTGCTGGACAAGGGCATGATCAAGAAGGCTGGGCCTGCAGTCGGCCCAGCCGGCGCGCGACGGCTTCGTGCGCTACGGGAAGCACTACATCCGCCAGGAGCCCAGGGAGTGCCTCCTCAACCACGCCCGCGCCGCCGAGATGATGCCCGGCCTGCCGGGCTGGTGCCCCAACTTCGCGTCCCGGCCCGAGACCGCCCCGCTGGCCTCGCGGCGGCTGCTACCCGTCAGCGTGTACGATGACGACCGGCCGGCGGGCGACACCGCGCAGCAGGCTCTTCCACGGCAAGCTCTTCGCCACCATCCTGCGGGGCCGCGACTCGGCGCGCAACCTGTACAGCACGGACGACCCGCGGCAGATCCACCTCGTCGAGTGGACGGACGCGATCCGGCTCGGCGGGCTGGCGGCGGACGAGGTGGCCGAGGTGGTCGACGGCGACAGCAGCAGCCAGCAGCCAGCAGGCCCTCCCGTGGCACGAGCGGTGCCTCGCCCTGGCGCGCCGGACCCTCCCCGGGGGGCGCGGACGGCTTCGACGCCCTCGCGCGCACGCTCATCGCCGACGACCGGGACCCGGCCGACCCGCAGCTCTGCGCGGCGCCCCACCTCCGCCTGAGACAGCATATGCAGGCTGTGGAGGCGGCAGGTACGGCCTTCCCCGGGGTTTTAGACCCCGACGTTCAGAGGTACGCGGAGGCGCTACGGAGGGTCACGCGGCGGCGGCGTTTCTTCGCCACGAAGGGCGGGCGGATAGGACTGGGGCCCGCACACACAAAGGCGGGTGACACGTTGGCTGTGGCATTTTATTGCCCAACGCCGTACGTGTTGCGTCGGCGAGCTGGTGAAGGTGAAGGCCGGTGGGGCCTTGTGGGCGAGGCTTATGTTCATGGGGTCATGTACGGGGAGGCACTGCGTCTGTTCTCCGAGGGGCGAGTTGAGGAGACGAGCTGGGTCGTGGAGTGAGCGAGAAGCTACAAGAAGCCCTTATATAGCAAATATCCTCGAAATAGAGGCTCAAATGGCTGAGGGAGCATGCTCCTCCCAATATTCCTATATCCAAGCATCCAATATCCTATCTCGGATACCCGCGACCGCCTCATCCACTGCCCCTCGGATCGCATCAAACATGTCTTCCTCTTCCACATAGTCTTCCAGCCTCCGGTCCATAAGCTCATCCATGTCGTTGGCCGTCGACTGCTGCAGCGTACGCATCTCATCACGCAGGCCATCAAGCTGCGTGGCGATGTACGCCTGCACACGGTCTGAGACATCGGTAGACACGGAGGCCGTCGAGTCGTGGCCTTCTGATGCCGGCGGCCCGGGGGGCGCAGGCGAGGCAGTGGATACTTGCGACGCGGCGCGCTCAGCAGAGTCAGCCTTCTCGAGCTGCTGTTCCTGCTGCTGGTGACGGCGGCAGTCCTCCGAGGACGCGATTAGAGCCGTCAGCTTGCGCGTCTCGTCAGTTACCCGCATGCGCTTCTCGTCTATGTCGCACAGCATTGCACCGAGTCGCTCCTCTTTCTTATCTGCGCGCCGCAGAAGTTCCTCTATAGCCTTTTCTTTTTTCTCTGTGCGCCGCAAAAGCTCGGCCATGATTTTCTCCCGCTCGCCAACCGCAAGATTTAGATGTTGCCATTTATTGTACCTGGGCGAACTGCTCGAGCTCCGGCTCCCGCTCCTACTTCTGCTCCTGCTCCTGCTCCTGGCCTCGCTCCTGCTGCTAACTGTGGGCGAGGGCGACCGCGTGCGCGGTCTTTTGTGCTGCCGCCGCTTTGGTCCAGACCCAGGAGAGGGATGAGGAGGCGCGTCGGCGGCAACGTCCGGGTAAGCCGGTGGGAGGCCAGCAAATAACGACAAAGGTGGGCGGTCGTTGTTCGAAAAGGGGACCAACTCGTCGACTTCGACAACCCGGCCGCCCTCCCCACGGTACAGTGAGCGCAGGTTGGCCTGGACGGGGTCCGGATGCAGCCGACCACTTGTCGACACGGCCTCGCAGAGGGCGGTAAGCTGTGTTGGGTCGGATACTGTGGCTGCGGCGGGCGGCAGGGATATACAAATGGCGGCTTGTTGAGCGAGCAAGCGCAGGGCATCAAGGGTGTTACAAGCAGCGGGATTCGCGGCGCGTAGGTTGCCGGCCGGCAGGCTTTGGGGCGCAACGATACTGATGGAGCCTGTTGTAGCAAGGCGGAAACGGAGGCATGTCTTCATAGAGGGATGGATTGTGTTGGGACAGCCAGTGGTGCCAGTAGTGTCGGCGGTTCTGGCATGTTGGTGTAGGCTGAGGTTGTCGATCTTGTCGGGCGGGATGTGGAGGAAGAAGGGCACTGTACGTGTCTCTGCGCCGACTTCGAGGCTGATTTGAGCACGCAGCC
Organism: Diaporthe citri; assembly: GCF_014595645.1. Lineage (NCBI taxonomy): Eukaryota > Fungi > Ascomycota > Sordariomycetes > Diaporthales > Diaporthaceae > Diaporthe > Diaporthe citri. Next base: position 5,137,036 of record NW_025064849.1, read on the forward strand.
GGAAAAACGCAAGGTTTCTGTCTGGGTTGAAGAAGATGCTGAGGGTGGCGGGAAGTGGGAGGGCGTCGTTTGAGTTCTCTTGATGATTGCAGTGATGGGAGTCGAGATGATCAATGTTGATCGAGCAGCCGTTGATGTTACGGCCACGGAGGCCAAGACCTTGGGTTGAAGGTTGGTTCGAGATGGACATGATCTTTCGCGATGGGCCCTACAAGATTGATCATGCCGGTCAGCTATGGCAGCATTGGGAAACGGGGGCAAAGGGAGAGAAGTCCCTGTGGAGCTGTGACTGTGACTGCAACTGCATTGCAACCCAAGCGAGTGAATGAACAGCAACAGCAACAGCAACAGCAACAGCGACACTCGCCCTCCTTCTCCTTCTCAGCGTCTCTGCCGCGCGCAACGAAGTTCGCCAAGCGCGTACGGAGGCAGTCGACCACGTTGCTCCCCAAAGCCCAGCGCCCGAAACCAGAGTCGCAACCCACGGTTCGAGCAGTCTGTAGCGTGGCAGTGGGTGCGCGACAGTGAAGCTGAGACGGTACTGCTAAGAGTGCAATGCAGTATTAAGATGTCAGGATGTTGGTCATGATGGAGATGATGATGGTGATGCAAGGGTGTGGTGTGGTGGTTGGTGGTTGGGAGCAGAAGGCAGCAGTGAGGAGAGGTCAGGCCAGCTTACATAAGGTAGTAGTGGTCTGTGCACGTTGATTTGCTAATGGACGGTAGAGCCACTTTTCTGAAGTGGGGTACGTACCTTGGTCTACGCTTACAACCAGGCCTGCTTTGGGGTTTCCTCATTCACTGAGATTCCCAACTCTCCAACCGACCATCCCCTCCCCGGCCCCAAGACTGTATCCGTCCTTATAAACAGGCAAAACCGTCCAGTTTTCACCTCTTGAGCTGAGGTATCTATGGTGCAACTGTTTCAGGCTGCGGCCCCTAGCATGATCCTGTCTGGGCTATAGTATGTAGGGACACCTCGAAGGTGCCTTGTTCAATTCCTGGACTTGGCAACTTCTGCTCCTTTTTTTTTAACCCTGGCGCTTGCTAGGCGAGTCTTTGCTGGTGTGCTCATTGACGGCACAACGGCTGAAAGTGTAGTTAAAACACCTGAACCTAAATGTAACGTTTTTAAGGGCACGACGTAACACAGTCAGTCTACACTATCTAGCCTACCACATATGTTCCTTGTTCCATAGATAACCCTGCGCTCTCGACCCGTAACCGACTAGATGTAATCCTGCGCATAGTCATTTGATCGGTTTCTTCCATCATCGCAAATGTGCCATAACAGTCGCCGGACAAAACATCATCCAGGAGGACGACCAACATTGGTTTTTCCAGGTGTTTGGTCAGCTCCACATTGTTGCTTGAAGCCAAGATTTGACCTTCTTCTGACTTCAGCTTGAATCCAGCATCGGCATTGCCATCGGCGCGCGTCCACTTGCAACCCTTGGGCATTGGAGCTCCAGTGAGGACGGCCATGCCATTGTTGTTCCCCTCGATCTTATGTCCGGCCCGCACCGTCATCCGCTCCCCGCCTTCCACCATGCCCAGTAACCCGAACAGCTCGTCAAGCTTCCGACTCGCAGTGCGCCGGCGTGTTGCCACAGCAGCCTTCATGAGAGTGAATCTCCGGGAGGCCCCCATAGGCATCTTAGCTCCCTGCTAGTGGCATCATTGGTCGTCCTCATGCACAGCAGTTGAGTGTCCGACGAAGCAGTTAAGTTGAGCGACTGTATGTTTGAGCTTGCAGGGAGGGCCGGTAGGTGACTCACGTAACTGCACCGAGCGAGCCTGGTGGCTTTGAGGATGTTGTCCACCTGCCAACCGTCCAGGATGTCGCTGCCCGTTACGAACATGCTGCTTCTGGCAAGGAGCCCCTCTTGCCATGTCCACACGCGCTTGAACCAGGGACTTTTCTTGACCTGTGCTCTGAAGACTGCTGTAACTTGGCAGAAATCCTTTCGTCGCACAGGTAGCAGCTCGTCGGGCGCATAGAAAAAGTCTCCCTCTTTGCTGAAGTCCCACGAGAGCTTTTGACTGCCGTCAGGGTAACACGGCATGTACCACTAGGATCCTCGGCTATGGCAACAGACTCTGTCGGGTGCCACCGTCTGGTCTCTGGCGATTCTCCAGGGTCACTGAGGAGAAAAAGATGGTGGCCTCCCACTCCATCCTTCACGCCTCCCATGTAAGTGCCTTCTGCCAGCTCGACAGTCACTTTAGTGCGGGCGTTTAATTTGTGCTCACTGGCAAATGCATCGGACCTCAGCTCTGCTAGGGTTTCGCCTACCCAGCCAGTATTATTGGCGTCAATCGTATAGTCTGCCTCCAAAGGTGTGGCTGCCCATACTCTGCTCCTGTTGTATTCATGTCCCACGGCCCGGGCCATACTTGCTGCTTCAAGGCTGCTGCTCGACATGATTGGTGTCTGTCGCTAGTGTTCTCTTTTTGATACGATATCGTTTTCTGCTGTGGCATTAGTGTCACTAAAAGAAATGGTATTGTTTAGAACCGGGTCCGAAGGGTATGTTCATGCCCGCAGTGGTGCAAGCTTCTAAGTATCCAGTTGTAGACTTGCTTTAATTTAGCTATTCGAAGGCGGGCCAGAAGGCCCATATGTATAGATGTAAGATCGGCAAACATTCGGATAATATTCAATCTTGAATAGCTTAGCTGTATAGCCAAGGTTTCGTGTTGTTTATTCGTTTGTGCACTATGGGGCGCCCCGTGAGCTATTGAAGCTGGAGGTGAGCGAGATGCCAAAGATCTTTAGATCAAGCCACAACCACCCCGGCGGCTACAGATGCCATAATGATCGCCTGGACACATACTGCTAATGGGAAAATGCAATATGGTGGCGAGAAATGCGGCCCGTACATAGACCTGCAATTAACGACACGAGTCCTTCTTCAATATTGAGCTCGGTGACTCGTCGGCTGATTGCGGAAAGATTGCCTCCAACTCTTCCAAGGTTGCCAAGTTTGGCGATGGATCTGCGGCTCCAATGCGCCTGACATCTTTCAAGGATCTGTGGCCAGCTAAATTCTGGGCACCGCCCGGGCGGAGTTGTAGGTTAACGCAGTATGTCACACCTGAAATGCCACTCAGGTGAATTCGGCCAATAATGCTAACCCTCTGCATCAGGAGATACGGTGTAACAGAAAGCGCCTCTTCGTAGGGGGCTGCTTACAAGGCGTTTCAGCTGCTTGCAGAAGGAGAATATTGGCTTGGCGGCTGAGGGCGCTTGATGACAATTGCCTAGCTCTGCCGCCATCCGCGTTGTACGCCCGTAAAACGGCCTCCATACTGACATCTTTGAGTCCGTCCCTGGCAATGCGAGCTGAACGTTTCGAATTGCAGTTCTAAATATGTAGAAAGACCTGTAGCTCAACGCGTGAATGAATGAAACAAACGACCTTCACGCGAGGGAGAAGTGGTGACTTGAATCTGACAGTTTCAAAAACACTTTACCATCTAACTGTGGTAGCCACCCTCGCGACCAACTTCCTCGACCAAGACCCGCCACCTTGAACACCGAAAGCCCCTCCCAAGTTTCAGAGCAGTCTTTTCCGGGCGAATGATTTGATGGCGGAGGAATACGGGGCAGAGCCGAATTCACCAGAAAATGCGTCTGTTAATCAAGTGTTTCTTGCTACGTTGTGCACAGTGGACTGCCGCGGCGAACTTTGCCACAGTTGCCAGGACCAAGTTGTGATCGAGGTAAATTAGCCGGCGCACCTAATAAGATTGCACGCACCGAGATATTTGCTGAGTTAATTTTAGCCATGCTGCGAGGAGCAGAGTTAAGGTTAACACTTCAAGGCTAATCTGACTTGTGCCTGTTCCCCGCTCTGCACACCTCGTTCATCCAATGGTCTCCAGCAGGGAAACATAATTAAGGGTGACCATAAGCTTTGACGAGATCGCTGTGATGAGAGAAATACAGTCAAGGTTGGAGGTTCAATACGAATGTCAGCCTCGTTTCAATCTCCTTCTCTGCGTGTCTCGTTTAACCGGTCCTCTCGACTATATTATTGAAGAAGTGGAATCTTTCCGCACACCAGTGGTCTGCCATCGGAAAGGGGGACTCACCATGTTATAATTGAGACGCGAGACTGACAGAATTCTATGGCATCAAGAAGCAAATCTCAGATGCCGTATCTTCCCATCATACTCGCCGCACTGCTTTCCATTTGTTTTTCATCACGTACTCACTCCCTCTGGTTTAGACTGGCCACCAGACCGAGCGTTCCCTCTATTCCCTGATATCGCGGAAGAAATCGAATATGCCAAGCTCAACGCACTGTACGGTGATGAACAGCTCCTCCTTACTTCTCTGCAAGGGTTGGTCAATCGGCAGCAACCACGGCTATATCTAGATTGGCCGCAAGTGGGTGAAGAATCCGACGACGTAGTCAATCAAGCCTGGCTGGAGCAACTCGAAGCCAAGGGTGTTCAAAGCGTGGATGTGACGAGCAATCCTTTTGACTTGATCGATAAGTACAAGTCTGATATCCGTGGAGCCATCGTCTACGACGTCAAAGTCCCAGACACGATCAACTTGGCTTCAACAACTTGAATGGCAGGCATGTCCGACGCCGTTCTGGCGACCGAAGATCTAGCGCTGCGCTTTGATATCCCCATCCTTGAGGATCTCAGAGGTCTCTTCAGGGACAAGTATGTGGTGTATGAGCACGCATTCCGGAACGTGTGGCCAAATGCCACCGATCGCCTCATCACGGCGATCAAGCCTGTTTCGACCACTCTATATGCCAACAGGACTTGGGATGCACTCTTGAAGGCGAACTCGTCCGTCACGGACTCTTCCAACAATGGCACATACAGAGTGGATCTGTCTCGACTCATCGTCCACAGCAATACCGTCTATATCAACATCTCGGACGCTTTTCCCGCAGATGGTTACGGGCCATCAGTCTATCATGCGAGCGTTACAGCGGATGGAAATGGGACCACAGCCGACTTTCGGCCCGGTACTGATGCTGAAGATCCTTTCTTTTTCGATGACGGTGGTTCACACTTGGCCGATTACTAACTTATCCTGGAGGGTGGCGGTTCGCAGACGGTACATCTTCAATCGTCTACAAATTTGGCTATCCGCCCCAGGCCACTCGGTTGGCAATTACTCTGTCAATGTGGAACCAGTTCAAAGTATCTGCATCAGCATCACCGCCTGGGTACCACAAGGTGAACGCGATATTCCGTGACTATATCGTCAGCACAGCAGCTCCATGCGTCTGGCTGGATAGCAATCGACCGCGGGAGGCGGCACTACTTGACAGTCTTCTACGTCGTTTCCAGCCCAACACAGCTAACCTCGGCTGGTTTCCTAATGGGGACGAAATGGCCGGTGTCACGCAGCTGGCAAGAAACGGCGCATACGTCGCTGCTACGGACTTCTACTCCAACCCGACCATATTCAGTGGGTTCAGACCTGGGGACCAGCACCGACAGCCTCCGAAACCCGAGTCATCACCGCGCCCTCCCCCAAAGAACAGCACCAAAATCTTCCTGTCTCTCGTCTATCTCGAAGGCGACAACGTCCAATACAACCAGCGGCGCATGTTCACACATTGGAACGACGCCGCGAGGGGAGATGTCCCGCTCGGCTGGACCATCAGCGCACTCCGAGTCCTACGCGACATCGGGCCCGGCATCCTTTCGTACTAGACTATCAGGAGACGTCCACCTCCAACGGCCTGCTCGTCGCCGGGCCTGATGGCGCAGGCTACACCTGCCCGGGGGGTCTGGCCCGGAGAAGCTCTGTGCTTTTACCTCAACCAGAGCGGGGAGTACATGCGGTCCACAGAAACAGACAAGGTGCTGTTTGCGTACGATCGCGTCAACTCCACCGACACACCCCGCTAACGCCGGGGATGATCGCTGCCTTTCGCGACGCGGTGGGGGAGGACAGGCTTCGTGGGATCTTCTTTGGGGCTTTCGTCTCCACAGTGGGAGGCATCCAGGTCAACGTGACTGCAGGGCTCCCAGTAACAAACCTGGTGAGCATCGGGGACGAAAAAAAGTGGCGCCGTGACTCTGAGGGATATTTCGGATAACTGGGCTGGACGCGGTCCCTTGTTCGTCGCGGGCGCTCTGGCTGCCTTTGACATGGCGCCGGCAAATGTTGGTCGCATGGTGGAGCAGCTGGGGCCTGAGTTCGAGATGGTCCGCCCTGACACGTGGTTCGAGCTGTTGAGAAAAATGACGTCAAACAGCACACTGCCCCGTGGAATTTAAACGTTAGTCGATGTAGACTGGGCCTGCTCGGATCTCGCTGAATTGTGTTTCAAATACTATCAAACAGTCAGATCGGAGCTCTATCTCGAGTATTTTGCAGACCAGTTAATATGTTTCGAACCATGTACAAACTATCTGTATTCTGGAAGTTCCACTGCTAAGCCGGAACGCCAATACATACTATCCTACTAGACAAGGGACAATGCATATGCCGGCCAAAGTTGTTTTCGCTATATAAAGGCATTAGACAGAACTATCCAATCTACATCCGCAACCAGTGTCGTTCTAGAAGCTATATCTGCAAACCGGTGTTGTTCTAGAAGCTGTTACTACACACCAAAACTTTTAGTGCCAGGCACGGCCTGGTTTCCGCTGCCATTCATGCTGGCGCTATTGACAAACTGTCAAGAATACACCTGCATCTCGGCGGGACTCAACAAGTATGTGGCAGGAGTGGATGAAAATAGCTCTCGGTTACTGGCATCATCCATGTGCGGGCAGCCCGTCGCTTGAGTTTCATGGCCAGCATGCCGGGGGTGGGTCCCCCCACAGTTACCCCAGATTGGATGCCGCTTGACCCAGGACGGGGGAAAAGGTGCTTGATTTGGGTGAGGCAAAAATAACGGGGACCGTTGCGTAGCACGACGTATCCCTGCGGGGGTGGAATGGCCGGCTGGGCGCCGGGTGAGCGCCCGGTGATGACGGAAGCTGTCCGACTCCAGAGTGACATCGACTAGGATGCGTCTCGCTTCTCGACGATAAAAGCCCCCTAGAAATCCTCCAAGTGTCTTTTTCGAGTTCTTCAAGCCTCATCATCACTTGTCCTCGACCCATTCATCAGCTTGTAGAACCTCACACAAGCGACACCGATTCTGCGGTACCATATCTATGTCACATCTCATTTAATCCGCTCAGTTCCCCCATTCCCTCTTGCCACCATGTATCCCAACGAGAAACCCGAGTCCGTCACTCCTTCAGACTCGGACAACATGAAGAAAGAAGAAACCTCGGATCTTTTCAATACTACGTCCTATGGGAACGGCGTCTCGGACCATGTCGAGGCTGGTCACGACGCGGTCTTTGGCGACGTGGCCGAGGGCGATACCAATTATCGTGATGTATGTATACCGTGCTGCTCACAGTAATGACACCAGTACTGACGCTGGTGATTTCTTTGCAGGTCGGCTGGATCGGGACCGTAGCCCTTTTGATGAAGACCATGATTGGTCTCGGCGTCCTATCAATTCCCTCCGCATTCGATACGTTAGGTCTCATCCCCGGTGTCATCTGCCTTTTGGTCATCGCCGGTATAACAACATGGTCCGACTACATTGTCGGTGTTTTCAAGATTCGACATCCCGAAATATACAGCATTGGTGACGTTGGCGGGTTACTGTTTGGCCGTTTCGGGCGTGAATTGATGGGTGGCGCATTCTGCCTGTGTTAGCACATCTCCGAGTCAACTCATCATCTTTTTTCAAATGCTGATAAATTCCCGCAGATTTCATCTTTGTTGCGGGTTCCGGCATTTTGAGTCTCTCCATCGGCCTCAACGCCGTCTCGACGCATGGAGCTTGCACGGCCATCTTCGTCGCTGTTGCGGCCGTTGTTGGAGGCTCACTCGCCAGTATTCAGACTCTAGGAAAGATTAGCTGGATTGCTTGGGTCGGCTTGACTTGTATCCTCACCTCTAGTAAGCATCTCCCCTTCGATTTCTTCGCCCTAAATTGCAACAGACACTGACCATGACTTTAGTCCTCGCCGTCACCATTGCCGTTGGCATCCAAGAACGGCCAGCAGCAGCGCCTCAGACCGGCCATTGGGAGTCCGACTATCAGCTCTTCAAGAGTCCTTCCTTCACCGAAGCTATTACTGCCGTATCATCCCTAATCTTCGCCTACGCGGGCACACCCGCCTTCTTTTCCATCGTTGCCGAAATGCGAGACCCAAGACTTTACAACCGGTCATTAATGGTCTGTCAGTCTAGCGTCACAGCCTTTTACATCACAATCGGCGTCGTAGTTTACTACTTCTGTGGTTCCTATGTTGCCTCGCCGGCACTTGGGTCTGCGGGCGTGTTGATGAAGAAGGTCTGCTACGGTCTCGCTCTGCCCGGCCTTTTTGCTACTACTATTATTGTTATTCACGTAAGTCCAGCCGTTAGATTTTATCTCTATTCCTCAACAATGTACTAACGCGGATATCAAGTTACCCGCAAAGTACATCTTCATCCGCGTGCTCCGAGGCTCCCATCATCTTACGGCAAACACCTTCGTCCACTGGGGAACCTGGTTGGGCTGCACTTTCAGCATAACCATTATTGCCTATCTTATTGCCAGCGGCATCCCAGTATTCGGCGGCCTTGTATCCCTTATCGGTGCTTTACTGGGAACACTCATGTGTTTCCAGCCCTACGGGTGTATGTGGCTCTATGATAACTGGAGCGAGGGCAAGCGGGAGAGATCATGGAAGTGGATGGCGATGGTCGCTTTCAGCGGGTTTGTTATCGTTTCCGGCACGTTCATGATGATTGCCGGGACTTATGGGTCGATTGTCGGCATCATCGACTCGTACAAGGTGTCCGGGGGCTCTGCGGCCTGGACTTGTGCAGACAACTCCAACTCTGTTTGATGACGTAGAACCCCAGTTAAAAAACCATCGGAGCTGGAGCCGTACCACGGATTAAGACAGTTGCTCCACCGCTATGTGTGGAGTGGGCAGGGTGCGCATTGAGCGCATTGAGCGCATTGAGGACATTGAGCTGACAAGGCGCAGCCCTTGGCTACCAAAGCCGGCATGTATTTGACGCTACGGCCTCTCACCCGACGTCACATGATGCCTCATGTTGAGTCAGTCCAGGTTGGAGGCAGGGTTGATTTGACGCTACGGCTCCGTTCCCGACGTCAGCTCAAGACGTTACGCCCCAAGTCGAGTCAGTCGGGTTGGAGGCAGGGTTGGCAGGTGGCCAGGGCTTCGTCATCGCAGTGTTGATCTGATTATATGCTGCCCAATGCTTATCATATCAGGATAATGCAAAGGCTTGATGAATTCATTATACAACTGCGTAGATAATTGCTATCAGCCATTCATGCTTGTCACCTGCTTACCCTATAGATAGCACAGATGCGATCTTATCATCCTGGATCATAAACATTTCTACGTAATGTTTATGCAGGCTCTTGGTATCTTAGGCAAGGTTGTTCACAGACTTCTTGGACATGCTTGAGATCCTCCTTCGCGAGATACGATCACCAAACTCAGGAGTCTGTGACTAACGTAGATTATCAATCCAAAGCACGAAACCCCCATTGGCTTATCGTCTACATGTCTGGACTCCTCGTGGCCTGTAACATCCATTCTGCATGGTCCATATTGATGGCATTTGCCAAGTCCATGATTTGGTCGGCGGAAAGAATGCCCCCAAATCCATCCCCTCCAAAAGCAATCCCAGGCAGTGGGTCAACCAGCTCCCCCTGCGCCAACGCCGGGTCCAGAGGTGGCATTGCAGTATGCACCGCGGATGCCTCGGCGCAAATTTGGGGCTGCGTATCAGCCTTATCACCCGACGTGGGCCGGTTGTCTTGTGAGACATCCGAGAGGAGCTGGTCCAGCTGTTGCAGCTCGGGGCGCATCAGTTTCGCTATTCTGTTGCCGTTGGCGACGATTTCGTCAAAGACGGAATATGCTTTTTGTAGCATTAGATTTTGATTTGGCGCTGGCCCAGTGGCGATCGCAGGCGCCAGCAAAATGTTTGTAGTAGATATGGAGAGTGCCTCGAGGTCAAATATGAGGAACGTTTCTTCCGTAGGTCAGTAAGCATATTTAGTCCCTGTGTAGAAGTCCTTACCTAGAAGCTCTTGATGTTGCAGGCACTCTAGAATCCGAATGATTTGAAAACAAGAGTCCAGGCACATCTGTACGAGCCCCTGGACTGTCGGTGACGGAGGAGAAAGGTCCCCGCTGGACTTCCCTCGATCCAACCGAAGCTTCAGCAGACAAAACAACAAAGGCCTCGTGGCAAGGATGATGCACTGAGGAGTATCAGAAATGAACCTCAGTAACGGACAAGAACACATGGGCCCGAAGTCAATGCACGTACCTGGTGATAGAGCAGATGTATATGAGCAGATTTCCTAGAAATTCCTGTAGCTGCATCGTCGAGAACAAGAGGAAAGTCTCGCTGGAGTGTGTCGGTAAGCTCTGCAATTCCCGGCAATGCTTCCTTGGTTCGCATAAGAAACTTGCCATCCAGCCGCCCGTCCGGACCGTAGATTGCTATGGAGGAGGCGCGTCAGTCATGAGTAGAAAGGCCAAGATTACGAGCCTCCGCCTACATTTATTCACACGAGAAATGACTCGGGATAATTTAACACGCATGGCAAGGGCGCTGGCGAGGCCAGGATCGTCGAGAGATGTCGGCAAGGGCGTACCGATGTCCTCGCTATTGACGGACGGAGCCAGTCCTTGCCACGACGTCATTTCAAGTTCGCAATCGAGAACATAAACGGTCGCCCATATCTTTTGATATCTTTGAGCAACGTCTTGGCCGACTTGGTGGGGGTCCACATACCCGTGCATGCCATTGCACATGGCCAGCCTTATGGCCTGGCCAATCTGCCACCGGGGTCAGCTCCTGCAACCATCAAAACAAGACGGAGACTCACATAGTTGTATGCTGAGATCCTGTAGTCGAGACAGTGGATATACAGCGCCAAACAACTTAGAATTTCCACCGACATCATGGGCTCTCTCGACAAGGTTACTGTGCTGGGCAGCAGCTCCAGGGCTCGGGTGAAAAGCTCCACACCCGGCGGTCGCCTACCATGGCACCTTCTTGAGACAAATGCTTTCCCAAAAGCGAGTAAGAGAAGGAACTGAATGTACCAAAGCCTCTCCTTCCTCGTGCTTGGTGTGGCTCGTGGTGATTGCGAGTAGAAAGCATCCAAGTACCCCATAAACTCCTGTTCGTCATATAGATGAAAGAGGTGGCAGCAGTGGAATTTGACGACATGGATTAAGTGGATAGCGTATTCTTTGGTGGGAATTGATACGGTGGCTTTGGAGATACCGTTGGAGTTGGGCTCATCCGCCGGCCCGTCGCCATCGCAATCGACGCTATAGGTTTCGCCGTCAAATATCAAACCTGGGGAGGGGACCTCGCTTTGGTGCACGTATTCGTACGTCATGTTGAGGATTCGTCTTGTGAAGGACCAGTTGGAAGATACTCCGAGATAGTCTATACTAGTAACTCATACATTACAAGGTCAGGAAAGTTTAGGACACCAAAAAGAAGATAAGCCCGAGGCCATCATGTCACATCGATCAAACGCACATTTTCTCCCACTGTCTGAGGTCACGAACATGGACTGCCCAGTGGACAAAGGATTGGTCAAGGCGTTCCATTCAGGAGCCTCGGGCTCTTCCTGGGACGTGCTGCCACATGTCGGCGCCAGGGGTGTTATATCTGTCTAGTCAGCCCCTCACCTTTTGCCACGACAGAGCCCAGGAGACAGAGTGAGGTCGTTAAGGAACATGGAAACAGATTCTTAAAACTGAATGTCAAACTATGTCAGCGCCCGAAGGAAAAGCCCACAACACAGGCAATACCCGCATGCTGGAGACTTGGTGTGGTCAGGCATTCGGGCCCCGGAGTTCCGGGCCCGGGAATATGAAAACTACGCAGCCTCCTTTAAGAAGCCCCAAAAAGGGTATGAGCGTTCGGGACCCGGAGACCCGCGCCCCGGCCACGTCGATGCCAAATGTTGAGACAGTGGGCCCGACTGATTTGATCATCAAAACACGCAACACGCCGATGACTCTTCCGGCGAGAAATAGCGGCCCTGGAATTCCAGCCTCGTATCCGGGAGTGCCCAGTTGTCGGCTCCGCTGCTCTGAGCCGGCCCGTTCCATCCTTCAAAACATGTCCCTACTCCCTTCGATACAATCTTATTGGCCGGGCACCACACAACTGCCCGCCAACCTTCTTTCCCCGGTGTGAAGGACAATCAACATGGGATTCAAAGTCGTCATCGTCGGGGGCAGCGTATCGGGCCTGTCCTTGGCCAACATGCTTGAGAAGTCCAACATCGAGTATGTTCTTCTTGAGGCGCACCCAGAGATCGCCCCCCAACTCGGCGCGAGCATGGGTCTCCTCCCCTTTGGCCTGCGCATTCTCGATCAGCTGGGCTGTTATGACCGAATCCGGGAAATGGCTGGGGACTGTTATTACCAACCAAGCCTTCGCCTCTTCGATGGGAGGATCCTGAATTGAAAAAAAGCCTGTGAGCTTTTCCGCACAGCTGGAGCACAGGTAAACCACGGCTGCTTTTGAATTAGGGGCCACTGGTCGAATTTGGATATGCTGATTCGGGTGTTGCAGAACCGGCTATCCCCAGATCTTTATCGACCGGCAGATGCTCCTGCAGGTTCTCTACGACAACCTCCATTTTAAAGACAGAGTCTTGACACGTAAACGCGTTATCCGTGTGGACACAGTCGAAGGTTGTGTACACGTTCAGACCGAAGATGGCTCTAGATACGTAGGAGACGTTGTTGCTGCCGACGGTGTCCATAGCGCAGTCAGAAAAGAAATGAGGCGGAATGGCCTCGAATCAGATCCTGAACTATTTCAGGCCGGCAAGGACGATGGTTCGTAATAATCCCGAAATCGTTTCTATGAAATGGCTGCTGATTTTTCTTCTACATGGCTGGCATCCGATTCAATATGCGTCTTCGGCATATCCAAACGTCCCGAATCACTTCCTACGACTGCTCTGCAGATCAACGCATTCTTCGATGGCCGGAATTACATGATGCTCTCGGCACCACAAAACCGGCTGTACTGGTTTCTATTCAAAGACATGAGGTTGGCCTCGGGCAGTGATATTCCCAGGTTCACAAAGGATGACGAGGCCATCCTCACAAAGGGACATTTTAGTGATCAAGTCACCGAATCCACAACATTTGGTGACGTCTACAGGAACCGTCTGCAGACCGCACTCGTCCCCCTCGAGGAGCATGTCTTCCAGCGGTGGCATCTCCGGAGAACGATCTGCATTGGAGATGCTGCGCACAAGGTATTTCTGCCAGCCCCCCTGCCCCAATACCAGCCTCGGCTCATAGTGTTGAAAACCAACGTTGCGCACAGGTCCACCCCAACACCGCCCACGGCGCGACAGAGACCGCAAACCGTCCTCGTGAACGCCCTCGTGCGGAGACTGGACCGGAGCCCCACGCTGCACGAGGACGACATCGGGGCCGTCTTCGCCGAGGTGCAGGCGCGCCGCTTCGCCCGCGCCGCGAGCAGCCTCGAGCAGGGCCGCCGGACGTCGTCGGTCTCCATGAGGGACACGCTCCCCTCCAGGCTCTTCGTGCACTGCCTGCTCGCCTGGTTTCGGCGACCGCGTAATCATGTGGCTCGCAGTCAGGCATGCCGAGACCGGCCCCGTCGTCGAGGGGCTGCCCCTGCCCAGCCGGCACGGCGTCACTCTGCCACACGCTGGTGCCGTAGGGAAACCCCGCGGCGGGAAGGTTCTATGGGGACTCGGGGCGGTTGGGGCGGCTCTTGTTGCGGTGCTTCTATACTCCAGTGGAAGTCGTGGATGGCCGGGTTCTCTTGCGATGCTGTTTAGAGGGCAAACCTCATCTATCTATGAGGCAGTGCGGAAGGGTTGATCCTTCTTAACCTTTTTTTTTTTTTTGTTGTGTGTGTCGCGTTAGATTAGACAAGATACCTTCGCTTTCCTCATAGATGCCTATGTCAATGAAAATGGATGCTTTCAGTCCTCCAGGTCATCGTCTTCCTCTTTATCCCAGAATGCAGCTTGAAAGCCATGCATGACCTTGATATTCTACTGCAGATGCTTTATGCCGGTCCCCGCGAATCACGTCGCCGGCTCCTCCTCGGTAGGAAAGTCATGAGAGAACGTCTGGAACGACTCCATCAGAGCCTGGTTGCTGTAGAACCACTCCTCCAGCCGCGCCCCGTGGCTCATGCGCATCATGGGATTCATCAACATCGGAGGCGCGTGCTCCTCAGAAGTAGCACTGACGCCTCCGACACCCACGCCCTGCACGAGGTTCCCGCCCAGGTCGTGAGCGAGTCCCTGCCTGTGTTGGTCACCGCCGCTGCTCTCCCCCGGGGACTGCGCGCGCAATAGTCTCAAGTACATGCCCCTCTCTTCGGTGGCCCGTGGCTGGCCGCCACCGTACCCGGAGGACAGTTCGACGTAGCGGGCCGCGGCGTCGTGCAGGACCTGGAAGAGGCGGTGCAATTTGGCTGCGGCGTCTGAAGAGGCGGCAGCGGGCTGGATGGAAGTGAAAAAGGCCCCGATGCGGTCGAGGTCTGCTCTGTCCTGGGTTTCGATTACTTGGCAGAAGACCACGATGAGGGGGATGAACGGGGCGAAGAGGAGGGTCCTGTTCCGTCAACATCATTTCGAGGTACAGAGATTAGTCGAGCTGGAGTTACATACCAGTGGACATAGTTTGGTAGAAAGTCTTAACTGCTCTTTTCTATGATCGTCATGCAGTCCTGGTGTCTGTGTAGGGTAGCCCTAGCGGCCTCAGTGCAGCTGGGACTGAATGTTGTCGGAGCACCGGCCGGTTGCGGAGCCGCTCGGAGGACCAGAGTAAGCAGCGAGAGCCGGAGGATCTCGTCTGAGGTGGCGAAGAAGTCCATCAGATCCTTTCCGGCATTTTCTTTTGAGGTCTTTATCCATTTTTTCTAGAAGGAAAATAAATCAGACAAGTGAGGTCTATGGAGACTTGGGCCTTCTACCTACGTGAGTCTCTTTTATGGCATCCTCCAACGTGCGTAGGTTGTCTACGAGGAACTGAGCCCGTGCTTGCCTGACGTGGTCGGGTTGGGTGACAGCTTCGGGGCTATACAGTAGTTGATATATGTTCCCTTGGCAACGCGCAGATTCGGCCCAGAGCACGTAATAAGCCATGGCTGGCTCCTTGCAGGGGTCGTTGGTTGAAGGTCGATGCGTTGTGATGTCCCAGTCAGGAATCGTGGACGCCCGGCCAAGACGGAGAGATAGACTCTTGCCGAGGAAGTAATTGGTCCAAAACTGTTGGCTGGGTCACGTATTGCAATACGACGTTTGGTTGGTGTAGTGGTTGATCGTTGTTGACTATGGAAGGAAGGAAGGCAGAAGGCCTGACTGTGCTAGCTATTTTATATACAGCGCTAGGGCTGCTGCCTGCCGGGCATCCTAACGGGTCAAAGCTGCCTAATCCCAAACAATCCTCCATACAAACGACACTCATTATTCCCACACTAGCAGTCTCTGTTTTGTAAGTGCATACCTCTTTTAAAAAGTATAAAAGAAAGGAAGATATTAAGTTAAATTAAACTTAAGGTTAAAAGGCAATTAATTAATTGCATATGTAAGTTAAATTGCAAGTATACTATTATTTTGCTGCGCTATATTATTATAAAAGGCAAGTATATAAAAAGGCCTGGGTTATCATTAAGGGATTGGAGGTTAATTAGTTCATTAAAGTATGTGATTAATAGAAAGAGATTAATTAAGTATGTATATATATTAAAATATCTTAATTATGTAAAGTTAAAAAGCTTAAAAGGTTGCAATTGCCATATAAACGTTTCATTTACAATGCATTTTATGAACTCATGCTTTCATTATCTATGGCGCCTAAGTTAAATAAGGACTAAACCGGACCTTTAAACTGCTAACGTAATTATTTAATTTTTAAATAATTAAAATTTCCCCGTTTTAGCTTAGCCTAAGCTTTGCTATGCCTAATGCCGCTTATTAAATAAAGAAATCAAGAAGTATAATTAAAGGATGGGTTGAAATAAAGGTTAATAAGTTATAAGGATTAGCAAATAAGGTGTTTAAATAAAGGAAAAGTGGGGTGCAGGATAAAGAATATTAATTAAGTTAATAAATAGCAACACTCTTAATTTTAATATGCAGGTATTAAATCATGAAATTCAACTAGGGACGCCCATTAAACATAAGCTGGCAACTTAAATACCCATGGGATAATGGTAACCCTTATTACCTAAACCCTTAATATATAAGCACTACTATAAAAATCTTAAATACAAGGTTTGCCCTTTGGGAGGAATATAATCTAAAGTTAGCCAACTGCATCGCATTATAAGGTAATTCATAGATAACTAATAAATATAAACTAAACTTTTATACTTTTACTATGCATTGCCTCTAATTAGAAAAGTTATCTTATTATCCCTTATTAAAAACCTTTAGCAATCTTTTATCTTTATAATTACATAATACGCATACTTAAGTTAATCGCGCTAATATTAATATAACAACCCCATAATATATAGTGTAATAATAATATCCAGGGTTATATTAACGCAATCTGCTAATAAGTTATCAAACCATGCTCTGGCGATTTAAGTTTAAGCCCCAATATATTATGGTTTTCTTAACTTTTTACTATATTTAAATAATTACCTTATCTTCTTAACCGCAATCTATATAGCCCTATACCTTAATTATAATATTATTTATACTTATAAAACGCTAGAAAGTGCTATTAAGGGCACTCTTTATAAAAGCATTAGCTAGGTTGCAATCCCTAGCAATTTAATAAATCTTAAAGATCTTACGCTTCTTATATAACTATTAAAGAGCCATAACGTTAATTATAAGGCGCTTCTCTTTTATTATGCCAAGCTTAATTAAATACTTATATAAGGAGTATAAGTTAATACATACCATAAAAGGAATTATTATAATATCCAAACATATAGTAATTTAATATAAAGTAGCCGCCAGCACTATAGCCATATTAAAGCCATTAACCATGCTATAAATCTTTAAAGCCAAAACGCTTTAAGTTACTCTCTAGCACTTTATTAAGAACCAATAAATAATATTGCCTTTAATATTCCACTTAAAAGCCTATTAAATTTATATTTCATTTATAAATGCAATAATAAAGCCAATTTATAAGCTAAGGTCCTTATTATTAGCAAACAAGCTATTAACAAAGACTATTAATTTAGCTTAAGATAAATTTAAGGGTACATATTAAAGTCCACGCTCCAGGTTATCGGCTTGCCATTACAGCCGGCAATTCAGCCTATCGCAATCCTTATGGAAAGGCTTCTAAATCTAAGCTACCATTAACAAGTTAAACGCTGCCTTAAGTTAATAAATAAAAGCGAAATATACTCCTTATATACATTGCTCTATATATTGTTAAGCATAATCATCAGCCTTGCTATCAATAGGCATAATCTTCTCACCTTAGCCCTTTTAATGGAAATATAAAGTACCTTTATTAAAAATGCTTATAGTTATGCTATTAAAAACAAGTAACTTATTAGGGGTAAATATCTCTTTTAGCTTGCATTAAATATTTACCTCTTTAATCTTTTATTCTTCCAGCTTTAAAAATACTAAAGTATTAAGGAATAAAGTATTATTAATCTACATAGCAATAACAGCAAAAACATCCTTTCCCTAATCCGCAATTAAAAGGCATGGGTTATATACCAAAACAATCATACCCAAATTATTATAATAAAACTTATAATAGGTTGCCTATTAATATATATTAAATTTAGCAATATTATAAAGCAATTTAATAACTTACATAATAATCCTAAGAGGGTATTTATCTTAAATCTTAAGGGGTAAGTAATATAAAATAGGTTGCTTAAGTTTAAACTTTAACTAAGAATATGCTTAAGTAATATCTTAAAGTTTTAATTAAAAGCCTTATGCTAAAAAGAATAAGGCTAAAGCAATTAAAAGCCTTTAGCTAGCTCTTTAAATAGTTAAAAACTATATAAAGATATTATACTTATCCTTATCATTACATTTAGCAATAACAAGCCATAATTTCTTATATAGCTTTTCAATCTTGCCCTTAATTTTACAAACAATATATAACTTAAAGAGCTAAATACCTTTATATATCTTAAAATTAAAGCGTTTAAAGTAAAAAACGCCGTTATCAATTAACTCCATAATTTTCTTATAATTAAACTCCTTAAACGGGTTACCTGGGATATTAATTACATTATTATATTAAAGCTTTAAAGAGAAATTATAGTTCTTAACCTCTCGCTAAGTAAAATACATCTCTTTTAGCTTATTCTTTAATCCCTTAGGCCGTCCATATTATTAAGGTTATAATGGTTTTAATATTACCAGAACTAAATTTAATTTAAATTAAACAAGCTTATTAAAAGCATTATTTAAGTTAAAAACCAGCTAAACATTATCTTTATCATTCTTATCCTAATAATATAGCTAAACTAATATTAATTAAAAGATTATTAAGCTATTTAAAAAATCCAATATAAGGTTATATTTATTAATGCTAAGCAACTTATATAATCCTTGCCAACCATGCTTCTCTTACTATACTTACACATTACTTTATAGTAAAAGACCCAATACTTTTATAATATTTAGGTTATTATAAGTATTTAAAGCTATATTAACTTACCGTTTAATACAAACCTTATATAGCTCTCTTATAGCTTTTTAAACAACCGCTGCTCTCTTAAGAGTTAAGAAAATTAATGCAAAGTCTTTTATAAATCTTAAATATATGCTAAAGATAAAGAGTATTAAAATAATACCATTAGGGCTAACTATATTATTTACTACCTTAATAGCTATTTATAAAATAGCTTCCTTAATATAAGTCCCTAAGAGTTTAGCATAAAGAATATTAAAAGCTTATTAAAGCAAAGCATAATACCTTTCAACCTTATCAACAAACCAATATACCTCTATTAGCACTTACTTATAAGTAATGCCTATAATTCATGCAATGCTTTGGAATTCTGCTAAGGCAAAGTTAGTTTTAGCATTATAAACAATATAATTAAAAGGTTTTAAATAGGTATTTATTTAGCACTACTAAATAGCCTTTTATATATCCTTTATAAAAAGAAAGATAAGAAATCGCCTGGCTTAAAAAGAAGTTGCTAAATTAATAACTTGCAAAACGGGCAAACTAAGCAAATATATAATATTTATAATAATCTCATAGTTAAAGTTAACATCATTCTAAAGGTTAAACTTAAAATATTATAATGCCATAAAATAAAGTTAATAATAATAACAAAATTTAAAAATTGCTTTTAAAATAAAAAGATTAATATTACCATAACTAGCACTAACAAAAAGGCGCGAAAAACAATTAACTAAAAGATATTTAAACCTATGGTAAAATCGCCAAAGCTTTATTTCTATTAGGAACATTGCTAGCATACTATTACTTCCTATATTAAGGAAAATCCATAAATATTCTCACTTTTAAGTAATTAAGAAAGTCTTTTTTAGGTAACCATCTTTCTATTAAACCACCTTATTAATAATATTCTAAAAAAAGAGAGAGTTCTTATTTATATCCTAAATATAAAGAAAAAAGAAAATAGGCTTATCCATAACATAAAATATTAATAGTTCTGCTAAAGTATTAACTTATATTACATTAAATAACTTAATAAATAAGCCTAAGCTAAATTATACTTATACTTTACTAGCTTATATAATATCTAAATATATAGAAGATATTTAATATTGCAAAGCTTAAAATTGCTTATATCCAACTATTAAAAACATTGCTGTACCTATATTTAGCATAATACCTTAATATTGCTAATAAGAATATTAATCTTAAATAATAAATATCTCTGCTATTAAGCAATCTTTAAAGTTAATATAAATATTAAAGCCACCTATATTATTAAAGAAATTATAAAGAAAGGCTTAATTTATTAAAAAGGTATAATAAATACGCCCCTTCTTGCCATTATTAACAATTAAAATTATTATAATGCTAGCAGCTTTAAAGTTAAAACCTTTAAAGTTAATAAGGAATATATTAAACTTATTATTATTAATTTATTATTTAATATCTTTATATATATAAATATATATAGCTTTAGCATATTATTAATCTTTAAGTAAGTAATTTATTAACTAATATTCCTCTTTATAGCATATAAAATACTTCTTCTTTCTGCGTTATATATTACCACCATTACCTTTACTAAGCCAATATCCGCCACTATAGCTACCTTTATAAAGTCCTTTACTATAATTACCGCCTTTAAACTAATAGGGCTGGCTTAAATAAAAATTAAATTAAAAGCCGTTACCCTTAAAAGAAAATTAAAGATACCTTAAATATTAATTATTATTATTATACTGCCTATTAAGATAGTATTGCTTTTTAATATTTATAATAACTAAATCATTATTATTTTAATTATTATAATTATTAATATAGCCTTATTTATAAGCTTATTAATCATTTTCTATAACTATATATTATAATATAAGGTTTTAAGCCTTTAATGCCTTAATATATTATTATAAGATAAAGTAAAGTTACTTAATATCCACTAGCGCTATTAAGATAGTATAATGAAATTTAGGAATGCCTTATACCGCTTGCAAAATTATATCTTATAAAGAGTTATTTCTATAAATAATATACCTAAGTGCTTTATAATAAAGCTGCATCTTATTAATAAGTATTTAAAGAATATTTATGTAACTCTTATTTAGGTTTCTCTATTAAAGAGTAAAAAAAGTTAAAATATTTTAATTTATAAAATAATTATAATGATTATTATTTATATTAAAGCGGTTTTTAAGTTTCTTATATGCTTAAGTAAATAAGTCCTTTTAGTTAATAACTTAAATATAATATATTTTTGCTAATCCCTTAAATATATATAAAAGAATTGCCTTAAACTATTAAGGCTAAATTTATAAATTACCGCAAGCCTTATAAAAAAAGAGGATTTTATTATTAAGAATATTATATAATTCTTTAATAAATATCTTATCTTTATAATAATATTTACTTAAATTAGCTGCCATATTTAAGTTAAGTAGGAAATTCTTTATTTTTATTAAAGGTAAGAGGGTATAATAATTATATGCTATATGGAAGTTATTAGCTAAAGGAAGGTTGCTGCCTTCCCTTAATAGATTAGGAGGTCTTAAAGGGCTACTACCGCCTTCGCCGCCACCATTAAATAGGCTAAGCAATCTAAGTAATTTAGAATTAAGAGAATCATTATTAGCGAGTAGTTCCTTATCTTCTATTAATATATAATCAAAGTTAGGGATAATATAAATACCTAAATTATAATCTTAAATTTAATTAATCTTAGATATAATGCAATATTCTTGCTTTTAATTTACTAGCCATTTAAGATAGTTTAATGCTTTAAGGATATATATAAATCCCCTTAAAGTATTCACTCCCTAAATATAAATACCCTTAACTTAAAAAGTCTTCTTAATAATATGCAGCAAGTCTTTATTAACTTACATAAATATTAGCTTAGTTTAGCCATAAAAGTCCTCAATAAACGCCTTATATGCCTTATTACTTAATATATATACTATAGCTTAAATTCAGCCCTAAACATAGATATTTAAATATTATTTACTGCTAAAAAATCCCAGGGGATTTATCCATACCAAGGGATTAAGTATCTTAACAATGCTTTTAAGTATAAAAGTATAATTCATTATAATTAATATTAATAAACCATTTTAGCTAGTAGCATTGCTTATTATATTTATTATCTTATTATTTTAATAAAGTAATAATAAAGGTATATTTAATTTAAGAAAGAAAATAATGAAAAGGGGAAATAGGTAATATTAAAGGAAAATAAAGAAGTTAAGGGTTACTTTTATAACTTAGCTATTAAAAGGCAGATTGGTTCCTTTCTTTATATTTATTTATATAATAAAATATAAGTAAATATATTATTAATAAAAATAAATATTAATTTAGTTCTTTTAATTATAGCTATTAAATTTAAAAGTTGTTATTAAGGTTATTTAAGGCGTAATAAATACGTATATATTAAGGGTAGGGAAGTTTGTTGTAGTTTCTTGCTGTAATAACTACCTCTTTATATATTAGGTATTATCATTATTATAGATTACGCTATGCAGATTTACAACGTTAATAATGCTAATTAGCATAACCGGAAGGTTATTTCTTTAAGCCTTGCTAATTTATGGTTGCCCTTGCAACTACTAATTAGTATTAGCTAAGTTACATATTGCAATATAACATTTAGTTAGTGTAATGATTGATTGTTATTAACTATGGAAGAAAGGAAGGCAAAAGGCCTGATTATACTAGCTATTTTGTATGCAGCGCCAGGGCTGCTGCCTGCCGGGCATCCTAACGGGTCAAAGCTGCCTAGTCCCAAACAGTCCTCCATACAAACGACACCCATTATTCCCACAAAAACAGAAATTTCTTGAACTTGGCGTCGTCACTATTATCGGTATCGGGCATCCTGTGATGATTCAGTGTCTGGCATAGCTCTGATGCCTTGTTCGACAGTGCCCAGGAGAGGTGCCGGTTTGAGAGCTCGATTGCATGCCAGGCCTGTAAATTGATCAACAACCGATACTGGCCACAAGTTCACGTCAACGTACACCGAACAGAAGAGCCGTTGCTGCGTCTAATGTTGCCGGCAGATGCAGTGGCAGATTGGAAAGTGCCGTCTCAAGGCTCTCGCTACACGTGTGGGCATGGCCTA
Organism: Diaporthe citri; assembly: GCF_014595645.1. Taxonomy (NCBI): domain Eukaryota; kingdom Fungi; phylum Ascomycota; class Sordariomycetes; order Diaporthales; family Diaporthaceae; genus Diaporthe; species Diaporthe citri. Next base: position 5,159,855 of record NW_025064849.1, read on the forward strand.
GATAAGTATCTTTTCCTTCTGCGGAGACATGATGGCTGTAGTCCCCGAAGAGAGAATGAAGACCAGCATTGACGATGATGAAGTCCATCTCGGAGAAAGTCTCCGAGAAGTAGACCTGGAGGCATACGTCCGAGAAGTCCCGCATCAATATGAACTCGTATGTGAAGCCTGTTCCTACTAGGCGCCGACCTGTCCATGAACTCTATCACATCACCAACCACAGTGACACCAGAGAGTACGAGGAGCTCGGCACTCACTTTTTTGCAATGCGAATCAACTCAGCAGCCTTTTTGATAGGGGGCAACTCATAGACTGATAGGCCGGGGCGTTGGATCCGTCGGGCGTGAGGGTATGCCATCTCACTGGCGGCAGTCTGCTCCCTCAAGGTGGAGACAACTTGGGAAAGTGCGTCCAGTGTGTCCCTCATCCCTGACCCAGGGCTTTGGAGGGGAGTGGCACCCGCAACTTGGTGCATGAAGTCACTAGCAAACGCCGAGTGGGCGGCCAACGAGGAGTCCCCAGCAACACCCAGCACGGCAGAAGACGCAGGCTGGATGGTGTGGCTCGACGGAGTCGAAATGGGACGGCGATTCTGTCGATATCTGGGCCCCATCTGATGTCCTCGAGACAGTGAGGGGACTTGCACTGGGTTGTGAAAGTCGGTCATTTTTTAGATCCCGAAGCAGCCCGAGAACCTCCCCCAGACGACGGTCAAGCTGGTCGATCTTTTTCTCACTGGATGCCATGCGATGTTGTCAGTCGTCTGGTCATAGGGATGGAAAGGGGCTCGGGCAAAGATAGCAGCGACCAAAGAGGGCAGAGGGACGCACTACTAGTACTGTGGGGTCACGAGGATCCGGCTGCGTTTTTCTCTGGGCTTCTTGTCGACAAGTGTGCAATCGACTTTGGCGTTCACACAATGAGAACATGGGTACAGTCTATCACAACGGATCTACACGACACCTTGTAAGCACTGAATACCTGAGCAAAGTCTCATCTTGCGGCCACGGCGGCGTCTTGGTGTGGATTAGGCAGAGGGAGCTTTCTGCGTACCTTGCGAACGCGGCAGTTATCACGCTATACACAGGTTAGCTCCCATGTCAGCCCCCATGGCCAGGAAGAATACCGACAGCTGGTCGAATGTGGATGTTGGGGCTTGGCGACGAGGGCTCGAGCCTATCGTCACAGGTTGCAGCAGTCTCCATAGTGGGACAGACGGCCGTCAGGAGCACGACATGACGTGGATGGGTGAGAACTTTGGCCGGCCGCGTCGGGAGTGATATCGTCCGCGCCCGCGATGGGGAGTGGTTTGCGTCGCCGGATGACTCCCGCCGAGGATGTCGGCCATGTGTTGCGACTGAGCGGGCCTGGAGATCCGGGACGCGAGTCGCCTTAGGCTTGTACACCAACCAGCACTGGGAGGAGCCAACAGGCACAGCTGCGGACAGACTATCCTTTCAACATGTCTAGTACGTGTAAATTAGCAGCGACCGCTAGTAACTGGTCTATTTGACGGGGCACGCGCTATATATGCTTCTTCAAGAACGTATAGTAGCCTTCCAGTTCAACATCCTCGTTGAGGTCAAAGACGTGATCCAACCCCTCGGGCCTCTCATACTCCACGACCGCGCCGACATCCCTCAGCGCATCCACGACCTCGTCCGACTGCTCCACGCCAACAAACTTGTCAGCGTCCCCGTGCACGATAAAAGTCGGCAGGAAGCTCCCCCGCCTCCGGATCTGCGGCGCCACAATGAACGTGTCGTCCCCGTCCTGGATGTGCAGCAGCTTCGCCAGGTTGGCCTCCTGCAGCATGTAGAAGTAGAACTTGGCGCGTGGGTCGCCCTCCCAGGCCGTGCGCGTCTGCACCACCGCCTTGGGGTCGAGGTACGGCTCCAGGGCGGCCTTCTCGATGTGGCCCGCCGGGTGGGGCTGCGGGGTGGTGAAGAAGGTGCCCAGCGGGTCGGTGATGGGGTATATCGGCAGCACGACCTTGGGCTTGCCCGGCCCCGTGGCGTACAGGCCGGCCAGGAGTGCCAGGTATCCGCCGGCGGAGCTTCCTGAGACGGCGATGCGCGTCGTGTCCAGCAGGGCGCTATTGTTGCTGCCGGCTGCTGCCAGCTGCTTGGGCAGCTCGGTGGCGCTCCAAGTCAGGCAGTCCTTGACGTCTTCCAGCACATCCCCGACGCTGACCTGGGGGCTGAGGCGGTAGTCGGCGCTGACCAGGGCGTAGCCGTGCTTGGTGACGCCGTTGAGGTGGTGAGGCGCCACGCCGTCACGGTTGCCCTGGAGGAGCCCGCCGCCGTGGAACCAGACTAGGAGGGGCAGTCCCTTGCCGTCGCTGGGCGGGGTTGACGGCAGGTAGAGGTCGAGCTGGATAGGGACCGGGTCTGTCTTGTAGACAAAGGTCTGTTTTTTAGTGGCCATCATGCTGCTTATGTGGTGAGGCTTTTGAGCAGGTTGTTGGTGGAAGGAAGCGTCGAGTCGAGTCGAGAGACGTGCCGGCTTGTGTCATCGACCTTGAGGCTGGCGGGGCATTCTCGGCACTTCGGCTTCTGTGGATTCCGAGGAGTGAAGCCGAAAAAGACCATCTATCTTGTGCAACTCAATGAGCTGCTTGAGAAATTGCAACAGTTTTTTGTAAACCGTTTCGATGTCTCTAATGTTGTTGCACACGTTGTATGCATAAGCATGCGTGGCATGCGAGAGGTGTCACTGAGTGGAGGTAAGCAGGCTCTTGTTTGCAGCCCTCACCTGCACTCCGTTGACTGATGGGACCTCCGCAAACGCTTTCGACCTTCCATTAGTAGTCAGGTGAATGCGTTAAGTGAAATGCATTGCAAAAGTTTTGTTGCAAATTTACTTCTGGAAGTTGGTGGGCTTCTTCAAGTACCTGCACTGCTCGCCCGCAAAACAAAACCTCGTCTTCTTGCCAACCACCACCTTGTCAATCACCTTGCCCACAAACCAAAACATCCTCTCGAGCACATCGCTTGACTGTTTCCTTTTATTCTATTTCAGCTGACTGGCGACTTGCCTCTGTTTAACCACACCCGTATGCACGACGCACTCCCTTACCGTCCCTTCACCATGAGCGACCGAGCTGTGATGGCAGCGCAGGCCTTCCCTCCGGGCATGTCACGCCTCGAGCGTCTCCCTGACGAGCTGAAGCTGAGGGTCGGATACTACCTGATGGTCCCTGGTGCAGCCAAAACCGCAGGAGCGCAACAGTTGCTTGCCGCATTGGGCGACGACATCCACCGCTTCTCTGAATTGCGTCGACGGCGACAAGCAGACATCAATGACATCTTTGTTTCCTGGGACGTCTTGAATGGTTACGAACAGCTCAGTCTCAAGCTCCGTTCCAATGGTCTCAGGTATGACGATTCAATGCTCGCGCTTGCCTCCACAAGCACCAGACTTTGCAATGTCTTTCTCGCCGAGCACTCCAAGAAGTACGGTCCTCAAAACACCCTTTACAGAAGCATTGAGCTGGGAAACGTCAACCTGGTGCGATGCGCAGTCGAATGCGGCGCCGACATCAACAAGACAGGCACCAAGGTACCGTGGAAAACCACTGCGTTGCAGCTTGCAGTCCAGTCAGAGCAGCTTCCCGTTATTCTCTACCTCCTCCGACGCGGAGCTGACAAGGCCGACGAGCTGGTCATGCATGTCTTGGGCGGCAGAGACTATTACGGAAGAATTAACGCAGAAGACGATTACCTGATGTGGGGCCCGGCCAGCTTGAGGAACCACTGCCGTTGCAAACTCCTCCACGCTCTGACGGACGCCACCTTGGGCAGCAGCCAGGCATCCTACATGAGCCACACGGGGCCTCGCCTGCCACGCGTGACCCTGGAGGCACTCGCCCCGAATGGCCGCCACCTTTGGTTCATCCTTCGCACGTGCATGAGGCGCCCCTGGGGGTGCAACTGGAAATGCGACTGCGGCGACCAAGGCGACAGAGACTGCGCCATGCGCCTCATCAGCCTCCTCCGGCGGCACGGGGCGAATTGGATGGCGTGCGGACCCATTGATGACACGCTCCAGGAGAACGCTCTTACGTTCTTTCTCGACGACGATTGGGCTGGATGGGAGCGGATGTACGATCGTCCTCATGTCCGCGGACTTGACTGCGGGCTCGCCGATCTGCGCCGATTCAGAGCCCCTTCTCCCCTTGTCGACGATTCCATCTTCGTCAAACCCTCCGTAGCCGGTGCCATGCACGACACACTGCTGGAAAACGCTGCCTACAGGCGAGATCACTGCCTCCCCTTCCTCGTCGCCATGCTGGAGCACGGCGTCACCGCCGAGCAGGGCGACCTCTCGCACGCAATGGACCTCGCAAGCACACCAGACACCAAACAACTCTCCATCGCCATCGTGGTCGCCCTCCTCCGCGCCGGCACCGACGCCAACGAGCCCGGCTCCATGAAGACGGCCATGCGCCTCGCGTGCATGGAGGCCACCAAGGACGCCGCCGTGGCGTTCGTCACCCTGCTCCTCGAGCACGGCGCCGACCCAGGCACGGACGAGCTGCGGGACGAGATCCAGGGCGCGGCGGAGAAGTGGTGGATCCAGTCGAACTGGCAGTCATCGGGGGTGTTCTGCCGGATCTTGCGTCTTCTCGTGAAGGGCGGTCTCGATGAGCACGTCGCTTGGGAGGTATTCGCTGTCTTGGGCCTGGATCATGGTCTGGTGGCTGAGGGTGGTGGTGGCTCGACCAAGGTGTGAATGCTCACGGTTGCGCGGCGGAGCTCACGGCTGCTTTTGTGCGGCGCTTAGATTGGGTGTGATGCCAGACTCATAATGGCCAGGTTCGACATGTGAAGGGCAGGCGGAGTCTGGGAGTTGTGGACGGGTTCTCAGATACGGGACTCTGCGATGGAGACCAAGGGCGGTCAGCATGATTTCGCTTTCTTCTCGACAGGCTCAATCGGTAAAATCACTCTGAGGAATTACCATCAGTCCGTCCAGATGTCTCCTGCAACAGACAACCCACCGACAATGTGGGAAGAGCTGAGGCTGTCCGAGGGTCATATGCGATCTCCACCAGGCTGTGCCGGCCTCGCGATGGGATGTTTGGCTGGCTGGGAAGACTGGGCGACTTCCGGGAGGAATGATAATTTTGAGAAGCGATCGTCCACGTAGTTCATCAGGGCACAATACCTTGGTAGCACATAAAGTGATGGGAAAATGAAAAACCGTCACTGAAGAAGTCTCCCTGACGGGCTCATCGGGTATGTGATTGTACGAGCCGCATGGTGGGCAAGGAACCATCATACACCAACAGGGTCCACTCTTGTGCTCAACTTGAGCAGAGCTCCTAGTGGTGAGTGACAGGGCCTTGCGCCATGCCACGACGGCTTGTCTCCGAGAACCCGTCAAAGCAGTAGTAAATAGATGGATGTATCAAGCAGCACTGGTCAGCCCGCTATGCCTGCAAGTAACACTTCAACTTTGCGTTGACGCGAGCGCCACTGAGAACCTGGAAAATAAAACACGACATAGCAATGTATTGCCGAATCAATTTGAACAAAACAGCGGCCAGAACGCGATCGAAATGAGATGTCATCGCACAAGGTTTGCCGATCTTCGACGGTAATTAGCTAAAGCCCAGCCCTGCAGGTGGCGACTTGATCAACAACCACGCACGCACACGCAAGCAAACCTCAGAGTTCGTCTTGAGTTTAACAACCCGGCGACGCGTGGCTGGAAATGTTGATCTGCCGCCCCGGACTTCAACATGGCTTCTTTCCACCCGAGTGTCTGGCGCGGCTTGTCAGGCACGAACAGGTCTAAGGGTTTTCTTCTGTGACGATCTCCCGTCTGACAGGTGGCGAGTTCCTGGATTTGGCAGTGACAATCTCAAATGATGGCGAGGCGTACTCATACGTTCAAATTGGACGACACCCCACAGACATGACCGGACTACATCCGCCCTCATCTTTCCTGTGGTAGAGGAGCCCAATTGATGACATGCAATACGCAGCACACCCAGACCCAGTGATTGCGGGTTCTTGTGGTTCACAGCAAGAACGCAGCAAGATATAAGTACTCAAGCTACGAACAACAGCACGTGAGCCCAAGGCAAACCCAATTCCACCCGCCTGCAACTTTGACGCCATGCGAGATCAATCAGCTCTCATAACCACATTTTCCAACAATCCGATATTGAACAGGCGCAAGTCCAACACCAGACCGAGAAATTCAGCCATCCAGGTCACGTGGTGACCCAAGACCCGAACAAGGGGGGAAACTAATCTTCCTTGTACCCGCTCGACCAGCGGCGGCAAGCAACGTTACGTTACACAAGCGGCGCGGCATCCATCAAACTAACCAACTAGCTAACTAAGCCCCCCCAGTCCCATCATCAAGCATCATCTGAAGGGGCAAGGGGCAGAAATAGCATTGACAGCCACAACCGCGCCAAAATACTATTCAGCCTAGCGCCTCCCGCGATTTACTGTAGCGGCTTCGTTGAAGAAGTGGCGAAAACGAAATTGTAGACAGGGGAAACGATCAAAGAACAACACTGTATGTGGTCTGGGGTAGGATAGCGCCTACACACAGAACAGTCAGAACTGTCACAGCTAAGCGGCCGGGGGGTTGAAGGGGTCCAACGCCACCCGACGCCCGCCCTGCGCGCCAAGGGGACGGACGCGGTGGTCAGCCTGCCAGCCAGGTGCCAGCCTACTGTAATGCAATCCTGCCGCGGCTCGTCTCAATTGTACACAAACTCACGCAGTAATACCCAGCCTTATTAGGTGATAAGCCCTATTCCTGTCGCTGCACGGGTAGGTGGGTTGGGTTACATATGTCAAGGGGGGAGGGAGCACAGCAAGGGAGGGAGGGGTGTTGCAGCACAGCCTGTGTGTGCAGAGTGAGTGTCACACCGCAGGCAGGGCTCTTCCAAATACCATTATTCTGCACGGCGGCACGAATAGCGGTGTGCCCGGGACGTGCCCTGGCTGACCATTGCTGCTGCGAGGCGGATTGAGATGCTGTAACGCATTGTGCATTGTGCAGCTTCGCGGCAGGAGCAGCAGGGGGGGTTGGTGCTTGGGGGTGCGTATTTCAGGGTGGGGGGTCTTAGGGATTTGAGACGGGGGGGCAGGCGGGTGGGTGAATTGAGGAATTGGGAATAGGCTTGCCCAATCGGACTTTTTTTGACGTAGAGGGTAAGCAGGACGTTTTGCTCCTGGTCGCCACTCGTAGAGAGTGCGTTGGCAAAGCAGAGGAAAGGTGCACCTCGATGATGCTGCGACAAAAAAAAAAAGTGTGAATTGGCCGAGGAGGCACAATCCTTGACGTGCCCTGCCACGGCACTGGTGCGGATTTTCCCAAGAGGAACGATCTGGAGGGATGGGAATCTCGGGGAAAGTCGATGCGGGTTAGTGAGAATCCACATACGAGCGGAACTAGGACGCAAACAGTTCGTTTCATGTTCGGGGAGACGGCGACGCTAGGGAAGGGAAAGTAAGAGAAAGAGCCCAAGGTTGCTTGGACCCTGGATTGGGTCGCCCATACGGGCCCTAGTGCAGAATTGATGAAGGGGGAGGAAATAAAGAGTTGGTGGCCCGTGGTACCGTCTTGTGTAATTCCTCCAGTGGGAAATTTTACAATTCTGGATCTGAAGCTGGAATGTGCAACGGGCCCAAATCAAGATGAGACGTGGCCTCGAAACGAGCAAGAGTGAAATCACTTGACACTAGGGATTCGACGGGATCGGGATTTGAGTGGGTGCTTTGAATTGAATTCTCCGTCTTGGCCGTCTAATTGAGTGCGGAAAGACCACTCCACGAACGGGGCCTGGCAGTATTTCTCAGATTTCAGATCTCAGGTTTACGCGTACTTGCCGCTAGAGGAGGGGGGGCAGGCAGGAGAGAAGGGGGGGGCTCCGAGCAGTGGGGTCTCGATTGAAACGAAATGAGATGTACAGGTACGAAGATCATTAGCGCCAGAGGGTCTGAAGCCAGCGACGGGAAAAGTGGAGCAAGCGAGCAGGGTGCCGTCGAGGGCGGAGCACGGCCACGGCGCCAACTGCGTCATTGTGCAGCAAGGGTTATTTCAACGACACACCCACCGCAGCAGCAGCGGCAGCGAGGTCAAGATGACAGGAGGGCATCATCAGCCAGCCTGCCCGCAGCGAAGTCAGAGATTTTGCAATGACGATGTCACATTGGTGACGGGATCAGGTCATTGGACTTGGAAATACGCGCGGGGTGGCAGAATTGATGACACTGCGTCAATTTCGTCGCGGTGGGCTCGGTGAATATGTGGTGGAGTCCCCATATCGGGGTTTAATAACGCATCTCTGCTGCCCCGTCCGCACCTGGTGTTGCGAAGGCCAGGAGCCAGGAAGGCGCATTGAGAAGCAATCTTGCGGCCGGCTCCTCTCTGAATCCTGCAATTTTGGGTGTGTGCCTGTCAGCCTGGGTATTTCTGTTCGCTTTTTGGTAACTGTTTCGTGGAAGGAAGAGGGAAGGCTGTGGTTTTCTGCGGGCTGCGATGCACGCACGTACTGTAGATACACACAAGGCTCCAGTGCAGCACGTACATACATACAATATAGCATGTGCGTACATGGATGGCAGTGTGGATAAGGATAAGGATAAGAATAAGTGAGGAAGCGAGCAAAGGACAAGATGCCCGGCTCCGCGACAGTCGCGGGCTGCTTGCACTGCAGGCACTGCTGGCACTGCGGAAAGCTGGGACGGCTTGCTGCAACCGCAACCGCAAGTGCCAGGACGAGCAGGACCCTGACGATCCCGCAGGCGTGGGCTGCGATGGCACTTCTCGTTTCGGATTGGGGCGTTGCCGCATCGCGCAACGATTTGCCATCTTATTTTCATTTAGCTTTGTTAGCTGCCCCACGCACTCACGGCTTCCTCCTTGCGGTCCTCCAGCCATCGGTCTTGGCGATGCGGAATGAGGAGAGAGGGCTGCCGGGCGAAAAAAGGATGTGGATGCATGATGGCTGGGTGGATGCACGACGGGGGGGGGGTCTGAACCTGGGAGCGTTGGACCGTGGGTGGATGTCGGACTGCAGGCGGTGGAGCGCTCCCCATTGGACCCGACCACTCACGCCTGCCTCTGCTGCCTCTGCTGTCCCTGCCGTCCCGGGACCCCTGCTCCTGCCCCTGCTCCTTCCCCCTCCGCCTACGTCATCGGGCCGTCCATTTGGGCAGGGAGTGTCGTCATCGGGGGGCGTGCGTGGGGAGCCGCGCCAGCGGCCAATCAGAGGGCCGTCTTTGATTCAGCAGCCTCAGCCAACGACCCAGGGAAAACCCGAGCTGGCGCTACCGGTTCCCTGCGACGACGCGACGACACGACGACACTTCCCGCTCACGCTGACACGGCGCAAAAAAACACACTTCCACAGGCCCACAGTCGCGGCTGACAGCTTGCAATCAGCTACCAGCATGCTCGCCGCTGTCTCAGTCCCAGTCTCAGTCTCAATCCCGAAGCCGTCTGCTTCGGCTCCGTGGCGATGACTCGTGGGGGGGGCCTATTTTCAGCAAGCCCTGCTGCTGCCTCGGCTGGTCTCTCCGTCTCCATCTCCGTCTCCGTCCACGAACATGGTGTTCTGTCCTATGTCGGGCTGCTCGGGACGCACGCTGTCAGGAACTATCCACATTCCATGCTGCCAGATCTCGTTTCTCCTTGAACCTGGCTCCAGCAGTCCGGCTGGCGCCACGGTCGACAGCCTTCCCCGCCTCGAGGCCCACTCCGCCCTCCGCGGTAGCCTGTCTAATGGACTACTCTATGTAAAGTAGTCGACACAACCCAACACAGCCTAACACAACCCACCGAAGCTGACTGCGAAGCTGACTGCGAGCCATCTCCCGCGGCGGCAGGCGGGCATCGAGACGTAGCCTGCTCAACCCCGGCCAACCACGTACGCAATGCTGGCACAGCCCCCAGCGTTACATGTGCTGTCCAAAACAAAATCATTCCCGCAAGCCACAGCACCCGCACCCACACGGAGAAGGCGTAGCCGAAAATGCTGGGAGGCTGGGCGCAATCAAATCTATACTGCTGCCTCCTATCGCTCGAACCCCAAGGATACTCAGGACCCAATCGGCCCCTTTGCCCCAGCAGGCCAGCTACGTTTTGCCTCCGTCATCCAACGCTCACGTGTTGGCCGTTTGACTTTCAGCAGCCCAATCATGGCCCAATCATGGCCCCTAGCCCTCCAGCCGGCGTCGCCTCCTTCGCCTCGAGGGTCAGCTTCCTCCCACCACGCTGCCCCCCGGGCCAATCAGCCAGCCAGCCCGCCCCTTTGTCCTCCTTCGGGACCCAAGTTCGTCTCTCCCCTTTGCGAGGCCCACACCTCTTGCAGCGCTGCAGCCTGGTTGCTTCGCCTGCTTGGCTGCTCCGCGCCCGTGCCATCGCACCAATGTGTTATCGAGGCCATTTCCACCCTGGCAGCGATAAACACGCCTGTCCGCCTCGGGAACCCACTGCCGTTGGCCAAGCATGTTTCAAGTTTGCAGGGGCTGCCCCGAGGGGGTGGAGAATGTCACCCTCTTGCTTCGCCGGACCGGCTGCCCACCAACGACATGACATTATCGACCCGGACACACGATGCCTCTTCGGGCCTCCATACCACCAAGCCGACCAACCTCTGCACTCAATTGCTTCCGCGCCTGCGCGGGGCACACGGCCAACAGTTACTGTACAGTATCTCCCTCACTGCGGGACCCGTTCCGTGGTCGCATTGCCACGCACGTCTTGCCTCCTCCTCCTGACCATCATCGTCATCCGCTCCATCCCTCAATTACCCCCCTCCCCCGTGCGGCGCCGGATGCTACGCCGGGCCTCAAGCATGTGCACCACCCAAGCCGTGGTTCGGATCACGTACATGTCAGGGCATTGGTCGAAACCAGCCATCCTAAGCCCCGGGGTCTCTTCCGCCGTTGCTACAGTTCGGGTGCTGCGGTTTTCGGCCATGATCATCGGCCCTAGTCGCCTAGTCGCGCCGAACATCACTAGTGAAGCCGGAGCGGCGACCCCAAAACCCACCTCGCGTCAGTGGCAGCGGTGCCCGGCACAGGCATGGAGCTTTGCTCATGTCTGCTTCCCTGGAGCTTCCTTCATCCGGAGTCGTGGTCCGCTCCACCGACAGATAGGCTGGCAGGCAAGCGCCTGCGTTGGAGTTGGGTTGGCACTTCTTTTCTATATTTGGCGCGGCAGTGCTTGGCCCTCCTTTCATCTGCTGCCATGTTCAGCATGTGGCAGAGCAGTCTTGCCCCGGATGTTTCTGATCTTTCCCCCTTGTACCTGACAATCACTGCTCGGTGTCTCGCTGACATGCTTCCTCCTTCCATGACACTGCCCTGACCGGCAGACCGGTCGCAGGTTTTTCTCCTAGTGCTGAGTAAACCCACATCTCCTCCAGTCATCCCCTCCCACGGGCCCCATCCAAACTGCCGTACCGAAACGTCCATTCTGATACCCATCAGCATCCTTGCCTCTTGTTGGTTCCGCACTCAGCCATTGGCGAGTCACCTTGCCCCCACTCATGTCGTAGTGTGGAGAACTCTTTTCTTCGCCCTGGAAAATTCAGTGCCTCTGGGATCCAACCTGGTAGCCACGTCCTGGGGACACGTGAAAGGCTGATCACGGACAGGGGCACACGCGCGTGCCTGGCAATTTGGCACTGATCAGCAACGCACGAGGAAGCACGGTGACTGCCAGAGCCCCGGGCGACCTTGTGTCTGTTACAGCCATCCGGCGCCTTGCAATGCACCACCTTCTACTCCGCCGGCCGTGGAGTGGAGAGTGTGCTTGAGCATGATTTGATGACCCGGCCGTTCTCTGGTGGGATGTGTCACTTGTCATCTCCCTGACACGTCCTGAATCCGTTGGAAGAGCAGTTGCATCAGGAAAGGGCGGGCAATGGGGCCCGGGGCCGTCCGTGCCTGTCCAAAGCTGACGACAGCATTCCGTGTCCGTACACCTTTCGGGGAAGATTTTGGATGGCGTGCTGGGTCCCGCCCTGCTGCAGCCAACAGCCTCTCTTTCCCTCCCTTCTCTTCCTGTCTTTCTCTCTCTGGGTGTGGGCGTAAATGTGCCTCCCTCCTACCTCCACTCTTTTGTTCCGCGGCAGTGCTGCTGGGAAACAAGTTTGAGTTTTTGACGCGGTCAGGTCATGTCGTTGGCATTGTCATGTGGTTGGCTAGCTGCTTGATCCCTCACAGCCCAATCGACCACAGCGAATTATGGCTGAGGGAACCCGATATTGCAGATCGCTCTGGTCGGACCAGGGTGTTGTTTCATGTCAAACTTAGCCACTTACCCATACAGTGGCTACTACTACCTGCCTACTCGATAGCATGCATAATGAACATCAATTACAATTAAGCCTCGCCTAGTACTCGATCAAGCAAAACCATACGCAGGACGCAGCGCTTAATTTGGTTCCCATCCCGCCGAGCTGGGTGCGATGGGCAGCCCGTGACCTGCCAATGCGATGTGGTGCAGCCTAGTGTGATTGTAAGACGGGGCAGACAGGACGAACGGGAATCGCCCTGGCCGCCTGGGGTTGCAATGATAGACATGCCCCTAAGTTTTGGCTGATCGTTCTTTCTATTGGGGAAAGTCAAATTCGGGCGAACCCACACAAATAGAGCCTTAATAAGATCGTCGCCCGGCAGGGCTTGTGAATGGTGTCGATGGGCCATTTGCGGCAATGGGACGAGACGAAAGCCGAAAGGAGACGAGATGATCAACGGTGCCACTTGCTGCTACTGCTACCAACCAAGCCACCCCCGTCCCATGCCTCCTGTTTCCCCCCGATCCCCCATCCAGGTGAACCACGTGCTCCTGTGAGTGTGTCGCTGTCGATCCGCTACACGCCGGGCTCGTGCCATTCGGTCTGTCAGTCAGTCAGTCAGTCAGTCAGTCCGTCTCTATCTGTCCGTCTATCAGTCCCCTCACCTTGTTGCTGATCTGCCCGGTCACATGAGAGAGGTCCCGATTCTTCCATATTGTGGTTTGATGATGGGTGTGGATCGATCTCTGCCGAGGCGCGTCCGAAGTATATTGTTGGGGCGGAAGACTCGTTCCCTGAGCTTTTCTGTCTTTTCCCATGTGCTTGCTGCCTCGCTGTCGGTGTCAGGCAGGCAGGTGGGCAGCTGAGGTGGTGTGATTTTTCCCTTTGAGGCTGGTCAGGTCAGGTCATGTCAGGCTGGCGCGGATGAGATAGGCATAGGATAGAATTTAGGCGGATACGAGAAATTTTGAGTTTTTTTTTTCTTCTTCTTCTTTCCTTTCCTTTGCTGCAGGACTAGAATAGTCTTGGACTTGGCTCGCTCGCGTGTCTTGGGAGTTGCAATGAAAATCCCATTGTCTACGTGGCTCACATGCAATTGAAGATGGTTCGTTCGATTCCAAAGCTGACAAGAAGAAAGTTTCACTCCAAAGCGGCAGTTATCACACACACGCGTCAAGATGCCTTTGTTTTTGTCTTTCCAAGAAGTTTTATTTTGAGATCAAGGCTGTAGAAGAAGCCTCGTCGCAAATCGACTTTCTTTCGCTCAGCTAGTAGTACATTCGAGTGACAAGAGTATTTGTTCTCTTTCCTCTCCCAATATCCCTTAAACCCCCAAAGTTCAAACCGCACAGTTCATCAGTGGGGTGTTTGGGGGTGGGTGGGTAGATAGAACAAAAAGGAAATCATGCGCAACAGATGACCAGGAGAAAAGCACAACACAAGCCCAAAAAGCCGACTCCTTTGACCCCCTCCCCCTCCCTGCCCCTTCCCCGTTCCCGTGCTGGTGGCTCCGTCTCCTTTGACAGAGACATCTAGTTTCCCTTTCCCGGTGTATTTCCGCCTTTCCCAGCCTCCAGTTTCCGTGTAGCGACCGTAAAATACAATAAATGTATATAGTGTAGTAATTAGCGAGCGATTGGTGTGTGTTTTGTTGCTCCAGGTATCGATGTATAAGCGAAAGACATTAGGTGGGTTGTGTGTTGGTTGGTGGTATCAAGCGATAGACATTGAGCAGCGCCGGCTCAGAGATGGGACCAAAACCGTGACCGAAGTTCCCCCGCCCAGTAAACAAACATGATCCTGACACCGAGGCTAATCCGCCAGGCAAAAAAACAAATAGATAAAAACCAAAACAACCATTGAACGCCGTTTCACTCAATGGTATAGGACCCGACCATGTGAGTGTGTTTTGATCCTGGCCTGCCACCGAGGAGGGCCTGGGATCAACATCCACAACAATATTTTGAATCGCATCGCAAAAAGGTGATGTGGCTCCAGGCGGGAAGATAATTGCCCGAAACTGAGGTGGCAAGCGATAGCGACCGATCGAAATTCGAATGTGCTGCTGGTCGAGACTCGGTTGCCGGTTTTAAAACTTGCTCCGTGTGTCGTCGGGCCGACCCTTCGCGCGCCCGCGTTCGCTCGCTCTAGTCGGATGGTGACCGTAGTCTCGAGGCACCCGCCATCCGTGGAATCGAATAAAGCATTGCCGAAAACGACCGAAATTCTCGTTCGAACAACCGGGTATAAGTCTTCTGACCCCAAAACTTTGAAACATGCAACTTTTTGCCGCACCCAGGCTCCATCCCACTCCGGGATGATATGCACGACGCGACCCAGCTCTTAGTAGTTCCTGCCGATGCACCCGTGTCGGCTATGCTCATGACCTGACCAAAAAGGCTGAAAACGAATCATAAAAAAAGGGTATAGACAGCGAATGATGAGAATTAGAAGGTGGTAAATCTATCGGCCCAACTGGCGATGCGTGAACGAAGAAGAGTAAATGAAACCGCTCGTCGACTCGGTCGACGTGAGGCTTCGTGAGGTCGCATATAGTACAGTCGCGGATCTAGTGTCGATTGGGATAGCTCGAGAGCATGTCGTCGTGTTAGAACTTCTAATCGGATTGGTGATCCTCACTGCCGGCGTCAGATCGGGCATCGCCCTTGTGCACCTTGCGATGTCTCCGGAGGTTGGAGACAACTGAGAAATGCCGACCGCAGTTCTCAACTTCACATTTGAAAGCTGCAACCAACGTGTTAATCAACTGATACCAGTTTTCAGCGACAAACGCAACAGCAGGGCTGTACTTACGCTTCTCTCCAGTGTGGCTGTACATGTGTGTTTGCAATGAGCTGGGCCGTGTAAAGCGCTTGTCGCAGACCTTGCACTTGTGCTTCTTCTGGGTGCTGCTGGACACTTTGGAGCTGAATTGCCCCATCATGGACTGTGGTGCCGGGGGCTGGTTAGGCATCAGACCTTGGGGGCGTGGGAGAGTCCTGGAGCCCCCAACGGACTCAATATCGGAGCCAGCTGTCGAGTAGTCGCTGACGCTTCCGTCAACGGATCCGTAGTAGGGGCTGAAGCCTGTCGAAGACACGCTGGAGGACGTCGAATGTGCCGAGGGGAATCCATAAGAGTCACCTGAGGCGCGGCCGCGGTTGTTGTAGACACCGGCGCGAGGGGTCTCCTGGTTGCTCGTGTCGAACTTCATGGAGAGCATACCATGGCTGGCCTCAATGGCGTCCTGGAAGCTTCGGCGGTCGTCATTGATACCTCTGTCGGTTCGAAAGTCAATAAGTGAACTCCTGGGCACTGGAGGCAGGCCTTCGACTTGGTGATCGTAGGATGCGCCAGACGAGACTGATGATTGTGAATACCTTCTGTGGGGATCGGCCTCGGGCGCCAGACCGAAGTTGTGTCGCACGGAGGAGGACGGGTAACCCATGCCGTCATAGCTGGTCGGCGACGCAGCATAGGTGGCATGCACTGGGGAGGCCGCGGTCGTGTACGCAGACTCGGCATATGAGGGTGCGGAGCTGGGATGGGGCATGCGGTTGATGCTGAGGAGATCTTGGGGAACAGAAAGTAAGTCCGATTGTCCTCCTGCAAGGGAAGGGTCCACCATACTGAGAGGGCTGCCTGCTGAGGCTGAAGTCACCGGGACAGAACCATACGGGGCCAGCGGCGCGGTGGTAGTGGCTGGTGCCCGGGACGGCGGCTGCTGTGCGTGGCGATCCAGGCCCATGGGGTTGGAAGCCAGTCCGGGTTGCGATGCCACGTACAGGGCGTGGCTCGAAGGGGCCGTCGTGGACGACGCCCAGGGGTTGCTGAAGTGCGGCGAGTGTGTGGGATAGGAAGACATGTTATCGAATTGAAGATGTCCGTAGCGTTGCTGGTTGGCGTCTATTGTCATCGTCATATTGGACGGGTGTTGTGGCGTGTGTGTGTGTGTGTGTGTGTTTTGTATGCGTATACGAGCTCCAGAGGTCGGTCAAGGCAAGAATGGTCCTCTTGCTCACGTCTCGTCGCGCGTGGGTTCGTCTTTCGTGGGGAAGGGGGGTGGTGGGGGGAGGAGGAGCAGCTTGTGTCAAGGTAGGAAAGGTGCGGAAGGAGAAGAGAAAAAAGGTTCGCTGATCAGATGCGGGATTCCGTAGAAGGATTAAAGTCGTGTCACCTTTGTGGGAGACGGAAGACTTTTGACCTCGTTCCCTTGAAATCGATCAGACTGGTTGGAGATCCAGCGCACACGCGAGATATTCGAGAACGGAGGGATCAGCGACCTTAAGTGCGCCGCGAGGGAACCAGCTTGGAGGATGACAAGACGGCAGAGAGACAGTGGCCCCTGTGGAAGGTGAGGACTAGCGCGATGGAGCCAATCGGTTGTTTGGACCCAAAAGGCTCGTCCGAACGTTGTGTCTTGGTCGCTGCTGGTGCGCGGGACTGGTGGGGACACACGTCTTCAGCGGGCCTGTGACGACTCCAGCAGAGAGCAGCGATCGGCGGTACAAGGAGCCGTCCTGAGAAAAGGAGGTCGAGCAGCCAGCAGGGATGGGGTTGGGCAGGCAGGCAGGCAGTCCTGGGCAGACAAGGACCAGGAGATAGGGCCGTGTGAAAGGTGGGACAGGCGAGTGCCAGGGCTGAGATTGGGGAGCAATTGGTGTTCAATTTTGGGCGGGCTGGCGGTTTTGGCGTCGTCCAACAGAAAGGACAAAGATCGGCGGGCGGTCAAGCCTGGGAGGAGCCGGGAGTTTGGGATGATAATCTTCGGGCAGGCGTGGGGAACTGGAGAGAGTCATGGACGACGAGAGCACCACACTCGGTCTTCCCCTGCTTCCAAGGATTTGAACCGGTACAGTTTGATACCGCGTGGGCCGGGCAGCGTGGAGCCCAGAGCACACCTCGTGCAATTGCAACGTGCTGGTCTTCCTGCGCACAGATAACTGAGGCAGACAGCCAGAGAGAAAGAGGCGTCAGGAAAAGGGCCGTTTTGATACTGTGTGGGCGTGTCGACGTCTGGTGTTGTTCTTCCCAGGCGGCTGCCAACGTGACGTCTTGGCGAATCTTGACAGTCTCTGCCAGTGCAGCGTAGGTTTGTTTGAGAGAGGGACGGACGAGTAGTGTGCCGCGCCTCTGGTGATCGGCAGTGGTCGTGCGTGCGAAAGTTCCAAAGCCGATCTTAAGTGTCTCTGCTGGGGGGACTCCCAGGTCGCAATGGCACGGGGAAAATTGGAGTGCCAATGCCAGCTGTTTTGGGAGAGAGATGATCGCCGGTCAGAGAGGACGTTGGAGCTCGGGGATTTCAATGTGATGGCAGAAGAGCAGCCTGCTTTGCTCGATTGATGGGGGGAGGCAAAAAAAGCGTCGGCGGGCCAAGCTTTACATAAAGGTTTCGGGCGGGAGTGCGCTCTGATTGAGGGGAGGGAGCTATGATGAAAGGCAAAAGTGAGGTCAGGTATTGCCAGCTCTTGGCTCTTCTCTTTTTCGCCGCCGTGACTTGAGCTGCGCCGGTGCTGGTGCTGCGCTGGGTGCAGTGCTGTGCCCTGGCTGGCTGGCGGGCGAGCGAGGGCGTGTACCAGAGCAATGTAGCGTAGCGTCGAGTGCCGTCAAGGGCAAGGTCAAGGGCAGCGTGCCGAGGACGGGGACGAGGACGAGGACGAGCCACTACCACCACCACCACCCATACACCAGAGAATACACACACACATACAGAGCAGTGACCACACACCACAGTCGCACCACACACCCTGCATTACGCACCCACCTTGCACGCCCCAGGTTCGCTCGTTCACGCACGCGCACACGCCCTCGCCGCTTTCACGGACCAAGCCAATCCAACCCAAGGGGTTTCGTGCTGTCCCGTAGTAGGCCAGCCGTTGACAGGGTCCTTGGACAATCGCGGACTAGCAGCATATGCAAGCTGGCTGCACAAGCAGAAGCAGCAAAAGCCGGGGCCAACCAGGATGCATTGGGATTGAGGAGGGAGGGGGTGTGGAGGCGACACACAGGCAGAATTGCTGGAGGGGGCCAGAGAGTGACTGAGAGGGATTGGGACGACTGGACGACTGGAATTGAGTAAGACTGGGGGAGAGGAGAGAAGGTGGCCCGGGGGGGGGCGTGTGTCTGTCGAGAGATGAGGCAACTCGTCGGTCAATTGGTGGTGTGGGCCGGGACACACACAGGGACGACGGCAGACGAGGACAGGGCACCCTGGCTGAACCAGTGTGGAGATAAACTGGAGATGTCGCGCTTCAATTGTTGGTGTGGGCCCTCCTGGCGTTGCATTGGCCTTGGTGGTCGGTGGGGGGTTGGTGCTTGTTTGGTGATGGAGACCCTCTCTGCACTCATGTAGCCAGTAGCGGTACTTTGTACAGACTGCACACATTCGTACTGACGAGAGACTGGACATGGGAGCAGGGCTCGCAATGCCGGGGGTTGAGAGATTGGAACGAGGGGTAACCAATCTTGACTTGCTGGTTGATGGCACGATTTTTCTGAATCTCAACGTCGTGTCTGAGTTCGACATCTGAGTTGAGCCCGGTTGAGCTGGGTTGGGCTGGGTCGAGCTGAGCTGAGCTGAGCTGAATTTGTTGGCCGTTCACCACGTTCTGCCACTGCCTGCCACCACTCGCCGTCCCAGTATACCTGGGAACAGTACTCTGTACAGTGCTCCTTCCTCCGCTTGTTGACTGGGAGGAGATGGAGATGGAAGGGAGGAGGCAAGGGAGCAAAAAGAAATGACCCACATGCTACCCTTTCCAGATGGGGCCTCAATCTCGACGGGGTCGGTCTTACCGGATGAAGACATGTTGCTCAACAGAGACTGTGCACAAGCCAAGGGAGGATTCAACACCCCCAGGTAGAGGACCCTGAGAATCCGAGAATGATATCACTTGGGAGGAATACCCTGACCTGGGGAGATGATAATAGTCAAACGGCCATTGCTCAAGCCAATCTCATGTTTGTCTCGGCTGTTGTCGCAACCAGCCCAGGCTAACAGGCGCCACTGATGCGATGTGGATGCGACGGGATGCGACGGGATGCGATGCTTACTGTATGGGCGGTGGCTGCTCTGCCTGGAGGCGAAATAGAGAGGGGCTGGGTCTAGCAGCCACAAGCGGGCTGCACAAATCATTCATGGTGCTGATGGTGGTGGTGGTTGTGGGACAGAGTCTACATGGGACAGGCGCTACTGCACAGTACCGTCAAAAATGACCGTGCTTCCTTTGTGTCTCATCAAAAACCACAGGCATGGTCACTGCTGTCGTTACCTACCTACCTACCTGTCTAGGTGGTCGCGGCGTAGGCGATGTAGTCTAGGTACTGTGCTGTGTTGGGATCCACGTGTTGCAGACAGAAGAGACTGACTGACTGACTCCCTGGGGCATCTCGTCTGGCAGCATCTCCACGTTAACTTTATCACGATCCGAGACATGAATCAACTCGGAGGAACAAGCAGTGTAGCAAGGGGAAGGACACACGCAATGCGCTGTGTCCGAGGATGACAAGACGGAGGCGGCGGTGGGTTCGGCTCTTGTGAGCGAGTGGGGCCCGACCCCCCTTGCGGAGGGAAACGCTCTGTACCGATACGTCCAATGCAAGGGAAAGCATGAGGCAGATGCGGGCTTGGGGGGTCTGAAGGGGGGTCTGGGGAGCGTCGACTGAATCAGATGAGGCCGGCACCTGAGCAACACATGAGCAGCTTAGTGTGGAGCGCGGGTGGACTGCGATATAAAAATAACAGTAGGCACAATTTGGTTTGGATTGGACTGCATGCGTGCATGCATGTCGAGGTGTTTTGAGTCCGAATTGCAAGACAAGACCCTTCTCGCATCAGACGATTGGGAGATGGATCCCTCATTTTGT